>NW_027286985.1:30043178-31243178 GCF_022747635.1 Hetaerina americana | reverse complement strand
CTCATTGGAAGTTAAAAGTCGTTTAATTCTCTCTGACCCCTTTGATACTCACATGCTTTCCTATTGCATTTTTCTTCCTCGTCATGCTTGCTTGAAAAAAAAAACAATACCCAACAGTGAGCTCCCAAATGAAACCTTATTTGGTTGCTTTGAGCTAAGTGACATTTTTGCCACGTAGTGTAACTGTTCCTTTGAAGGTGTGAACGAATAATGCCAAATAAAAGTCTTACTTAATGCGAATAAATGCTACTTGAAAACATCAAGGAAATTTCGTTAGCTAGTGTTGAAGCCTTTTGCCGATTAAATTGCTTGATAATCTTTTGGTTCATGTCTTGACGGAAATATCTATTCATCATATCATAATGGACATACATTATGATATGTACTTGTACTTATTACCTGTCAGTTTATCTTCCGCAATTTGTTTACTTGGTGAGACGCAAATGTCTTTCTTTTTATCATGTGTAATAACAGAGAAGAAAATGCCTTTGGATAATGGTATTGCATTTCTAAACGCGAGTATTGTGGGACAATCATCCAGATCCGTTAATCATCGCTGTGCAGCATGGAAAATATGAAGTCTTCCCACTAGAATATGAAGTTTCTTCATATTTTTGATGAGATGAGACTAAGATGAACATGTAACTTTGGCGACCTTGTGTGTAACATTCAGTTTTTATGAATGGCAGTTAAGGAAAGATTTATGTGTTTGGCTACTTTCGAAGCAATCCATCCTCTTATTTGGGCTTTCATTTCTTCATTTTGCTAATCTGCGGAAAGCACGATTCATTCATTTTGTTCAGTGTTTTGTGGTTGCGTTTAAAGGTGAACTGTGATAAGTATCGCACAGTCAGTTTGGATTTCAGAAGGTATTGGAGATAGCTTTAGTTTATTCCGTAGGAAAGGTAACATTTAGGGAATGCGACCGACAGCTGAGGTCATTTGCACCATTAGGGATGGACAGGAAAGGATGAAGGGTGGAGAGAAACCCGGCGTCGGCATTAGCCTACTCTTAACGAAAGGCGCCAAGGGGTCCGCAGCTTAACGTCTCATCCGAAGGACGGTGTGTACTCACTCAAAGTGCCCTCCACAAAGCACCTAAAGTAGGGATCGAGGTACCACTGAAAAATATTCAACACCGCCGGGATTTGAACCCGGGCCTTCAGGGTGGAAAGCGAGTACGATAGCAACCGCTCCATACTGATCCCCCTTTCATTCCAACCTTCCTTGTTATAACAACTTAGTTTTTCTATGAATTCTTTCCCTCACGGTGGTGGTCTGTATATCTGATCTGGAAAAGGTCCAGCCTGGGTAAGGGTGTCGTCGTTTATGAAAATTTATTGGGATAAACACTATGATATTTTAAGTTAACAGATAAACTGGTTATAGATTCAACTGCAACTATAATAAATAATCAGTATGATTTTACACCATTGTGATTTCCTAAAAGGTATTATATATATATATATATATTATATGTATAATATATTATATATATATATGTATATATATATATACATACATATATATACATAGGTATATAGTATATATATATATATATATATATATATATATATATACATATGTATATATATATATATATATGTATATATATATATATATATATATGTGTGTGTGTGTCTCACTTGAAGAAGGCCTCTTGAGAGGGCCGAAAGCTCGAACAATTTACCGTGTGTGTCCTTTTCAAGGTTGCTATTCTATTCGTGTTCTATTGTGCCGTCCCATTATTTATATATATATATTTGTATGTGTATATATATGTACATATTTTTTTTATTTGGAGCAATGGAGGCTAGGATCAGCCTCTCCGACACTTTTAAAGTACTTACGTGGGCCGCGAAGGGAAAAGGTTGGTCACCACAGGAATAAATTGTAATTTATTGGAGTTGCCGCTTCTTTAACTGCTCTACAATTACGATCCCTATGATCGTTGCCCAAGGCCCGATAAATAAATCACGTCAAGCTTTTCGTGAGGGTTTAGCTGTCGTGAGGGTGACGTCACCGTGAGGATCATGCGAATTTCAACGGTCAAAAGAAAGCGAGGACGATTTAAAAGTATTTTCAGATGGCCTATGAGAACAACGTGACATAATTTGTGGGGGTAGATAATTCGTTAAGAGTAACAGCATAAGAATCGACGTTTCGTCCTAGCCAAAAATAGCATGATGTGGACGGGGTCAAATTACATGTATTTTGTGAACCAGGATGGATCAAAAGATTTTAAAGACTCGTAGGAATACCAATTCCGAGAAATTACTGAAACCCATCAATTCCAAAGAATGTATAAGTGTTCTCGATGCTCCACCGCCGCCATGCTCTTTTAGTTTCTCATATTTTGTTTTAAATTTCTGAATCTCATTATTAACGGACTGGAATTTAATACATAACGAAATACAAAAAAGACATGTATCCCCGTAACTAAAACACCCAGAAATTTCATTTTTGCTCATGAAAATTTTCCAACGGAAAATTAGTGGGCCCTCAGTTTTGTTTCCATGTGCTGCAGGTAATCGGGGGTCTCCAAAAATCCTAATTGGGGTGGTGGAGATTTGCCTCTGCGTATATTTCACCGATTTCATGCAGCTTGCCGTCGTATCATGCGCGCTTGTCAGGGCCGTTCGCATTTTCCGCGTAGTCCCGAAGGCCGCCGTGGGGATCTAGTCCTCTTTGCGGCTCCTCCCCGACCGTCCGCCCTCACAGCACACGAGGAAGCCTCGTTATCTTCCCCCGAAATCTGACGTGATCTCCCCCTCGTCGTAATTGCAAACTCTCCCGCTCGTCCCCTCCCCTCCCACCAACCAACCAATCCCCTTCCCACCCCCGCAGACGTGGCTGCTCTCACTTTCTTCCCTCCTCCGTCTTCCACCCACACCCTCCCGATTCTCCTCCCACCACCCACTCCCGGCATCGTCACGATTGCCTTAAATCGCTACTTTTAAAAGGAGCGGGCGGGCAGAGTGGGGCGTTGCTACGATCTCGTGTGAATTTTTTAGATTTTTTTATTATTATTTCATCCCTGTTATTTTTTTCCATTTTTGTTTTCCCATGAAAGGTCAGGTAAGCTCACCGTGACGGTCTGGACCGCCCGAAAACGTGTGCGTGAGATCACAATTTGAAGTTTGTTTTTTTTCCTTCGACCGGCGATGGGTGGATTCTCATTGTCATGTTATTTAGGGTTTGATGGCCTACGCAGCGCGCTCTAGGGCTCGGAATTGGTAGTCCGGTGGGAATGGGGGAGGGGTTGGGGTTTGTTTTAAGCGTCCGGTGTATTTGAATCCTCATGGGGTGGAAGATTTGCGACGGCAGTGGTCCATTTGTGATGCATAGCCTGGGAGCGGTGTCAGGACGAATGGTTTGAAATGTATAGTAGGCAGGGGACAGTATACTATGATTCCCAATAAGGACATGCTAAATAAAAGTATTACCTTAGTTGATTATTATCTTCTTGATCAATTTTTCGGGTTTGACTTTTAGAAACAATCCGATATGATGGGTTTTTAGTAAATCTAACGAAAGATAAGTGTTATTTACAATTTGTTACACCGCATTAAAATTGGCAGGAAATTCACAGGATGTAGTGAAGATTGCCATAGTCAACATATTAGGTTAAAGGCCATTATTTTATTATTAGAAGTAGTTTGTCGGGGTAGCGCAGGTTTTTGATGGAACTTTAAAGTACCAACATGACAAAAAATGGTATACTTAGACCCTATATTGCATATTACAGTAGCTCCTTCTTTAGTTTTGCATTCTTTCTACTTCCCTTCATTCGATTCACAATGCTTATTATTTTACTCCCTCTACATTTCTTTTCCAGAACTCTTCTCTCCTTTCCTCGGAGAACATAATTCCTGTATCCAATCATCCTGCCTTTTTTGAATTTCCACCTGAGCCATATCTCTTCCCTCGCCATGCCTAGGATTTATTCGTTTGTTTTCTTTCACGCCCATTCTATTTTTCCATTCTTCTTCTCAACCGCATTTCAAAAACCTGCAATAAAAAAATCCTCCTGCCGCACTGACTAAGTTTCCGAGCCATACAAAACTACGCTCAATAAATGGTTTTCACATGTCTTTTCTTTGCATTCTTATTCAAGGTTTTTGTAAATTACTCCCGCATTTTCCTAAAACTTAGCCGAAGGAAGTTATTCTTCTAATGCCTCAACTACTTTGCCCAACCAACTTGATTAATAAAAATAATAAGTGAAAGTCATTGGAGAACTTTCGATTGAAATCCCTCCTATCAGAAATGCGCAAAGTCAGAAAAAATATTTTGAGAATGATAAAGGGCATTCTCGTGCATCAAATAAAACAAAGGAAATAGTAAACATACCTAATTTTGTGGGTAGATTGGACCAATCGGATAAATTAAGGGCAACTCGTATCTGTAAATTTGAATTCACTTCACCAACACAACAAATCAGGGTTGAACAAAGCAGCATTTGTGTGATAAGTAGACATTACTGATGACGACCTGACCCTTGTAAGAACTTGACGAAAACGAAGTCATTACTCCCTGCAAGACTCGAGTTCTGAGTATTTCTGCCACTCGACCATCATTGTAACTCAGTCGTGCCTACTACCTAGGTTAGTAATTATTTTTGCGTTGAAATGAAGGTACTCGATCCAAATTTTTCGAGATAGAACTAGAACTCAAAAGTCGTCTGAATTTACGATTTATGAAATTCACAGGTTTGAATTTGAGTACATGAAGGTGAATTTTTACGAAAACTGTTTTTAGTGACCAAGTCTCGTATACTCGTACATCAGGTTAAATTCGTTGTATCATGATTACGTGTTTATATAGTAGTTAATGCGCGTGATTAATATTCCATGATATAGCCGCGGAATGCGAATTATCAATTTTACATAATTAATTTTGTAACAAGATACTATTTTCAGATAAAAGGCTATTCATTATATATGTAAATGTATTACGTAATGCATCTAGTTGTGTTGAATGTTGGCTTTGCATTATGTAGTGCAGGCCAGATGGAGTGGAAATCTACATGATCAGAATTTCCCTTTTCTCATGTATCTTAAATTCACAGCACCAACATTGGTATTGTTGGAAAGAAAATTTAATTTCCTATCGATAACCCATGAGAATATTTTTTTATCTTAACTGCAAAACTTATGTTGGAAAAATTATTTTTGATCGATGGAATTTTGGAGAATTTCGTGTTCTATTTCAAATTACCTGCTTGGGTCATACATTGCCAAGTGCGATTGAAGATGTGAATTTACTGAAGCCGGTTATTGCTTAATAACAATTTTCAATTCAATTATTGCGTTGCCTTAACCTCGTTGCTGACTGGTTTTGCACATATTACCAAGAGAGCAAAAGTAATTAAATTTTTAATCGATCTCTCCTCAAAGTACATTCAACGACTTTTCTAACAGCCTATACATATACATTCAGGGTGATTAACGAAGATAGTGCGTAACTTTAGGGTGTTGTAGGGAAGGTGATTGAAAGTACATAAATCTGTGAACTTTTGGTCTCACTCCTTTGTTATGGTGCTGTGGCAACGAAAATATTCTATCGAGCAAATATTGCAATAATCATGAGGATGCTTCATTGTGGTGAGACATACCTGTATTCTGAGAATCAAGCTGAAATGTTTTCTTTAAATTCACATAATGTGCCTTTGTGTATTATTGTCTAGGGTATTTTGTCTGCCAATCACATGTTTCAAGATAGAACCTGACATTCTCTACAAACATTTCGTGTAAAATATTTAAAAAAATCATAATCTATTTAACTCAAGAGGTATAAAACAGTATCATGATACATAATTATTATCAAATCAATAATCAATCTAATAATGGCAAATTTAATTCTCCTTATGTATTTTTGTATGTGAATACGATATTGTGCCCATTTTGTCATAACCTGAAAAACTCAAAATTACGATTATATGTCATTTAATGAGAAGTTTAATCTGTATTGAGATACCTAAATTAGATATAAAAAGGATTTACTGAGGATTAGAACTTAAAATCTAATTTTAATGGCGCAATTCTATCTTCTGAATAACAGATTGTCGCTCCATAGACCCAAGTGGAGAGCTTAATGGTTGAAATTTCCTTCTGCCCCGATCTTGCTTCCGAGCTCACACGTTTCATTGCACGACGCCAAGCCTTAAGGAGGTTGGATCGTGACTGCACCTTAGTTCATGTATGAATGACGAGTGATGGCAATGTAAAACCCATCCATCCGTATTCCGTGACAAATATGAGGTAAATATACATTTTTTAGCACTCTAAGGTTATTATTAATTTTTAAAACTTCTCTAAAACGTATTTTGGATTAGTTCTGAGGCTCAAATTTTTGAAATTATGCGATCTCGGCTATTCCTCACCCACAAATTTATTAATGATATCATTTAAACGAAGGCGGATAGGTGCTGTTTGTTACCGCTATCACAATTCTTTTACAAATATGCACATGATATCAGTTTTTCGTGACAAACGACATGCGCATGTACATTCTAGTAGTGTATGTACTTACCTTTTGTAAGCACCTTTAATCATTATTTCTTCTCGTGGTAGTCCTCCCACATCATTAGAGCTAGCATAAAATTTTGTATTTTCCATATCTATTTTTATGAAATCTAACGCGGGAATATCCTTTTTTGGCATTATTATTGAATAGAGTGCACTTAAATGTAATAATTCAGAAAAATATTATCAAAACGACACGCACTTGACATTTAGATGCAACCTCCTTAAGTATTTTATCAATAAATCAACAAAAGTGAAATAAAAGTAATTTGTGATGTAATTAGCGTTTGTTGATAAAGGAAGTCAAAATCCGATCTTCAACCAAGGTTTTGATTTTTCGATTTGATGTGAGACTCGATTGATTCTTTGAGTTGAGATTTATTGTTTAAGTATGAGGTTTGGCCACATGTTCATAGGCCAAATAATACTTAAATTCACATGTCCTACCACGCCCTGAAGTTACACAATATCGTCACGTTTACGTAGATTTACTTTATATGTAATGCATGTTGCTATACGTATATTAAGCTGCTAACTGACTCATCGACGTAAGTCCTGATCACTTTCACTTTCACTGGAGGCTTTTTTTCTAGGAGGTGTTAAGGGATGTTCCAGTCAATTGATGGACTAGGAAAGAGGTGTCACAAAATTTCAGGAGAAGAGCCCGGATTCGAGCCCAAAAGTCAGTTAATATTTTGGGGAAAATGATGGGGAAAACATCGATTTTCTACGCAGATCGATTTTATTTCACTTGTTAAATTATTACATAATAGGCGTACGTCCTTACGACTTAAACTTTTACACGGCTATATAAATAAAAGTTCTTATTCTCGTCATGGTCGTTTGCTTAAATTTCCGAACCATGTAAAGACTGGCGCATTGTGTTCGCTGCGTTAATTGAATTAACAACGATTTTATCTTCTTCTATCTATTTATTTTGCTTCATTTATACTTATTAATGCTGTTAACGCATTTAAAATTAAAATTAAAGAAATTATGCTTAATATTACAACTTGGCAACCATCGTTTATATTGATTTTTATTAACATCATCAAAAGTTGTATGCACATATTTGTCTATGAGCAACACGGCTTATCTTTTGAGTTACTTCGCCATACATTATTCACGTAATAGCAAAGCATTATCTTTTTGCGAATATTTTCCATGAATACTATTTACCATTTGGTCCCTGTCTAGGATATTTCATTCTTTACTTTATTGTCCTCTTACATTCTGAGTCAGTTGCATTATTTCCGTTAAGAATCAAAAATACTATTCTTTTTACTGATCTACATCATATTTGAGACAGGATTTAGAAGCTTTATAAAAAAGTTTTTCTTTTTCATTATGAAGCAGAGTCATTTTTTAAATAAAAAGCCAATTGAAAAAAATATTTTGCATAACTCCTTTGTTATCCAAAGTTTGATACTTCTGTACATTTTATAAAAAAAACGCATAATTCTTGTTTAATTTTTTTATAAATACCAAATGCTTCGTAGCGCTTTCGGCTCATAATTATCATCCAAACGACAATTATTTTAAAATTCCTTAAAAGAAGGGGAGTCAACTTAAACGTTTGAACTCCCAGGCGCTATTTCATAGTCGTTAATTAATATTACTTTTAATTAAGACAAGATTCTGAAGTTGGGGCTAATATTTGATTTTAGGCGAAAACATCGCAAAAATATTAAACATTAAAATGAACGATATGAATATGAAATCAGCGACGATTCCGAATACCGTAGACCTCACTCGAAAGATAATTAGGCTGCCTCTCAACCACTGAGGTTGTACAATAATGGTCATTAATTTCAGAGCGAATTGAAGCTACTTTTCATTGATTCAGTTTTTGCAGAAATATAACTTTGCCAATGCCCTCACTCTCACCGGACTTTCCTCTCCGGTGGAATGAGTTATGGGAGATGAAGGTGGGGATCGGCGGATAAGTGAAACTTCCATTTAGGGAGGGAGAGGTCCCCTGCCTGAGGAACACGAGGAGTGGATTAGTATTGTGGGGGAGGGGGAAGAAAAATAAAAGCATAAGAGGAGCCGGTCTCTCATCCCAAATGGCAAGGTCACCTCCCCCCCCCTCCATCTCACCCACTCCTCCTGCTGATGCAATGGCCCACACCACACTTCGCCGCCCGACTCTAGTTCCCGTGCGTGCCCGTGACGTCACTGTTTCTAAGCCGCGAAGCAATTCGGACACATTGGCTGGATGGATCCCCAGTCCCGGGGAGGAATAAAGCGTATGGAACATGGCACGGGAGGCGACGGGCAGCTGTGGTCACTCGCTCCGTTAGATATTGGTGGGTGGGTTAGGAGGCGAGGTGTTTGGAGCGGAGTGAATCACGGGGTCACCATTATTTTTAATAATGAACAATTTTGACGAATTAAGGTTCCTTTCTCAAAGCTGTCAAGCAATTTAATAGCCTTTTTAATGCACAAAAAAATGGTGAATGGAAATTAGCAAAATTTATAGACTTTGCGTCCCACAGAAATGTATGTTCATTCTTCCATATTTGAAAGAAATGAATAATTATAATTTTCTGTGGAACAAAAATCCTGTATATCGTGTTACTTTCCAATCGTCATAAATGAAATTCCATAAAGTGTTAGTTTAAACTATCTCTCAGTCCAAATGCAAATTGGTAGAGCACCTGTTTATAAAATCTCACCACCAAATGAAAAGCACTGACCCCAATGCCCCTAAACTTTAAAATCTATCTGACGGAGTGGATAGTTTTATAATATATAATTTAAAATTTATTAATCCAATTATTTTATTTGTAATCCTTTTATCATGTATTTAGAAGAAATTACATATTGTCCCATTTTGTTTTAGATGTGATCAAAATTGTTTTTATAAAACCTGAAGAAGCTCATCTTCAAATTTTATTTCTCTTCAAATTCTCGTTAATTTTTTTTCAAACGAAGCAAAATGTGACGGATAAACCGAGTTAGTTTTTCATTTAATGTGATGTCCCCAGTAGTACTGAAGAATGACCCTATTTTATCAGAATGACCACGGTTAAACCCTATTGTACCCTATACCTACGAAATTGACCACCTTATTGGTCAATGGCCCCTGGATTGGGATAACAAAGAGCCTAACACACGTACACTTTTTTGACTATTTTTCTATGATGCTTTCCATAAAATTAGAAGTGTGGAAAGTATAAACATAGGAAAAAATGTTCATATTCTTTCAGTTCATATTTCTCCGAGGCTATTCTCACCGTCTAGAGAATTTTTCAAAGCAAGCAATTATTCATGCACACAGAACAATGGCGGGATGGGAAATTAGTCTTTATGATGAATGATGATTTCTCAGAATGGTTAGCATTGATGAAACTGTAGGATTATGGTTATACATATGAGTTCCTTCTTTCCCCAGAGGCAGGTTGTTTGGCCACTGAAAATTTGGAATATGTTTGGATTTTTTTTGTGTTTCTTTGTGTTTTTGTTGGCTAGCGCTATCTCGCTTTTCCGTTTAAATTATTATTCACATCCGTGAGACTTTCCTTCAAGATACCTTTTCTTTCTGAATTCCATTTATACGTATATACATATGTATATAAAAATATGTATATGCATATGTGCGTGTGTATAAATATCGATGGTGTAGAAGCACTCACGAGAGCAATATAACATTTGGACGGCACAATAGAAAACAAAAATGAAATAGATAACACGTAAAAGGACAAAGGGCCTAATATATATATATATATATATATATATATATATATATATATATATATATATATATATATATAGTTGTGTAGTATAGGAAATATATCATATGGAACTGTTTGATTACAGTTAACACAAGTGTATTTGACTGAGGATTCCCGGCCTCCAAAGCAACGATTTTTTACTCTCTGGAAAGCATTTATTTCGAGAATTTTAACAGACCTGCCTCCAAACAGTCAAATTTCACGTGTAGATGTTCAGTTGGTGCGGTGCGCATTGTTAACTTGGTTCATCTAACAGTAAACCGACCATTTTCTAGATATATATCCCTTATGCGTTTCAACCTTTCAAGGAAATACAATGGCCTTATCTGTTGTAACTGGAATCTGCGAGGAAGGCGTTGATTTCTTTCCCCTAATACACAATTACTTTCATCGCCCTGCCATGTATCATCTGTTCTTTTTGAATCCAAATTATTTTTACGTCAGGTGGACTTAAAATACCCCCATGTATTCTTCGTCTGATTATTCCGATAATTATATCTGCATTTAGGATATGTGTTTTCGTATCTGGTGCCCGTCGTTTTCCTTAATATCTCAAAGATACTCTTCTCGAAGTTAATCTTCTAATTTTATAGCTCTCTCTGATCTATCCATTCATTGTCCATCAGCGTAGTAATCGACTCGAAGGCTAGCTCTGGATAGCCGACACACGGCTAATCTCGTTGTATACGTATTGGCCTATTGAGGCCGTGTGGCAACTTAAGGAATTATTCGCCAGTTACTTTTCTTTACATTGTCTATAGTTTCCCATGTAAATATAACTCAGTTTTCTGAGAAGTTCGCCCAGCCAATGATATTGCTTGGTTGGGCTAGTTAGCTCATCTGGATTTGAACCCGAATCTCCAGTTCAAATATCGAACGCTTCACCCACTATACACCCTAAGCAATGTTTTTACCCCAGAGCATCAGACCAAGAGTTTCTATATTGATTATTTAAACTCCGTAGGCTTATTTCAGGAAATTCACTGCTCTGACGCATTTACTTCTCGATATAACTAAACCCTAGATGGTTCTATCTATTTCACTCTGGTATTTTGTTAACCTTCCTGTAATATTTTGACCTTGGTTGTAGCTACTTGGTATCTTAAATCTGTTTCTTGAGTTCATCGTCTATCATCCTATGTCCATTCGAATCTGTGTAATGTGTTGATGAAGATACAAAAATTTTAATGCATTTCGTTCTTTTTCCTTAAAAGAATCTTTCTCAACTATTTCCAAAGGATACACAATTATTATTGGTAATCTACTGATAAAGTTAGGTGTTGGATTGGGCACAAGCCATCAAACGGTACTGCGAAAATCCCCTTGTTTCTCCTAACGAATCAACCTAACATCCCATTCCACAATAAGACCCTCTTCATATCTGTATACTTCCTCCATTCATTCCCTCCAAAATCCCTATCCTATTCTTGCCCTTTCTCGTTTGCCTAGTATTCTTCCCTCTATTGCAGTCTTCATCATCCCACTGCATATCAATACGCCCTTCATCCATTTTTCCTGCCTCCTTAGGACTTCTCCCAACAAACTCCTCTCCTCAACCACCGTTCCTAGTGCTTCCTCATTCAGTTTCCTTTCGGTCCACTTCTCCTTTTCCATCCTTCTCTACGCCCACATTTCAAAAGCCTCCCAACTACGTCTATCCTCCTGCTTCAGTGACCACGTTTCCGCGCCGTGCATAACTACGCTCCATGTCAAAGTTTTATCCAGTCTTTTCTTAACATGCTCACTCATTGTCCCTGTCATCAAGTCCCTCCTCTTGGAAATGAAAAAATGGTTACTTTGTGATTTCACTGAAAAATTATGTCGATACGACCCGGGATTCGACGTTCAACGTCATATTCAGCTTAAGATGACGTTGAGCGTCGAAACCCGGGTCGCATCATAATGGATTGCCAATGGAATCACAAAGTTATTATTTTTTCATTTCCAATATGAATCCATTCCATAAAGTTACGCCGGAAACCATCAATTATAAGCCCCTCCTCCTTGTGAAAACCTTGCGTAGTGCAATTCTTCTTCTTATGTCCCTACTACTTTGACCGTGTTGCTCCAAAATATTTTCGATATACGTAAACTGTTTCACCTGATCTAGTTTTTCCCTCCTATTTTAGCTTAGCTTAGCCTTTGTCTTTCTGGAAAATCGCATAACCTTTGTTTTATTTGTATTGATTGTCATCCCATATCTATCGAACTGAATATCCAATTCACTCGGCAATGCTTGCGATCCCTTGGTTGACTGACAAACTAGACCTTGGCCATCAGTGAAACTAAATGATTTTACGAATTCCCAGCCGACTTTTATTCCTACCTCCAGTTCTTCCCATGCCTCTTTAATCATTTCCTCCGCATAAACGTTGAGCAGCAACGGCGATAATGGGCAACCCTGCCTTACTCCTCTTCCTAACACAGCCCTTCAGGACTCACCTCTCGCATCTGAGCTGTCTGAGACATGTACAGGTGGTGGATTACCTCTTATCCCTCCCCAATCTGCTCCTATAATCTGCAATGGATCCATTAATTCTACGCAATTCACTCTATCAAATGCCTCTTCGAAATCTACGAAGCAGACAAATACAATCTGATTATATTCTGTCTTCCTCCCTATTAGTGACCTCATTACTTCAATGGCATCATACGTGCCTCTACCCTTCCTGGAGCAAAATTGATTATACCTTAAGTAATCATTTGCCCTGCTCTCAATCGGTTTGTTGATGATCCCGAGAGCCAATTAAGCTGCGTGCGAATCAAACTTATTGTTCTGTGGTCCTCACATGTTGCTGCCTTTCACATTTTTCGAATAGGAAGCATCACTGATCTGACGAAGTATTTCGGCCGAATTCCTTCCTCATAGATACTACGACTTAGTTCCTCCCACATTTTCCGAAACATTTTAGTAGTTTTGTGGGAATTTGATTCATCCCCATGGCCTTATTTAATTTCATCTCCCTTAATGCCCTTTCGATACCATCGTCGAGTATGCCTGGACCTAAGCTATCTTCCTCTGCATCATTTTCTCTTTCTATGTCTAACCTTGTTGGCCTAAGTTCTTTACCATACAGTTATTCTACATATTTCTTCCATCTCTCTTGGGTCTTTTCTGATTCGACTAACATATTTCGTGAGTTATCTTTGATCGTTTGCAACGATCTCCCTTCTTGCTTCCATACAGTGTTTTAACCTTATTGTATGGTGCACCTTTTAACCCTTCCTCTGCAAAATTTTCATAGCCTCGTACTGCGTCTTCCACCACGATTCTTTTGCTTTATTTGTTACGGGTCTCAATTTATTATTTTCCTCTTTGTGCTTCCTTTTTCATCACTCTGTACTCTTATCATCTCTTCCGTAATCCAAGGTTTCCTTATTCTCTTCCTATTTACTATTCCAATAGTTTCTTTTGTAGCTTTAGTTATATTTATTTTAAAATGTTCCCATTTTTCCTCTACAGTACCCAGCTCCCTTTCCCTACACTTGATTTCCTCTAGAGCCTGCTGATATCTCTTTCATATCGATCTGGTTAGTGCTTCTGAGTTACTTTCCTTAAACCGTCTGGATGCATTATAGTGACGCTATAAAATAATGCTGCATCGGCTTTTAAAGCGTATCGGCAAACAAATGTTTATCCTAAAGTAGTAACTCACGAAAATGGCATAAAAACGCAAATGCTTTTACGAAATCAAAAACTCATTGAAAGTGATTGACGGTAGAATGCATCCGATGCACCAGGCCATAATCGTTCAAGCAGACTAGTGTTACGTAGTAAGTAAAATGGCGAAATATAAAGTGATGACATTCCGGGGAGGCATAGCATTTTAAAATATCAAGGGCTCACTTTGCCTGAAGGACATCGCTCCATATTAACATAGGAATGACAGCGATAACTATAATGCATGCGAAAGGTTCGCCATTACCTCTCCTTTCCCCACTTTCGCAGGATCCGTGTACCTATAAAAGAAAAGAGAACTGTAACCTACCACAAGATCTTCATCTACTTCCGACGATCAATATATCAACCTTGAAGAACAAGTTAGTTAGTGAAGTTATAACACCGTTATGCTTACACTTAAATAACCTTATGAGCTGGCCACCGTCAATTTTTGCTTTTGTTAACTGCGCACATTATTAAATGATTCGTGTGTGCTCGTTTAAATTAAAATGCACCATTTTTATCTTTTCTTTTCGGTTTTTAAAGTTTTGCACTGCTTTCTAAATCTTCTTTCGAAAAGATTGACCGAAGGTTTCTTTTGGTCCGTCCACTCCATGGTATCACTTTTCTTTTCGTTCCTCTCAATTATAAATAAAAAATAGAGAAATTATTATTAAAATTTCGCTCATCTACGTGTTTTATGGTCAGCCCCGAAACAAACCCACAACCTCTCTCCCAGCTCCCTCACCAGAATCTAGTGTCTATACATCTAACACTGGGACAAAGGATCTTAATTCATGAGGGATTTCCATATTATACAGAGGGCGTATTCATGGGATGAAGCCCCAGATTGATAGGCTGAAAATATGGTTTCATTTGAATAAATTTCCCGAATGGGAAGGACATTGTGTTTTCCTGACACCAAAATATTATACGGGATAGTTACCATTTTATGGCTTTGTTACTTTATACTATATGTTACGTTGCGCTTGTTATTTTTAATACAGTTTTAATTTTCAAAAATGAAGAAAATGGATCAATGGTATTTGGTATCCTGGGAAATAAATGTATCGTCAGGCAGGATGGGAAACGGTCGAGAGCCATTTTTACAGAGTCGTTACACCAGTTTAAGAACTAGAAAATCTTTTCAAGGAGTTTCTCATTAAGAGAAAAACCTTACGCGAAACTCATTCAGGTGCGATAATAGTTTTACCTAATTTTCTTCTACACTGGCCAACGGACTAGTAACTTTAAATTTCAAGCATAGGTAAATGGTGAGCTGACAGATTCCTTTTTCAGAATTCCTCGGCTAAATTAAAACTTACCTCGTAAAGTGTCTCGTAAATGGCCGCCTCACCCCCAAGTACCCACCAATCTTTAACGGGGCAAGTGACCTCAGCACCCGCTCACGGCCCCTAAGAATATCCACCACTCCAATGCAACGTTCCCTTTGGGACGACCTGGGGGATGTGGGGAGGCGGGTGCCTCGCGTCCGGATTGCTTCGCGGCTCATGGAGGTGACGTCACGGACACGTACGGGAACACGCGTCCGGGGGAGCTTGGGTTTGAGTAGCTTATGTGGGCTGTGCATCAGCTGGGGGGGGGGGGGGTGGGAGGGGTGTGGGCGAGGAAGCGACCTTGCCATTTGGGAGGAGATGTTTGCTGCCTCCTCTTATGCTTTTTTTCTCTCCGGCAATACTACTCCACTCAGCGCGGACCTCTTTCTCTCCCCATTCCACATCCTCTCTCGCTCTCTCTCAAGCTCTTTCCCTGGTCTCGAGGTTTCACTTACCTACCAACGGACTCCCTTCCCACCTTCCCCTTCCACATTTCACCCCACAAAAATTCCGTCGAGTGGGAAGAAGATCGGCGGGAGGGTGAAAGGACGAGGATTTTGGTAAAACGTGATACAATCGTGCTGATGCTGCTTCGAGCACTTGCTCTTCGCCAAAGATTCGTTTGCGGCAATATTTTTTTACGCCAAATAAATGCTCCATTTTTAATCTTTCGTCCCACCATATTGCAGTTTTGTAAGTACTCTTTTCCTTGGGCAAATTTCAGTTCCAAGGGCTATATTAGATTCGTACAATTGCTCCGAAACTATGTGTACGTAACATCAAAAAATAAAGCTAAAAATTCAAAAAAATCTAGCGGTGTTTAAAATTTTCTGTACTGTCGAAATGCAATGGACATGAAGTTGCGAAGTTGATTGGTATCGATATTATCCTTAGCAACATATGATCAACAAAATCACTCACGACGATATTTTAATGTTTCTACAGTCAATATGCATTGAGTTCTTTTCAAATTTAACTTTTAATATTAAAACACCCTTACACATTGATTATCTTTTGGCTCATACAATTAGGTAATGATTTTCGCAAGACGGTGCTTCCAGGAGGTCCAGGAAATAAGCTATTCATAGGACTAGCATAGAATATTTTCCCAAGGTAGGATTCAAAACGTCGATATTCTTACGGTGCGGGTGGAGCGTCATCAGTCTGACTAATGCGTTTGTTAAATATCTATTGGAATGCACATCAATTTAAGAGTTGTGTGGACGACATGATTACATTATGTTCCATGTTGTTTAGAGGTGTCAATGGCCAAATCCATCATAGATATGCAGGGGCGCCCAGCTCATCTGACCCGGTATGAATTATTGGAGGCGAAAAAAATCGCCAAAATCCTAATGATATGTATAAGACGAATACCCAAGAATATTTAATTGAAAGAACGTCAAAGAAGACTGGGCCAAATTTAATATTATGGCTATGGTTCCGTTCGTAGACCTCATCATTTCGTGTTTTTTTATTTCTACCATTAATTTCCTATTTACTATTTATGAAAACGGTATGTTCTCATACTGAACTATGGAGTGGGTACTTCGTGCAGCCTTCAATTAGGAACACACGTGCCGCAATCATACGTGCTGGTGGGAATACTATATATCAAGGAGAGATTTCTTTGCCTTTTAACTCCCTCTCTTTTCACATCTCTTGTTGACCTTAATAAATTGGCGAAGGACGATGTTTTCAAAGGCGAGAATTTATTTTTAAACCCTTAGCTGAAAAATAAGTTATTATAAACTGCTATTATTATTCATTCCTTCAAATCTTGAGTAAATTCTGACCTTTCGGCGGTCGTTTGCCAACCATTGTAAGTGGAGAGTTGATGCATTATTTCGTCCTCGAATTCCGCCGTAGATGCCGTGATTATAATTCCATTTATGCTCTTTAATTTTCACAGTGCTAATATAGAATGAAGGTAGTACCTCGTCGGTTTTTTTGCTAAAATTTTAGTATATTTCATTAACAGTTTCTAGCTGCCTTGCCCAATTTATTGGATGCAGATGATCAGGTGAGCTGTATCCTATCCTATTCTCTATAAAAAGGTAAGCTTAAAGCTGTGTTTTTCTGAAATGATGTGTTTTCAAAAACAAAAAGTGAAACACCTTAATACTTTGCATGTCATGAAATGTCGCCACTCTTCAGATAAATGACTACTTTTTGCACACATAAAGTCTCAGGTTCGATAGCAAATCATTTATATCAATTTCCATGAAAAATGAATGTAAAGTGTATTTTTATCGCTCACAGGATTTGTTTTTTTGCAAAACTAAATCATAAATAATGGCCATTCAAACTCGTAAGAAAGGTCATAAGAATCGAAATCAAATATTATTTCCTATTTAATCATCACATTTTGTTTACGATTCATAACTTCTACCAAATATTCCAAGGTTTCCTAAAACTCAGCGCTATTAGAAAACCTTTCCCTTACTAATAACACGTACCATCATTGAAGAGTTTACTTGATATATCATACAAACGGAATCATTGGAGAAATACATTAGAATTTATTTATAACCCCTTTCTTTCTATATTTGCTTATTCAGCCAATGAATGCCTTTTCATAACTTTGTTCGTTTATTTTTCCTTAGCCTGAGTGTCGGCGGACTGAGAAAAGCGATTAAAGCACCACCATGGGCGGCCAGGGGGTATAGCCCCCCTAGTTGTGTTATAAAATCATTTAAAATACTCTAAACTCCCTAATTATTAATCTTTAATTTATCTCAAGCAAAAATGGCACAGTTTCATTATTTCAGTACTTTATTTAATGAATTTTATTTAAGAAAAAAATACATGAAAATCGATTCCGAATAAAAATTGAATAATATGGCAATCTATGGCTCTACGTACGTATTCTTAGAGCAAAGTTTGCTTCAAAAATACTAATGCCTACATGCTCAAAAATTTTAAGATTCTAGAGTGGGTGTAAAACTGAAATTATCCTGGGGCTACAATTGCGTCTTGTACTCATGCTGTGGGAATTTGAAGTGTTTGGAAACACGTTTAGTGCAATAAATCTTACAACTGGTGGCTTACCTGGTTGCTGGTGATTACAATTTCGAAACATCGCGCTAGTGCCACTTTGCGTTTCCCACAGTGATAGCTATCGTTTGATGAGTGGCCTATAACTTGCAGCATGATACCAGAACGCAACAATATTGTAAATATGGTAACTTTTATTATGCGCTAAAAAGAAGCTGCGATATCTCATTCGTTTTTCTATGCAGTAGTTAGGGGGGTGTAACACATCTAAATTCATCGACGGATGAAAGTTCAGAATGGTAATGCACTTTAACAATGACGTCTAGAGTAGAAGTTCCCAAACAATGTCATTTCCATATCAGACTCGGCCTCGGCCAGGTCAGGCACACCATTTTGTGACGACAGAGGCTTTTAGAGCCATGGTTGAAAGCTTTGGTTTTTATATAGCCCCGTGAACTTTCGAAGCGCTGAAATATTTCCATTGTACGACGAGAGGGCTACATATGAAAATTGTGCCAGTGAGAACCTTTAGTATTAAAAAAATTATGACATGAATATTTAAGTTTTAAGGTTTTCATTTGACTTAGTCCCGCATTATTACCGATTATTCTCATCTAAGTTTTTAGTAAGAGAGTACATATTATTTGAGGGAGCATATGATGCACGAAAGATATGCATTCCACAAACTATGGTCATTTTTATTTCTTAGGATTTGGCATAGCCGTATTTTGTCTTCTAAACTTTCCCTGATTACGATTTGTTTGTGAAAGATACTGGGAAATATTCAAAACATTGAAATTCGAAGATTTAATATGTCGTAGCTTATTGCGTGGTTTCAGCCGAGTATTCCATTCCATCTGGACCAATATTACTCACAGCGATGCCATGCGATACGAATAAATTCATTTGATCCCAAATCCTAACGTAAGATTGTTTTTGGCCTATTCTTTATTATATTATAGTAGGGGGATACCATTATGTTATGCTGCCAGAAGGATACTCGAAAGAGTATCATTATTCATGAATTGATATATCGCCAATTTCCATCCCTAAAATTACGAATTCTCTTGGAAATTGCCGAGGGATGGTTAGAGCACGTGGTGTTTTCACTACAAATTACTTCAGCGGGGTGCCCGTCGAATGCGGAGTGAAATTGAAACTTCCGTCTGAGAAACTGGATAACACTTTAGCGAAGCCAATAGGATTTAATCCAGCTCTCTTGGGTCAAAGGTCGTGCACGTTCTGTTGAAAAAGCGTCGATGAATATTGCGCACATGTGATAAGCACATCTCTGGATGGTATTAGTAGAGGGGACCAAACTGCGATACATCCTCTTAGGCTTTGACTTAAGCTTAGCTTTTAGTTTCAGAAATTGCGCCGTATCTAGAAATAATATTTAAAAGTCACTGGTGGATAACAAGGTTCCTTTGGATTGGAAAACGGCTAACGTATCAGCAATATTTAAAAACGGAGACAAGGAGATACAAAGTAATCACAGACCTATTTCCCTTACATCCATTTCGTGCAAGGTTATGGAACATATAGTCGCTTGTTCGATCGTGAGACACCTCGATGATCAGAAGATATTAATGAAAAATCAGCTCGGTTTCCGAAAAGGTAGATCCTGCGAGACGCAACTTGCACTTTTTGTTCATGATATTATTATTTCTGGACGCGATTTTTCTAGATTTTAAGAAAGCCTTCGGAAAATAGTAAACTCAAAGTAAACTACTCGCAAAGCTGGAAGCATATGGCATAGATAAAATATCCGGGGTTGGATGAAAAACTTTTTAAATGGTCGTTTTCAAAGAATAGTGATAGATGGGGTTAGCTCAAATGCAGTGGAAGTTACTTCAGGTGCTCCCAGCGAAGTGTCATCGGACCTCTTTTATTTCTACTTAACGTTAACGGCATTGATTTCGAAGTCACTAATAAGATACGTTTATTTGCCGACGATGCAGTGGTTTACCGTGATACTCGTGATCCGGAGGACACCACGGCTTTGTCTGATGATCTTAATGCTATGCAACGCTGGTGCGACTCTTGGGAATTAGATTAAACTTAAAAAAGTCAGTCATAAATTTTTGGGTTAGAGCAATTTCCACCCGAACGCCTACTGTATTGGGAACACCGAAATGGAATTTGTAGACTCAATTAAATACCTAGTTAAGTTATTCTAGTTTAATGTGATAAAAAGGTCAAAGAGAAACGTAATCTGTCGTTGGTTAGGCCTCATTTAGAGTATGCTGCAAGTATATGGAATCCTCACGAAGTTGAATTAAATGTCGAATCGGATTGCGTGCAACGTAGAGGAGCCAGATTTGTAAAACAGTAGCTTGGTTGGGAATCACTCATGGAGCGAAGGTTAAATTTCATATTTAAGCTTCCGCATTAATTGGAAGGACTCTTTAGGAGTGATGCTGAAAATGTATTATTACCCCCATCGTACTACGGTAGGAGAGATTATGTTTATAAAATAAGAGATTTAGTGTGGGATAGATAGATTTAAGATGTCATTTTTTCCACGAACGATAGGGGATCATGATAATATTGTTCGACCGCGGTAGGGTCATGTTCAGGTAAAATTATTCTAGTGTGTATTCACCCCCCGCCACACACCTTGACGGTGGTTTGCAGGGCATATACAAATAAATAAAAAATTAATAGGTGTCTTTTCTGGGATCAGGATGGCCATACTGAGGGTGAACAAAGGATAATGGGGTGAGGTGACGAGTTCAAGGCTCACAATAAGACCATAAGAAGCGTTTAGGGACTCCGGGACATTGTTTCGGAGGAGAAGTCCACCAGTTGCAAACCAATGAAATTTGTTACTCCTTTAAATTTGTCTGCGTCGTCACATTGCGTCGGTCGGTTCGGGGGCAAGCAGCACCTCACCCCTCCCGCTGAGCTCCCACGTGGGCCACTAATTTCGACTTGCAATTTGTCCCAGTGACCGTGGCAGAGAATATAGTCCTGTGTGTAAATTCTGACAGCGGGGATATTTATGAGAAAAGCTCGAGCGGCGGGAGAGGAGGAGTTTTGCGGCGGATTAAATCGCATCTAATAACTCAAAGAAACGTTCGCGAAAAAATAAAATAAATGGTAGCCAAAATAAAATCTTCGTGGATACCATGGAAGGCGGATTTAAAGAAATGAGGAAGCAAGAAGTAATTATATACGCATCACGTCCGAGAGATTTGCTGGAAAAAATGTTGGTTGAGAAATTTTGTAAAGTGGCACCGTGACTTGAAATCTTAAAAAATATTTTGATGCGACATTTACCTTTGAAATCCAAGTTTATGACCCGAACGTTTGAACATTTCTCATTACTCATAGAGTGTGATTTATTTGAATTCGAGATAAAAATTATAAAATATGCTGTTTGTTAGAAACTTTGTATAAGATCGCGTTGTATCTATAACTTATTCATCCCCCACTGGTCACGCTCGCCAGTCAAACAAATTTTAAGTCGACACCACTTTGCACTCTAAAGAATATTAGTTAATACGGCCTTCTTGGATATTTTGCTGAACCGTATGGTTCACTCTCCTACGTGATTGAGGAAGGGCTGAGTCATGCACGATACATCCTAATTGCCTTTTCACACGAAATCAATTAAAAAGATGATCGTGGGATGCAGACACGAATCCCTACGGATTAGAGTTTCATAATATCATATTCCTTCATGCTCCCGTATCGATTCCTTCGCTTAACTTAAGGATTATCTAAGAGTTTTTGTTACTTTTGAGAGACACCGTTTATGCACTGTAGCGACGGAGAGCAGAGTAATAAAAATATATGCAAAGTTCAACCATGCACCCCGAGAATACTTCCATCCCATGACTGTTGAAGAAAAACGATTAGCAATTCATAAATTATGTCATATTCGGAGTGGAACTAAATCAGCTCAACCATTTATTAATTACTGCGATGATGAACACGGTTTTGTCGATACGTGAGTGGCTCATAGGTGTGTGAAATTAACGCATCAAGATGGAGACTCCAGTTCCTTACCCCGTCTTAGATTTCGCTGGAAGGTCTCTTTCATCCATTCAAGGTATTCTGTCGATTGAAGGTTGATTTTGGATGGTATCTAAAGACTACTATCTTCTACGTATCATCAGAACTTCCTTTGATTGGTCCTGCATACATTATTTCCTTCTTTATTCCGTTGTAACTCCTGCCTGCCTCCATGGTGTCAAAAAGCCCACTCTCTCCCTTACTGCACCTCTCTTAGCTAACATTTTCGCAAGTTTTTTAGCATTCTCTTCGCAGCATTCTTTGCAAACATTTTCGTAGATATCAGTTTAAAAATGAACGAAATTACTAAAGTGCGTGAAGCCCAAGCGTGCGTCATGAATCTAAAAATGTCAAACCAAACTATTGTTTTTTTTAGATATGCCACAGTATTTTAAATATATAAATTAATATTTTTTATCTTAAACCTAATGGTTATTTGTATTTATTGATTGATAAAAGTCATCACCATTTTAGTTTACTGAAAATAAGGAACATTTTTCTAAACCTCTATTTTCAAAGATTTTTTGAGAATATAGTATTCTCTTCAATAACCAGGAGGAAATCTCGAAAACTATTGTAACGGAAACTCTAATCGCTGTGCAAACCTTAAATCAAAGATTAAGAATATAATTTTTCTACTAACTAAGATGGGCAATGCTAATATTACACCATCCACTCGGTTAAGTGGACCAATATATGCATAATTATTAAAATTAGTACCTGTATAATATAGTAAATAGTAATAATGTAATATGTAACTAATTAATGGTCTTTCATTATCAATAAATACTAAAATGCATTTTATTATTATTATTTAATTTATTTGTTTCTCAATTGTATGTTTATGTAAATTTATTTTAATTTCTATTTAGGAGTAAATAACATAATTTACTATACTTTTTGTCGATATATGCCGTTCATTGTCTTATTTTTGTACTTTTATTTCTTTATCTGCCCTACCTACTGATTTACATACCGTCAAGTCTCGTTATAAATACGAAAGCGAAAGTGTTGTCTATTGAGGATACCGTTATTTTTCATAGTGAAGCAAACAACAACATACCAGAGTATTTATATCAGTTTTTTTGTAATCAACTACAGATGTCTTTAAGCTGGCCTAATGTTATGTTGTAATTATACTTCAATATTTTTCGATTATGCTAAAAATATTTCTTCAATATTGACTAATATGTTCATTCTGAATATTTAGTTATACTCTATAGTTTATTATTTCTCCCAATACAAGAGGCAGTTTTTAAAATAAGAGTCGGATTTAATTCAAGAAACTTAATCTTAAGGTCCTGATATCTGGTGAAGAAATACGTTTTTCGGTCTTACGACTGACCTAAGATTAGTATTGTACCCGTTAACTGTTACACCTGATTATTTTCCCAATCTTCGTTTTATGAATGGCAATTTTCTTTAATACATCTTTGCCGATATTTCGAACGAATTTACCATACTAGGGTAAAACCCTTTTATACAACATAATTTGATACCCTTGCATATTTACGTCCCTGGGGTTATAGGGTTAACATACCTGACTTCCTTCCCCTGAAGTCCATTATTGCTAATTAAAAAAATTAGATTGATACCTGTCTCGTGACAAAAAGCGTTAATATTACTCAATATTGCCTTTGTTCGTTATATCACGACAGTTGGATCATCAGCGGGTAAGTGTAAATTTATTTATTTGAGAATGAAAACGATTAATGGAACAAGGAAGTATGATGGGACCCATCATACTTCCTTGGGGGCGCTAGAGGCCACTCTCACAAAATTGGAAATATTTCCATCAACAACTCTTTTCATAAACTTAGGAAGGAAACCGAAAACCCATGCTACTGGTATATTAACTTTAAGCATTGGCATTGTTTCCTACTTTGTGGTACTGCGCCTTTGATGTGCGAAGGATAACGGTACAAACTGTTCCAGGAGGGAGGGTTTCAATACCTGTGGCCTAATATATCTGTGTTTGCGCTGGTTCCCGATACTTTTTAGTTTTGATGGACATCGATTGTTGAATTACTCCTTAAAACTTTATAATGTTCTCGACCGTCGGTCTATTGATGACAGAGAGATTTTCCGTTGGGTCAGTTTCTGTGTCAGCTTACGCAATAATTGTTTCAAGTTTTAAGTTGGTCTTTCAAGAACTTTTTAAAATGGGTGGTTTCCTTCGTTAATTCTGACCACGGATAGTTTCATGTGCTTGGTTTACACTTCACAACATCAAGCGGATCTTCAATCTACCCGTTTGCCGGGTAGATTGAAAATCGTTCGAGCTGGACGACGCATAATTTTTTCAAACTGGACCGGTGAAATACCAGTTCCGTTAGACTGCCTCGCATCTACAACTACTTGAGGAGAGGAGATGGGAAGCACGGGCAGCAAGTTTTAAAAATTAAGTCACTCATCCGGGGAAAGAAAGGCCGCAAATTTTCCTGAATAATACGTGGACTACCAGCTAAATTAAGTAGTGCATAAATCTTCGCTAAATCCACCACCACTCCCTGGGGGGGGGGGGGAGTGAGAGAAGACGACGGAATGGGGGACTGAAAATCACCAATTTGTGAGTCCTTGCGGATCGTAGAATTCGTGGAATGGCAAGATAGATCGGTGTGAAGAACCTGGTCTGAAAAATGAGAGAGATAGAGAGAAATGGTGAGGGAGAGATACAAGAATAGAAGGAACGCCCAGGGGCTCAATGTGAACCACTCACTATTTATCTTCCTCCTCGATTTGGTTGAGTTGAACTTTCAGGACACTGGCAATTCTGGGAAGGAAGTGGGCTCATACTCGGTAACTTCCAGGTCTGGCCCCAATTAAAGTGTTTGAAGTTCTTCCGCTAAAATCACGCCCAAAGTGAAAAGCAAAATTGCCCAAATCAATGGTGCTAGGTTCATCTCGTAAAATCGCATCTTGATGAATTAGAAAAACTTCGTAGAAAAATCGTAGATTACACCAAACTTCATTGCGGTACGATCGGTATTGTGCGTATGGAGTGGACAGTACTGAGTGACCTTACTAGCTCGCTTCATGTGCATGAGCGCGAATTCAAATTTAGCCTACTCCACTAGCCTTTTGATTGCGTGTTGGTGCATCAACTTAAGCGAAAGAGTCAGCGCATGAGGAAAGCTAATAATATAATATTCACTTTATTCAAACATTACGGTTGATCAGTTTCATTCGTTTTTCAAGAAATATTTTCAAAAGAATTTCATCGACGATAGTGGTGCATCGAAAACATTCGAAATTGATTTCTAGGAAGAAATACGAAAAAAATATTGCATGAAATTCACTTTTTTACTCATGAAACGCATGATCAGTTAAACGTGAACATTCAAAACTAAAGAACGTATGTTATTGTTAGAAAACATTTTGTTTGTAGTGAAGCAAATTATGCCATCACTAGTTGACGGTATAGTATCTACAGTTTTGTTTACGAATGAATTTGATGAGTACATGAATCGCAATATTTTCATATGAATGGCCGCTATAATAGTTATGTTACATGCATCAACTCTTTTTATCAATAAAATATACATGAATAATATCTTGGATTCTATTCAATTCTGGTAGAAGTCGCCTCTTTGATTATACCCCCATGTGAAACATCTCCAAACTGCAAAGCATTATTACAGCATTAGTATAATTCTGTAACGAATTAATTTTGCATCTGAACATTAAAAATAATAGGAGAAAATTTTGTCCAAGGTCAAGTTTTTACTGGAATGAGAAAAACATCGGGTAAAATGTTTAAATACGAAATCTTAGGGAATTTTTTTATTTTTCTTTTCCATAGACCTTTCATAACATGCATAGTAAAAGTAAACTTTTTTTATAAATATAATGTATGTAACAAATATATAATCAATTATGTTAAGAATTTCATCCATGTTATACTATATTTCTCCAGTAAAAATTTCTGAAACGGCTGCTTAAATGACCCAAATGTATTAAAATCTTTCAAATAAATAGGTTGGGCATTATACACCTTTATGCAGACAACTTTTGGTATCAGGGAATAAGCCTTGAAGTTATGTTGCAAAACATGTAGGTCATGCACTTTCCTGTTGTGTTGATTGTCATAGTTAAAATTCCTCTCAAAGGAAGCTAGGTTTGCTCTTAAATAAATCAAAACGCTGACAACATAAAATGTGGACGCAGTAGGTAGACTCCGTTTTTTTTATACAGCGGCCGACAGCGGACCTTAAATTGAGCCGTGAATACACATGCGTCTAACCGTTTTTTCTGAATTTTAAAATATAATTCATTTGGAAAGATGAGGTCCAAGGGAAAAAACCGTGTGATGCGTTAGCATAGAAATGTGCAATAATAAACACTTATTGAAACATAAACCCTACGTATCTGCTTAAGAGTGCTCTAATAATCAAATTATTTCATCTTATTGCTACGATAATTTTATGTTTGTTAAAATATTAATGGGTGCGTCCTCGACTTTTGAAAGTGAACAAAACAACTTTTTTCTCTAGTTCTTGTAATTATTTAGAGTGATCCTCTGGTATTATAAAAATTGTGTTCAGTTCCAATGGCACTTTTTGAGGGGAGCCAAAATAATTGAAATGGGAACATGGAATTCTCTTCAGATGGTATATTCCTACGAGTATTAGCTGAATGGACAAGTGATGAAATGACTAAGTAGATGCGGAGGATTGGCTGGCGTTTATGAAATAATTTTTATGGGAAACAATTGACCCGTATTTTTGTTTCTTCTACCCTGGAGGACCGTTCTTTAAGTATTCAAAGTACATACCGCGTAAAAATCTCCTATTCCACATGATGAAGCGCTGTGAAGGACGGTATGTACATGCATTTCCGTGTGATTTTATGCTTTATTGTTTTCCATTAGTAAATGTGCACCTTTAGGTGTTAGATGCTTTTGAATATCTAGTTGACTATAGCGAAAGGTAGGGCTTCACATGTGGCGTGTGGAGAGTGCGACCTTGGATATTCCCAAGAAGGGTTGGGAAGTTCCCATGGGGGGAAGTTGTCACTTAGCAGTATACGTAGGTTGTGGATGACGCGCAGCATGAGATTTAAGAGGCAATTTTAGAGTACAGAAATCCCATGAGATATCGCGTCAGTTTTTCATTACAGCTGTCTCCATTACATCCCATTTACTCGCAAAACACAGTTAGAGCCATGCAGTACAAGTACAGATGAGTCCATTTAAAAAATTTTTGGTCATGTTCTTGTTTGTTCAAGTTAGGTGCAGCGGTATCGTTTCAAATAAATTATAGGCAGAAAAGTAACACAAAGACCCTTTCATATGGTTTAGAAATAACGCGTGTTTTGTGCTTCTGTGTTCCCCCCGGGAATCACGGAGTCCACTTGTATGATAAGGAATCATCATGTAGTGTCCTTCCAGTTTTGAAAATTTAAGCTTTTGTTTTTTCTGCAGATTCGTCCGCCTAGTCACGGTTCTGTGATACTAAGCTATAATTTTTAATTCTTCGATCTAGGTACTTTCTTATTAATATATTATTTTACCCCTCCGAATGCCACCGCATTGTTCGTGACTGCAAATGAACAGAGTAAGCTCTCATATATTTTGCGGCTGGACTCAGGATCTTGAGGTTGAGCCACGTTTCGTAACCAGACGGCTGCAGTCGTTGGCTTTAAGCTTTGACACGTTTATTTCTAAACGAAAATTCGCAAAATTTGGTGAAAATTACTCAATACTTTTCCGGTTCTCATTTATTGTTGAAAAAAATCATCTTTTTCTGCGGTTCGACGGTCTCAAAATATATTTCTTTAAATAAAGGAATACTAGTTAGTTTAAATGCGTATTTGATTCATTTGTTTCCATATCTTCAGGTGTCACCGAGAAATTTCAGACTTTCGACACCCTCTTATTCCAAATTGTGACAAAACCTAGAGACTCACGAAATCAACTAAACGCTACTGATTTACTGAATTATCAATTTAAATATAAAATTCACAATGGTAAAAGGGCCATTAATTCGATTATTGCTTTCTGATCCAAAAAATTCTAGCATATCCACTCCTAACTTAAATTTTAAGCAATCATTTGTTGCAAGTTATTAGCATTCAGCTGTTTGTTTTAAGGCGATGAGAAAATTCACTGATGAAATTGAGGTCCAATCTTCGTTTAGGTCCTCGTGGAACACGAAATGTATTATGATGTGTAAGCAAAACAATTTAAGGGGCGAAATTTTTCTTAATTGCATTTTTGACCCTTCATGGATGATTTTATTTGTGGGATCGAACGACATATTATCATGGCTTGGGTTCTGCTGACAAAGGCATGGAATCGTTTTCTATAACAGGTACAAATAAATCATCATTCACTGACACAGCCAATCATTTCAATGGTTAATAGAAGAAACGGAATGACTGGAATACCATAGTAGCGCTATTTATAACATTTTCAGTTAGTTAACACATGCAAATAAGATACTACTAAGAAGAAAATAAACATACATAACGAAATATGAGTTTATGTGGGTGGCTGCCTGAAAGAAGTAAATTATTATCAAACTACTACAAACGGAGTAGAGATCGATTTTCATCGTGCTTTACTTATCACAAGTGTGTGCCACCTATTGATTGGTCGTTTTTCTGTACCAATTAGGTTTCTTCCTTAATATTTTGTATTGATGGCAGAACATAATCTTTGCGACCACTTTGAAATCATGTATTGTAGTGGTTACTGCATACTTCCCAGTCCTTCAGGCAGTTTATTCTAAATTCATTGAGCCAATTTGTTAAATTTCCTGGATGAAGAGCCTACGTATACACTACTAATATCACCATTTCATACCTATACTTAAGTATTCCCCGGAAACCCATTGATTTGGAAGCCACCTGACAAATCAAGAATGTATGTCATTCCTGGAACATCCCGGGTGTTTCCGATAAAGCGAAGAAAGTCTAACCTTCATCAGTACTTCCAATTAATGCTGTGCTTTCTTATCAGCTGAAGCCGTTTATATAATATTTCATAAAAAATAGCGTTGGCATGTATTCTAGCTTAACCTTCTTTATTTAGCATGTATTTATTTTTATCATTTTTATCTTTATTAAATATGCGAATACGTAGCACAGTTGGAAGCATGATTTTAGCTACTTCCTAATGCATAAGTGTGAATGCTTAAATTAATTACATAATTGGTTGATTTATTTTTTTCTATCTTTGGCGGTTGTTGTCAGAACTCCCAGTAGTGGATCTATTCATTTTTGCCACTTTTACGTGGAAATATGTAGTTATGTTACAAAACCCAGACGCAAATAAGATGACTTCCTAATGTTTCATAGCTACTATAATGCACCATGAACAGAGAAAGAACATCTATTTCAACTCAATAAAAATTGGCGAAATTTCAATGTATGGGGTAAGTTAACAGGAATTGTTGAAGCACGGCGGCAAGAGAGACGTAATGCTCGGAGTAAGTAGGTACAGTGCGAAGAAGTCTTTTTCACCGCTCTCCCTTTGAAGCAGGAGGGGGAAACAGACGAAAACTTGGCAATTGAAAGATAAGCATGCACGCAAGACGAGTTGAAGTTTAATTTAAAGATGCAACCGTGGAATAACCGTGGTCGAGCCAAACAGCACTTAGTCACCGTTCAATTCTACGTGATGACCAGTATCTGCGAGCATGATGGGGTTTCAAGCTCGTACTCTTTGGCGGAAATCTCCGTTATTGCAAGACCGGCGGAGGAAAACCTAGTGATTATCGCAAATGACTTTATGCCTGGGCGCAAGGAGATTGCAAAAAGATCGAATAAAGGAAAAGCGAGTGGTACGAAAGGAAAATATCCCTTTAATCTCGGACACGGTCATTATTGGGATGAATATTCTCGACGCGTATCCGTGCTAAAATATTATGTAAATTCATTTTCCAGGGAAAGTATTCCAGATAAAATGTGCCAAGTTGATTTAAACTTGGTCGTCTCTCATTCGGGACACTAGGGAATCTTAAAGCATGGAAGAAACTCCCCAAATGTAAAAATCCAATCGAAACGTTAAGTTTTGCTTGGTCGTTTTTCAGTTGTTTAATTTTTTATAGTGAATAATGGATTTATATATATAGGAGCCGTTTCTGAAAATTTTAAATTAGTTGCTCCAATCAAATTGTCAATTATTTCTTGTATTGTGCTGTTGCGGCCCAACCTACGAGTAGGGTGATATTGTTGGAGGGAACGCACCGAATTTTCATGCATAACACTGGTGATTATCCAATATTTAATTTAAAACTTCTTCGGTTCAATGAGCACGTTACATCAACATAATACCCCGCAAGCCGTCGCAAGGGCATGTGGCGGGAGTTGTTAGGTCACCACCTGGAAAACAGAATAAAACCACGTGGAAAACCAACAAATTCATGCCAATCTACTCCCGCAGATGTGTTTATATTCATACGAAAACCTTTTTAACTTACACGCATGCAATACAACTACTTTCAACTAACATACACTTGCATATGCGTCTACGATGCGTTTAATCTTGTCCTGACTTCTAATTTGAATGTATTTACTATTTCTACAATGACTTTGTTTTCTTAATATTATAATTCCTGATTGTCCGGGGAAAGAACGAATATTTGCATCTATCTGTACTGGAGTCCTATTCTCCCTTATATTTTTGGTCTGACCTATCTAAATAAGGTGGGGCCACAATGATTCCTATAGTGCCATTGTTAAACTCGTTTGTCCTGAACCTTATTAAAAGTCTTGTTTATTTTCTGCATATCTCAAGCGGTTCCGAGCCTGATTCCTTCAAAAGACCTGCCACATTCGTCTTCTTATGGTAACAATTTTTTTTTGCAATTCTAGTGGATTTTCTCTGAACTTGATCTAATTCTTTTAGCCAAACTTTATCCCAAGGATCCCAAATATCTGCGGCGTATTCCAAATGTGGCCTAACTAGAGCGAAATAACACCTCTTTTTTACTTTCTCTTTACATTCCCCTCCGCCCGTTTAATGAAGCCGAGTTTCTTTCAAGCGGTTCCACATGTTGTCCTGAAATGTGTTCCCTATGAAAGACGTGAGGTTAGAACTACCCAAAAATATATTAAACTTCATTTGTCGTAGTTAGCACTGAACCCCCTATTTATGCCCTGCTCTTCACTTCTCTTGTTCCAACATTTCAAAACTGCGCATTTGCCTATGTTAAGCACTAATCCCCATTCCTTGCACCAATCCGTTATTGTGTCTAAGTCTGTAGAGAGTAACTCGCAATCTTATGGGCCCCTTATTTCCCTGCATACTACCTTATCTTCTGCAAGTAATCTTAGGATGCAACTAACGTATGTGCTTAAGTCATTAATTAATTAATCATTTGATTGCACGAAATTTCGGTGAAGTGTTAATACTTATCGGCTGCAATTGACATTAGCCATGAAAATAAAAGATCGTTTGATGTATTATGCTATGACACTTTGATCTTGGATGATTCGGTCGACTTTTGAGGATTTGTAGGAGGTATGACATTTATGGGGCCCAATATTTCAATTCAGGTCTTTTAAAGTATTTCATTCAGCCATTACTCAATTTAAGTAGACAATTATTTACATACAAAACACGTCAATCCTCTTTTTCGTGCTCCAGCAGTCGTTATTTCAGCAGTGGAACCTAAAAACCGCCTAAATGGGATAAGGCAAATGCTATATTCAATTATCTAATTTTTGTCCCCGTACAATACTAATGTATAGCTCATTTTTATGATATTTTCGAATTCAATACTCTATTAATTACATTATTCTGGTTCATAAAACTCGGGTATATTTGCGTCCTTTCAAACAGTTTCTCAATTAAGTTCTTACCATGTGGAGAATTATGTAATGTTAGAATCTCCACTCAGTAAAAAAGTTCCGGGTATTATGTATATTTAATAGCTTGCAGTTTTTTTTAAATCATTCTATTTATTATTATTATTTCATTAGCGTTTGGAAGATCCAAGCGTCAGCAGTTTACCCCCGGGGGGGTGGGATGGGAGGGAGAAAGCGGAGGAGCACGTGGAGACATGGGTGCGGCCGGCTGCGGCGCCCTCTGCTCGGTTCCGGGTGCGTGGTTCTCTCAGCTTCCCTCCTCCACATCCCATGAGGCATAAAATCCAAGGATCCCCGCTCTTAACATCCCGAGGCGTCCGCGCTCTGGAAATGATGTATTAATGCACAAAATGATGATAATCGTAAAATGGAAGTGCACGAGTTAAGCCTTTCGGGCACTCCGCCAGCGCAGGGCAGCGATGGGACGGATCTTCTCCGCCTCCCTCCCAAGCCGCCTCCCGTGCCTCGGCGGCCGTGCTTCTCTCTCTCTCTCTCCCCCGGAGGAGTAAAACATTTAAAAAAATCAACACTCGCAGTCGGTTCTGATGGCTTTCATGGCGACCCATCCTTCGTTACGAACAAGTCTACCCTGAGTGGTATCTGTGCCGATAGGAATGACCAGAATGCGGTGATCGAGTATTCCGATCTTTATTTCCCTCTCAGATCTTGTGGTATTCCACGGCTGTAAAGTCGAAGGCCTCTTTCTCAGGACATCACTTCAAAAAAAAAATTTCCCCAAAACAAAGCTTAAAATCTTTTTCAAGAGTCCTGTCGGTGTGCGAATACCTATGAACATTATATTGGGTGAAATGAATCCACATTTTCGAATGCTAAGTAAATCAGACGAACTAGTCTCTTACTCTTAGGATAAGTAGTCGTGAATAGTTTTGTCCGATATATAAACATACGAAGTCAATATTACGTGATGTAGTGAAAATCCAACATTGATGGATTGGAGGAATTTATCTGCGATGAAATGTACCACTCTAATCTCTTTGGGTTGCTTACCAACTTCTCAAGAATCATTGTGTATTGTATGTACCAAGGAAGATTTAGAGTAAACATCTTGAAGAAACTTCCTTTCTCTTTGGACCTATAAAATCAGCGATTTTTTGAAAATATATCTTCTAAATGTGAGCTTCTTACGATAGCCGCCTCCGAAATACGAGGGTCATCCGGAAAGTAGTACCCGTTCGTGAAATAAAGACACAAAAGTAAATATTAACAAACATAAAAAAATTTATTTGAAAGAGGATACTTTAAACTACTTCTCAACATAATCTCCAAGCAAATTAAGGCATTTGTCATAACGTGTGACAAGTTTCTGTATTCCTGCTGCATAGTCCTTCGCCGCCAGCTCATTGAGATACGCGAGGGACCCATCTTGCACAAATTTTTGCATAATGCAGATGGTGTTTAACAATTTCATGAACAATTGTTCGAGAAACATTGGGAAAATGCTCACAGATGTCATCAATTGTGACGCGCCGATCGTTCCTCACGAATTCGTCAACTGAGCTCACCAGTTGGTCTGTAATGACAGACGGTCTCTCCGAACGCTCATCGTCGTGTGTGTTCCCCCTCCCCATGTTGAAGTTGCGACACCACCGCCGAACAGACGACTCGTCCATTACATTGTCTCCATACACCTCCTTTAATTGGCGATGAATATCACATGGGCGAACGTTTCTTGCATTGAGGAATTTAATCACTGCCCTCACTTCACAACTGGCGGCGTTCTCAATTTTTTTAAACATTGTAAACAATCACAGAAACAACACAGGCAATGCTAGCGTCACGCAACTTGGCTCAGAGAAGGCAGACAAGCCACTGAAGCTATCTGACCTCGTCCAGCGGCTACTCGCGTCGTCAGCACTTCATGCGGCACGAACGGGTACTACTTTCCGGATGACCCTCGTATGATTCCAACTTCGTGGCAAATTACGGCAGGATATTTATGCCTGCACCTTGCCATCCCTTTAAAAAGTGTCGCCTTTTTTTATTCGAAAGTGTGGTGGAGTTGATGGTGAGGACAAGTTTAACGAGTGATATTTCTCATAGAATACGATTTTCATTTTTTTAACTAATGTAATAGCATCCGATTGGGCGGCGGTTTTGTAGCTCGACTGACCTTTTGAGTGGGAAATTCTGTATTTGAGATACTTAAACAAAAGAATGGAAGAAAGGGATACCATGTGATATATGTAATCCTTTGAAGTAATACGAATATATATTGGATTTACTCAGAAAAAACAACGTTCAGCTGCCTAATCGGTCTGAGCAGAATTTGCCCAATAATTTTTAATTAGAATAAAATTCATGATTTAAGTTGATTAAAGTATGATTGAATATGAAATAGACCTTAGGGTAAGTACATACTCTGTGTGCTATGGCAGTCTCTTCCACATGAATAAAACCGATAAAACACTTCAGAAAAGCATATTTTCTCTTGCACTTTATCTCAAGAGTTGAAAAAATAATGGTATTAATATGGAGTTGCATGAATTTCTTAGAAAATGCTAATTTGATACACGGGGAATCCTTCTATATTCTTGAAACAACTAGGTCCTCATTTTCATACGCATTTGGATTCTTGCGGGGCTCAAATGGAAAATTACTATTCCGCGAAACTCAGTTTGATGGACCCGCGCTATGTATTATCATAATCATAATAAATTAATAACTCAACTTTAATATTTTTGAAGCCGAAACCATAAAATTTCTTCATTATAAATACTACCTTGATCAAAAATTTCCCGGAATTTATTCAGAAAATTAAAAATACAAGTGTATTCATCTAAATCTATATTGTCCCCTTCAAAGTAATCCCCATCGACTGCAACACACTTATGCCAGCGCTTGATCCAATCTTCGAAACATTTTTTATATTCGGTTTTCGGTATGTCCATCAGTGCTTCCTGCGATTTTTCCATTACTTCCTCTCGGCTGCTAAAACGCGTTCCCCGTAATGGTTTTTTAACTCGATTGTCACAGAAAGAAGTCACAGGGAGCCAAATCAGGTGAATTCGGTGGCTGTTGGATGGTATTTGTTGCATTTTTCGTCAAAAAATTACGAAAAATGATAGCACTGTGCGACGGTGCGTTATCATGGTGCAAAATCCACGAGTTTTCTACCCACATTTCTGGTCTCTTTCGGCGAATTGCTTCACGCAAACGTCTCATAACGCCCAAATAATACTCTTTGTTTACTGTCTGGCCTTCTGGCAAAAATTCATGATGCACTACACCGTTGTAATCCATGAAAACCGTCAGCATTGCCTTCTTTTTTGACTGAAAACGACGTGGTTTTTTTGGTCTCGGCTCATTTGGTGAACGCCATTCACTTGCCTGATGTCTGGATTGCGTGTCGTACTCATAAACCCACGTCTCGTCTCCAGTAATGATCCTTTTGATGAATGTGGGATCGGATTCAGCCTCGCAAATCATGTCTTTTGCGACGTCAACACGGTCTCTTTTTTGCATGAAATTGAGGTCTTTTGGCACCAACTTTGCTGCTACACGACGGAAACCCAAATCATTAACCACAATGTCTTGGGCGGATCCATAGGCAATGTTCAAGTCCTCCGCTATTTCTCTGATGGTTAATTTGCGGTTATTGACCAACATTTCTTTTACTTTATCAATTTTTTCACCGACTTTCGATGTCGATGGTCTGCCACTGCGTTCATCATCTTCGATTGACTCACGACCACTTCTGAACCGCTCGTGCCACTGGTAAACGACCGTTTTTTTTTAGAGAATCGTTGCCGAAACACTTTTCCAACATTTCCAACGTCCGTGCGCCACTAAATCCGTTTTTTACGCAAAATTTAATACAAGTTCGTCGTTGCAAATTTAAATCCATTTCTGCAATTGTAAAAAATCGCCAACACACACAGAGATAGATGTACTCTTGGCTACGTAACTTTTGCAAATGTCAAGTTATGACACTAAGATTTAAAGGGAATATCAACAACAGATGTACCAATTTAACAAAAAAAAACAGAACTCAAATCGGAACGATGGGAGCGCCACACGGTGGTTATTCCGGGAACTTTTTGATCAAGGTAGTATATGTAATTTTCCGAAATACAGGAAGCATCAATCGGTAATTCTTCTCATATTTTATATTGACATATTGATAGCATAGAAGTTTTTGAGCGTTTTTCTCATATTATTTGAAAAATATAGATGTCATTTTAACATATCTTTATAAGTAGTATCTAATGTATCTTATGTTGTTCATTGTTAGGGTCCATATAGCTTACATCGCATTACTATATCTTAAATTTAATATTTAAATCGAAGTTTTGCTTTGGACCTAGCAGGCCAAACCATCCCCTTACGCATACATGTATGTTTCCTCAGATTTGAACCACCGAGTGCAGGCATTGCGAAATATGCATACTGACATTGACTTCAAATCCATTAATCGTACGAGTACGTATTGAATGATAATTGCCTATAAATTTATGTTCCCATCCTTGTTACTCTGTATCAAAGAAGGTAATCGCTATACACCAAACCATTGATTATCGAGCTTCTTATATGTATTTATGAGAACTGAAATGAGAATTTCTCCTGAGATTCAATATTGGAATGATAAAAACTCCTTTTAACTTCCTCCTCAACGCCTCTTCCTGCACATGGATTTCCATTCACATAATCAGCGTATTTCACTTTGAGTGCGTAATTTAATTTAGTTTAAATTAACTTTTATTTTTGCCAAATTTTCCGGAATGGAAGTGGTAGCGGGGGTGATCCTTGTCACCAATTTCCCAGAAAGGCCTCTCTGAAAGTTCTGGTATTCGGAGAATCACACGGCTCACACTTAATTAGGGATGTGAATAAGCGTTACCCGGATGTGAACCCATACCCCTAGCGGCCGAGCATTTTATCCACGTCGCACTTAGCACCCTCAAAATTAGGTGACTTAAATTTCCGCTCCATGCTTCGGCGATTTGACTTTATTATAGTTTAATGAATGGTTTCTGGCGTAACTTTATGGAACCGATTCATTATAAATAAATGAAAGGACTAACTTTGTAGTTCCACACGAAAACGATTTATTCACACGACCCGGGTTTCGAAGTAAAACTTCATCATCAGGTGAGCTCTCTACATTTGCAGCCCTTCTTGTAGCAAATGTAGAGAGCTCACCTGATGATGAAGTTTTACTTCGAAACCCGGGTCGTGTGAATAAATCGTTTTCGTGTGGAACTACAAAGTTAGTCCTTTCATTTATTTATTATAGTTATCACTTAAAAGTGGCCGTTTAAAGCTTAATGTTTTCGAATGCCTCGCAGAAATTTATAATCGCAGGCCTACATTTTCAAATTGACCAATAGTATTCTTCGACGGCCGTTCTCTTTCCTTCAAGTATATAAATCAGGCATACCAGTCGCAATGCATAATGCAGCTTATGGAATTTTATTGCGTCGTTTCACTTTTGCTGGTGCGTTCCTATTTACGAAAAACTATGAAAGTTCAACGCATACATTACTAGCTCTATGAGATTTCTTTAGATAGGTTATGTTAGAGCTCATCTTGCATTGAATTCCTTGGCGAGTGAGATTAATGTAGTCAGGGTATATGTAGTCAGGATATATATAGTAAGGATATAATATAGTCAGAATTTTTTTTTCAGTGCTACCCACATAGTCTCCAAGAAAGTTATATCACCTATGATATCTAAAACGAGGGGTTCTTTCAGAACTGAATCCCGAATGATCTGGTCAGTAATGTATATTTTCCTTAACCAAAAACCTTTGAAATGTCATTATATTGTATTTATAATTCTTCGAAGTGTTAAAGTCACACCGCGTAATTTTCTTTCTTCCGTTACTACTGTATATCGGATTCATTTGATCGCAATGTTAGTTTGAAGGGGAGGCATCCGATAGTTGAGATAATTTGCGCCATTAGGGATATGTGGGTAATTTGGTAACCGCAGGATATTAATGGGATGGAGGAAGGGCGGAGATAATCCTCATGTCGGCATTAACCCATTATTAACGAATAGGCGTTCACTATTTAAATGCCCCATCCGACCCATGCATTACCCACCAGCACAACCCGAATCTTCAATTGATTGTGCGTAGAGCTCCGATATTACAATCCCCTGCTTTTATCATGAAGCATTTATCAAATGTGCAGACAGGGAAGTTGGAAGGAGTTGGGGAATGGTTCAATAGGAATGCGATTATAGGTGTCGTGCTAGAATTAACTGAATTATTTGTCTGATCAGGTAGTTGGTAAGATTCATCCAAGTTTTAGTCAAATCTTACCGTGTCCTATTCCTGCCATTCGTACTCATTAATAAAACAAGTTCTTTCGAAGCAATGGGACGTGGTAGTTCAATGGGTTGAGCGTTGGCCACGAGGGCCCGGATTCCATTCCCAGGGGCGCCTCTGGAGCACTCTCAGTTTCACCCAAGCTAATTTTTCCCTGTTTTACACCCAAGCTGTGTACCCCTTTCTCCTGTACCTGATCATCCTGGGAAAAAAATAGGCGGCACAGGGAAAGTGACTGATCCCCCTGCTGATATGAGAATTTCACACGCCTTGGGCTAAGTGCTAGGTGATTTCTACCCTTACCTATCAAGCCAACCTTTGTGTCGATAATTGGTTTAGTTTCCCGAATATGTGGCATTTGCGGCATGGCATTCGATCGCCATTGAATGAAATAAAAAAAATAAAAATCGAGGATTATTATTGTGAAAGTTAATTTACATAAGTAAATTATACCTATTATTTAATGGTAATAAGTTAAAATAAGAATACTTGAAATTTAAATGAAAGGAACACGAAATCAAATACAACATTACTGAATTACTTAGAAATTACTTGTGATTGATATCTTTTGAGGAAAGATATTGGCTAAAACTTCGTGTTCTGAATATAGATGCGTGGAATCCAAAATATAGGCCACAGAAACTTCAGATAGTTATTTATCTCTTCAAGAGCTAGTGAAGGTTTTGATTATCCTTCCCTCACTTTCCTTGAGAAGTCTTCTTGACGTCCTCATTTAGAAAGCATTGTAATTGGAAAAATCAAAATGACTGACTAGCGTGGGATTAGATTAATGTATGGGATAATAATCTGAGGCTTTATAGAAATGGCGACCTCCCCCTGGCGAGGTAGGTAATTTACGTAAGACTTGCTTCTATCCATTTATTAATAAATTTTTATTTCACCGGCTAGTGACTCCTTTGCTAGAAGTCTGGTTAATTTTTCGAATTAAATAAATGTTACATAACAATATACCATACATTGATATATGATACAACATTCACCAATCAAATATATTAATAAAAAGAAATTGCACACTACCTTAATCAAAATCACTGGTGAAAATCCAAAATTTCATGTAGATGGCCTCTTGGGAGACTCACGAAAACTTAAATAAAATTTTCAGTTAGCAAGTTGTACGTAATTCAGATGCCACAGAACGTCTCCTAAAATTGCCCTGTTTTTCAAGAATTCAATCCTTTCTGTTTTATTAATGGAGTTTTTTTTATGGCTGAGCTTATAAACTAGTTTCTGGTGATATGAGGCTGAATTTACCTTTTTAAAATTTGGAAACTGTGAAATAATTAATAGCTGCCTTCGTCCGCGGTATGCATACAGAATTTTAGACAGACCATGGAAGCATTTAAGATGGTAATTCATTTCGGTTGACAAGGGCGATCTAGACTCCGGTGAATCGGTGTCCTTTGGAGTGAGAAATGCTCGAAGGAAATCTCATATGCTGCAAAATTAAGATTAAGAGAAAGACCATGGCGTGTACTGTTAAGTGGGTTTATGGAGGGAACTCAAGGGAAGGGAGCTCCGATAATGGAACACTACCACGGAAAAATAATTTTATGAAGGCCGAATGTGTAAGTTCAACAGCTTGAGAAATTGACCTTTTTGTCTGATGAACCAGGCATAATTTGGATGTGGTTTTCATTTACATATAAGTTCTGAAAGGCCTAACGCTGGACGCTTCTTTGGTGGAGTTCTCCAAAAGCCAACCATTCTAATTTTTGCGCACGATAAATGCAACTATATACTGCATATTATAACTTCCAGTCATTACCCAACTCAATTTTCTACAAGTTTATCCTGACAGAGAATAGTTTCTCCGGTTCGCTTATAGAATACGGAGACAACATTTTTTGCGTCTCAAAATTTTAATATTTATCGGGCGAAGGTGACTCGTTTAACGAATCTAATACCGTGACTACTTTAATTGCTTTAATACTAAAATATAGTTTTTTTCAAAATCACTCAGCAGTAGCTGTTTAAAATTGTTTTTTTCCGTCTCATTTAAATATACAAATAAAAAATTAAATTGGGATAGGGCGTGGGAAAAATCTAACGATGATAGTAACAGATATTAGGGGGGCCGAGGGTTTCGGATTTTACAGGTTTGTGGGCTTCATTGGGACTTTTGATTCCCCACGGCTGAACTCAACGTAGGAGATTGGTTGGAGAGGAGTAGGTATACGTATGTATTCCTAAATGTAAGAAAGTGGGATCCGGAGAAAGATATATTTGGATGTGACAGAATTAGCATTCTATCAGAAAGAATGGGGATATGAAGTCAAACAACCTCAAACATCAATGGCAATTACATACTTTTCTCCATCCCCCGAATCACTCGAAGTCGCAGCCATAATAACCCATGCACACCCCTGTTGTAAGTGACTCGCTAATTTTCGTTTGGGAAAAGTATGATACCCAGTTAATTCGTATTAAATGAAAATCAAGCAGCGTTGGAGAGCCTAAAATACTAAATTCCAAGCGGCGATTGTCTTCGAGAAACATATAGGTATCGTTAATGATTCAGTGAACCACTAAGCCGGGGGAAAAATTAACCTGAGCGAAAAAAGAACAACCCCATCGCGGTACTGGGTAATGGGAGTGGATGTCACCGGATCAGTTTACGTGCCACCCTGAGGGAAGCCATGTGGTGAGGTAAGTTCAAGATAGCCTCTTTGTACCGAGTGCCCGATAAGATGCTGCTTTGCCTCGGAAACATGAGTGGCTGGCGATTCGAAGATAGCCGCGAGGCCGATCTCCTTGGCATTATATATATACTTACACTCACACAAACAGCCGCACACCGCGAGTGGTTTCGCGTGCGGAGAGGGAGAAGTTCGAAGGAGGTGGGAGGGGAGGGAATTGCGAACGCAATGGCCGCAGCTGGTTGCCGCTCTTGCCCAACGCATCACAAAGTTCAACGCCAAAAAAGATGCCCACGTGGTCTCATAGTTTCACCACGGCGGATTCAGGAAAATGACTATATTTTGGACGGCTTGTGATAGTCATTTTTACCCATTTTCATCTTCCTCCTTTATTCGTCATGCCTGACCTTATCAGTTGTAGTCAGGGATGGCTAGTCAAGGTTAATTATGTCAACGTTTTGGAATTTTCGCAAAGTTCATTTGAATCTTACTATATGGTATGTATATTCCTTGAATATTGCTGTCTAAAATTTTGTTTCCCCGAGTTCACTCGTGGTGAGCCATGGACTTCCGAATAGCCTAATTTAGAGTGGAAATGAGCAAATTAAGTTCTTGCAGAAAGAGAGTCTGTGAGTGCGAAGTCTTCGTCAAATGAGGTAGGATATTAAACCATTTCATACCAACTATATGATTACGCATTATGGAGTGATCCTAAGCTATCTTGTTCTACAAGAAACCAAGCACGTAACTAAGAAAGTACGCATATTGCAAGAAACTAAGCATATTGCTGTATTTCCATGATACAAAGGACAGTACTCTGAAGAATTTTAAGTATTTTTGCAAATTTGTTCAATAAATTACTTAAAAAAATAAAAGCATTACTTTTGGAAGTAATGTATTTCTGTCAGAACAAGAGCTATTACATGAACCGTACACGCAATTCCCTTGGCCTAATAGTACAAGAGCCTGAAACAATATTCACTTCAGTTTGGCAAGCAAATGTAATTAAAATGAAAATGAAAGGCATTGCTTCACATTATTTAGGCCACATTTTATGAGTACTCTTTTATGTGCTACAAGTATTTGGGACTCATGGGCTAAAGTCTGAATTAAGCATTTAGATAGACGAGTATTTTCAAGAATAGCCTCTAGATCGTTCAATAATTGTTCCGAGAAGAGGTCGTGAGTGATGGGATAATTGGAGAAACTAGATTGGTAGGCCTCTGAGTCATTAATATTGCTGGTCAAACTATAGATTTTACAATGATTTAGACACTTATTTAACTTCTGACACCCAGGGAATTATCATGATTTCAATCTCTGGAGGCAGATGAGGCCGCCAGATAAAATAACAGAAATATATGGGATTCTGAATGCTTTCACAAGAAACCCCACGAAAAACTTTTTTTCTCAGTATTCATCTTGCTGCTGTGTAAAATTGGAATCCCATTAACTTCGGCTTTTACTATCCGCTGGGTTAATAAGAGTGGACTATAGAGCTCCCAGATGCTCCCCCTGTGCTTCTTGATCTTTCCTGTTACAGCACCTAAGAAATCTAAGCATGAACTCAATTATTCTGATGGAAAAAGTTCTCTTTGACCATTCTTTTTGCGCACTCTTCGCATTAACCCACGATTGCTTCATTAAATGACAGTGGCGGTAGATGTTGTAGGTGGACAATAAAACCAGTAGGAAGAAGATGATAGGAATCATTGGAAATCTAATGCTACTGGAGAATACGATGAAATGGACGGGTTGAATAACTAACGAGCTTTCAATAGAAGAGAAGTAGAAGATAGAATCGAAAGAATTAAGAAGAAAGGGACAGATTCACTGATGGAGACGGTTGTTGCGGGGAAAGTGAGTGCGAAGAATTTAGGGGAAGAAAAGACCAGGATATTACATGCCGGGAACCAATAATGTTAAACCTCAAAGAGAAAAAATATATACAAACACGATAAAGTGAGCGAATAGAAGAATTGAGTGGAGAGTTGTGTAAAGCGGGTCTTAGATTTGTTGGTCAGATGGTGATGATTATGATTTCGTCACGGTACACGCACTCGACATGACTCTCAGGGTGTGCTGTGGATGTAGATCAAAGTGTAGAAACACACGGGGTTGTGTTTTTTCATCTTTTATTCTATCAGGAGATCGAGCCCATTCTCGAAAGAAAATCCTCCGTGACGGAACCACTCTTTTTTTTTCTACTTGAATTGAACTTCAGAAATGTCAATCACAGTAAATGTTGGCGAAATTTCGAGGCAGGTGCGGATAGGTTTCACTTCCCTGCGTTGCGTCGCTCGTTTTCAAGTTTCCCCGGGGTGAGCCCCACACGAGTGATTCCGAGTGAAAACTACTGACATGAGTACTAAACTCGGTGACTTCTGCCCTCCCTTTCCGCCCCGCGGGCTACACTTTATTTTTTCCCAGCCGGAGGGGGGGGGGAATGGATTTCTTTCCGGCACTTCCTGCCAACGAGCACGCCACGCCGATGTAAAACGCGAGAGAAATAAATACCTTGGGAACCAAAATGTCAGGGCCCTCTTGAGATTACTTCTCTCCGCACAACTGAGCTCAAAGAAGGTCAGTGAAACTCCCGACTTAGATGGCGGTCTTAGATTAATCGACGATCCAATCTGAATCTTATATGCATGACCGTTACTTCATATAATCTATTCCTCAATTTAGCTCCATTTCTGATCATCTAATGCCTTTCCTTCTGCTTCTTCCCCTTAGCATTCCCCTACACTTCTCTTGTTCATCACGTAGGTGCTCAAAGTCCTAGCTTGGCATCCCAGGGTAGTTTTTAGTGGTATTTGGTAGGAAGTATTTCGGATATACAGGTATTCTCCTGTATATACGAAATATAATATCTCCTGTACAGGCAGGTCCTGCATTCTACTTTTTTAGGCTTCACTTTGTGGAAGTATTTACTATCCATACGAAAAAATTTGCACTTTTCCACAGACTTGAGACACAGACACCTCTCTCTACCCCCACTCGGTCCTGAGCGTATATATTCTTTAACTCTTTGTTTAGAAAATTTGTACCTGATGATGCCGAAAGTCGGTGAAACGCGTTGTACCTTATTATAAAAGTCTGTGGAAAAAGACATACGAAGTCTTTTAGGATGATAGGAAATATTACGATTATGGTGGTATTTTTAGGCTAGGTATTGTAAAAATATTGCTTAAAACATATGGTTTTCATCACGGAAGGCACTTGTTAGGCACTTGAATACCAATTTTCGATAGAATTTGATGATATCATAAAAATTTGACTTCATAATTTAGTACCACGTTCAGTTGAGTTTAAAAGAAAGATAAATTAATGGTAGGATCTGCACGTCGAAGTTTTATTTACTAGCTAACGGTGAAAACATTTGTAACCTGGTGCATGCTTTCCACCCGCAAATAATATCTCTCCCAATCATGAGGAATGGAAGCACTTGAAATACCATGAACGAAAATTATTTTCTTTCCTTTAATTCTCGTTTTTCTAACTATGCTCTTATAGAAATCATATGGAAGAAATATCAAGTATTGCGTGCATCTCTTTCACAAGTGTCTAATATAAAATATAAATCATAAGCATGCTACAATGGACTCACGTGCAGATTGTTTAGTTGACGACCTCAGTTCACCGTTGGACCGAAGGGAATGACTAAAATACCCAAATCTTCAAGCCGATGACAGTCTCAGCTAAGGTAATCATCACGATGTTGAAAAATATAAGTCCACGATCGAACGTGAGAGTTTCCCGAATGGCGAGGCTGGTCCGTCCAAAATTGGTGATGCCGATGGAACAAGAGTTCGTGGTTTGGTGTTAGGTGCCCATCGATGGAGTTGAAGGGCGATTTTCGTGATGAGCTGACGATCTCCTAACGTCGCTGAGAGAGGACGTGGGAAATGCGCAAAAATGGAAATTCTTTCATAAGGAATATCCGCCGGTCATTTCGACACACATCGTGGCATTAAAATTGAAATTGACTTTACCTCAGGGTCATACTTGCAAAATTGGAGTGATCTCAGACCTATTGCTTTAAGAAATGAGAAAAATTATAGCATGCAGAATGAAGAATTTTTTCCGTGCAGACCTTTCTTCGTAGTTACCACTTGTGTGAGTAGCAAACATGCCGAATTTAAAAGCAAGTAGAACGATTCAAAGTTTATGTATTTCATGGTTTCCATACACCCCCTTCCACTTAATTCATTTTCACATCACAATTCATCGAAATAAGTGAGATAGTGCATAAGGAAGCGGAATTATTAGGAAGTATTTCTTTTCTGGTAGCGATCGCGAATTCTCGAGAGAAACACTGAACCTCAAAATGAAGTTAAAAAGGAAATGACAACACACTTAATTACCCACCCAACTATTCCAGCTGTCCATAATTTAATATATGACTGGAATAATTAATACTAAGAGAAGCTGGAGATCATTAAAAAGTGAATCTTTTATTTACTATGCAATCTGATGAAACCATACCTCATTCATCGCTGTCCAATAACCTTGAAGTTGGAAGAATAATGACATCTAAGAATTAGTCGCGGAAAATTTTGGAGTATTATCAAGTTGGATTAAAGGTAGGATTATGTTAAATGGATGGTTCAGTTGTTATTCACTCAAATTTTCAAATACCAAATTTACACTTTAAGAATTGTCCAAGTGAAATGTATACTGAGACTAAATTGGGTATAATTATAATGTTTCTCAATGTTTGGGCAAAATTTGAAATTGCGCTTTTTTTATTTATTTTTCTGTCCCCTAATCATTATGACACGATGAGTTGTCATGAAATCACTTAAAATGATCGGGCATTCGTTTAATACGACAAAATAATTGGCCTCGTATGTGGAACATACGTTGTATCACCTACGTAAACTGTAAAAAAGTAGGTAGTATCACCTAGTCGAGGGTCATACCACTTCGAAATCCCTGTGAAGGCCAATTGACTCTACTGACTGACGGGGAAAATATCTTGTACCTATAAAAATTATAAACCCCATTCATATTTAATATCGAATATACGAGATATATGTAGATAACTACTTAGAATTTTATAACTTACTTTGCTCAAGTTATCATATTCAATTCACATCCCCTGGCATTTGACTTTTTGACGATTTTGGAACACAGTGATATGCTGTAGTAACCGGTCAACAAAAATACGCGGGGATAGCCAAAATACTTAGCATTATTCGGCTAAATTTTATAATGTCCACACCAGCTTGGTTGTTTTCGCTGTATGAGGACTCCCTAGGACAAGTATTTGGCAAAAACTTTGTCCCCAGGAAAAATTCGTCCGATGTTTTGTGTCTTCCGATGGCCGAAGAAAAGTGAATGGCTCTGATGCCATGTTCCAATGTTGAGAGTAAAGATCCTGGGGGCTCCCGTCTCCTGGAGCACGGACACGCACGTTGATTGCCCCCAGGCGTAGGGAGGCGTAGGACGGGGACGAGCGTGGCGTGGCGAAATCCTCTGGGAGTTCGTTCGTGAATAGTGAGGAGGGCGCGCCGCGAATCAATCGACCGATACCGAATGCCTATCGAGAGTGGAGCCATTTGAGTTCTCCTTGGGAGTAAATCGAGTCCTGAGGTCCTTTTCATCACGGAACAGAAACAAACAACGTGATGGAGGAGTCAACGAATCCCTTTCCTCCTGCGGCCTTTATTTTTGTGATCCCAAGGTCTTTTCGGTGACGAGCATAATGAAGACGTGTCTTATCCGAAGGTTTTGGTGATTTTATTATTTCGGAATGTGCAGCTTTACGATTTCTCCCTCGATAGAAGCGGCCGAAGAATTTTTCACGTGACGAGAGCCGTCGGTGAAGGAAACGGTCGGTTATTAAGATTTTGACTGAGATAAAAGGAATAAGGCGGATATGTTTTGGGAGTTTTTTTTTGGTTTTTTTCCAAAAAGCTTAAATGGGATGGGTGCGAGCATTCGTGTATTCCCAGGAATAGTATGCTCTCCGTAAATACACATGATTCTGAGACTTGTTCCGGCTTTCCTTCGCGGAGATGAGATAGTTTAACAAGAATTTGATAATTGAACCAAATGATTAGTATCGAGCCAGGCACTCGTGCCATCTGGACCCCGCGGTTCATGCTCAACCTTGAACTGCTGTTTCCAATGCTTAATAACTTGTAAAACGGAATGAGCAACAAAGTATCAGTATCTTACATTTGTATATATTGCAAGAAGTATGTATATGGATCGTATAGTGGTTGGTTTGCATAATATTACATATGAATGATCGGGGCCATTGAAACGGAATATACTATATATTGGCAGCACATATCACGTGTAATTACCTCATTTTGTAATACTGCTGCAGTATTAATTCGCGGGCTGCTTGATAGGTTTGAAAAGGACTCTGTTTCCACAAGGTGTGGCAACATAACTTCCTTTTTTCAAAAGCAAAACCCCTTTAAAAAAGGAAGTTATGTTGCTGCACCCGGTGTTGCACCCTAAAGCCTATAAAATTCGGTGTGGAGAGGCCACTTACTCCGTATTATTAATTTTACCCCATTGTACCCCATTATCGTCATTCAGGCCTTTGCAGCATTGGCTGGTTCGTCGCTACAAGAATTTCTACTCCCGCAAGAGTATACAAGATGTACTGATGACACCCTAGTTTGAATACCAATAAATAATATTTTTAATAATTTGTGGCATGGTACCTCACCTTTCGAAATAAACCGGAGGGCCATGATTTAAGATTCTATTGATGCCTGGATTTACTTGGGAACTCCTACCTAAACCCAAAATAAGATTTTACGATTATGGTATCAGGGCAACTGTTTGGGCGACCATGGAAAACTCAGAGGAAGGAGCTAGCACAATTTCTGTAATGTGCACTCCACCTGTTTTCAATTTAGATGTTGTTAAATTCATTAATTAATTATCTCAATACGCGTGCAATCGTAGCAGTACGAATTAAATATCTATTCATTCAGCGTAAAAAGGGACGTGCTAGAAAAATTTTAATGAGACTTAACGAATGTTTAGTATCTTTTAATCACCAAAACGCTAAAATTGGGGTCAAACGATAAACCAAATACTTTTCTTGAATATTTCATCTAAGGTAAAAATGGATGTCTAACGTTTCATAGCATTTGGCATATTTGAAAATATGTATTGATCAGGCAAGAAGAAATGGAAAATGGAAGTGGCCTTCTTAAAATTTTACACTTTTAAGAAAACCATAAAACATTTGAATGAATCTATTAATGTATAATAATATGGCGGAGACACATATTTTCGAAAAATCGCGATAAAACCCATTTGAATCGCTATTAAAATTAGACTTTTTCCATTGTTCCTTTTAATGTTCCCGTTCTAAATTTTTGACGAATTACTTAGGGTTAGTTCTTCAATAATTAAGTCTAAGGGAACATTTGATGAGCAAAGGCACCTATGAATGCTTTCTTGTGGTAAATTTATTTAAAAAATGACATTTCGGAGAAAATCCGCCATCGAAAGTACTGTTAGAAGGCGATAACATTCATTTTCTCACGCATTACCAGCTGTTCCCGAGTCTGAAATGGGATATTTCGTGAAAATGTCACCATAAATTGGTTTCATAGTCTTCTCCTAGTGAAGCTATCGTCTGAAGCTTCCCTGAGGTACGACACAGCGTTCGGAATTCTGACGGGAGATTACACCAGCGCCTCGAAGACGTAGCCGCAGGTCGTCATAATGCCCTAGAAATTCTGTAAAATCAAGATGCGAACGGCAAGATTGTGCCATGAAATTCTTCCACATCTTACGCAGTCTATGGGTTTTATGATTCTGCATCCTGCGTACAGAGAAACTAATTTTATGACTTCATAAAGCGAAGATGAAAAGGCTGAGGGCTTGAATTACGCCCTAGAATTCTCGGACGTAACGTGCTGGCAAGTTTCGTGATATTTAGCGTATTTTCACCACTAATTAATTCATTTTGTCCTAGCCATAGGTGGCTGTACAAGAATATAGCCCAAACTATGATGAAATGTGATGGAAATGCGTTTCGTAGGTTTTATGTACGTCTCTGACGATGGTAAAGAGCAACTGCTTGTACATATTTGTACAAACTGCCTAATAATTTCTGCGTGTATCTAGTAAAAACATACATGAGCCTACTATCCCACATAAATAATGGTAATTTTGAGTGACCATGCCAAAAATGGATTGCGCTTTTTCTCACATAATAAAAACTTTACAAATGGCAGCGGGATCGACAATAAGGCGCTGCCGCTGGTGCTGTCGATCTAAATTATTTCTGAAAACAATGCACGAGTTTTCTGTTTTAATCCGCATTTAAATATGTGTAATCTATCAATAAATAAAATCGTTAGATTCTACAAAAACATTGAAAGTTTTATTATTTACCATATTCATAATATTCAATTATTTACATTAATTTATTAATCTTGTTTCCGAAAACGTCAGTTGCGTATACATCAAATTTCAGTGGTAATTAATGATTAGTAAAACAAAACGCACGTGGAATATAACTAAGATTATTAATTTCAGTGAACATATGAAAAGTTAAGATTCAAGAAAGATGAATACAGTTGAGATCTGAGAAGTTTAAAATATTTGTATTCTTGTAAATATGACAAAAACGTTGCAGTATAGTCATGGGCAAATTCTATTCTTCATTCTTTTTCAGTTATTTTTGTTCACCCGGAGAATCACTCAAAGGTTCCATTCAAGCCAAACGCGGTAATCCTCATAGTTAGATAATAGTTGCATGTAAACATTTTTGTTCCATAAGTTCCACCCAAGCCATGGTTTATTTATCCCTATGTCACGGAAGGAGAACACTAGCCAGTGACTCAAGAACGTCCTTGACCCGACATATGCCTGTAAAAACTAGAGCAACAGCAACAGACACAACCTGGGTGGAATGTTTGGATAAAAAGACAATGAAGACCGTTCCATATTTTTGCACGGATCTGGCTTATTTTCTTGCCTTTAAAAAAAAAACAAGTTTTCTTTTCGGCTGAGTATGATAGGTTGTGAAACCCTTCCGATCCCCTGGTTGAGCGATTGAGCGACGGAACGAGCGTCTTTCGCAGGTGCGAATCGAACGGTTTTTTTCCGCCCTCTGTAACCTAACTTCACTCCCTCGCAAACTGGTCTAAGTAATTTCGTGGGAAAAGTGTGCGCTTTATGGACACAAGCTTTCTTGAAGCTGTAATTTTGGAATTACGCCACCATTCTCGCTTCATCTTCTTTCGATCATGGCAAGTGATCAGAAGCGGCGCCTCAGGTTATGTCGACGGCGTACCACCTTAGAGTGAACTTCACTGCAGACTCGAAGAAACATTTCGATCACTTCGGTAAGGGATTCGAAGGGGTGTTTTCTCTGAAATCTGGATTGGATCTTCCCTTGACGGAAACAAAATGGAAAACTTACGCCCATAATTTTACGACTACGAAATAAACGAGTGAAAGGTGAATCCCTTTTCTCACAATACTTTTCGGCTTAAACGGAAATAAAAATGCACATTCGCCAAGCACTTTCGCTCAAGTTTTTTTTTAAACAATCAGAGTATAAAAAAATACAGCCGACAAAGAATGAAAACCGGTCATTATTCGTTTTTCTTTTAAAGGTTTTAAGATTTCAGCATAAGATCCAAATGATTTTTCATAGCCAAAAATTGAACAATTTTTTGCAGGTTCGTATCCCTAATTCGACTCCTCCACTAAAAAGAGCTTCCATTTACTATCCATTTCCTCTTTCCTTAGAGAATTTTAGTTTAGTAATAGCATTCGTAATTTGCATTATCAGTGACGATACTCAAGATTAAAGGAATTCCTATTGGTCAAGGTCTGAATTTAAGCGGCAACTCAAATCATTTTCACTATGGCACCAGAGGCATGATTCCAGTTAATTCAAGAGCTTTGCCAGAGTAATACTTTAACGATATATCTTTTCCTTTTTATTAAAAAAAAACTGAACGTTCCGTTGATTTGGATACCGAAACGTCGTCCCTCAAAGGCATTAATCTTTCTCAATCCAATAAGTTTTGAGACCACCAAACATGAAAGTAAATGCCGCCAGAGCAGAACATCGTGAGGGACCCGCAGTAAAATCTCATCTCTCAATCTGGAAGAGTAATTTATGTATCTTTAATATTTTGACGATTAAGCCCTTCCTTAAATTTTGAATGCAATTTCCCTCCCTCCCCCCTTCGCCCCCCCCTCCCGAGCCCCGCTGAACCATAATATCCCTAGTCGGAAGCATTTAAGTCACTCCATCATTTTTATCCATTTCGTGAGAAAGAATTCTTTTGCCAGATCTTCTTTAAGTGGTGCGCGCCGGGCAGAGCGCCGCTCCATTACGAAAGCGAATCGGTGGAATCGACTCGTAAAAAGGAAACGGTCCGCCTTCTGGATGGTCAACGGTACGATTCGTTTTTTTCTTCATCATCGAAAAAATATGCCGAAGCGAAATTTTCCGAAATATTAAAAAAAAGGGCTTGTCCTTCGAGAAAAACAAAAGGAGGTGGAGAATTTATACTTTTTCTTTGGTGGCACAACCGTGCGGGACGCCTATTTCAAGAATCTCCTCTCCTCGTTGCCGGCGTTGTTATCTGGGGTCACGTTTATACCGGGGAGAGAGTGAGGGTGGGGACTGGGGACGTGGTCGTTCTCCAACCACTCCCACTCGCGGTCGCTCGCCACCCTCCTGCAGAATCCCCCCCCCGATCGAATCGTCTCTCCACTCTCTCGGCGGCCCTCTCCTCATTCCGAACCCCGTCCTCCTCTCCCCCCTTCGGGCCGCCGCCGAAACACAATGGAAGTCCCGTCGGTTCCCCACGCAGCCACAATAAATTGTCCCTGATTTCTCTCTCTTCTCTTCATCAGTTTCGGCCGCAGATCGACCGCTCACAATCGGAGGCTCTCCCGAGCTGGGAGTGGGGTGAGGGCTGGGACACTTCGAGATCTGGTGGGGAGGGACGGGTGGTGGGGCTGTGTGATATCGCACAGCGCGATGTCCAAGCGACAACGAAATGCAATTTCGAGCCATTTTGGTATTCGATGGCTGTGTTATCCTGTTCATTACCTTGTTATCCTCGTCACCCTGTGATCATCAGTAATTGTATAGGTTGTTATTATACTCTGTTGATCCTATGGGACTTTTGGGGGCTCTGTCTCATAGTCTGTAACTATGAACCATTGATAAGTATTATTACTCACATGAGCGTAGAAAAGTTGAATTCTATAGATTGGAAGGAAGGATGGGCGTAGGAAGAAAGAGCGCTGTAGCTTCATTATTATATTCTTTACTAACCCTTTATTAATTTTTCATCTATTTCATCTTCTTCCAGCCTGTTCTAGGTTAAAAAAGATGCGTTGAAAAAGTTATTCTTTGTGCACTTGTAACGGACGAAAATATCATAAGTTTGGGATGGAGTCATTATCTTCTTTTGACATCTCTGCCGGCCTATTTGATTCGATGTACCGCCTTGTGAAGCTTGATCGGGCTGTGTGCTATCCATCTTCACATTAGCAACCTTCTATATGTTTGATTTTAATGAGTGAAGATGGAGTTTTTTTTGCTGTCCTATGGCGAACGAAATTCGCCCACGTATTAAGGATATGCGGTCAATTTTCTTTCTCCGTGAAGCATGCGGCTTTCCGCAAAGTCCTGGTATCCAGGAAGTAACACCGCTTGCATTTAAAATGATGTTGTTCAAATGGCCAGCCAATAAATATTTAATGTATATTTTTTAATAGTGTGAGACCTCCATAAGCTAGGTACATTTTACTGTTCATTTTACTGTACTGTACATTGTACCTGATTGCAACTTCTGGAATTGGTGAATAGCACGAGGAGATTACTGATTTAAACAAAGGCATACCCTAGCCCTTACATTTAACTCTTTCGGTCTGCCGCAAAGAAGCCTCTGCAAATGCTTTCCTCAGTTCGATCTGTAGTCCCGAAGGTTATTTCAGAATACTTTGTTTATTCAAAATTTTGTTTATCTCTAAGATACTTTTATGCTGAACATGTAGGAACAGACAATCAATTATGTTTTCTTCTAAGAAAAGACGGAGCGTTGTCAATGAACATGAAATGTTTGAATGGTTACTCTTCATTGCATTAACTCATTGCAATCCAGGATTGTTCGCAGTAGAAGTAGTTATTGGTGATTCGACTTAGTTGAGAATCCAAACAAGGGGGACGTCATCTAGCGGAAGATTTTGAAACAGAGCGCCAGTGATAGGGTTGTGAATTGCTGGCGATTATGTGAACATGTTGAGATTGCGTTGGCATCATTCGGTTTTATGCTCTGTAATAATTAGCTGGCTTAATTTTTTACTATATTAAATGTAGCTATTAATAATTTATAAACTTTTCTGTTGTTAAGGTTGGTTTTAGTTTCATTTTGTACGTTTTGTAATGGCAGTATGCTGTAGCTTATTAGGTATTTATCTTGATTTCTATATTATATTAATTTTTATATCATTTTTCCCTTTGTATTTTATCGTTATGCAGATTTTTGCATTTCGTCCTTCAAAAGTTTACCCGCTTGGAAGTAGCTTTTTTTTTAAATTATGTGTTTTCCTTTCTGTTTTGTATGAAGTTATGTTGAGATTTTCATTTTAGTTTTTGGTCATTTATTGCATTAAGGGTTATCTTTAATCATTTTTAATGGGAGGGGTTGTTTTTTGATTGCTGTAAAAGTGACACCTATTGAGATTCATCGTTGTTTAAAGGTTATTATGGTGACGATGCTGTTGATAGGTCTACTGAAATCTATGGGTAGTAAAATTTCGTGGTTCGAGCCTGGTACGAGCAAAGCCATAATTATTGATGAAACACACAGCGGTCGTCCGGTCACTGCCACAGACGATAAACATCGTAAAATCGTCGAAGATTTGATTCAAAATGACCAGCACATCAATCAAAAGCGTATAGCAAACCATATTGGTCGAGTTTGTCGTGTTAAAGCAGCCTGGCGCCAATAATCTAGCAACATGATAACGCTCGTCCACACACCTCGCGCGCAACTTGAGAGGCTCTGCGAAACCTGAAATTTGAACCGATTCTACATCATTATCCCCCCAATCTTGGGCCTTGAGGTTTTTGTTCTTTTATTCAATTCAAGAGACATCTCAAGGCTAATCATTACACCTCGGACGATGAAGTGAAGGCAGCTGTAATAACAGCGCGCCGTTTAACTCTTCTCCCTACTTCCGCTTCTCCAAATACACTGGATGAATAAAACGACCTCAAGCCTGCGCATGCGTGTTGAGGGGGAATGTTACTACCACATGCCACCAGAAGTGCTTCTGAGGGTAATTTTTTTTGTAGTCTACAAGCATGTGTGCATTAGTTTTCAGTCTACTCTCGTAAAAGCACACAGATGAGATATTAAAGGACTATTTGATAATTCCTTTTGATTAGATATTGTAGTTGTCAGCTTACGTGGCTGATGAAACAATTAATGTATTTGAATCACTTTGTTACACCTACTGATACATTTAGCAAGATAAGTTATTGAATTGTTAAGTATTGTAAGGCCACTCGTTTGTATTATTAATGTCTTTATGATCAACTCAGTGCCATATCGACCACGGCACCCAATAAGTAACTAATCATACATTCCCAACGGCCACAACTTCCACGGTATTGCGGTTACTTATATTCCTTCCAATTACCTCTGTAGCTCCGCAAATGTTAAGAATATATTTTTCTTCGCTTTATTATATGGAATATAATGGAATAATTATATAATATATTATCTATACATGTGTATTAATACCTCGAACAATTCCAAATAGTTGTTTCACTGTTGGTGAACTACATTCAATTGGCTACACTACGTGTTCTGCGCAATAAATGCGCGAACTGGTGCACCCTGGCGGCCATGACGCGGACTATAGCCCCGCCCACTAGCAGCGCCAGTTGCCTGAGACCCAATGATCCGACTGTGCTTGGCGGATCGTCGAGCTGTGCGTATGGTGCCAGTTATGTTAGTTTGTGTTGTCCTTGTTTTTACTATTTGTCGAAAATGGAAGTGGACGAAATCACGGAGCAACGAATGAACATCAAGTTTTTTGGTGAAGTGTGGTAAAAGTTATAAAGAAATTACTGAAACGTTGACAGCTGTTTACGGTGATAATGCTCTGAAGAAAACATCCTTTTTCAAGTGTATTAAGCGTTTTAAAGATGACCGACAAGACGTCACGGATGATGCAAGACCGGGACGACCTTCAGTCACCTGTGTTGACGACAACATTGATCGTGTGTGGCCACTTTTTCTTACCGATCGTTAAAAACTGTCCGGATGATATCTGATGAACTGAACTTAGGAAAATCAACAGTGCACACTATTTTAACCGGACATGATAGATGGATCCTTCACCAAGGCAATGCACCTGCCCATTCAGCATTGATTATTCGCCAGTTTCTGGCAAAAAATTTAATCACCATCCTTGATCATCCTCCTTCTTCGCCAGATATCCCCCCTACGACTTTTCCCTTTTCTCAAAATGCAAAAATGTGATGAGGGGACATCACTGAGAAGATGTGGACACAATAAAGCAAGAAACGACGACAAAACTAAAAAGTCTAACTGCCGAGGACTTCCAAGGGTGCTTTAAACAGTGGAAAAGAAGATTGAATGAGTACATAGCAACGAATGGAGAGTAATTTGAAGGGCAGAAAATGGATGTAGACTTAATTTTGCAAAAAGGTTTTTATGGCCTCAGTTCGCGTATTTATTGGACAGACCTCGTTTTTTTTTTTTTTTAATGTCTCATTAATCCTCCATTCATCGGCCACTTTAAAAAATTACGTCAGTACCGAAAGCGCCGGGTTTGGTGATTTGAGTCTCCAATTGTGTGGATCATTGGAAATGCACGGGTGGTTGTTTTTCGCGTTTTATGGAGCAGAGGAAGGGTGGGGAGAGAGAGAGCATCAGAGTAACCGTCTCTTTTTTTTTAAATCTTTACGTTGCTTCTTTCACTTCACTCACCTTTTAATCAACTTTCTTAGTGGAATACATGGTTAATTTTCGAGATTACTCATGATGGAACATTGTCTACGCAAAAATTTAATGTGGTTATTCTTAACATTGCTTTAGTATTTCCGTCCCTTGCATTTACCTATCACCATTAGCCTAATGATGAGGCAATAGTCGCCATCCTTCCACCGATGCTCTTTTCAAATAAATAGTCAATTCACTCTTTTTAGTGCGTCAGTTTACAGCGTCACCAGTCTTGTAGGTTGAAAATGTAATTTTTTATTGATTGAAGAAAAGTGTGAAAAGAATACAAAAGTGTACTTGCAAGTTTAATTTAACAGATTTTGTGAAACGTCATGAAAATAATCTGTTAGAAAATAATATTTTCACCTTTTTTATATTTGTTACTTTGATTTTTACTCCATTTCCATTTTTGAAAAGGCTGGTTTGCTGTTTTGAAAGGCTATTAATTATAAAATCAAAACTATCTGCAAATTTTGTGACAGAAAATTTTTGTTAAAACTTACAGTTAAGTAATATTTAAAATGATGTGCTTCATCTAGCACATATTGTCATAGTGTAAATATAATGTGAAAGTAAATAGAGTCAGAGTGGTTTATTCGTAATCCCTGTCGTCAATAAGGGGTAATGCAGTATTCTCAGTTGCCCGTTTTACCAAATGTTCCTAGTTGTTACTATTTCTTTACTTTAGTTGCCGTTTAGCTGTCACTTTGAGTCTTAAAAATATGCCGAACGCTTCAAATGGCTACTCAAATTGAAGTAAATTGTTAATTCACGCGGGAATCATGAAATTCCGATACAGTGATCGCATCGAAAAACAAAAATCCTTCTCATGCTCCTCCCCACACGTGGTCTCGCACCCCTTCCGTCGAGGAGCGTGGTGGTGTAGGTTTGAACGCACGGTCAGACAAGTGGTGGGTGGGTGGGAGGTTTGGAGTGGAGGGAAGACATGAAGACGGGTGTGTTTATGGGTGTTCTAGAGGCCCATCTTTTTTTTTTAGTGGACGGGGCAGGGGGATTAAGGCACACAGGGTCGAAGCGGTGGAAGGAGGAGGAGGTGGAGGAGTGCCGCGGGATGGGGTTAGATCGGTCGGATGTTTTCCATATTATAAGGAAAGGTTCGCGGGCTGGAGTAATATATATCCACACGCCATCCGCGCCACCTCCGCGGGTCGAGGACGAGCCCACCGTGGAAAAATCGGCAGCGGGGGACGCGCTCGCACAAGCAGGCACGCATGTAAGCGAGCACTACCGCCGGAAAGGTCACGAATATCCCATTATCGTATAGTGGAGAGAGCACTTCCTTCCCGCAAGCACATAAAGCCTCCTTCCCTGAACACCACGAACAAAAAGGAAAGAGAGATAAAATGCCTCCAGGGTATCTTATAAGTCACTCATAAAACTCGTTGTTGCTACAGACCCAATTACCAGACCCCCCTCCCTCCACGGTTGGCCGTAACGCCGTACTTTCTCCTTACGTGAGGCAAGTCACTCCTGCTCTGCAGCCTCCATTCATCCATCACTCTCCCTTTCTTCTTCAGCTCCATCCTAAGGTCCTCCTCGGCCTCCTGTCTTTCTTCCCGGGAGTGTACATATTTGCAGAAACGATTAATGTTCAGGATTGGGATGCAGACGTTCTTAGTTTCCTTTTTAGAGGGTTTAGAGAGACATTACTTTTTTTGAGGTTCCCCTCGCCCAATTTCTTGCATTGAGTTCGCTTGGGCGTCTGTTACGGAGCTTTTTGATTGATATTTTTCGAGTGAAAAGGCATCCATGGTTGCCCAATTGCGCACTTCGCGATCATCACCTAGAGGAGGTGATAATTGTTTTTAGAGATACGAGAAAACAACGGATGCCATTTGACACCGTAACTAACGTATAGAATGTTCGTAATTAGCCCCATGCAGTGCAGAACCCTGTTCGTAGACTTAGAAGGAAAAAATCAACGACCCTCTGACGTCCTTCCTGGAGGTGCTTACCAGTCTATCCTTACTCCGCCTTTATCTTCGCTCAGCTTTCAAAAATGCCACATTTCGCAAGTTGAAGAGAGCTTCCTATCTCAAACTGCTTCCAGTTTCCGGATGATTGATCTACTTGGGTAAGGTGAAAAGTTCTCGGCCGAACAATGAAAGATTGCGATTTTCAGTTACAAAATTATTTTATTTGTCTACATAATCTCCCTTAGCTTCAACGCACTTGGTCCAACGTTTCTCCAAAATTGGTATTCCTTCCTGGAAGCGAGTCTGGAAGGCTGTAAAAATAGTCATCTTTGGATGAATTTCCTTGGGGGTTATTATATCCAAAACGAAGAATTTTATGACCGCACGAAATTCAAGTTTTACCATTTTAACAAAAAATACGAAAGACATCGACTGCAAAAACACGTGTAAACAGACTGCTGGCATGAAGAATTCGAAACTTGTCTTACCAACACATGACACGTGCACCCAGCCATGAATAATAAATTTTTGCTGATTGGAATGTCATCTCTTTGTCAGGCCGAGAACTTTTCACCTTACCATCGTATTTCTCATCGATCATTGAATTGTCAGTGTAGGGTGTTGTAGTTTCATAAATGCGTTTGTTGCACTTTGAGGCCAAATTGTTCCGTGGGCATGTGATACATCATTTCGTTTCGATTGAAAAGAGTAGAGAAATGTTGGTCTCGTTCCGTGCCTAAACACGTGCAATCTAAGGATGAATGGGAATAGTTGAACTGGTTTGAAATGGAGAGGTGACAAAGCAGGAGTTGGGAGACAACCGCCACTCACTATCCGGAATTAATCGATCTAATTTCTCCATCTCGGGATCCACAAAATAATCTTAAATCCAACAGCTAAGTGTGTTTTATCGAGGCCGTTACCCAGTTCAGGTTTTCTCCTTACACCATGCAAACGTTCAGCGACAAAATACTCTTTTATATTCTTCATTCTAAAAACATCTATTATTTAGGAAATATAACAAAATTCGATGGCGTGGAAGTCCGGCGGGTAAAGGACATCAACACGTCCGGAAGATTCCCCTGCGGTGTAAGGATTCCTTCAGATTAGGGACATAAAGTGTAAATTTCTGCCGTACTACCTCGGGCTTATTGCCTGCTGAGCTTTAACACGTCCTATCACATAGACTTGAAGATTGACCTTTGGTTAAATTGAATACCAGAGCATCAATATATATAACTTATATCCTCTTCATTTACACCGAATCAAAATATTTTTGTAGACAGATATGGTTATGAAACCAAATATCAGGTCATAAAACAAAATGTATGCTCTTCGATTTTGCTGTTAAAAGTTAAACAGCAAAGAGAAGATTAATCCAATTTCAACGTAGGCGTATATCAATATCGGAAACTTTTAACGATGAAATGAACCGACTACTTTAATTTAATAAATTAATAGCTCCAAGTTCAAGTTAATCAAGATCCTTTTGATTTTGCATATTTAATGAATAATAGATGAGTTAGTGAATGCATTTACTTCTTTCTTCTCTTTCCGAATTTGTGTTAAATTTCTACATCTACTTAATACCCCGCAAGCCGCCGCAAGGGCGTGTGGCGGGGGGTGTTAGGACACCACCCGTAATTTAGAAAAGAAAAAGAAAAAAAAAACCGCATGCAATAACCACAAAATCATACATCCACAAAAAAAACATGGCATACATTCATGCATGAACACTTACACCCTACACACATGCAAAATACTCAATCTACATCTTACATACACATGCACCTGAAAGTATACCTAACAGCTTTGCAGTGTTTAACTTTGCTCCGACTTGTAAATTCAATTTTTCAATATTTCTAAAGTGACTTCGGTTTCTTACTATTATGATTTCTGATTGTTCGAGGAAAGAATGAGTATTTGTACCTATCTGTCCTGGAATCTATCTCCCTTAGTTTATATTTGTGGTCTGAAATTTCACCTGAAATCGGTAAGATATCAAGTATTTGTGTGGAAAATTATGGCAGACGCTAAATTATTCCGATGGATACGCAAGAGGTACGCATTTTACAATAAATAAAGGGGCCAATTATTTGATGGAAAATTAAATAGTACTATTATGGCTATAAATTTTGCCTTATTAAAAAGGCGAAGGAGATAGTTACATTTTCCACTCGTTCGCGGAGTATATATCAGCTTTTGTAGACTGGTTTTTTTAAAGGAGAATTTTATTGACAATAGATTATTGACTGCTACTAGTGGAGTTTGGAGGGGCAGGCATTGATAACTAATAGAAATCATTTTCAGGCGTAATAAGGGAGAATAGATTCATGATGAGAAACAAGTTTACTGTGAAGATGAATATTTTTCAAAATTTCACATAAAGAAACCATGAATTACATGAAAGTGTTCACATTCCATGAAAGTTGGTCCTGAAAAGCGCTATGGAGAGAGAGACGACATTTTACTTTACAGGTGTGAGAATTTTTCTCCTTCAGTAACTCTGCATCTGGATGAATTGAAGTCAGCGGACAACGTGGCCTTCAATGAAAATAAAACTTCTCACCTAAAATTAAGATTTATGACGATCGCGAGACCCATGTAGTTTCACGTGGTCATAAACCATGAAGCAAATAAGAGTAATGTTTCTCAGGATAAGTAAGGCCGAAGAAAGAAATTACTCACCATAAATTCTTGGTGGTATTTTTTTTCAAGGTAAAAAGCTAAAAAGGGAAAGCTATGTTCATCTGTGTGTTCCTTACTTTCAATATTGAAAATTTAGTGTTTTAACATCTTAGTTTGTGAATTATGATACATTACCTAGGAATACGAATATTGTAATGCCCTTGCCCGTAACCTTAGCGGGGAGGAGAGGTATTTGAAGGTGAAAAAATGGGGGATCACAGACGTGTCGTTGCTTCATAGTCTAGTGCCACGATATTACGTATATTAGGCATACACATTTACGCAAGGAAAGATTAGTGAACACTGATTTGTTAAATTTGATCTTTGAAGCAGCATGATGGGTGTAGATAGAAGGCTAGAATTGAAAATGGATGGAAAAGGTAAAATAGGCGGAAAGAAAAGCAAACAAAGAAGTAACTCGAATGGTGATGGATGAGGGCTGTTAGTTTGATTTTTTCAGTGTGCTATGACGTTGCCCACGGGAGAACTTTAAAAACCTTATGACTAATGATAACTGCCTCCTGTATTTAATCTTGAAACATCATTTTTCACTAATATCGCTAATCATTATATAATCGATTAATCCATCAATAATTACTGTCATTATATTTAATTGGTCACTAGAAAAATTAGCATTGTAAAATTCCCTGCAGGTCTTTCCACCTGATCCAATCTTTCTTGTGTAGAATCCTTTAATTCAGTGTTGTCGTAATATGCCCCGCAGAATGATACACCGAAGTTGGATGTAGTTTCGGGATCAGTTCTTCAATTAGTAGCCATTAACGAATTGGTTTTTAGCATTGGATCAGGGAAGATGATTTCTGGAATAAGTTGCTCTCACTGTCTCGAAGCTGGACATTGAATAGAACTCCCTCTATGGAAAAGATTATCAAGGTAATCATTCCTGGAGTATACGCATTTCCTCCTCTTATCGCCGCCCATCTTAATTCCAAAATCCATTATCTCCTAAATTTTCACGCGTGCCGTGTCGGTTCAACTTACTAAAATTCTTTACGCATGGTTGACAGTGCCAAGAGTTTAATTATTTTAGTCACATATTCAATTCTTTATAGATTTTTAATAGCCGGTGAACTTAGGGTTATTGCTTCTCGTAAAAATGTTTGTGTGTCTCTCATTGTGTGTATCACGCCCGTGAAAAAATAAAGTTATCAATAAGTACGGCGGTGTATTTCTTTCTTTCTTCGGATTCATTTTTACGGCGTCTCAACTTCCGGGAGATTAAATAATCAATTCGTCAATTAGGAGCGGGAATGGGAACCACAGCGTGCGTTCCTGACTTTAATGAACTCATAAGAGTAGATTGCAACCGTGAAGCAGGTAACCGGTCCGTCAGGTACCATGGGAAGAGAGAGCAGGGTTCATCGCATGTTTTAATTTTAAGTGTAGCGAAGGAAAGGAGAGAATAAAAATTAATGAAATTAACACCATATTACGATTAGCATACCAGTGTGCTCCCGCATATTATCTTAAATGCAAGGGCCTCAGCAATTGGGAAGTAGACTATGCAAGTAAGCTATTTAGCATGTATAAGTCAGCTATTTGTAAGTGGGCGTAATGTTCAACAATTAGCGAGATCTCTTTCAGAAAAGGGTTCTTACACTCACACTCTACGATTGGCTTAAAAATGATTTACTTTCAAACACACCTTACCCCCGTAAGAAACCCTCATCAGATAAATTCCCAAATATCCGAGTGGTTCACGGATAAATCCAGATCCGTGAACTTATTCGTTATCTATATGTTATTTTGAGCATAAGAACAAAGTAACTACAACTAATTAATCATTAAATAAAAAAAACCCTGGTTTTGAGGGTCATCTGAACTTCTCTTTGGCGAATCTTTTATAGTAGAGTTCTAGCTTGCCTGTATCTGTCCCCCTTTGGAAAATAGGTTTTAAATCGATGCTGCATTAAAAATTCGAAATTCGTCTTAATCTAACTTAAAATTAGTGTCTGTCAAAGAAAATTGAGTAATATATAAATATATTTTTTGTAAAGATATTTTTTGTGATACACCAAAATTCATGACTGGAATGATGCCCACAACCTAGCTTGCTCAAATATAAATAAGGTGACAAGTAAGCCTCTGAAGACGGCAATATTTGTAAGTGATGAGCAATAACTTCTCATAAAATCTGTATGGATATTGTAACCAGTATTCCCACTCAAGTACGGAGATTTAGGAGATATAAATCAAAATCAGATTAATAAACCTGTACATTGAAACCAGCTTATCACTTGGGTTGATTTTATTTATGACCTTTTAACCATTATGAGTAATGAGAATAATAAATGGTTTGAGAGTAAGAGTCGGCTGAGAAAGTCATCAGGAGATACTCTCAGTATAGGGAGTGGCAGGAGTCTCCGGAACAGAGAAGTACGTATGAATGCAATGCATGCATGCAAGAAAATAGACGAACGGGACAGATTCGATATTTCTACACATAAATATATAGAGGATAAAATGACCATTTTATTTAGAAATTAGTAATAATCCTGGGTAGATAAACTTAGTGAAACCGGATTGTTTTTGCTCTTCTCTTGCATTCCTCTTTGTTTTCCCAAGAATAGCTTGTTCCAAATGTTTTGTGTTAGGGTAACGTTCTGTTCTTTATTACTCAAAATAGAGGTTTTCAAAGCGTTTTCGGATAAAAAAATAATTTTGGCTCGGACATAACTTACTTTGCTAAATAAGATTGCGTCAGTCTGGATTAATTTTTGCCAGAAGTAGAAGCAATCGAGCCCTTGCAATTTTTGTGATTCAAATAAGAATATCAGCAAATGCTGGTTGCGAGATTTGTTAGCAGTCACATTTTGAACCGCCGATTTAAATGCCGAAATTATTGGTATTCATCAAGCTATCGCTGTAAGAAGCCATAGGACTACGTTGAACTGTCTTCGAGGAGAATGCAGTCGACGTTGTCGGAAATAAAATTCGTGCGTATAACATGTAGATAGTGCCAGAACCTTCAGCTGCCGTAGGAAGATCATCCTCGGACCCTAAAAGCTTGAGGAGTTGCTTAGAATTTCTATTGGCCGAGAGCGCAATAAAGATCTTTGTCTCATTAATGTATACAGGGGTGTTCTTGGCATCCTTCGCTTTGACGCTATCATAAAGGAGCGCGGGGAATCACTTCATGGCCGTGGTATATTTCGTGATTAAAAAAGGAATTCAGCTCCCTAAAGTTCATTGTAGTTTTGTAACAATGCACTGCCAAAGTACCACGTATCGTCCGATATTATAAGAAATTGATAGTCGTTGAACCAATTTAAACTAAGTATCTTCAATTTAAAATAATAAATAAATTAATGAAGGTAAAAATTTCAATTCAATATGCATATACTTAGGTTCAGGCTTGAGTCATAAGAGCGTTGAATTTTTGGCAGGTGAAGTACATGCTCCTTGACCTCGTGTCAAATCTTCCAGCTCTCCTGTCAGCCTGCAATTAGCACAACAGTCTCCAACTTAATCGTATGGTTTTTGCAAGGTGTTTATGACGGAATCAATTAAATTCACTCATGTTAGGTGAACTTTCCCTCGTGCATACATTTTGGTCATAAGAGTAAATCACATGAACTTTCGCTCATTGCATCGTAAAATGTTACGCCAATCATTCCCGAGACGAGCGACCGGCTCATGCTGCTGCCATAGCCATCAGCATGACATAAATTTTGCAATCTTTTAACTTTCCCAATATTTAAATAACAAAACAACTCTCGAAATCTTTGCAATATACATGAGAGATCCATTCCAAATCGTCGCGTTGCACCGATTGTCATTAAGCTAATGATCTCGCCAAATGCGCGTCCAGTGTTACGAATTAAACCGTCCGGGCTCCGCGAGCTTTTGCGTGCGGAGTTCGGGACGGACGCGGCTGGGAGAAGTAGCCGGTACGAATATGCGAGAAGAATTTTTAGAGTTTTGCAAATCGTCGAAATAATGACGGTTTCGCGCGGCACGGGGGCACTCGCTTGCTTCGTAAAGGTCGGTCGGCGTTTCCAGATCGCATTTCGGAGTTAAGCTTCACCACCTTTGATCCCGCCCTAGCACCGTCGGTCGTCTCTCCTTCCCTCTGCCCCCCTCCCCAGAATTAGTACCGGTTCCTTCGGCTACCTCGCGCCAAGTTTCACGATTTATTCATAAAGATCAAGGGGATGCTTCCCCGCGGGACCGAACATTTGGAGGGCATGGTGAAAAACGTTTTGGGACGTTCCGCGGACAAGTTTATTTCCTTGGGGATCGCAAGGGGGAGCCTTTTGCTGAGGGGGGGGGACGTATAACCTTTTTGGGGGTGGGGGGAAGGGCAATAAATATGATGGTCCATCGGTGGTGGATGGGGTCGTAAAGCTGGAGGGGAATCGACCCCATCGCCCGGAGGAAGGTGGGCGAGTGGATGCGAAGGTCTTCCCCGGCGGCGCGCCGCCCCGAGCAGACGGAGCGTGGGGATGCGTACGTGTTTTGGGGCGGGAGGGGGGTTAATTCATAGGATATTGGGACGCCCAGGAGGAGAGAAACCCGGTGCCCACGTAATTCCACTCATCGCGAGGGGCGCCAAGGTCACGAGGTCCTTCACGTCATCTTTCGCAAACTCCGTCCTTGAAATGCCTTCCATAACATATCACTCAGAGGGGCTTGTGCGGGAGGAATAATGCCATCCAGTTGTGTCCGAAGTGGGGGTCGCCCATGTGATGGCAAATACAAGGAGGTTTGTGCGTTAATTTCGATCTATTTTTTCACGCGTAATAAAATTTTATTGGAGAAATGAGCCATTCGTATTGGACGCTTTGTTGAAAACTCAGCCAGAAGAATCTGATTCTGAAAATCGGAGATATTATTCTTTTCCCCACCCAAGGTTGCGGTTCCAAGCATTTCCCACTGGGATGTCACGCCCCGAATTTTATTTTTCAAATAATAAGTGCCTTTGAGCGCCTAAGATACAAAAGATCTTATAATCGTTTCCTTGGATTTTTACGCGGGGTTGTCCCGAAGTTTTATTGTTATTAGGAGTAATCTACCGGTCAAGGTAGGTTTTTGATGGATTCCAATACCTAAGCTCTTCTATATTTCTAAATCCCACCTTTGAAAACACAAGAAAATACCTACTCCGAAACCTGCAATAAACGAAACCATTTTTCAGCGCCATATAATGTACTTCTGCCTCCCTTCAATGTGCCGGTTCTTTTTCGGCCGCTACTTCGTTTACCCAACTTTTTATCTGCATCCACAGTCGTCAACAGTCTATTGTGACACCATGTGCCTTGCATCCATTTTCGCTGCCCTCGTATGTCACCTGGATTTTTAACCTCTAACCCTGCCGGAAGTAACAGAACTGTTGACACATGTTATCCATAATAATTAAATGTTAATTATTTCTGTTGTCACTTTTATTACAACGAAGGTATTCCTGAAATTACATCGCGTAAACTTCTACGGTGTAACAGCGGTAATGTAAAGATATCGAGCAGGCTCGTACAATAGAGCTCGACAGGGTACACTATTGAAGTTTTGGATTATGTTGTATGCATTGTGTAGTATTTCCCAGGAAAAGAGGGTAATAATGGAGAGGAAGTGATAATGCAGTTCAAACTTTAGTCTTCTAGTCTGTGGTCGGCGCAGCTCCGTAGTGTGAGTTCGCGCCACTTGCGTGGTGAGTATCAGGTAAGAGAAGTGATCGATTTGAAATGGTGGGTTACCAAAAGCTCCATGAATGCCTTTATTTCTATTTTTATCTAATTGGTCTGTTTCTCGTGGTATAATAGCACGGATAGTCCATCGTATGATTGGATTTAGACTGTAGGATTTGAGTTAGAACCGTTGGCCATCGAAATTTACGTAAATTCTTAGTGACTTCAGAAAGGATGAATTTTCGGGAATACTATATTTCTCACTATGGCGACTACAGGGTGGAATTATTAGGTAACATAAGTCTTGTTCCACGATGTATTTTCTGATTTTCGTTAGATTACAAAATTTATTTCTGCCATTGTACATCAGGAACCTTTTTCACTTTCAAAAAATGCGGGAGAAAAGGGGGCAATTTAAAATTACAACATTGCGAATGTCAAGGAGGCGTCATTGGGGGATATACCCGTCCCTTTCTCTGCAGGGAAGAAATATGTGCCTGATTTGGATAGCCAATTTCGGTATAACGAAATACGCAGTGGTCAATCATATACAGGCATCATATATCCTGTACATATATATATATATATATATATATATATATATATATATATATATATATATATTGTATATGTATATATATATATATATATATATATGAATAATATATATATATATATATATATATATATATGAATAATATATATATATATATATATAAAATCTTCGAAATGGAACGCTCTTCGGCGACGCACAAATATATAAAAACACAGATGTAGATTTTTAGAATATAGAGACACAAAGAAAGGAAACTCACAATTTGTTATTTGACGTTTCGACAGCACGGCTGTCGTCTTCAGAAAGATTCTGAAGACGACAGCCGTGCTGTCGAAACGTCAAATAACAAATTGTGAGTGTCCTTTCTTTGTGTCTCTATATTCTAAAAATCTACACCTGTGTTTATATATATATATATATATGTATATGTATATGTATATATATGTATATATATATGTATATGTATATATATGTATATATATATATATATATATATATATATATATATATATATATATATATATATATATGCCAAGAGTGACATTTTAAGATTCAGAAGTTATTATTTTTTTCCCTATTAGATGAAATATATATCGGATTTTTCTATGTAATATTGTAACGTATCTAGTATTAAATTATTGTTCAAATTTATGTTTTTTCGTAATGAGTTATTCTTCAACGAGTAAAATAGGAAACAGAAACCTCTTTGTAAATGGAAAGATTTTTGAGATTTAATATGGCACCGGAGACAAAGCAGCAAAGTTCACGAGTTCAAATTTCAATTTGATACACCGGGAATTTGACCACACCGTATCTTAATAATTATAATCACCAAGACAATATGAACAGAAAGGTTAGTGTTACCGTTTTATGCAGAATGCACTAGCCGGTTTTCAACGTGCACTTTCCAACAAAGTTACTCATACAAAAGTTACCTTTACTATCTTAAATATGCACTTTTTACTCGGGATAATTCCTGCTTTTGTCCATTCAATTCAGGTTGAAGTGTGATGTATTTTGTTCGTAGAAAATATACTTCTTGAATTGAAAAGGGCTGTTTGAGATTCAGTGTATTTGGGAATATGAGCGTGTCGAATCGAATAAAACCTCTTGTAAGTCTAGCACTTTGGTTTCAATAGCAAGCACATTTACAATGTATTGTAAATATCGTGTACCTTGGCCATGGCTTAAAACATTTTTTTTAGGAAAACTTAAATAAAATTTAGGCATTATGAGAAATTTGGGTTTTAAAGAATTAATTATTCTATACTTTTCGTCTTCCAATATAACGAAGTGTAGGTTTGATTTGGTGCAGTGACCGGTCGTGATTTATTCATTCAGGTAATGAAAGTTTAAAAAAATATTTAAATCAGGAATTTTAAGTTTTCCAAATATCATCAGTATTCTTCAATAATTTTCAATTAAATATTCAATGGTAATTTTTTTGACCAATAAAAATTTTCATCATTAATTAGTTGCATTATTTCCTGATTAATAAACAATATTTGCATTAAATTGTTTTTTTTTTTTGAAAAAATGCGATCCTTCCCGTAAAGATTATGGTCTTTTATTCTTTAGTTTGGCGGTATTCTACACTATGAAGTGAAACGTGCTGCTATTTCACTTAAATTGGTTGATCCCTCGGAATTTAATGGCATCGCTCTGTTTTGGACCGCATTTAATTTCCTGATTCCATCCATTACAAAGGTCATTATATACACCATCGGACTAATGGGGTGCGGTGTAGCGTCCTAGTAAACAAGAGAAGGGTATAGCTTAAGCTTGTGGGAATATCGGAAACGTCTATCAAAGAAGAGGGCTTTTGTAGAAGAAGAAGACAAGATACTCATCAGCGGGAGTCGAAGGAAAACTCCAGGAGTGAAAGGGTAGATGTCTGATTTGTTCTGTAACATTCAGGTCACCTAACGGTTGAATCACGGTTCATTGCAAAGATTAGGTTTGGGAAGTAATCCTGAAAAATGAAATGTTACGTTCTAAGAAGAAAGAGAGCTTGGGAAAATAATATGCATAAATTAGACGATGTCGACTTTGGGGTCCACTTTTTCCGAGTCCTTTTACATAGAGACGAGAACGCATTACGGTAGAGCTGGCTGTATTTCCTTTAAAAGGGTTGCATTTAAATATTGAGACATTGAAAGATGTGAAAAAATTACGTAGATCACAATATAAATGGTTCGGTAGTGATTGCAATAGTATTACCCAAATCAATTGAATTTAGCAAAACCAAAATATGAACACCCATCGTCAAGTAGCGATATATATATATATATATATATATATATATATATATATATATATATATATATATATATATTCGGAATCCTGTGTTTTCATGTAGTAGATACATGTATGGGAAAAAGTAAAAGCAAGTATTATTCCACGTCAGTTACCCCTTTATTAAACTTTTCGGGACTTCTTAGACGAGGGTATTCATTGTAGTTTTTCAGGATGAGTGTTCGCCGTTGCTGAGAATTACCCACTGTAGGCTGACTGTCTCTTGCGTCTCGAATCAAGCAGACTACTCTGAAGACTTTCAAGAAGCTACTGGGTACTTGAATGTGCTTGTTTTACATCGATAGAATTATTTAATATCTGCCCGGTTCAGACTTAATAGTGTTGCTGTACTCATCACCTCACTGTAGGATATACTTACAGTACAGTACAGGGCTGAGGTCATTTATGAACGCTGTCTAAAAACCACCGCTAAGTCTGAACGCTACTCTATTTCTGTATACAGCATACGGTTGTGACATAAATCACGAAATTCCCTCCTTTGTAATCATGCAGAATGTGTTAGATAAATAAATTCTCAAACTACTGATTCAAATTTTGTTTTATTCTTCGTATTATTCGCTTACACAGCAAAAGAAAGGTTATATCAATTAAAATTTGAGATGAATAGTTTCTGTTTTCATGTTATTTTTATTTGAAAACTCCTAATAAGAGAAGATCTTAACACATCTTAGTACATAAATATCGGCTTTTGTCCAATTATTCCCTTCTACATACCTTTTTGATGACACAGTTCATGATATACATGATCTTGGTCTCCCTGTTTATTTGTAAGTGCCCTTGAGGTTCTCATTTCTGAGTACCATGTTCAAAAACTCTAGGATACACCAAATTTAATTAAGAGTTATTATTTTTGTTTAATACACTATTGAAAATATAATGATATTATGCAGGGCGTTACCCTTAACATATTAGTAGGACGATACATCAAGCTTAAAATAGGTTATCAGTTTCACTGAAACTGAAATGCTGCTAAAATTGAAATGTTTCAGCAATTTTCAATGACCCAATTGCGACTATGCAGTGATCGCTTAATAACAATTGCAATGCCAGTGAACCTATATTCGCGTGTTTATATTCTCATAGTTAATTATTAGGGATTCATGTTCTGCTTTTTGAGAGTTTAAAGGAGTTACCTTTGGTTAAAGAGTTTAATTTAATGAATACTTCAGATGCTTATTCCGAAGGCATCGGATGACAATTGGCCGCATAGATACAGTATTAGACAATGAACTTGCTCATGTAATTGTGATTCTGTATTAGCGGTGATATTTGTTTTCGACGAATGAAGTTCTTCATCTCATTACCTATCCGAAATATGTTATAAGTGATAAATGATTACTGTTTTAACTAATATTAGAGCAGACACCCGTATCACTTCCTTTGGAATGTCAAACTAGTGGCAGATTGATCTGACCTTAACATGCCTACGTACTGTCCAAGAAACTGCGGGAGATGCGGCGGCAAAAACTTTTGACGGAGTCATTGGCTAATATGCATTACAATGTAACACTTTCAGAGTGTAAAAATCATTTACCTTAACTGGGATTCGAGCCTAGATCCCTCGATGTCCAGCCCAGTACTTTAGCCAGTTAAGCTATCGAGGCGTCCTCGTAAACTCCGAAATTTTTGAGGCTTCAAAGGAACAAGATGTTATGACGAAATACCGCACATACAATGTCACATGCATTCGTACTAGTGCGCCATGCGCCACAGTCCACGAGGTTAAAGCCAACTCTAAACACTTATGCTGTTTATACCTTTTACAAATTCCAAGAAACTTCGGGAGAAGCCGCGGCAGTAACTTTTGACGGAGTCATCCGCTAATGTGCATTACAATGCAACAATTACATTAAGGCATCCGGGTTCGAAACCCGGTAAAGGAGAATGATTTTTACACTCTGAAATTGTTGCATTTTAGAGCATGCCTACGAAAGTTGGTGAATTTATTTTACAAACAGACGATTTAAAACGGTAATAGTTATTATCATAGATTTTAACTTGCATGTTAGGAGTACATTCCTTGTTTTTCAATACCAATTAAATGACCACAAAAAAAATCAATTGAAGCACCTCTTTGAACCGCGGCTAGTGTAATTTATGGAGTAGTAATATTTTTAAAGCTAACAGTTTCAGGCTTAACTTTGTGGAATTCTTTCATGGTGAGGGTGAAAGAAAGCGAAGGTGCAAAGTTGTTTTTTCTCTTTCTTTCACCTTCACCTAGTAATATTTTTATTTTTGGAGGAATAATTGCACCAAAATATACTGGAATAAACTATAAAAGGATGTTGAAGTCTGCCAACTAGCTGAGTGTAACATTAGCACTAAACATTCGATCTCATTTGAGAGTCATGACGGGTATGGAAATTGATTAAACTTTTTCTTTAGTGCGAATTTGTTTCGTATTTGGACGAAAATGGTCGTAGGCTCTAAAAGAAAAATTCAATGATAAGGTATGTTTTTGTGACAGTTTTTAACTTTTCCGTATGGAAGAAATGCTTAACCTATTGATTATTTTTGTTATATTAAGGCATCGCTGAGAAAATATCCTTGACGAAATAATAAAACATGGACACTGAAATCTTCCACAAGAAGTTTCAAGATATGTTGCTCCCGAGAGTAAAACTAATATTTCATTCCACTTTTCCCTTCCGATTATTCCAATGAAAGACTGAGGGATTCAGAAATTCGTCAGAGGTTCTGTTTGATGTTTTTTTTAACACAATAGAAGAAAATCCTATCGTTGATGTTGATTAGATCATCAAGGGGTATAATAACGGTTATTCAAATGATTAGTGTATATCATACGGGAGAAGAAAAGAATTATTCATCGTTTAAGAGTGAAGCTTGGAAATGTATCGTCGATATGAGCGCAACTTCGAGCATCATTGACTTTTTTCCGTAGTTTACTATTACTGCGGACAGTATGGTAAAACTATCTCAAAGCCGTAAAAATAGTGTCCTCCAAAAATGTTTGCATGTTTTTGGAAAATTAGTACCTCTGACGATTTCATGGCGTTAGCTTGAAAAATTTTGACCTCCAGACACGACCTCCAGGCCTTTGACACGAATTCGATGAACATGAAAAAGCACTGGCGACCCCTCTTGAATTGGTTGATTAAGCTTGCCTACGTTTGTTTAACCTTAGTTTTATTCTAGTTATTATTTTTATTTAATGTGCGCATATTTTCCTTCGAAAAAATTGGATTATTGAGCAACGGGGACCTGTTTTATATTTCAGTAACCTTGGAGCTATTTCGTGCAGTTGTAGAGATGGTGCATATCGTTCTGTCGGGATATATTCAGGTGGCTTCATTGCTATTAAATGAAGTTTGGCAACATTGACAAAATTATTTTGCAAGTTTTGATGTAAATATATGTTTTAGATCAATTATCGTGATTTTACATATTATGTGATTGATTTCGTCTCCCTCCCTGCAGTGTCGTTTACGTTTGCCTATAGCGAGAATCACCAATGATTTCATTCAAACTTGAAATTTACTCTCTTGAGCGTTGCGATATTCTTATGGTGTATAACAGGTCTTGATTGCATGGTGATGCATAAGCATAATTTATTTTGGTAACTAAACATTTAGTTTCGGATTATACTTCTTCATTAATTAATTAATATCCCCGATCATAAGCTCTACCTAATGTGTGGCAGGACCGTTGTCACAAAACAGCAAATCGCTGATATTATGGATTTATAGGTCAAAAATTATCCCATCTACAAGTGTATATAGCTTTCTCAGGTATTTCATCATTATTATAGTTACCGAGTTTTACTATCGAGTAATTTGCATTCGATTGCTTTGCATTTAGGCGCTTGAAATTTTAAATTTAATTTACTCCCTTTTCTATCGATATTCAAGAAGAATGTTGCATAGCCATAGTTTATGCGAGGCGATTCTGCAAATGTTTTATTCAAATTAAACTTGCAATTATTAAGCTTGTTCGTCGGTTTTTATATTGACTTTTTTGATAATGTATTAATTTTTCCTTTTTAAATTGATTTGTATTTGTTTAATTTGCTTAAAAGTTACATATCTCTCAAGCCCTTTTGATTGGATGCAGGCAGATTTCATCCTTATTTGGAGAAGGATGTGATGTTTTCACGATTGACTGATGACTTTCTGGTGCTCCTTCTCCTCCTTCGACCCAGCTCTAATTTTACTCTTGTAATGGTGGTGCTCTCCATTATTTGGGCGGTGATTTGACCGTATTGCATATTTCCGATTCAAGGCTCTAATTTAAAACTTTCATATATTGACCAAGGCGTGGAAGATGAAGAAATACCAAATTCGTTCTTTATTCCTTCGCGAATAAAAATTCGGTTGAAAATCTGAAACCGAAAGTTTTTTTCCCATGAAGCCACGGTGGAAAACCTTCCAGCGAGATTTCTGTGTATTACCATTAAGCCTTATACTTGATAAATGGATGTTCATAAAATGACGCCAATTAAATGGTCGCATCAAAACCTGTTCTTTCCTAACTACCGGAAAGAACTCTTAAATGTCATGCAAACGTTTGCTTTTCTTGCTTTACGATTAATATCTAATGGTAGTGTAATTTGGAATGGAAGGAACTTGACCTACCTATATGCTTTATGCAGTCGTCAATCAATTAAAATATGTTGTATTTGATGTTAATATTAAAAGGGAATTTACTTATGGCATTAAAATGGATTTAATAGAGGTAACTTTTCAATAAAGTGTTAGATCATGATATAATTAAACTGAGTAATTAAAAAAATGCGCTTTTTGACTGAATAAAAAGGTCTGTTATGATGCAAATTTCGACCCATGGTGTTTTCATATGGTACAAGCACCTTCAAGTAAAAAGTCTTATACGCAATAATGGCTGAGTGAGCCGAAACGAGTGTCATAATAAATCTTATTATTTTGTAGGAAAGTGGTATAATTTTTATTCTTAATGGTGGATATAATTGACACGGTGGATTCCACCGTGTCAAGCATAAAATTGCGTATCTTAATCAGGAGAATGGTTCAAATCAGATTATTTAAAAATCCAATGTACAATAACTCGTAGCTATAGCTCATTATTTATATTCACGTACTATTTATTACATGCTGAATTATGGTTTATAAATATTACAATCCTGCTGCCTGCGCAATTTGTTCTCTCAATGATCGAATTTATTATATTAAATCATATATGAGCGGCAACTGGTAAAATAGTAGCCAATAGAAGCAATAAAAGTTATTGAATTCTAGGAGCATTCCTCGGTTATTTTGAAAATCGTTGATGATGAAGACGTATACATATGCAACGCAACGTTCTCAACTCTAGGATTACATCAATGACGTGAGATCAATCTCTTTGAGTGAAATGGGCCACTGACAAAATTTACAAACTTCCAACTCCCTGCGAGGCCATGGTAAATGGTTTCAAAGTATATGCCATTTACCCAGGGGTTTCATTTGATGTACGCCATATTTTTTTGCACCAAAAGTGTTTTTTATTCTGGAACAATCGATATCACCGTGAAAAATCGGTGGACTTATATTTAAAAGCACTCGTTTCGAACGCGTTAGTTACAAGTGCGATGGAAGCTTTTATTGGGTTATTATTTATAGAATTATGTGAAATGTCACTCTGCCTCACACACACTCAAAGTTATCCCGTTCTGGGGAAAGTCGTAAATCTTTTTATCACACTGAATGCATCCTCACCACTTAAAATATCTTCTCCGGTTGAAGGGCTTGGGGGGCACATTCAGGTCCATGGCCTGAGGGTGCAAGTGGGTAGGTACAAGTGTGGGCTGTACGTTGTTCAATTCTGGAATGGCTCCTGCGAACTTTGGATTTTCTGGCGATTGAAACGAGGAGCAATTGGAACAGCTAAAACCGGCGTCCGACCTGGGGAAGAATGTTGAAGAGATTTGGTTTAAAATAATACTCATAGAATTTTAATGATAAAGCTACCCGGATCTTGTTGTTAGCGCCGCGGAGTAGGGAAATTCTATTTTGTTTGAACTGAATGATTTTCAGAACTATATTATTCGTTGTTCTGAATGGATGATGGATGCAAATATTTCTTTCACTTTTTAGCGTAGCACATTGGATGTTATCGATCACACACTTTAGCCTCTAACCTGTACGAGTTCGCATTCATATTTTATTCCCTGGGTGTTCCGTTAATTGCGAGTTATGTGTTTTTAACTAATGGTTTATGATCACTCTTCGTAATTTGCATTCTGATTATTGTTGGGTAACAACTCTTTGCCTTCGGGCCAATCTTGTTTGTAGGGTGGGATGCTTACCGGTGACGATGTACCAAGGATGCGAACCAATGCCTTAAATACTACTCATTCAACTGTCGACCGCATGGGCGCCATTTGCTTCAATTTATCATCTCTTATTACGATCTTCGAAAGCATTCCCGTCGCCGGAAATACGTATGTCTATTTTCCGTATCATCCATTCACAACTATTATGCCTCTAGGATCGAATTTTATTGCCACTATTTGTGTGGGATTCGCCTTTTATTGCTATTAACGTAAGGGAAAGGGCAGTGAGGAAAGCAGGTTGATTTGGCCTGTACATTCGCATAATTTATCCATCGTTCTTTAAAATGAGACCCTAGCCTCAGCATGGGAAATTGGCGGATGCATCAATAAATGCGTCTCAGCATATCCTTAGAAGATAAAATTTTCTTAACTATAAGACATAGATGTTAAACTTAGGTTTATTAGTATATTGCTATTGGCACATCTCCATTTATTGCGAAAATGATGCAAGATTCTCGTAAAAAAGAATATTAAAATATTAATTTTTATGCACAGATTATACATGAACTATACGATAATTGCCTATATGAGCATTTTAGTGTTCCTATGAAGTAATTCATGTTTTGTGGCTTAACATAAAATAGTTAATGACATTCGTTTTTTACTTTACAGAGTGAGCTATTTTTTAACATGATTAGGAAAGTTAGACTGAAAGATGGACTCGTTACGTTGGTTAGTATCAATTTTATTTTGAAAACTGGGTATTACATTAGCTTGGTGGTTACAACTTTGATAATCTCTAGAAAAACTCACGCGCGAATTAATATATTAAGAGAAATTTTTATCGAGCAATATATTTAGCTTAATATTTGTTTTTTGGCCCAAAGGCGCTTACGACGAGTCGGTGTACCCTCTAGAATTCCAGTTAGATTATATTATACTTATATTCAGTCATCTCAGATGCCGGATTACTATAAATAAACCCGTTTCTGGGCAAAACCTTTTTTCGAAGACTATATTCCGGGTATTCTCTACTGCAACATTTATTACATAAGCGGTCAAAATCACAAGCTCTTTTACTGGTGGGTGTCATTTTTCTCTGAGTTTATTTTTATCATTTCCATTCTTATTTGCTGCTTGTATTTTGTCACACATCTCCGGCATTATACTGACTTCAGTTTGCTCTACCAATCATTGTTAAGTACAAATCAATATAAATACTTTTTTGGTGATTTAAAATAGATGAAAAGATGACATCAATGAGATCCGGGATAGAATACGATAGTTGTAGGGTGTAAAAACCAATTTATCAATTATTGGAAAAGTGTACAATATTGCACTTCGATTTTGAAAATACTTCCAGCATTGTGCGATCGTAATTCAGGCACAATATATTCAATGCACAGAATTTCTCGAAAAATACGTGTGCAGCAACTACATATGATTCCTAAATTCATTTTTGTAATAATTAATATGCATACTAATCGAGGTTGAAATAATTAAAAATAAATCTCCAATGATAATACTAGAATTACTTTAGAATCAGAAGGAGATATAACTAGTTTGATTGCCGAATTCCTCACACTTTGTTCGATGAACATCAAAGTTTGAGAAATTTTGGAATAAACATTAGAAGCGCATAGACTGAGTGAGAAATAAATTTTATTTTCTCATGACAGACTTCTATCAACCATCTGAAGAATAGCTACAATTTTACATCAGCTAGGTAGTCATAGCGTGTAGGCATTCAACATTTACAAAATTTGTAATTTAGAATTGCATTTTGGTAACTCGAATTAAATGCTAACCGTTTTTAGGATGGTATATTTGGTAACGCGGGATATCATCTGTATTTTGCGCTGTTTAAATGAAATACCCTCATTCCATTCACAGTAGCGCTCCTCGGGCCAAAAGATACATCTGTCTGCTCACATAGACCCGTTTTGGACCTCTTTATAATTCCAAGAATAGCGCTAAGTAGGGAGACAGATGCAAGCTACAACTATCTTTTAAATGAATCACCATTCATATTTGGTTATCGGATGAGCGCTTCAACCGATTGGCCTTTACGTTTGATCAACTGCTCGGAGATCTCAACGCCCGAGTATCACAGGAGATTAACTTAATGCGCATGGTCGATTAATCATTTTTTATGCGCCGGGATAAGGGCAAGGAGAGAAAATTAGCTCTCGCAACACACTCAACATCCTGGGCCTTACCCTAACCCGCCTTCAACGCACCGGGACGTCTGTGAATCGTCTCACCATTATATTCAGCCATTTTTTTTTATTGACCTCCCCCATGGAAACCACTTTTACGGTGGAACAACGCCGGTGGATGCCCACCATACATCAAGCCCACCCACCCACTCTTCTCTTGCCCTTCTCCTATCCCCTCCCCTTCCGGATCCCCTCGTGGCCGCTGGGTATATAATCCGCTACGGGTCCTTAGATCTTCACTGTACTCGTGAGAAGCTCAAGAGTTCAACAGCGTCCGAAACTCACTTCGCCCAAACCGAAGACATGGCAGCTATCAAGGTGAGTCCCGGGTGTATTTGACGGACCCCGGAGAGAAGCCCCCTGGACTCTCTTCTCCGGAGGAGCTGTTATTTTTTCAATTTATGCAGTATTTTGTTTATATTTAAAGTTTATATATTTATACGCAACTTTTTACGACACTTAAAGAAATACACGAAGTAGAATGGTAAATCATGTCTCTATCTCTCTGAAAGAAGCATTTTTATTGCAAGTAGTTAGATTGTAACATTTTCATTTAGCTTCGCCCCGCAAGATAGTATTCCGTTACCTAGATTAAATTTATACCTATGCATAAAATACTAACTTCTTCCTTAATAGCAAGGGATATACTGTGAAAATCCTAGTTATTCGTCATTTTTCAACGTTAGACTATTGTTTACTACTGAATTTTTTAGTAAAAAGAAATTAGGAGGGATAGTCATATTTCATTGAAAGTTACGATGAATAAGGAACTTATTTTCTTACTATTAACTTAAATATTTTGTTTCAAGTCTATAAGTAAAAATTTCGTCATGATATACCTGCGCTTAGGATATCTTTAGTATTTATATACAAAGACCATATTTTCCATGCTGATTCGACCAACTCAAAATTAAAGGTATATTTTAACGAGAAACTACAATTAAATTCTTTTAAAATTACATGTATATACCGAGGCGATAGTCATAGGTGGGCATGGATTAGCCAACCACTCGAATGGAATTTCTAATGAAAAATTTTGTTTAAACTTTTGCTGCCTCTGCTACTTTGGAATGAGTTAATTACAGGTTTATTCTTTGCTAGATAATCGAGGAAATTTATACAGCTCTAAATTACGCTTTCCCGCTCCAAACGGTTCGATTCCTGGTGTTCGGGAAATTTTGGGGTACATCAGAAGGTGCTTTATCCGCGAGGGCCTTAATCTCCAATGCAGGAAGAAAAATATTGAGTATTTAATATAAAATGGACTTAATGTACAGTAGATACCACCTAAATTCAGCTAGGATATTTTTGACATTTTCTCGAGTGAAAATTCTACAGATTTAGCTGAGAACATGGGCAATTCTAATAACAGCTACTCCCAGTCTTTCCTACCTATAGCCTTTGCTTGTTAGGAAATAGCAGTGAAATTATTGTAACATGATAGAAAAAATGCGGGGAACTACAAACTGAGTGTTAGTATATAAATGTTTTATATTCTTGTAGAAATAGAGGAAAAAATGGTCACTATTCATCCACAGTAACCCGCTCTCGATTTTTGTATGCCTTCAAAGTTTAATAGAAAAGTTTAACTTGATATTTCTAGCCAATACCTTCTCTATGAGAAACCTTTGGTGCCACGAAAAATAAAAAAATCATGACTCTAATTAAAATGTTTTGCATATAAGTGCGAGAAAGAATATTCATTTCAGGAAATGGGAAAGTACTATTGTCATCTCAGGTATTCTCCCTGCGGATTCGCGTAAACTGGAGCTTCTCGTTTTACTGTAGCTTCGGGGTATTAAAAAGAAAAATAAAACTCTTAAAGTGTCTATATGCGTGTATATATCATCATTATTTGCAATATTGTGAGATTCGTTTTGTAGTTTGTGCAATGCGGTGGAATAGATTTGAAATACTTGTAATTAAGCGTCCCAAAAGTTATTTTGGAATTAGAAATTATCTCTCAGTATTTTTTTTATAATTAATATAGTCGGTATCATGATACCAGCATTATATCATTGCTCATTATTTTACTCAATATGGGCTGCGTATTGCGGGTTTAGGTTGCCGTAATGTAACGTGGAGTTTACTCTTTCTTTACTGGCTAGTTTAGAAGAAGGGTTTTCTTAGGGCACCCATGTGCGTATTTATAGCTTCCTCAGGTTTTGTAGAAATTTCACTTATCCTACTTGAATTCCTCATTGATATTTCCCTAGGGCTCGAAATATACTATTTCTCTCAAAACCCGAGGATTCTCTGGGCCTTTCACATTGATACAGAGTGCTCGCCACTTGGTAACTTCGGGCATGAATCTTTTTTATACAATTCGTAATTCTTTACCAGCGTAAAATCGGCGTAGAAGTACTTCAAAAATGAATAATGTCTATTACAATGACTTCGGCCGATATTCTATAACCGGCCCCGGCGGGGCAACGTCGTCACCTACCAACTCACCGGTCGATTCCCGTCTGGGTGGGTTTTCCTCCACATAGAGCTCGGGTATATATAATTTTGTCACTTGTAATATCATTGTTCAAAGTCCGATGTAAAGGCTGAAGTGTCGTTTTCGGACTAATGCGAAATAAATAAAAATAAATAACCACTAGTAATCGACGCGATATGAGTAATTATAATCTCTCCACCGCGACTAGAAATCATAATTTTTCTTTCAACGAATTCGGTCGTAGCAGCGAGACACGATGGAAAAGAATGTTAGGCAATGCTATCAAGCATGGCAAGAATTATCAGGCACCTTTCTGAAGGTGACATGTTGCATGTCAAATAAAAATTAGGTGGTATATTCACTTTTTAATTGCGTTTAAATGTTTTATTATAAACTGTGTTTTCCCAATATGTTTTTCAATTAAGAAATAGTGATAATTCAGTTATTTTTTTGTCGTAAGCACCGGCAGTTATTATTAATACTTTTCTTTTCTCACCCAGTTCGCTCTTCTCCTCGTCTTGGCCGTGGCAGCTGCCACCGCCGCAGAAGTTAAAGGCGCCGAAAAGGTGGAAACATCTGATACCGTCGGTCTTGGTTATTACAACCGTGGTGCGTATCCCTACTCCGCCGGAGGTTACGGAGGCTACGGAGGATACGGAGGCTACGCCGGCTATGGTGGCTATGGAGGTTATTCTGGCTATCCTGGATACTCTGGATATGGTGGCTATGCTGGATACGGCGGATACCCACAAAACAGCTTCCGCTCCGGATACGGTGGGTTAGAGTTCCCTGACAGAAATGAACCTGGGTGTTGGGAATGATTGAAATGATATCGATATGGAATGAGGAAATAGCAGAAATATGATCAGGGGCCCGTTTCTCGAAGACATTTTTACGATTAGCGATTTTACAAGTCCTTGTAATTAGCTCAAAGGGAGTCTGCCGATTATGATTTTCAGTGCTCCGCAGCACTCCTTTACTAGTCTACATCACGAAATATGGGAATATATGTTTCATACTGCATGCAAGACCGTATTTTGAGGACTTTTAATACGATATGTAGCTTTATTACAAATGCGGATTCAATCGTACTCAAGTTAGACGTGCATCTGGTGATGTGGATGACGAAATGTATTTATTGCAACTTTCCCATTCCTTGGGGTCTAATTGCGCATGATATTGAGTGAATTATGTCTCCAATCAATGATTGTCGGGTGAGTGAACATGTATTGTCGCTCCCAACGGGTACCTATAAAGGCGAAAAACAGCTTTTAATATTTCTGTCGAATGAAGTCAAAATCGAGCACGAGACCGAAAAGGCCGCGAATGACCGACGTCATTGCTTCTATTTCTGAGTTCTTTAGTGTATTTGCACAAAATTTTTCATTTTAATGAATAGTCACGGGTGATGAAATAATATAGTCCAGTGAAAAATCATCGATTTCATACTAAATCAATTTTCTTTTCTTGCAGGCGGCCTCGGAGGGTATGGTGGCTACAGAAGCGGATATTACCCACAGCATGGATACAACGGTGCCCACAGTGGATACGTTGGCGGCCATGGTTACTACTGAAGTTAAAACTGTCTCTAGCGGTGCAAAAAAAATGTCAATCCTTCCCATTTTCCAGCTGTCAAACATTCCCTCCTCGCCAAAATAACCCACTCCTTCATTCAATGAAATAAATTGCTTTGAAGCATAGATATGAGTCTATTATTGAGTTCTTGATTTACTGAAGGACTTGAAACTCGTCGATTTATCTTACTTCGTGGAAGTAGTAAAGCCTAATTATGCTCGGAAAATTCTACGCCGTGTCGCTCAAGTTTAACCAGAGTCAACTCCGACCAAAATAAATTATTTATCCGGGGATTGGATAAGCGCATTAGTTAGTGGTTCGGCATGCTTCGCCTCGTAAAACCCAAGAAATCCATTCCAATTTTGCTGATGTCATTTCAGTTTAAGTATTCTGGGTTCTTCTTTAATACTGTTTGGAAAGAATTTCAGTAACAGTAAATCCTTCTTGAACAGGTCTGATCCTAGCCACCTTTTTATCTCTCCTTGAGGGTCGGGGCGACGTTGGTCTACTATTCTGCCACCATGTCTCCCTCAACTCACTCCAGGCTCATACTTTCCTAATTCCCCACCGTTGCGTGTGACGCAAATGGTCTCCGAATCCTAAAGTTTCATACGGTAACTAACACATATTTATGCAGGGTGGGGCAACATAACTTCCTTTTTTGAAAACATTTTGCGTTTGAAAAGAGGAAGTAATTTTGCCGCACCCTGTATATCCACATGAAGCGATTTTGCATCAAATGTGTATCTAGCTCGTATTTAGATTGCTCGAAAGTAAAACTATGAGTGATAGACGTCGTGAATAGTTTACAACTCATGTCAGTTATACTTAATTTAATTGAATATATTGCCCTATTGCTATTATAGGGTTTAAATCGGTTGGATATATGTGTTTGGTCATTCCTTCGCTGGAGGAGCACTTTTAAACGAAATTACTGTCATTATGTGGATGCATTACACTTTCTTTGGTTGAAACAAAGATTCTTAGGCACGAAGATTGATGAAGCAAATTCCTATTAAGGGTGGGCACTTTATTATAGCTCCTCAATGTAGGAAGTTCCGCTTGCCAGGCATCATGCGCCTCTGATGCACCTTGTGAAACTTTAAACTTAACTGGAGGGATGAACAAAATGAAAGAATGGAGATAGCTCTATTCTGTTAATCTTTGGAGGGAGATTTTTTTTCTATTTGTGGGCACAAACTTGCCAAAATGGGTCATGTACGTATTTAGTTGGGACGTGCGAACTAGAAAGGTCAACCACTGGTGCAGTTTCTTAACTTATTAAATCCGAATCATTTTGAAAGAGATGATGAAATACGAAATAAAACTTTCCGCTGTCATGGCGTTGAAGGTTGTATTCGACATTTTTCACTGCCTGTCAGACAGGGAATACGTAAGAAATATTACTTGAATTCAGCAAAGTCCTTCCAGTAATATGCTCATTTCATGATTCTTAGTCCACAAGTTATTTCTTAATTTTTAGTTTTCTAATGATCTAAGTGAAAATCTAAGTGTTGAATATAAAAAGTCTCTTAAACGCACTTTGAAATTTGGTTAAAGAAATTGTATGATGGATAATAATCGTAGACATATTTGGTATTCGTGCGATGATCAATATGATTTTCGACCAATAATTTAGTTTAAACTTTAACTAGTCTTGACGTTTAAATTCATCGAAGGGATATTTACTCGGGGAAAAATTCCTTCGTTTGGCCTCTATAAGTATAAATACGAGCAATACGTGCCCCAGGAAATATTCTTACGCGTGACTCAAAGCACAGTGTAGTGATGGAATATTTATAATTATATTTCCAAAGCTTTACTTAAAAACTTATTGCTTTGGCTCAAGCAAACATATTATGTTTTTCAGTCCTTGCATTAGTTTCATAAAATATTTTTGAGAAAACCAATATTTTGTCTTTAAAAAAATTTTTGATGGGTAAAGTTGACGGTATATTAGAAAGAGGTTCACTGTTAAAGTTGACGAGCTACTCCCATAAATTTTTGCGGCTTGCAAATATTTTTTACTTCAGTTATATTCTTCTTTTCTCTCTCAGCTCTCAACATCTTGGCTCCACTTTTTTATTTCACATCAATGGACCCACAATTTCTATTTCCATAGGCATGCTATCCTTTGATTATGAACTTAAGCAACACGGTCAACGGCTCTTCCAAAGGTCGACGAAGGTACGCCTCCGTCAAATTCTAAGAACTGTGAGAGATGCCGCGACAGTTATTTCAATGAATTGATTCGCTAAATGAATTAAAACGCAGAAATTTTACATCGTATAAAGCATTCGTCTTCACAGGGATTCAAACTCGGATCTCTTTATTTGCGGCCGAGTGCTATAATGAAGCAACTAGAATTTCGCTGTGACACCTCGGCAACTTTACGAGTTAAAGCACAAAGTCAGGAATCAAGAGATTCGGGATCGAGTCCGTTTCAAGACGGACATTATTAATACTGTGAAGTTCTTGCGTTTTTATACGTATCCCGCTTTAACGGAGTAATTTGTGCGATACGGAGAGCCCTTGAAAACATTTTCATTGTCCAACGGAAATGTCAGACTCCGGAGTGTCAGAAATGTACTGAGCACCACATTATTGAGTTACCTATATAGCCACTGCGAAATGGAATATATTCAATTGTTTAATGTCTGACACTCCAAACGGACTGTGTGATTAAAATAGCGAACCCATTTTAACTCCAGAGCGAAAAATAGGCACACGGCCCTTCTTATCTGTCCTGATAGATTGATTTGGTTGGGTTATCTTGAGAACATTCCAGGGCTCTTCTCTTGCTCTCTGCAATTATTTGCCGATGGTAAATCAGTTAGGAACGTCTATTTGTTCTTTAGATGAATCTGTAATCGTTTTGCCCTCTTAAATTTAAGCTGATGTAATAGTGACCCCGTGAAATATCCGTACGAACGGGGCAAAATCAGTGGTCTCCATTCCCCTCTTAGTCGTGTCTTTTTTATTGTGAGTAAGTATTTTAATATGCACTCATATATTTTCGAAATTTAAAATTATGAGTATTCGATCATAGTTAGTAGCCAACAGAATTGGAATACTCTGCAGATAATACTACTTTTCCAATGTTTCATGACTGCTTATTTAGTGCCTTGCATTGTGTATTTAACTGGTGTAAAGTTTTGCAGGCTGACATTAGAGAATACGTTAAGAGCCGTATTTAACATTTTTATGAACATAATATGCCTATACAAGCAAGCCTTTAGGTCGGCAACTTATTATATATGATTATATGCATTCGATTGTGATAGAATAACTGTTAAGAAAAAACAATCTCCTCTCTCTGCACCAAATCCTCTTGATATGGTCACACCACAGCAATTACAAAACTCACTTCAGTAATGTAACAAAACATCGTTCCATGTCAACATTTTACTATTGTTTTTAGTAAGACGACAAATTCAGCTTTGTAGTTAATCATTATTCATCGGATCTGTATCGAACATACTTTTACTTCAATATTATTGCCATATGCTTTCCTTTTCTATCAAACATTGAGTTTTATGAAAATCAACTGTCTTTGAAATGTTTCAAGGAATATTTGCATGTGATTTTCAATTATTTTATCCCATTTCGACGTTCATAAGTACCGTACTATCAATATATGATACGACATAAAATTATTTAGATGCTGAAAGTATATTTTAAAATTTCGAAATTCTAGTCTATCCCTTGCGGCAGATTAGAATCCCGTTTTGTAGAAGTTTCTCTTTGAAATGTATTATGAACGTGAAGTAATCTTTTTTTCAATGTTTGCACATCTTCAACTAAGTAGAATGAATTTATAAATATGAATATGAATTCAGTTACGAATTTTTCCCTTTAAGTTTTTCATGCCAACATCAGTCCTAATCTACTAACGGTAGATTTTGGACGGTTCATAGAAACTATCATATAACTGTTAGTAAGTATTAACTAAGGCCTGGGCATCCTCTTTTTTGCTCTATAACATTTCCTTCTTCAGTTATTCATGACTTCTACCTCCCTACATGCCGCCCAAAAAGCCTACTCTCTTCTTTCCCCTTCCTCGTTTACCTAGTATTTCATTTTATTACGGCCTTCAACGCTCATCCTCATCTCCCTATCTCCTACGCCCACCTTTTATGCCTTCTCCGGATTACCTTGCTTAACTTCCTCTTTTCGCACACCATGTTTAACACTTCGTAATTAATCCTGCTCCCGATCTATCTAATTTTTTCAATTGTTCTTGATCATTCTCAGTACTAGCTTTTCTATATGTGAAAGTAAACTTATGTCTCCAACGTTTCCACATGCTGTTGAATTTTTCTCTACCGGGTTGGGGGTCAATATTTCCACTCATTGAAGTATTCTGGTTAAATGCCTTCCTCGTAAACCCCACCTATAAGTAAAAAAATCTCTTCCTTTCAATTTACCCTAGGCTAATCAGTATTACTGCGGTGGTAACACTAATGCCTTCTACTTTATTTAATTTTATTACTCTTAGCGCTTTTTCCATCTAGTACGTTCTTATATTCCTAGACCCAGGCTATTTTCGTCGACATCGGATTCTCTTTCTAAGCCTAAGCTAGCCGGCCTAGTCTAGTTATCTCATGCCGCATATCGTTTTTCTACATATTCTTTCCACCTTCTCTGAGGTGGAAAAACTCTTGCTTCTCCATTAATAACCTTCTTCTGTTATTTCATACGACCGCTATTTTTTTCCTTTGCTGCATCCTAAAATTTTCGTTGCATTATAATCTAGTGCTTCTACTTTTCCATGTCTCTGAAATGCCTCTTTTTTTTAAATAATGTGGCATTGTTACCTGAATTAAGTTCATTTTTTAGTTCCCTGTGAATCATTCTCCTTTATTTCTGCGTTGAAATTCTTCAAATTTCTTCCCTCTTTCCACTTTCCAGTGCTAATTATCTCGCCTGAGGTCCATAACTTGCTTGCTTGTCTTGCCCCAGTCATCCCTGCTGTCTCTCCATCTTATCGTATACTAACTTGACATTTATTCCTCTTTTCCTCTTGATGTTTGCTGATTTACTTGTCGAGAACATCGTCGAAAGATTCCTAATTGAAATGCGGTCTTCTTTGGAGTCTTATTTTCACCTGCTGATAGAGCCCCGGGGACCGGATGTGGTACCGACCTCTCCGGTCTTGATTCCTCCGTTGACGGGCACGATATCCGCCCAAGGAACCGAGTGTGGCAGTTGACAGGATTCATTATCCATTCGTAACCGCCAACGTTATTCTCATGGAAAAATAATTTAATTTGTTTCCCGTTGCCATCCTCAATACTGTTCTTAATGTAACGCTATCTCTTTAATGGTCGCGCCGCTGTGTACAGTCACTTCACTGAGGAATACATAGATGATGCATAGAATATGTTTCTTCGGTCTCCTATCTGGAATGGCTGAACCTGCTAGGAGCAATTATCGTTTCCACTTACAGTATTGCTCAAGTTGTCATCGGAACGCGTTGGCCCATTCCATCTCGTAAAACACATTTGACCATAGGAAGGAAGTTGAACATAGAGTACAAATTACCTTTCCAGTACATATTTTCAAAGGATATTTCAAATACATATAATTTGAATCAGAAAAGAATTTTATTTGAATAGCTATGTTTTATACTCAGCAAAAAACTTAATAACGTTTCAAAAGGATCACTACCAAAATAGAGTGATTTAATTTGATTTTGATTAGAGTTGGATTTAGAGCCATTTTATATTTAAATATCTGGTCTACCCGAATCCACCCGGGGTGGTTTCTAAATTCAATGATAATAAATGTATCAACATTTGAAAGCAAATATCACAGTATCTAGTGCTAATCATATGTGTTGACACTGAAATATAAATTACCTGGGGTAATTTTCTGTCTTTGAGAACGCATTTACTTGAAGTGATGGCCCCTGTACCTTTCTTCTGTCAAGATATCTATTATATTCATCCAGCTCCTCGGGCGAAAATATAAACATTATACGTAGCATTATGCCTTCGCTTCTTGAGTTAGCGGAAGAATTTTTGTAAGTATAAACATTTTTTAGTTGCCGAAAATCCGGAATCAGTAGTTTCTAGTAGTTCTCTTCGCACCCATCTCTTTGCACCCGTAAATAAAATTGGTGAGTCTTCTCCTAGATGGAATAATTGCTAAGATAATGAGCGAGTTCACTCAGGAGCATTTGTAGAGGAAGAATAACATCGATTCTGACACGAGTGAGTCCGATTCGGCTCGAGAGATGGTAGGAGTGGTAACACAACCAAACGACCCCGTGAGAGATTTTGCGTAGCCTCCTCACGAAGAGATGACCTGTACCAAAGCACTTCACCATTCTGGTATGCCTCGGTGACAAAAAGCAGCCTATTTGTCACCAGGTCACATGAATTATCGTCACGTTCTAACAAGTTCTTAACATGAAGTGAAGGGTTGGTACACGCCATCGAGATAACGTTCGCAGCAGAACTGGTGTATGTAGTTGTCCCGCTTGCTGTCGTGGGACATAACGAAGAACCCTTCCCAATTGCTCACCCAGCAATTAGCTGGGTGGTGTCTCCTTAGCCATTAGCTGAGAGCCATTAATACGCTACGTGAGGGACCCAAATAGACAGACCTTGTTTCCTGTGATGGGGAAATGGTGCGTGGAGCTATGAAAATTCCTCATGAAAATTCAACCATACAGTTGTCATGCCCGAGAATAATAAAAATCCATATCAAAAACTAAATTAAGATCTTTTTTGTATCCAAATTAAGGTACACATTAAACTCCAGTATTCAGAATCGAATCGAAGCGAAAGTGCAAGGTCGTAAGTCGTTGCAAGAGTTGGGTGAGGCATCAAATCATGAATGAGCAGAAAAAGGGCGGAAATACGAGTGGCAATAGTAGGCGTTGGCTGGCGTGGGAGTCGTACCTCAAAGCATTTTAAGAGTGAGAGAGTACTGTTGTAACTTGACAAACCTTCTTTTGAGTCAGTAGTCTCATCGTGGTTTCGTATTCCTCGTTTACAAGCTGTTTCTCAAATCATTAGTTATTCTTAGATTCTCAAATCAATTGTTACTTTTAGACTGCACTCAATAAACAGCAAAAAAATACCAAGGGTGATGTTATGACTTACGTCCATATGACTTGACGCCCGACGACATCTCTTGGCAGCATTAGTCACAATGAATAGACACTTCTTTTTCAAGACTCGAACTCGTGTTGAGTTTCGAAAAATTCCCATCTTACTGGGTGCTTGTCAGTAAGTCAGGACGTTGGTTTTTGGACCCGTATTATGGTTTTTGTATCTAACGCCCTGATAGACTGACTCGTGAAAGACCAATCCAAACCCTGGAAACTAGAAACGCGACAAAATACTGGTATTATCTTCCTTCGATGAGCCAAGCACTCACATTCAACGTGGGTTCGAGGTTGTAATTGAAACGCAATGGTTTTGCATAATTAATAATGCTTCCAGGTGATGGCATTGGTTAACAGATCATGTACATGTTAACTACAGATTAGTGAATAAAAAACGTTCAGAATTCAAAAGAGAAAGAGTTTAATATGCATATGTATTTCGGAAAATCATCAGCATTGCCCACCAGATAGAATAATTAAATCGCGTTGTATTTCACCACAACAGGCCATCTCAAAGGTTTCTCTCTCAAAAAAACTTCAAAACTGGTTTCCTTGGCTCAAAAGCAATGCGAATGTAAGGTACACAATGCGGCCCAGTCTTATTTGAATGCCTTGACAACATTAGTTGCATTTCAAAGGCAATTACACAAGTTCCTCCTTGAGAAGTGTCTTTGCAATGTGAATGAAAGCCTCAAAATTCATGATTAATTGTGTGCTCTTTTGATATCTTGCGAAACGTGACGTGTCCAAGGCAAATAATTCCATGTGTCTTGGACAGATAAAATTTTATTATAATTATCATTACTTAAAAATCTCACTAACCTGCAGGGTTAGGAATATCTCCTAACAACCCGCCCTGGATTCATCTCAAATCACAATCGGCGGAAAGTTTACGACACCATTTTAACCCCATATTAAGCATATCAATATAATATTATATTTTAATATTCATTAGCACGTTAAGGCTATCGATGGAGGCGCCGTAATGCTCCTCACCGTGCCATGTAGGAATAGAATGTGGCCCCTAAGTCGATATTTTCTGGCTGTAAACATGGAACTGCTTTGGAAAAGAATAACTTTATGTGATTTGTTCTATGGGCTTTTAACAGCACGCTCCGCACACTTTACGTATGGCTCACCTTTTGTGCCAAACTCCTCGAGAGAAAATTCGATTTCTAGACCCATAGGGATTATTCAAAGAGAGAAAATCAAATTTATTCCTCGATACAGTCAGTTGATTCGCTGGAGCACTGTGAATTGTGATTTTTTATGATGCCAATGCGTGAAGAATTGAGAAAGTAACGTTCGTTATAATTGAGAAGAATGGCATGTTGTTCAGGAAAATTTCAGAGCAGAAGCAGAAAAAGTGGATAGAGACAATTGGGACGTTGATGTAATGAGATGTTAATGATTGCAATGGAACGTCATGAGTGGGTTTAAACGGTGACCATGAAACCCCTGTGGAGAATACTTTTGACTTTAATAAAATTCAAAATAAAAGTTACTCATATTCTGTAAATTAATTTTGAATACCAGTTGTCTCCAAAGCAAAATATTATATCATGTATGGTACTTTTCGGTCTCTTAATAAGTGGCATTAATTACAAATTTTACATAATTTTTGACTTTATTTTTGGAGGAAAAGTTACAAAATTTTTGTGCTGATTTATAAAAATGACCTTACCTCATATTACGGTTTTTTTTTGGATCCGCTACTGTGGAAGTTGGGTAGATGTTAGAGAAGAATTAAATCATCGGGAAGTTTTCGACGGCGCGTAAGACATAAGGGAACTCAAATCAGAATAAGAAAATAATGGAGGCAAAGGGTGTTTGCTCAAAGAAAGTCCTTTAGACATTCCCCGCCATGCATGTTAAAGAACGGTTTTCATGGACTGCGCAAAATATTCCTCTAATCGATAGTCTAATGATGAATAGGGAGCTAGGCAGTACATCGTTATTCCCTTCTACAGAAATATCTGAATTAATTTCGCCAAGTTGATATTTACCATGGTAACTTAATACGGAACTCCAAAGGAATTACCATTTAAGGATTCAATTCTGTATTGCCTGCGAAAATAACAGAACGGTGCTTCGCCTGCAAGGTGCTGCCCGTCGTGATCAACACCATTCACTCAATGTTCGTGCTTGACCGCCTAATTTAACTTTTTATTTCCCGTCTGCTGCTCTTTTGGAAACGTCCCACAAACAATTTTAAGTGAATGGTGGTTTGCGTACTATACTTAATTCATTTTTGTTGACTATTGAGTTATAAGCCAATGAATTCCTTTTCAATAGCTCTACATGATGAAAAAAAACAAAGCTTACGAGATTTGTAAAAGTAAAAAGTATGCGTAAACTCTTAGGAAAGAAATAAACTTCTAGCAGTTGAAATATCTTTATAGATTGAAGGATTTTATAGGTGGATGGATCAAAATATTTAGTCCTTAGGGCCATCTCGAAATCTAAAGGAAATTTTGTTGGAAAGTATCTAATAAATTCCAAAGAAACTGCGGGAGATGCCGCAACAGTAACTTTTAACGGAGTCATCCGCTAATGTGCATTTTAATGCAACAATTTCAGAGCGTAAAAATCATTCGCCTTGACTGGGACTCGAACCCAGATCCCTCAATATCCGGTCGAGTGCTTTAGCCACTTAAGCTACCGAGGCCTCGGTAGCTTAAGTGGCTAAAGCACTCGACCGGATATTGAGGGATCTGGGTTCGAGTCCCAGTCAAGGCGAATGATTTTTACGCTCTGAAATTGTTGCAAGTATCTAATAGTTGGCGTGGCTCTTAAGCTTGTTAGCTGAAGAAAATTATTATGGTGTCATTTTCCGAGTGATTACCCAAGCATATACTCATACGTAATATAATATAAGCAATAATCAAGGGAATATCAGGCCTGCAGTTCAAAAACCGTTTGTGTAAAAATATTTAACTTATAGTTTATGGTTTCTCTGCGAGAAAAAACCAAGAACATTATTATCGGCATTTTTGGCCTGTTTGGCGTTATTTTATAAAAAACTCATAAATTTGAAATTTTGGTGCAAATAAAAGGTTTTTGCATTTATTTTTCCTGTAACTTAAACGGTAAATATTGTATGATTTTAACTTTGTACATCGCATTAAAGTACAATTGAATGCACAAAGCGAATTCGATAATCAGTCCCATAGTATTCCGGCACATCCCGGAAATCATCGGCTGTTTCCATCAGTTGTCCACTTTCGATGGGAAATTTAATTGGACTCATAGCTTTCAGGTAAAACCGGAAATGAGTGTGCAGCATAGTTTTAAGGATTCCCAGAGATAATATATTAACAATTTATAGCCATATGAGCTGTGATGTTCTTCATAGACGATTTATTTTAGAGTATAAGGAACGGTTAAGGCGTGGTTCCCTGAGATTTCCGAAACTGTGTACATATTAATGGATCCTTGGCCATCAGTCACCTGTATATGCATTTAGAGAGGAAGTGATGAATCCAGCTTATTATTTTTCATTTTTTCCATACATTTTCAACCTTCTATTTTGTTTTCAATATGTATTCAAACTTGTACATTTATTTGCGCTAAATAATATGATGTAATTTCGTAGTTTGCGTAATAGAGTCATGCATTTGTTTTGTCTGCATTCTCGGCTCGTTCCTGTACTATCATGAGCACTGAAGGATCCTATGTGTGTCACTTTTCTCGAAAGAATTTTCTCCAACTTTGTTATTCTAAAAAGTTTGAATACCAATTCCAATCGGATCGTACGGTGTGCAAGTATATTCAGAACCATTTCTTCTCCCTCATTTTTCTTCCAAAATACTTTCCCTCGTCCTCTTTCACAAAATTCTTGTTTCAGCTTTGTTTTGCTAAAATAATCACAGTATTGGAAGAATGTGATACATTTTCATCCAATACTCCATGTTGGCTAGTATCCTTGTAGGGTCCCATATCTTCTCTGCCCATATAAAGCAGTCGTCTGCAAAACGCAGCATAAATATCCTTAAACTTTGAATCCGTGTACTTACTCTTATTTTTCCCTTGACCTCGATAATAAACTTCTCAACATGCAATTTAAATATAGTTAGCAATGATGAGCAACTCTGCCTTTAGCTTTTTATTAAAGCATCTTGCCTGCTTTCACCGATGTTCTGCCTGCTCGCTATGTAGAGCGTGTATCAATCTCCATCGTAATAGTTCATTCCAATTTCCTTGAGGATTTGCGGAATCATACTACGGAAAAACAAATATTAGGTTGCATCTTAAAAATGGCTTGGTGAAGATGTTTAGTGTGAGGGGATGAGCGAGGCATTAAAATATGGTTCAAGCGAGACGGCAGAGAATAAGGTACAGAGAAGATTCATGATATGCCACCGCATTTCCGAGATATAGAGGGGAGAGATAGATGAGGAGAAAATAAGGTTGAAAAATTAGGGTTGATGTATGGAAAGAATGCTGATTTTATATGTAAAATAAATAGGAAATGAGTAACTGAAACAGTCAATTTCATGACTTTCTTGTAATATACTTTTCAGTTGATTTTGGAAATGAATTAAAAAAATAATATATATTTTTTTAAATTTTATCATTATTTTTTTAATTTTATTTTTTCCCCCTCCCGTGGACTACAACCTTGACGTGCTGGAAGGGCTTGTTCGTTCCGATGACCCCTAGAGCTTATCTGGTGGGAGTAATGACAATTGGTCGTGTTAGGATTACTCATGTATATGATGTAGAGGAAGACAGCTTAGGTACAGGATGAGATAGAAAGGGCATTAAGGGGGATGAAATCAAATAAGGCCATGGGGGTAGACAACCTTCCTACGGAACTATTACTATTGAAAGGTTTAGGAATATGTGGGAGCTAGAGTCTACAGGTATATGGACTGATTCGTAGTATCTATGGGGAATGAATGTGGCCGGAAGACCTTGTGAGATCAGTGTTAGTTCCTATTCCGGAAAAAGAAAAGGACTACAGAACAATAAGTTTGATTTCCCATGCAGCTGAAGTTGTTCTCAGGATCATCAACAAAAGGAAAGAGAGTGGGACAAATGATTACTTAGGGGATGATCAGTTTGGGTTTAGGAAGGGGAGAGGCACGCGGGATGACATTGCAGTAATGAGATTATTAATCGAGAGGAATATAGAACACAACCAGGAGGTATTTACCTGTTTCTTAGATTTCGAGAAAGCGTTTGATAGGGTGAATTGGGAAAAACTAATGAGTATGTATATTGAAGAAAATAGGAATAGGTTGGAGGAACAAGAGGCTAATCTCCAACCTACACATATCTTAGACTGCTCATTTGCGATTGGAGGACGGAGAATCCGTATTGACCGTGTTAGGAAGGGGTGTAAGGCAGGGTTGCCCATTATCACCGTTGCTGTTCAACCTGTATGCAGAGGAAATGAACAAAGAGGCATGGGAAGAACTCGAGGTAGGAATGAAAGAGGGCGGGGAATTGGTAAAATCAGTTAGGTTCGCTGATGACCAAGCTTTAGTTTGTCAATCAGCCAAGGGGCTGCAAGCATTGCTGAGTGAATTGGAAATTCAGTGCGACAGGTATGGGATGAGAATCAATATTAATAAAACAAAGGTTATGCGATTTTCTAGAAAGAAAAAGGCTAAGCTAAACATTAAAATAGGAGGGCAAAAACTAGAGCAGGTAGAACAGTTTACGTATCTCGGTAGTGTTTTGGACTAACATGGTCAAAGTAGTAGGGAGTAAGGAGAAGAATTGCGCTGGGCAAAGAGGCTTTCACAAGGAGGAGGGAGTTGATGACAGGGACGTTGGGTAGGGATGTTAAGAGAAAATTCGTAAAAACTTTGATATGGAGCGTAGATAGGTACGGAGCTTAAACGTGGTCACTGAAGCAGGACGATGAACGTAAATTGGAGGCTTTTGAAATGCGGGTGTGGAGAAGGATGAATAAGGTGAAATGGACCTAAAGGAAAACAAATGAGGAAGTACTAGGTATGGTGGGCGAAGAGAGGGGTTTGTTGGGAGAAATCCTATGGAGGCAGGAAAAATGGATGAAGGGCGTATTGATCGGCAGAGGGATGTTGAAGGCAGTAATAGAGGGGAGAATGTAAGGCAAACGAGGAAAGGGCGGGAACAGGATAGGTATGTTGGACGGGATGAAGGGAGGAAGGAAGTACTCAGAGGTGAAGAGGGATCTGATGTAGAGTAGGTTGCTGGATTGTGTTTTTTTAGGAGTCACAAAATACTTATTTGGTAGTTGTGTCCATCCAAAACCTTCCTTAACTGGTAGATTACTTAATAATAAATTGCACTTTCATAAGTGAGCTCTCTACAAGGATGTACCCAAATATTTTATAGTAATTGACCAAACGTTTTCAAAAAGGATTTTGAAATAAGTGGGAAATTTTATTCGTGTATCGAATTTGCGAAGACGAAGCACTGGTCACCATTAACGTCCCGTACGGTCTTGAGAAATCAAGAGTAAATCATTGTGAGCGCACAGGGCACGTCTTTCATGTTTTTTTTCATTTATTTCCTCGCCCATGAAGCCCCTCCTTCGGCAAGTGCGTCAAAAAAAAAGTTTTCGCTCGCCCATCCATCAAACTTGTTGTTAGCGTCGAAGGGAGGCATCGAAAGTCATCCGTGCTTTGACCTAACAAGGGAAGAGAAAGCGCATTAAGTCGAACACAAAGGGCGTAGTGTCAACACGCGTGACTGTGAAATTATTTCGTGCAGCAATTGGATTTGTTTTGTTTCAGATGTTGCGCCAAAGCCGTCGCACCAAATTAAACCGACATCTCTAAGTGGCCTTCGGCATAGTTTTATTACCCGGGAATTTGATATTTCCCAAGATTAATTATTCTACGCTTCTGTGAACTATTGACATGTCCATGCGCCACGTCAAAACACCTACAGGTACATCGGGAAAACAATTTACTAATTAAAAATTATGACTTTGTAAGATTAAATAACTTATTTTGGTAAATACCTATCTCGGATGTAAACTGGACCAAAATGGTCAAAGTATTGCTGTTGGAAGAAGAAGAAGCGTTGGGCAAATTAACTTTCACAAGGAGGTAATAGAAGAGAGGAACGTTGAGTAAGGATGTTAAGGAAAACTTTGATATGGAAGCGTAGTTTTTACGTTGGGGGAACATGGCCATTGAAGCCGGAAGATAAGCATAGATTAAAGGCGTTTGAAATGTGGGTTTGGAGAGGGATGGAGAAGGTGAAGTGGACAAAAATGAAAACAAACATGGAAATGCTCGGCAAAGTGGGGAAGGGGAGAGGATTGTTGGGAGAAATTCCAAGGAGGGCAGGGAAGATTGATGCCGAGCATTTTGATTGGCTGTGGGAGGTTGAAGACTGTGAAAGGGGAGAATGTTAGGCAAACGAGGAAGGGGTAGAAATAGGATAGGGATTTTGGAAGGAATGGAGGTTTAGGTTAGGTTAGAGGAAGTATTAGGTTTGTGTAAAAAGTATTGGTAACAATTTTTTCCTTACGTGTGCGTAAAGCGTTGATTTCAGACAGTCGGTTAATGTGCGCATAATCGCAGATCGCATTGGTATTGATGAGATGACAGTGCACACCATTATTACTGAAAATTTGGCCAGGCCAAGAGAGGTCAGGGAATTGTCGCTGTACCGCTTGGCAGCTCATGTCCATCTAAAACCTACATTAATGGGTGGATCACCAAAAATTATAATAAAAAAATCATAAACACAGTAATCAACTCGAAGATCGGTTTGATTGGTGATAGAAGAGTTCGCCCAGTACTAAGCCCGACAGCGTGTGAAATTCTCACATCAGGGTAGGGGGGACCAGTTCCTTTCCCTGTGCCGGTTATGGTTTCCCAGGAAGTTCTGGTACCCGAAATACGCACATAGCTTAGGTTGAGTTGAGGGTGTCCAGAGAGGTTTGCCAGGGTTCGCGAATCGAACCCTGGCCCTACGGTTAGTAGTCCAACGCTCTGCACCTCGAATACCGCGACCCACTGATAGTAATAATAGACACATAATTTTGAAACTTACATTTTAAGTGCATAGTATGTACTGCTAACCATCAATAAATCACATTTTTAATATTAATGACCTAAAGCATTTTTTGAAGAATGCTATAAACAATTAATCCGCTATAAGCACTCTGGGATTTAATATGAAAGATGAGTCTTGAATAATTTTCCTTCTCCTTAGTCAATCCTTCAAGATTTCATAGCTTATTTTGTTGAGAAACTCTTATTTATATTATCATCATCATTCACCGTCAACCGTATCGTTCGTTCAATATCCTCGTTTCTTTTTTATTTAACGTGCTAAAATGTTCAAAGTATGCGATATATGATGCATTGACCTAGCTTCCTTGAACTGCTTTCGAGTGTGCTTACGCTCTACGAGGAGTAAACCGTATCTCTAGTAGGCAACAGTTTACGAGAAATTGACCTCCAATGATTCTGGCTTGGCCCGCAATTTCCGGCAATAACTGATTCAACAGATGCACCAAATTGGTAATGGAATGGAAGGGGTTATAAATCACTGCTTTGACGAGACATGGTTTTCTCCCATTACCCATTTACCCGCGCAATTGCACCTTGTTCCTCACTCATCGCTTCGGCCGTTATTCTCGGGGAAAATTCGTGCCATACTCAGATACTCCTCACCTGTTTTCACATCCCGTCGTAATAAGCTGTCTTGATTGAAAATAATATTGCGGTATACATGTACTATAATAGCATAATAGAATTACGAAGCGAAAACATTGATTGCACCAGAGATAAGATTAAGCACTAAAAATTTTTAGTGTATACTGACGCTCTATTTGAGTGCTAATTTTTCTTCTGGCGTTTTTAAATTTTTTACATAAATTAGTAGAAAATAAGATATAATGATCAATGAATTTTAACACTATGCTCTTAGCAGGAAAACGTATCTTGACCATCCATGAATACCACGACCTAATTGTCGCACGTCCAGCTGTGGAAGATTCGCAGTATATACTTTCACCTTGGTGAGGTTTCGAGTTCGCGAGGGGTGACTTGAGTGTCTTGTGGCTTCATTGTTACATTATTCATATTATTATCTACCTCCTATTATCATGACCCCACTATCATGTATTATTTTGAATTTATTGCTTTCTTCACGTTTGTTTTATAATTCACAGTTCACATCCTAGAAGGCTAGTTTGATAATTGAAGGAAAATCAAGCGTGTACTCAGCCCACCAACATGTGGAACCAGTACGCATTCAATATTTACACGTTGTACTAGTTAGCAGAAAATCGCATCGCTTACGTATTCAGGTTATCCAAACGGTTCACACGAGATTTTGGACCCGAAACCTGCGATCAGTAGCCGAACGTTCTATCAAATGGACCACCCATTTCACCGAGAGCCATGGATTCTACTGTACTGACTTTGTTCCTATTTAAAGCATTAAGATTAAGTAATTTCCTGGATTCAATAGTGATTTAAGTCAATTCTGCTAGATGGCTGCTCAAGTAGGTGAGAACAACCGTGTAGGTCAGCCCTATTTTCTAGCATATGTAATTAATTTGGACCAAAAAAATACAAATATCTTGGAGTGCCAATGATTAGTTTTCCTAAATGCCTCGGTGCTTTGTTTCGTTGTAATTTGGCTATTATTTATAATTGCGTTAATATTCCTAACAATAATTCCACGCATCTAAGTGGAATAATTCGCCGAAATAAGGTTTGGTAAGAATGACGTCTATTTTCTTTATTTAATTACGACAAATCAGGAGCTGATCTCAAAAAATCTCATTAGTATTAGGTTGCATGTCCAGAGATATCCATAACGGCGGGGCTGTGAAATCTCTGAGTTCTTACAGGAGGGTTTAAAGTGATTAACGTGAATTATTAGTATCTATAGATGTGAATAATTTTGCTCAAATTGGCTGTTTGACTTTTAACCGTTTTACTGGCAATGAAATGAGATCGCTGAAATTTTCAGATTAATAATTTAGCATTTTAATCAATTATACCTGGTTCCGGTGGCGGCGGGTAACATTCTAACCTGCCAACCCAGAGGTCGCGAATTCGATTCCCGCGACCTGGGTTAGCAGGCGAGGAAATTCCGCCGAGATCAAGTAATTATTATTATTATTTGGGGAAAGGGGCTAGAAAATCGCAAACTTCAAAGTCATAATCTCACCCCAGTAAAGTGTTAAATAAAGAAATAAAACCCTTGAAAATAGTTAAGGTGTGACAGGTACTGCGTAATATGAATTGTTTTGTTTCCCAGAACTCAATCTCAAATTTTGCTCTGGATATTTGAGTACAATTAAAATCAATATACCATTTAATTTAACCATGCATGTAAGCAAAATATCAATTTGATTCAATGTCACCATTCCATTCATTTTGCAACGTCCTGGTGATATAAAAACCGTCAATATATGTAGTCAAAGATTGAGTTGCATCTACGAATTATATTCAAGAGGCAGTAGATAAAAGATTATTTCAATATTCTCCACAGATAAAATCGCATCGAATATACCTGAAAATTCAACGAGCCGTGGGGGTTGATGTTTTAGCTCCGTGAGACTTGGGATGCACGGTTGAAGAGACATGGGAACCTTTTATGAGACGGGGGCGGGGAACTGAGGCGGACTTGAATGGGTAGGGTGAATCTCAGATAGGAACCGCGTCAATTACAGGAGTTGTATGAAGACATCGGATTAGAAATTCAGGCAATAGCAAATTCATTATCTACTTCAGTTTTCTTAAAAGGTCATGAAGTAAAAAATTTCTTCTTGTTCTATGTTTGAGTTTAAATAACTGCTCATGCGTCTTGCTTCGGTAGATAACATTTACTGAATTATTTCTTATGTTATAGAACGTAGCAAGCTTTTATTTTGCGGAAATGAAGGTACGTTTAATGTACGTATCATTCCATGAACTCCTTTATGATCGAATATGAATAATAATGAAAGTCAAAGGCGTTAGTATGGTATTGAGTAAAAGATACTTAAGGGTTTCTTGAACTTAAAACTTTCGTCAAGGAACTTTTTATGAATTTTGGGCTCAAAAATGAATTACTTGCAGCGGTCGTAAGAACTGAGACCCGCAACAAGTTTGATCAGTTTTAATGTCTTTAGGGTCACTTCGTTATATCGTCATATTTGGTGGCAAGGGTGGATGAGTGCTAAATTGATATGAAGAAATGTCAATAATTGCAAATCGACGATTACATTTGACTAACAGTATTTGTATTTCAGGTATTTTATATCAAAAGAATTCATTAAATGTCATTTCACATGACGATGATTTAAACATCTTAGGATAGAAATTCTGTAATATCATATTAAAGCAATGGATGAAGTAATTTCAAACTATACTTTTGAAAATGATCACAACAGTATTTATTCCTTCCTAATTTACCCGTGATGACTAATAAAATGGTTTGAAACTATATTTAAAAGAAAATTGCGTAATGCGTCCATGTTTGCACCACAACACCTTCAGAGCTCATTATGTGAAATGCAAATGTTTTTAAGCTCGCTATTCTATTCATTATAATATATTATATTATTTTATCTACTATATCTATTAGCCTTACGTTTTCTAGAGCTATTTCTTGAACAATCTTTGGCAATTATTTGAAATGAAGCTGACCGACAGAAACGTATTTTTCTCAATAGTATTTCTTTATTATTTTCATCTTAACTTTTGTGCCATTCAAATTTTAAATTCTTTTCCTCGCTTGTCCCGCATACTCATCGATAAAATGCTCCCATCATTCCTCTCTCTCAATATTTTACCCGTCATCTTTTTATGCCTTCTTCACAGTGATCTTGTCACATAAAATTAGAAAATGGCACAATAAATGATTAGTGTTTGGGCGAAGTGCATTCTACGGATGAGGTCCATTCTATGTCATGCTATTGGGAAATTCAATGAAGTTGGTAAGAAGACCAGCACCAGAGTAGCCATGACCTGTGAGAAACGTAGAATAGTCGTGAGTTTCACCTCAATAAAATGATGAACGCAGTGCCATTAGTTCACGGCACGGCGCGCGAGAATACACTTGAGTGGTCCTGAATAAATTCACTCTTCCTGGAAATACAACTCGCTATTATTCTGGAAAGTCAGTGAAATGGCCATGAATGGCCATTGTTTATAAAAGTGCTCTTTGGCTTAATTGGTTTGGGGCAGTATTTGAGACCGTAGTTACAAACTTAACTGTCGGAGATCGATTCCGAAGTTACGTCACGTAAAGTCTGAAATATTTTAACAGTAAAATGGCAGTTTATTTCTCTATGAAGCAACTCATGTTATGACCAAATTATATGAACTACTTCATGTCAGAAACTTTTATTATTTTTATAAGTTCTAGGTCTTTGATTTATGTAAGAGAGATCCAACTAGAGTATCAGGAGTTACAAAATACCATGAAAAAATATCCGAGCGAAAAAGGCGTAAGAAAATAGAAATTAGTCAGAAGTTATCACTCAAAAATGTATGCATTAGCAAGGAAAATTCTTATCTATTAGGCAAAGGGTGGGCTTGTGTACAAAATACTTTGAGATACTAAAAATTGGAAAATATTAACTTTTTAGTGAGTGTTATAAAGAAAATTTTGGTAACTATAACTTCAGGATATTTTCATCGAATATAAAATTATAGAATACTGTTTGTCATGATCGGTGACAAAAACCAACCAGAAACATTACAGCCGATCACAGTGACGGTGGGGTACCGTCTCATCCTGTCAACCCAGCGGTCGTGGGTTCGATTCCTAACTAGGTGGGTTTTCCTCCATCCACAGCTTGGATGTTTAAATTTTTTTCTCATTGTTAAACTCATGTTAAAAAATCCGATTTTAAGGTCAAAAGGGTTGTTTTCGGGTTAGCACTAAATAGATAAATATAGCTACGGAGTGTGCAATTCATGTAAGCCAGAGTTTATAAATAATTGTATAAAAACAAAATGGACGACAAATGTACAGAATTTGTTTAAAATACTACGCAGAATTTTAGCAATTTGCGAGAATGTGCAAAGTGGTTTTTAATAACACTATTCTGAAGTACGTATGCATCACAAATTTTATTATAAAAAGAAGGGCAACCAAGTCACCTAAATTTATAAATCTTAACATTGAAAAAACTGTTCTGTTGTTGTCGTGAGAAGAGTCAAGTAGGAAAACAGCGCCAGATTATTAAAAACCTTATGAACGTATTTAACGCTAACATTTTTTCATCCAACCCATGCATTCCACGGTTTTTCTTACTTCCAAAAACACACACACCAAAAAACATAGGCCGATCAATCATATAAAATATTAATTCACCCGAAATCAATGAATACATTTCTACTTATGTTCATATTCTGTCCCTTGTTTCCTCACTTCCCTCCTTCGTCAGCAAGACAACACTTTTTACAGAGACCCCCCGAGTCATAGTGTCCAACTCCCTCTGCGAATCAATGTCATAATGAAAACGATCGACGAGTATTCGCAATACACTTCCATACCTCACAGTGGGGACCTTCTAGCGCTATGGCACTTCCTTCTTCGACGCCCCGATCCATACATGTATGTTTCTTCCACCGATTCCCTGCATCCAACCCGTTTTGCGCTCGAAAAAATGCAAGAGATTATTATTCCTACTGACAACAGGCACACCTAAGGGTACTTGCACCTTCCTCAAAGAGGCACTCATCATTTTTGGAGTTTGCTTTTAATCTTGATCAATGCTCTAATTCCTTCTCCAAATAAATGTTCAATGTCAATTCCTTTTTCTCCGTCTCGTTTACCTCCGAAACCTTGAGCACCAATATCACTATTTTAGGCACCGCAACGTCCCTTTCCAACAAAAATAGTTCCTCGCTTCAGTTCATATCAAATCCACCAGCCACCAACAGACCACCCTCCAGCGGGTCGATCGTTCGAAGTAGATTTCAGAGGCATCCGCATGCACACGGTCAGGACGTGTACCGTCGAACAGTTGACTGTGGCTGTCCGTGTTAGAACGTACGTATAGGGGCAAGAAAAAATGAATGTTGTGATTGATGCTTCGAGGATGTATCTTATATGCCCAAAGGATTGACCCATTCCAGCGTCGCTGGGGATAGGTAATGCTTTTGGTTCTTTTGGACACTTTGGAGACTCCGGAAGATGCTTGGATAGGCCGACTTTTTTTTAAGTTCGAAGTGTAAGAGGGCAAGGCTGCTCCCAGGATTTTTATACACAAGATGAGATTAGAGGAAGAGGAATTTTTACATTCTTTTAAATCCATTGGAAATGCTGCTGGGCGGTTTATATCCAAAGTTGTCCTATCCCGTAAGGCTATGAGGCCTGTCGAGTACCTTCGTGTCACGCTGCTTGTCTTTTATAATCTGTAGTCTGCTTTTCGTGTTTAATTAACGCGTGCGTGGAAAATGCTATAAATATTCATCTATGGATACCCAGGTTGAAGAGATAGCATAACGTAACAGTCAATTCCGTCTGAGAAAATATGCTGTGGCGAAAATGATCTACGATATGAGAATTGCCTCTTCAACTTTTTTCCCGACATGATCTGCTGAAAGCACCATTTTAATTTTCATACTTTCCTTGTTCACACTTGCAGCTCTAACTCCTGGCTTCTCCTCAATGGTACTGAAACAATTTTTTTGGTCCCGTTTTATAGATGATGTTTTTTTAATCTGAATACACGGCCCTGATTCACTCTCTCCAAATTCTCTTCCCAACTCAACTTCTCTTTCCCCATCTCACATACCTTCTTGACCTACAGCATCAATATCACCTATTTAGACATCAAAATCTCCCTTGTCAACAGGTATTTCCTGAGTTCATATTAAGCCCACTATCCACCAACACGAACTCCATTCAATAGCTGCCACCATCCCCATATTACCCGCGCAATCCCCTATACACCCTCGACCCATGTCCATTGTATTTGCCATAATCATTCAACACTCGTCCACAATTTAGATAACCTCAAAGCTTGCCACCTTATACATGACATTCCACTTTCCATTTTTACTCGCCTCATAATTCCTTCCCCATACAAGCCACGCCTTAAGTCCATAACCGATATAACGTTGAACTTCTATATTTCTTTCTTCCTCGAATTACTTAAAGGCCTTTTTCCCATCTTTCAGTACAGTCCCGTCTTCCTCAAACCTTATTTCCAAATGCCCCAATGTCTCTCACAGACGGCCCGCCAATCTCCAAAGTATTCTGCGTCAACGCCACCTTTCATCTACAACTTCCTTCCCCGAAGCCCCAGGGTCTTGTCTTATCTCTCTCTTCGCCCACGGAGCAAAACTTGCCCTCTTGTCCAGTCCCCTTTCGTATTTACCAGTCCAAACAGCCTCAGCCTAGTTTCAATTTTATAGCATGAAAATTTGTTTCGGAAAACATCGTGTACGTACTAAAATGTTACGAGTGCTCCATATTTTACTTAGGTGGAACTTCCACCGCCTTTCCATCCGCATCAATAGCCGCAGAACATCTTCCTCGCAGTTTCCGGTCCCAAAGGATGGCCTTACCCACTCGACAGTTGCTTTACTGTTTCTATCCTCCAAATCCTTCCGCCCGCTTCGTTGGGTGCACAGCTAACAACACGGAATTATAAATGATTTGGCTATTGAAAGGATCTCATCCGCCAGGGCTCAATAATTACCATATAACAATATTGTTGCCGTTTCCTCAAACATTGGCCGAATCCTAAATTGGATATAATCCCCTCACTCCAATCCCAAATAAATGTCGCTCCTTCCTACTTTATTTCAGCTCACCTCTTCCCCCGCATCCCCCCCCCCGGGCACTCTTCCCTCTTCCTAATCTTTTCTTCCCCTTCTCCATTTACCTAACGGAGAGAGCAAATAGTTCGAACTGATAGCGTAATAAAATTTGGAGAAATATCAATCCCAGTAGAATTTGACTTAGGTCAGATTTTATAATGTCTTATTAAACCGAAGATTAAATTTTACCTCCAGTTTAGACCAAAACTCTGTTTTGTGATCACTAGTTAATTAAAAAATCGGCCGTTGAACTGCTCAGCAACCTACAGTTGGTGTTGCTACAGTTACAATACTCACATGCCCTTATGAGCAGTCTTATTTGTTTATAAATTTGAATTCGTTGGTAATCTACAATGCAACAATTTCAGAGTGTAAAAATCATTGACCTTGACCGGAATTCGAACCCGGGTCCCTCAATGTCCTGTCGAGTGCTTTATCCAGTTAAGCTATCGAGGCGTCCTCGTAAACACTTAACTTTTGGGGGCTTTAAAGGAACAAGAGGTTGTGACGAAATACCGCATATACAATGTCACAGGCTCTTTTGGCAATCTAAAAGTTAAGTTAACTTTCCCATTAGCTAACGATTAGAGTTAACGAGGATTTTTAAAAGGCGAGTCTTAGGCTGTTAAATATACTTGATCAATACATCCAGAGATATATGATCAAAGTAAATTTGTGATCATAGAATGAAATATTTTGTCAATGGACGGCATACCTATAAGTGAACAGTCCTTTCTTAGCGGTAACGTAAAATAACCGTTTAATTGAATGAGTGGGATATTAGAAGCAGTAGAGTTATGTTGTTGACGGGAAAATCTTGCCTGACCTCAGCCCTTGCCCGATGCATCCGGGAATTACGTACGAGTAGTATGTTTGGTTAGGTAGTATGTGTTATTGGCTTTTTTAATTATTCAATGAATAGGAGTCCTAAGGATCCAGAATTTTTCAAAAATCTCTTTGCTCCTCCTAATTAAAGCACAGTGAACTCTTCATCTTTCCGTCAATATTTCGTTGAATGTAACCATCTAATTAAAGGGCGCGCCAAATTATTCGTAGAAGTGCAAACTTCTTTTTTGCATTTAAAAATATTTCAATTCAGAGAATTAATTTCGTAATTCATTTATGCGAGGTAAATATGTTAGACTAATACATATTTGCGACCTTTTTCGAAATTGGCCTACATTAGTATTTTGATATCTCGATAAATAAGTGAATATGGAGACGAATTTGGAGACGAATTTGGAGATTTATATTTGCAGTTTATTTTGATTAAGACGTGTTCAGAAAGAAGGGGCACGGAAATCTGTACAAAAGTGATAATGTCAACATGATCATCGAAAGTAAGAAGGTCAAGCTATATTTATTTCCTGTATTAGAAGGAGATTTCACCTTTAGAAATTCTTGAATCCTAAAACCAAAATGCAAAAAGTGCGAATGAACGCATTTTCACGACTCCAGCTAGTAAATATCTCACACCTATGAAATGATCACAATCTTGACATCCTGAAACTTTGAAAGAAATACTCGGTGACCCGGCAGGTTAGCATATCATCTTAATTACAACCGATGATGCCGTTGAATAGATAAAGCCTCTCCTACTCCATTCAGTAAAGGCTCTTCTAGCCACGAAGATGCTATTACTCCTCTGCGGGGAGAAATCGCTGCCGGTGCAACTTTCAGACAGATTGGGAATGACGCTGCCCGGATTCAGCAATGCGATAGGATATTAGAATCAAATCCTTAACTGATGAAGCTGTGTTATCGTGCATCCGAACGGCGAGGCGCGCGATTCATACGGCGAACTCGGGAACTTATACACGTAAATAATAAGATGGAAAGTAGCTTACGCACTGCCAATGGGCTTCTTTTTGACAAGGAACTTGTGAGCTTATTTTGATGGTTGAAAAAATGGTTAGAAATTAGTCAAATCAGTTTAAATTATGAATTACAATATTCATGCATGGTGGAATCCGATAAGACTAGGAAAAAATTTGCACATTCCGTCTATGCGAGGAAAATAAAAACCGAGAAAAAACTAGCGTAGTCACTATTTCCAGCTCTCATACATGCATGTTATTCCGTGACATCTTCCACTGACAGATAAATGTATAAATATATGAATAAATACATAAATAAATATTGTTTTCGACTTATAGTGGTGATTGCCACATCACTACGGACAGTTATATCACGCAATAATCGACGCGAATTCGGTGCGCTCACCTTGAATGACTGTATTTCCGTCACGCAAACACTGCATTAAGCTCCTCTTCCGATTTATTTCCGGATGCGGCGCTTGAGCGGGCTTTAACAGCGCTAGCTAAACTCTGCAGACGCCAGGTGGTTTCCAATAGGACAGTTTTGGTTGCGAGTGTCTCAAGAAACCTCCAAATTTCGGACTCGGAACCCTTCTTCGAGTATTAACAGCCGAGCACGAGAGTCATTATATCGGCACTCCAATGAGAAACTACTCCGCTTTAAGCTCAGTAGCTAAAAATAACTACGTAGATCAGTTAAAATAGATAGAAATTAAGTAAATCTCATGAAATTTTAAGCTATTATTTAAAGTCATCCAGTTGTTAGCAATTAAAAAAAATCAGCGGATTGGTGGAAACCACCATCCCGTGCCACACGTCTATGTGAAAATTGGTATAATGAAACAAATTGGAGATAATAGCGATAAACATCGAAATGTGAAGCTCTTTGCATTCACTGCTTAGTGGCCTAGACTTGAAATAGAAGTCTCGTAAAATGAGAAAATAATTACGAAAATTTGGGTGATTAATATCCTCAGGGTTAACGTTATACAGGCATTAAAATGGAAAGAGAAACCCGTTGTCGGCAGAATTCTCCTCTTTGTGAAAGACGTCGAAGGGTTCTACAGTACAGCAACCCATTCGACGAGCTATCGATGGAGTACTTTCTACGTGTCTCTCAATTAATAACCGGAATAACGCCTAAATTTACCCGCCATCCACTGATTTTTTTAAATTACTCACAGCTGGAAGGCACAATAGCTGGGGAAAGGTCATGAGATTCACTTAATTTCTTTCTATTTTAACAGATCTAAGCAGCTGTTTTTTATGCTGGTTTATTGAACTTAAATTCGAGTAGTTTCTTATTGGAGTGCCGATATAATGATTCACGCGCTCAGCTGTTAATAGAAGATTTCCGAGCCCGAACTTGGGAGTTTTCTTGAGACACTCGCAACCAAAACTCCCCTAGTGGTTAGCAGAGAGATTTGCCTGGAAAAGAATAATCAGCTCTGCCATCATATGCTGAACCAACCCTCGAATTAATAATCAAATGAATGAAACATTCGCTGAACATATTAACAAGATTTGCAATACCTTTCTAGTCATTCTTTCATTAGAAATGATGCCAAAAAGTTATTGCCCGTGAATCCAGTTAGCGTCTACGTAGTGATTCTAGGAATGGGCTTTCGTGTATTTCGATCTTTCCTTCTTTTTGGGTAGTTTCTTTTCGCCCAACGATTCGTCTCCGGGCCAGGCACCAGTATGAAGTAGCAGCCATTAAATGAAGCTTCTTTGATTGTAATGAAAGACTGAGTTATGCAAGTCTGAGTTATATTTTTGCCCGTTGATGACATCGCGAATTGTGATTGGGATGAAGCATTCCTTGGGTCACTTGGCTCAGCCGTCTACTTCCCTCAATTTCTCTCACTGTGGTCACGCCTAGCCATTGCAATGTGGTATTGAAATTATTCCACCAATGTCCGCATTACTCACTGCGATTTGTATTTTTCCATTATTTATTTCAAGTGCTGCATGTGCCATCGTGCATCCCATATTAGCGTCTAGGGAGTAATTAGTTCTACTCAATTGCATACTCTTTCCTTAACCTCGTGTGATTTATTATCATGATCCGTTCTTTCCGAATGACCTCATTAGTGATCTGTCCATCTGTTTTTAAGTCTCCCCTGCAATCCCTCGTCTCTCTCCGCGGGGAGACCCGCCCATTACCTACAACATTGGGTCGCATTCCCTTCCTTTCACAGTCTCCTTGGGGCGGGGGGAGGGGGGGGAGAGCGTTTTGTGTTGCATGTTCATGTGGTGGTGGAGTTTCACATTCTTGCTTGTTGTGTCCTGGCTTGTGTGTTGTTGGATGGGTTTTGTGCTGCATCCTGGTGTGCAGTTGTTTGTTGGTTTATGGTAAATGTATTTGCATGAGTGTTGGATGAAGGGATTTTTGCATGAGTGTGTGCGCTGCTGTGGGTGTAAGTTTCCATGCTGTTGTTTTTGCATGTGGTATTATCTTTTACGGGTGGTGACCTAACACCCCCCCGTCACACACCCTAGCGGCGGTTTGCGGGGTTTTAAGTAGATGTAGATGTAGAGGTGCCTTCTGCTTTCTCTGCCATGATATTGAATTCAAAAATTAAATTCTCCTTTGCTTCGAAATCCATTCAAGTTGAGATCTAATCGATAACGAAAAAATAGAAATCTCACCAACTTTTCATTCGAATCTATTATCCCTCCTCGTTTGTATAAAGAACTCCTCGTTTGTAGAAATCCAAGCGTTCACCTTTATAAAATTAGCCTAAAAAGTCCCAAGTCCTGTAAACGCTTCTGGATTACATCCACAAAATACCCAAAAAGTCGCCGTAAAGGGTTGTGGCAGGGGTTGCTAGGCACTCGCCACAAATGCAGATATGCTGCTGCCTTTCGTGCATTCACTGAATTAGTAAACTTCGTATTTTTATATACTAAACTTTATTACACTCCTACCGATTTCTACGCATATGCATCATCAACAGGTAGGCGTCATCATCACTGATGATGTCACCTGTGCGTTGAAATCGGCAGTCGTGTAATTAAGTTTAGTGTGACAAAATACGATGCTTAATTAGTCGGTAATCATGAATTTTCACGAAGTAGAGCGTAAAATCATTGAATTCAGTTTGCACATTCATTGTAACATATATTGGTTAATTAACAAAAGCGTACGTATGCACACATACGAGCCTAGATACATCATTGAAACAATTGGTGTGTCTGTCTCAATTATTAAATTTTAGTCTTTAAGTTAATACAAGCTTGTATGTATTTATGCGCTTGAGTTCGATTTTGTGATGAAGGCGTATCGTCCACGGTTAACGGATATTTTCTATCCGTTTTCCATTTCATCAACCTTACGTTTTCTCCCATGGATCCCAGATACTTACCACATATTCGAAATGTGGCCTAACTAAAGCGTAATAAAACTTCTCACATTAAATTGCCCCAGCTAATGAAGAATAACTTCTTCAGCGCTTACGCACACCTTCTTCAAATGTGTCTACCCCATGAAAGTTTTGATTTTTGTGTAACGGTCAAGTATTTGACCTGTTCTGAAATGTTTAAATTTAGTCTTGTTTATATTTTCTTTTATTCCAAAACGTTTTCTGATTTTTAATTATGATCAGCATTCCTTACAGCACTCAAATATCTAGTCTTAATCGTTCGAAAGTAGCCCGCTATCTGCCGGTGTCATTATTTTTCTGTTAGTCTGCAATTAACCTAAGGTTGCTGCTAAATTCGTATAAAGCTTACCTCGTCAATGTTTATGAAGAAGAGTAGGTGCCCTATACAGAATTAATCCCGTGCGTGTATATATATATATATATATATATATATATATATATATATATATATATATATATATATATATATATATATATATATATATATATATATATATATATATATATCTGATGGTGGGTCGCGGTAGTCCATGGGGTAGAGTGTGGGACTGGTGACCGGAGGGGACCGGGACCGATTCCCGGGAAAGGCACTCTGGCACCTGCAGCTCCACCCAAGCTATGTGATTTTTCGGGTACCAGTTCTTCCTGGGAAACCATAGGAACCATAGGGAAAGCATAGGGAAACCTGGGAAACCATAGGGAAAGGAACTGGCCCCCCTGGCCTACCCTGATGTGTGAATTTCACACGCCGTATAGGTCTTAGTACTGGGTGAACTCTACCATCACCTACTACTCCGACCTTCGGGTTGATTACTGTGTTTATGTTTTATATATATATGTACATAAATAAATACATATATATGCATTATACACACACATATTATATATATATGTATATATATATATATATATATATATATATATATACACACACACACACATATCCTAACCTACTAAAGCTCCGTAACCCCCTGGACCGAAGGAGTTTAACTGGTCGAGCGTTTTGTTTTACGTAAGCGCTCTGTTTGTTAGGCTGAGGCCCTTACGTCTGTGACCCTGATACGTTTTCGGGTCACCTTAAGAGTTATTCTCAGGAGTGCACCTGTCATCGCGTTCAACACCAATCTGAAGTACGTACCCGTGAGTGAGAAGACCCGGCGGCTCCGGAATAAAAGCCCTTCATCATCCGGTCGGAATACAAACGTCCGAGAGTCCTGGAAAGTAAAAGTGGTACATGCATCGCGGGCAAATTAAGTTCTTAAATTCATCTACGATGTGAGTCAGTCGCTCTCGCAAGCACCACGAACTGTATCACCGGCGCGTTCACGATTTCAGGTCGTTAAAGAAATTGCTCACGCGTGATTTCGCTGGTAAAGGAAAAAAACGATAATTTTTATTATGCTGTAAATTTTATGGATGTCCCGTGATCCTAATTTGTCAGATTAGATCATATGGTATTACTCAATATAACGTTATATAGCTATCTATGAAACAATCAGACTGATGACTACAAAAGAGCGATTTCTAAGAAAATGGGAATATTTTCACCCAGCTTAATTATGTGTTAAGTTAACGATCATTTCAAGATCATTACTGCTATGATTGCGTAAGGGAATTCTAACCTCTAACGCTCGTACGAATTCAGTTCTCCGCGGGAAACTAAGAGGATTAGAAGGATTTGTAGCGTTACAGTTGCAATCAGTATGTTTCTTCATTTTTACAAGTAGTTGAGGTTATTACTCTTCTTTTGATCATTGATGCTACGTTTTTCGTTGAACCTAATATTTACTTTAAAAATTACTACAATTGTATTTAACCTGCAAAATATTTACGTTGTTTTAATCCTTAAGAATGACATTTTAGCGTCGTTTTAATGAGAAGTGTATCTTATGTATAAAATAAGGATACCAAATATTTTTGCCTTAGTGTTTGGTTTTTATTGGAAGAAGAAAAGGAAAGATAACAGACAGAAAAAGTGACAGCGGAAAGAAATTGCAGTTGAAACCATAATTTTCGTTATCCGATTTCACTGGTGCTGGTAGCGTGTAGGTGCTATCTAGCGATAATATCCGTGGAATCCATGGTGTCCGTAAGGATAGTATCCGCCATATCCTGGAATTGGAGATAAAGGCATAAGAACGTTGTATATTTGAGCAATTTATATTATTATGGTTTGCATACTCTTACATATGAAATACGGTTTTGATTGCAGCACCACAATTTTTTAGTTTTAAAGCTTAATTGCTTCAATTTAATTTAAAATTCATTCGTCATAAATACGCTGAGTCCTTGGTTTGAATTCCATTTTGAACAAGGGCGATATTTGCATGTATAAGTCAAGTTGGAAACAATTATTGCCATTAAATTCATGAAAAGAGGAAGGACTACTCCAGTAGCTCGGACGTGTTTTCAAACAGAAGAGCATATTTTAAATAAACGTTGATGATTTACTTACGAATTCATTTCAAAAATTTCAAATTTATTGACAGGATTGGGCTTTTAGGCTTTATTTTCTATGAGTAGTCATTCGCAGCATTTCTAGCCACAGATATTCAGAAAGCATCACAGCTCTTGTGGCAAGAAAATTCCAGCATTAAAAAAATCGTCAGAAATAATGAATTAAGTTCCACGAGAAATGAATCATTGGTCTCAAAAAACGGAAATTCTCTGAAAAAAAACTACAAATATATTGACCTATTAGAGACTGGAATGAGATAGACTGAGTATATTACTCCCAATTTCGAGAAAAGACAAGTTGTAGTTATATCTTACAAAAGAATGAATTCAGATTGCCGGGCTTTTGTAAAACATCAAAATTTTACAGTCAAGTATTACCGTATCCATGGTGGTAGGCGGAATAAGGGTAGGCAGAGTACCCATAGCCTCCGTAGCCGGGATAATAAGGGCTGCCTCCATAATAACCTCCGTAGTAGCCAAGTCCCACGGTATCAGATGACTCCAATTTCTCGGACTTCTGCACATCTGCTGAGGAAACCGCAGCGGCGATGGCGAAGAGCAAAATAACGAACTGAAAGAAGAAATTGCTATAATAGTACTTCGACTTCACCTATGGCCAGAATCGAGGGGGAGGGGGTGCAGGACAAAAGAAGCACTTAAAATCTTTTTTAGCACTCATAAGCATAATGACTCGAAAAAAATCACGTCTTGTGTCAAGGCGGTTGGATTTATAAAATAATATATTAATATATAAAATATTTAACCATTGCATAATATAAAAATTTAATCTATTTCTCACAGACATCATCTCGTGAAACATATATTTGATTTGCTTGGTTTTAAAATATGGATGCAATACTTCTATTCGAATTACCAGGATACCATTGTGTCTCCCTTTACATATTTTTCTCGCGATTTGCTCAACTTCACACAAATTATGCCGGATTTTTACGTCATTTCATATATTTCATTTTCCCGGTACAAATAACGACAGGAGGTATCGTCAAATTCTAAATTGCTAAGGCCCTAACTCAGGATCAACTCCGTCGAATTATATAGCATCCATTTCATATTTAGATATGCACTGCGTAATGGTTTAGTACTTCATTGTTAATCGAGTCATACTACCTATTTTTTAGAATATTGTACAGTTATTTCTCTAATTATAAATCACATTTTTCTGTAAAGGTGGATGGAATTGAAGACTGATGAGCGGCAAAAACTCCGGTCGGGATACGTTCACATGGAATGGTAGGTAATCACCACCATAGTATTTAGTGTTCTACGTGGAACGTCCAACCTATCACAAGGGGAGTGAAGTGGTGGCAATTCGATGGATAATCTCCTCGATGGATGTAAGCGCTTCCATATTAGTTTGAAATTTAAGTACTAATCACGCAGTTCAATGATGCCACGTTAATGTGGATTGTTAAAAACAGAGAGTACTCGGATTGTTATTGATATCCCTGAAAAATTATCACTTTGAAAGCTCAAACATGATTACTTCAAGGAAATTGTTGTGCAAATAATTCCGTGCCAATTGCCAGAATTTTGTAAATTACTACAACATGTGAACATTTCAAGAAGATGTTGATCGGGGAATCTGGAGCTAATATTCGATTTTAAAGTTAAGTTAGGACTTCATTTGGAATATTAATTCGTTTTGGCGATGAGCTATGTTCTCTTATAGTCCTGAGTATTCAGGATACTTCTCGCTCTGAAGAATTATTATGGTCATTGTTGTACACTGTAAATTTGTTTCACTCAATTCCTTGTCACCGAGGAATGTGGATTTTGCTTATGTTGAAGAAATTCATTTTTGCACCGCACTGACTCAAAAGGATGTATAATTTACGAATTTCTTAGGGTATTCAATGAAAAATAAATGCCTAGGATTTGTTTAAATGATGTCAGGCAATCAACCTGTTTTAAATTTTTTCCTGGAATACTTAGATAAAGATATTGGTTGCAAAGATACTGGATAAGGAGAATTTTAATCTCCTTCCTCACTCATTACTTTCCAATAAACTTTTCTAACCCTAGAAGCTAATAGGAATGCGTTTCCCGAGTCTGAAAACACCACTTAATGTAATTCCGGAGGACAAAGTCACTCCGACTCTACGTACCTTCATGGCGGCCATGTCTTCTGCTGATCTGCTACTTCGGCGTCTGGTTGAATCTGAGCTGCTGAGCAGTGTAGAGAATTAGGCTCTGTTTCTCTTCTTCGAGTGATGATTGCAGTGAGGAGGGCCCGGCCTATATATACCCGCACGCGGTGTGACCAACACCTCCGATATTTCATGGGGAGGTTGGACGTCTCTCCCCCCCCACACCACCACGGGCGGAGGCCGCCAGGGTGGGGGGCGGGGTGCGGTTTGTCGCTCGACATTTTCCACCCGTCGGCCTCCGCGAGGAAGTGCACGGAGAGTGGGAGTGGTAGTGGGTGGGAGTTATCAAACGAAGAGCGAAAGGGGTGGAGGTTGTGGATCTCTGCCCAGGCCAAGAGGCGATTTCCTCTCTCGTCTGGGTGGCTGAGATCCAAATAGCCGAATAGTTTTTTCTTTTGCAATGAGAAAGATCATGACATTTTACTGTTCACCTCACTTGTGTGATTTTTCTGTCTATCTTTCTCGGTATCTCTCCCTCGGGAATGTGTTTCTCCATTAGTCCGTTCCGTGTAATAGGCGAATATCTAATTTCTCCGGTGACGGCCGTTGAAATCCCCCGTGGTAAGACACCTCATAAAATGCAATTATTCTCCACGGACGATCGTTGGAATCGATATGGACTGGGTGGAATATAAGAGAGATCAAGAGTTTTACTTTCATTATCTATGCGTTTGGTGCATTTATAATATTTCCGATGCGTAAAAGCAAAACTTAGTAAAGAAATCTATACACGTATATCCTCCACTAATGATAAAAAAGATCTTGTTTCGCTACCTTGACGAACATGCTTTTTGAACAAATCATATGGTAACCTCGCTCTTTGCCTATATTCACATGTTTCTCCTCGACTCCGTGTTTTAAACGACCGACGATGTGATGTGATTATTCGTTAAATTGTATTCGATATCTGTTAGGAGTTCACCTACAGCTCAAGAAATGTTTTGTGCGTGTTTCTTCTGCGGCACGCATACGTTTTTCACATCATTAGGTTTATATCGTGAAAACATTATTTTGCATTAGCTATGAGGGTGCATATGCCTTCTAATAGATGATTAATTAGTTTGTGAGTATCAAATGTGCCAAAATGTAATATATGCGGTTCAAGACTTCAAGTACTGTAAAATAAAGAAAAGAGGATAAAGTTGAAGAATTAATACACTGAAAGGGACCGAAATCAAATAGAAAAACTTATAACGCCCATCCAACTCTTTTTTGCTTTGACATTATACTATTTAATGCAATGCATTTATGTATGCAATAAGTAAAAAATTGGCCAATGTGTATTCAGAAACTTTTTGGCTTTGTTTTAGAAATACGATAGGGGCATACGAATATAATGCCTTATTATAACAGCATAGGAGATTTAAATTTAGATGAATGATAGTTTAAGATGAATAGGTCCATAAGAGTGAAGTTTGCCCCGGTCCTATGGCAAATACTGAATAAATGTCCCTAAGTTACTACCTGCTGCTGGGTAAACATGAATTGTGGCGTGACTATATATTGAATGCTTTATTGGCTATTCATTGGTTTCACAATTAAACGGGTTTGATTCTAATAATATCCTACGATTAATATACGTTGGGAAATTAACAAGAAATTTTAAAATCTTAGAAAAGAAAAACTCGCAAAGAGACTTTTCACACAGCGATACCTATTGATTCCACCATTGTTATAGCATTTTCATGGGGGGTGAGTTTATTTTGCTAAATGCGTATTAATAATTGTCACAAATCGACGCTTAGAACAATTAATTAAATTTTAAAAGCGTTTTATCAACATCGTCAGTCTCAACTGACTTTTCTCAACAAGTCAGTATTCATCGATAAATAAACGTTTATAGATTTTATGAAGACGTCATTATAAGATTTCGATGGTTTCCGAGTCCACACCATGTCGTTCATGTTCATGAAATAAGTAACATTATGTATTCATCCCCTGGATTTTTTTGAGGCACAACTAGTTTCAACGCTTCAACATTGATGATGTCGCGGGAGTGTTAAAACTAGTCAAACCTCAATAAAATCAAGCGAAAGAAGACACTGTGTTCCTTATTTCATGTTATTATATCATTGATTTTATGTTCTTTATTATTTGATCATGCTTTCGATTATAAGTTTTGAATATATCATGTTTCCATAGTTGCATTTTTTCGACTTGACCTTTAAATATGGAGGCGTAGTAACGCCTTGAAACATTATTTATGGAACCATCTAATTTCCCTTGGAAAGGTCTAGTTCTTCTTATTGTGCAAATGAAGACCTTGGTGGGCAAGATATATTGAATGAAATTGGGCTCTTCCATTTAATTTTGGTTTTGCAGGAGGCGTGTTGAGTAATATTTCTGTTTCTCCCTTTAATCATGAATGCGAAGTTCTGATTTCTGTGTCTTCTTATTTTCTCAAGGCCAGGAGTAACGTAAAGCTCAAACTCAAAATATTTCATCCGAAACCAATAATTGGGTGCTTGTTTTCAAGAGAGTCGTGACTTTAGGAGGATTAGCTTATATTCCAGTGTAGCAGTATACACATATGATAGCAATGTAGAGAATTATTAGCATTAAAAAAATCATAATAGCTGAACTTTTTTATGCTGCTGGAGAGCTGAAATAGTCCGACTAAATACTATCATCGGTGGAACAATTTTCTAAATGTGAAGTAAAAAAAACTCACAGTGGCCACGATTAAGTTTGACGCTAAACGTGCATTGTTAAGGGAAAGTGGACTTCAAAACAGAAGTGTTGATTTACGGAGAAATTCAATCTCAACGGCAGGGATCAAATAACACGAGACGCACCCAAAAAATACGCGACCTTTTGCTGTCTACGGGATATAATGCCTTTTTTGGGCTATCCGTGCGTTTCAGTGACGGAAAAAATATGTTCCTTCAACACCCCACTAAATATTAGCTCCTTATTTAGGGTTTTTAGGGGCCCTTTTAGGGGACAGTATTAGTGGATTCCAAACACTCCATTAGGTTTAAGGAGAAATTTTCCCACGGTTGGGACTAAATTAAATCTCTCATGCGTGAGAAAAACTCAGGTACCTAAGAGGCACTCTTACTGTACTGTTTACGAGCAATTACTCGCACTGGCTGACATGGGGCCTATTCGTTTAAATATTTTAGAAGTGTCAATTATCGGGCTGTTTATCTTATAAAGTATTAAATAAAACAAATCAGCATGATGACTATGGCTTAAAACGGTGATAAATCCAATCACATGTATGGAAATACTTAAGCGGAATAAATAAATAAAATGATGTGATTAAAAAATACTCCCTTAAGGTTTTAATTTTAAAATGTACTAAACCTTACTCGTACACAGGGGAGGTGACTGGGACCACCAAAATATTTAGTTATTTATTTATTCAAAAATCATAAAAAATGAATTTTTTATGCTGCAGGAGAGAATATATATATGAAAAAACCATAAGCACAGTAATCAACCCGAAGGTCGGTTTGGTAGGTGATGATAGAGTTTACCCAGTACTAAGCCTGACGGCGTGTGAAATTAACACATCAGGGTAGGGGAGCCAGTTTCTTTCTCTGTGCCGGCTATGGTTTCCCAGTAAGAACTGGTACCCGAAAAATCACATAGCTTGGGTGGAGCTGCAGGTGTCCAGAGGCCGATAATAGAACCCGGGATCTTCCGGTCAGTAGTCCAACGCTCTACCCCATGGACTACCGCGATCCGCTATATATATATATATATATATATATATATATATATATATATATATATATATATATATTTACATATATATATAATGGGCTGCCCTCTATTACTGAAATCTCACTTGAAGACGGCCTCTGAGAGGGCCGAAAGCTCGAACAATTTATCGAGTGAGTGTCATTTTAAATGTTGGTATTCCATTCTATTTGTATTATATTGTATAAGCCCATTATTGTGCCGCTCGTGTGAGTTTTTCCGTACAATCGGTATATATATATACATATATAATTATTATTATTATTAGGTAATCCACCGGTTAAGGTAGGTTTTTGGATAAACATAATTACTAATTTAATAATTTGTGACCCCTAGCAAAACACAACATCCTACTTTACATCAGGTCCCTCTTCACCTCTGAGTACTTCCTTCCTCCCTTCATCCCGTCCAACATACCTATCCTGTTCCCGCCCTTTCCTCGTTTGCCTTACATTCTCCCCTCTATTACTGCCTTCAACATCCCTCTGCCGATCAATACGCCCTTCATCCATTTTTCCTGCCTCCATAGGATTTCTCCCAACAAACCCCTCTCTTCGCCCACCATACCTAGTACTTCCTCATTTGTTTTCCTTTAGGTCCATTTCACCTTATTCATCCTTCTCCACACCCGCATTTCAAAAGCCTCCAATTTACGTTCATCGTCCTGCTTCAGTGACCACGTTTAAGCTCCGTACCTATCTACGCTCCATATCAAAGTTTTTACGAATTTTCTCTTAACATCCCTACCCAACGTCCCTGTCATCAACTCCCTCCTCCTTGTGAAAGCCTCTTTGCCCAGCGCAATTCTTCTCCTTACTCCCTACTACTTTGACCATGTTAGTCCAAAACACTACCGAGATACGTAAACTGTTCTACCTGCTGTAGTTTTTGCCCTCCTATTTTAATGTTTAGCTTAGCCTTTTTCTTTCTAGAAAATCGCATAACCTTTGTTTTATTAATATTGATTCTCATCCCATACCTGTCGCACTGAATTTCCAATTCACTCAGCAATGCTTGCAGCCCCTTGGCTGATTGACAAACTAAAGCTTGGTCATCAGCGAACCTAACTGATTTTACCAATTCCCCGCCCTCTTTCATTCCTACCTCGAGTTCTTCCCATGCCTCTTTGATCATTTCCTCTGCATACAGGTTGAACAGCAACGGTGATAATGGGCAACCCTGCCTTACACCCCTTCCTAACACGGTCAATACGGATTCTCCGTCCTCCAATCGCGAATGAGCAGTCTAAGACATGTGTAGGTTGGGGATTAGCCTCTTGTTCCTCCAACCTATTCCTATTTTCTTCAATATACATACTCATTAGTTTTTCCCAATTCACCCTATCAAACGCTTTCTCGAAATCTAAGAAACAGGTAAATACCTCCTGGTTGTGTTCTATATTCCTCTCGATTAATAATCTCATTACTGCAATGTCATCCCGCGTGCCTCTCCCCTTCCTAAACCCGAACTGGTCATCCCCTAAGTAATCATTTGATATATATATATATATATATATATATATATATATATATATATATATATACATATAATTGTATGTGTGATTCCTATATTAAGCGTGTTATATTATCTAACATTATCTTAAAAACCGACGTAAGAAACAAATAGAAATTCTCATTGGAATAAAACGGAAGAAAACAGATCGCTTGTAATAAGAGAAATAAATATTTTACATACGGTGATGATACTGTAAACCAAAGAAATTATTTAAACAAAGAAGACATTAATGGTATATGGCTATATTGACACTGAAATATATTCAATTCAATTCAATTTATTCCTTCACCATAAGCATAGAATTATGCATGGCTTTGTCAATACATGTTTTACACTTCATATCAATAAATTATATATACTAATATGCCAAACTATCTGATATAATAATAATCTAATGCATATTAAAGCAGCAAAACATTCTTATATTTATTTAAATGGTGTGAGAAACTGAAAGATGATAAACTACCAGGATTTCATTTACAATGGAGGAATTCTTTAGCATGCGTTTCGTCAAAAAACAAAGTCATGCTATTAAAATGCCAAGCATCATTAGCATCCAATGATTTGGCCATGCCTTACATCGTTACTTGGTGATATATCTAGTAGATAACTGTCAGGATATGGATAGAATGGGTATTATGTGCTGAATGGTCGATGTGTCAAGGCATCTGATTGGGAATTATACCTTTAACTATTCTTGTTTTGATCTACCTGCCCTTTTGCGATAGAAATATCCTAATTGGATTTTAAGATGCTCTGACCTCTGAGGGCATTTACCAACGTAAGTTAATCCAGGAAAAAGCGTATCACGACATTACGGGATCCTTGCCCAGGGCGACATTTAGCCTTACCTATTAACTTACATTGCCATTTCAAAGGAAGTTCGTAGATGAGCGCGTGGTTTAGTGCGACCTAATTCCTTTGGCAATATTTATGGCGGAAAAAGTGTCCGACGCATCTATTTTTCAAATGTTACTTGTGAAATGGAACTCGCAAGAATTAAAAAGTAGAATACCTTGAGCATTTTTTGAAAAAATTATTTTACTTTACTTTTTCATATCATCTGCAATTAGCCATTGCACTTTTGAATGCCATCGAAATGCTTTCGAACATTTTCTAAATAAAACAGCGATATGACTAGCAAACTATGCGCAATTATTCAGAAAAAAATCATTGCAATGAGTCTTTAAAAACTCCGAGTTAGATAATTTCAGATGGAAAGCTTAATATTTTGAAGGCAGTGAATTAGTTGGACAAGGCAGTCGGATTAGATTATATCCTCGCGAAACTACAGAAGAATGTAGAGAAAAATGGAAATAAGGGGTTTTTTTAACCTATACGCTGTATTTACAGGAATCTTCCTGTATAAGGAAGGATGGCCAGATTTTATACGTTTATACTCTCAGTTATTAACCCCATCACCATAAAGGGCAGCGCAGCTATATTTGAGGAATTAAGGATGATAAGTTCTATTTTACTGGCGGGAAGGATTGATCGAAAGCCATTAGTTACATAAGAGTGGAAACGACTGCCTAGGCGAAAATCAGTTTGTATTGAAAAAGGAAAGAGGAATACGCGAAGCCAATGCAGTGATGAGAATATTAGTAGTGAGGAACTTCAAATATGATCAGAATATGGGTAATATTATTAAAAGTATATGTGCAAATAGAAAGAGTCAGGTGGTACACAGATCCCTAGCTTCGCAATCAAGCAAGAGGAATAGCATTGCTGACAGCTAAGCCAGTAAATTTGCAAAGAAAAGGTTAGCGAAGAGTTTTAAATGAAGCGTAGAGTTATTTGGATCTTAGTGTTGGCGTAGGTTGGATGTTTTTCAAATACGGACGTGGAGAAGGCTGGATAAAATAAGTCCGACAGTGAAGAAGAAAAATCATGACGTTATAATATGGCGGGTAAATGGAGAATGTTATAGAGGAAATTCTTAAAATTTCAGGAAAAGCGGAAGAAGGAGTACTGAGAGATAGTGGGATGTTGACGGTCATGATAGAAGGGAGGATGTTGGGTAGGCGAGGTAAAGGAAGGCAGAGAGTACGTGAGGTTTTTTTGGACAGCATGAATGCTGGTTGTGGTTAAAAAGGAAATTAAGAAGGAAATAATATGAGGTTAAAGGAGGAAGTTTTTGCGGTATGTGAGAAAAAATAATACAGACCGTCCAAAACCTACCTTTGATAGGTATAACAGTCAAAATAAATGAAAAGTGGATTGAATATTTCTAATTTATTTACGCATAGTCCTCCCAAATGTCCAAAAATCCTCCTCCCAAAATCACACGTCAGGCGTGATACATTCATGAACATCTAGGTGGAAAGTAATTAGAAACACTTCTTTCTCTTGGTTAGAATCGAACCAGCGACCTCTGAAACAGCAGGCACAAGTTAACCCGCCGCCTCAGAGGCTGGTAAAATTGGTTCAGTCCACCAGCTTAGAGATAGTAAGTGAATACGACGTATATTAGTATAGAGAACTTGGTACTTACGCAATAATAAAAGATGAGATATAAAGGGTACTATGTAAATAAAATAGAGTATATCCCCTCAGAATAACTGAAGATTCAAGTGGAATATAGAAGGAAGTCATATTTTGGGCTAATGTTTGGTATTTATGAAGAATGAATATGGCCAGAATATTTAAGTAGACACTTTCTAATATCGTCCAGGTTAAAGAATAAATTAGGAGTATATGAGGTCTATGGGATGGTAGTTTTAATTCATATTGCGGCTAGGCAAACACTATTAATCATGAAATAAGGTTAAATATATACAGGAGAAGAATGAATAGTTTAGATTTAGAAAGAGAGGACATGTTGCGCCATTTCAGAAATGAGACTGTTGATAAAAAGTAAGAGTTGTTTCTGTATGCGACTCGGATTTTAGAAAGATGTTTCACCGATAAAATGGATAAATTTGATAAAATTATTCTAGAAAACAGGCATGGGCTATTGATTTCACCTGCGCTTTTTAAATTTTATGCTGACGAAATGTTGAAGGTGGAATTTGATGGGGGAAATTGGTAATTAAAATATGCGGCGAGATTATTACGAGAAGGATTTTGCTCTCAAAGAGACATTTTCAAGTAGAAGGAATTGTTGTAAGGCAGATAATTTTAGTGAAGAATTAATAAAAGGATTAGTAAACACGCAGGACAAATAACAATAAAGACTATTATGTGGGCCATAGTGCTCCTTGATTCCGAAACCTGGTCTTGGAGGGAAGAAGTTGAGCTTAGATTTGTACCTTTGAATTGTGAGTAAAGAGAGAATTGACCAAACGTTGCTGAAAGAGTGAAAGACTTCCAGCGATTTCTTAAACATGGCGGGAGAAGATAGAAAGGTGCTTGAACAAATTCGGAGAACGGAAAAAAATGCGTGTAGGACTTGATGAAAGAAGACACTTTGCTTTTCCACGTATGTAGAATGTTCCACGTAAAGGTTCTATGCGGAAAAGTGTCTTCTTTCATCACGAAGGTGTTCACCATGTTACGCCTGAAACTGTGACATTTATGTCGTGTAGGAGGTATTCAGAGGTAGTCGAATATGAAATGCCGTGACGGAAGAGGAAATATAAGGTATGCGGGAGAGAGGAAATTAGAAAAAAGTTGTTTTTGGACGGAAAGAAAGGGGGTGGAAAGCATGGAAATCTGGGGAAGGGTATAATGCCAGTGAAACGAGAGGATATCTACTAAGAATGTGACACATTATATTTATTTTGGAGCTCCCAAAGCAAAATTATCTTCAACAGGTAGATTACCTGTTATGATGGAAACGGCTCGTGACTGGATGCATCAAGGGTTTTCGAAAGATGTTGATAAATGAGCGCTTTCATTGGAGGTTTCCGCTTCAGTTGAGACCGAAAACGGAAGACAGCGACAGGAAGTTCATGGGAGAGAGTATGGTGAGGAAGGCAAAATATGTGTGTCAAGGGTATTGCTTGTGTGGTAGTTGATTCACCCAAGTCTTTGCCTTCGCTCACTATCTGCGCAGGACTTAAGAAAGAATAAGAATGAAAGATTTTCATGTCTCAATTACCTATGGTTTTCATTTTCAATGGCACACGTGTATGCCTATGGTACTTCGAGGGAAATGCAGATTCGCTTTCGCTTGTGCTTTCTGTTCTGATGCATCAATTCAAAAAAAATATCCTTCATGGCGCTTGGCTAAACCCCAAGAGGTTGTTTCACCACATCATTCTGACTTGATCTCTTGAGTTTGCTGAACAGAAATACCAAATTTAAATTTTAAATGCAAATGCCTCGAAGACCTTACGCATAAGAAGACCTCACTCTAGGTATACAGGTATTCATGTAGTCGTAGGTTGCATATAATGCAGGATACAGGAGAATCAAGTTAGTTCCACTCGTGAAGTAAACCTCTTGCCTCCAACATTTCATCTATTTATGCATTAGTTGGTTAATTAAGCACCTAATAATTACTTAATGAGATAGTGCAGGAGATTTGCTCAAAAATATTCCTTGAAATCAGTTAGCTCTTAAATATTTTGGTGGCATTCTAATTTTAAATTATCGATCGTAGGATTAGACCTATACTTCCATTTCTACTGTAGTAATTACTTCTGTGGTGGCCTATGTTCTCATCTCACAGCCATAGAAAAAAGGTGAAATATTTTATGAGCCCTATGTTCAAACTTTTGATTAAATAAAACGTAGGGTAGGGCATACATACTTGTATTTCTCCCAAAATTGATTATTTGTTGTTTTGATGAGTTATCATTAACACCAGCGGTAAAATTAACTCCTACCATTAAATTTAGCCTACAAACTCATTATACAGCAAGGTCAATAGTGTACGTCATGGTTATTATTTTGATAAATGTGAGTAAATTAATAAAATAAATGACGGTTCGAAAAAAAATCGTCCCAGTGAAATGAATTGAAACGTTGAAATACAATTAGAAACGTCATAACGGGGAAATAAAATTACCCAAACATTAAGTGATCATAAAATTCATCTAAAAACAGAAGTAAGAGGTAAACTTGACTATTCAGTTAACAACTGACTGGCGATGAAGTAAGTTTAGCCAGCAGCTCCAGAATACCAACTCTAGGAAGGATTGATTCTGTGGTTGAACCCTCGATTCTATGCATATTATCCCATGCATCTTGAATTGGGTATTTTGACTCTTCATCCAGTGGACGCGGCTAACTATCACCGATTGGTTACTCTCGCCATGATATTAATCAAAAGAACGGAGGTTTTTTCTATTTAGACGTTTTACATCGGCAACATTGGAAAAAGCAACGTCTATATAGAAAACATAACATGAATGGCAAGTAATGCTTTCTATCAAAATAAACAGGCCCTAACGTCATACTTTTCTTGCATGGATACGAGGAAACGATCCATCAAATGTTATATGTGGAGTTCTGTTATCTACGGTGCAGCAGAGAAGGAAGGCAATCTTGGCTTGTTAGAATGTATTTGTAGAGGAAATGATTATAGGGGCATGGGAAGATCTGCAGATAGGAATGATAGTGGGCGGGGAATTCGTAAAATCAGTTAGGTTTGCTGATGACCAAGCTTTAGTTTGTCAGTCAGCCAAGGGGTTGCAAGCATTGCTGAGTGAATTGGAAATTCAGTGCGACAGGTATGGGATGAGAATCAATATTTAATAAAACAAAGGCTACGCGATTTTCTCGAAAGGAAAAGGCTAAGCTAAAAATTAAAATAGCAGGGCAAAAACTACAGCAGGTAGAACAGTTTACGTATCTCGGCAGTGTTTTGGACCAACACGGTCAAAGTAGTAGGGAGTAAGGAGAAGAATTGCGCTAGGCAAAGAGGCTTTCACAAGGAGGAGGGAGTTGATGACGGGGATGTTGAGTAAGGATGTTAAGAAAAGACTCGTAAAAACTTTTATATGGAGCGTAGTTAGGTACGGAGCGGAAACGTGGTCATTGAAGCAGGAGGATAGACGTAGACTGGAGGCTTTTGAAATGTGGGTGTGGAGGAGAATGGAAAAGGTGAAATGGACAGAGAAGAAAACAAATGAGGAAGTACTTGGTATGGTGGGCGAAGAGAGGAGTTTGTTGGGAGAAATCCTATGGAGGTATGAAAAGTGGATGAAGGGGGTATTGGCCGGCAGTGGGATGTTGAAAACTGTAATAGAGGGGAGAGTGTTAAGCAAACGAGGAAAAGGGAGGAATAGGATAGGTATGTTGGACGGGATGAAGGGAGGAAGAAAGTACTCAGAGATGAAGAGGGACCTGATGTAGAGTAGGATGCTGGATTTTGTGGTTTTTTAGGAGTCACAAAATATTTATTTGATAGTTGTGTCCATCCAAAACCTTCCTTAATCGTTAGATTACCTAATAATAATATCCGTGACTGTAGTCACCCGGGCATAGAAATAGAGTTAGGCTTAAGTCTTAAGAGAGAAGGGAAGGGCACTTTGACTCTTCCTGAATGGCAAAGAAATAATCTTGCTTGACCTTTGAATCGGTGCCAAGAGCACCGTAGATTGCAGCTAATGCAAATAGCTGTGATTTATCATCCTCTTGCAACTACCCCCTTGTCCCCTCTGAGAAATGAATATCCAATGCCCTTGTTTGGAGACGGGATGAGACTCAGGCCCCTCGATCATAGTATCATCTCAAACCTATGCTAAAATGGAACATAATTTACCATGGTGATTGTAATCGACCAAATTTTCCCACCACCAGATATCAAACTAAGGACCAGACGTTTGCTGTCTTGGGGATGGCAAATGCCTCCCAGGAATGTCTTTAGAGTGAAATGAATGATAAATGTATAGAAATTCAATAGGATATTAAAATTTTGTGGAAAAACAGTACTATTTATATTTAAACTTTACTGTAACTGCACTCTTAGTACTTTATTTTGAGGAATATGAATTAGGTAACTTTATATTTCTTACGTAACGACGGATATTGGGGACGGGCAAGTGGCTTTTAGTTATTCAACCTACGTACTTGCAATTCATCGATGACGGATCGCATAGCACATTGTAGGTATAACATCTACGAGTAGTAACTTCAAATCCACCTAAACTTTGTTAGGGTTGCGTTTGGAGTCCACACACTGAATTGAGTAAATAATCCAAAAGAAAGGCCGTCCAAAACATTTCGCGATATCGGATTTGAATATTTACATTTTTGTGCGTGCAGTTATTATTTACAATCCTTTTTTAAGTTTAACTGGTACCTCTTGCTCTCACGTGATAATTGACTTTGAAAGAATTCAACCAATATAATAAATTATTTTTCCATCGATATCTATTCAAAATGATTACAAAAATGGATGAACGGCGAAAATGGAAGAATATAAATACAGAATTAGGCAAAATGAAGTACAAAGAATTGAACAATAAATTGAGGCGGGCAACAAATAAAGCAAAAGAAGCATGGTGGAAGACGCAGTGCGAGAATATGGAAAGTCTGCAGAGGAAGGGGGAAATCGGTGCGCTTTACAGCATAGTTAAATCTTTATCGGGAAGTAAGAAAGGGAGATCAACGTTAGCAGTTAGAGATAAGGCCGGTAAGGTAATAGTTGACGCAGGAAAGATCCAAGAGAGATGGAAGGAATATGTAGAAGACCTGTATAGTAAAGAGCTTAGACCAACAAAGTTAGACATTGAAAAGGAACATGACGTAGAGGAAGACAGCTTAGGTCCAGGCATACTAGACAATGAGATAGAAAGGGCATTAAGGGAGATGAAACTAAATAAGGCCGTGGGGGTAGATAACATTCCCGTGGAACTTTTGAAATGCTTGGGAAAATGTGGGAGGAAGAGGCTATATGGGCTGATCCGTAGTATTTATGAGGAGGGAATCTGGCCGGAAGACTTTGTGAGATCAGTTTTAGTTCCTATTCTGAAAAAGGTAAAGGCCACGTCATGTGAGGACTATAGGACAATTAGTTTGATATCCCACGCAGCTAAGGTTGTTCTCAGGATCATAAACAAAAGGATAGAGAGTAGGGCAAATGATTACTTAGGGGATGATCAGTTTGGGTTTAGGAAGGGGAGAGGTACGCGTGATGCCATTGCAGTAATGAGATTATTAATCGAGAGGAATATAGAACACAACCAGGAGGTATTTGCCTGTTTCGTAGATTTCGAAAAAGCGTTTGATAGAGTAAATTGGGAAAAACTAATGAGTATATTGCAGAAAATAGGAATAGATTGGAGGGAAAGGAGGCTAATCCGCAATCTGTACATGTCTCAGACTGCCCAGGTGAGGGTGGGAAACGGGGAGTCAGGATGGGCAGTGTTAGGAAGGGGTGTAAGGCAGGGTTGCCCATTATCACCGTTGCTGTTCAACCTGTACGCAGAAGAAATGATCAAAGAGGCATGGGAAGAACTCGAGGTAGGAATGAAAGTGGGCGGGGAAGTCGTAAAATCAGTTAGGTGTGCTGATGACCAAGCTTTAGTTTGTCAGTCAGCCAAGGGGTTGCAAGCATTGCTGAGTGAATTGGAAATTCAGTGCGACAGGTATGGGATGAGAATCAATATTTAATAAAACAAAGGCTACGCGATTTTCTCGAAAGAAAAAGGCTAAGCTAAAAATTAAAATAGCAGGGCAAAAACTACAGCAGGTAGAACAGTTTACGTATCTCGGCAGTGTTTTGGACCAACACGGTCAAAGTAGTAGGGACGTAAGGAGAAGAATTGCGCTAGGCAAAGAGGCTTTCACAAGGAGGAGGGAGTTGATGACAGGGACTTTGAGTAAGGATGTTAAGAAAAGACTCGTAAAAACTTAGATATGGAGCGTAGCTATGTACGGAGCGGAAACGTGGTCATTGAAGCAGGAGGATAGACGTAGATTGGAGGCTTTTGAAATGTGGGTGTGGAGAAGAATGGAGAAGGTGAAATGGACAGAGAAGAAAACAAATGAGGAAGTACTTGGTATGGTGGGCGAAGAGAGGGGTTTGTTGGGAGCAATCCTATGGAGGCAGGAAAAGTGGATGAAGGGGGTGTTGACCGGCAGTGGGATGTTGAAGACTGTGATAGAGGGTAGAATGTTGGGCAAAAGAGGAAAGGGAAGGAACAGGATAGGGTTGTTGGACGGGATGAAGGGAGGAAGGAAGTACTCAGAGATGAAGAGGGACCTGATATAGAGTAGGATGATTGATTTTGTGTTTTGTTAGGAGTAATAAAATATTTGTTTGGTAGTTGTGTCAGTCCAAAAACCTACCTTAACCGGTAGATTACTTAAAAAAAATCTATTCAAAATCTTGTGGTTGTACCACATTTCTTGAACATTTCCTAACATAATAATGAATTTTCATTTTGTTGAGTAACATTTAATGCTAATATCTTTGCCGATATCCTATATAATATATAAGAAGCAATTTTTTGTAAAAGCACGGATTTCTGGTATAATACCCACTTCAAAATTATCAACAAAGTAAAACTCAATAACCCTTGCACTAGAGGGTATTTTTCCTTAACTTTTTTTGGAGATTGGGTCATAATTATTATTAATATATTTCTAATACTGGGGAGTATGTTTTTGCTATGCTAAGTGTTCTGCTTTTCCTCCGAATGCATTTTAAGTAGGAGAATAGTGTTAAATAAAAGGCCTACGGGCAGCGATTTTTTCCGCTGTCTCTGGTGATTTCATCTGCCTTTTTTTTACATATAAGCGTGCATTCCTCTCTTAATCTAATGTTATTATTATGAATGTTCTGCTTATCCTCCGAACGCATTCGAAGAAAAAGAATTATGCTAAATAAAAGGAGTACCGACGGTGTTTTTTCCGCTGTCTCTGGTGATTTCATCTTTTTTTTACATATACGCATGCACTCCATTCGTAGTCTAATGTGATATGCGAGGGATGACCAGAAAGTAACCTACGTTTCGGCCTCGTACAATGTGATTTTAACCGTTATTTTTGTGGAATACCTCGAATATATTTTTAAACTTGATTATAAACTTTAACTTCACTTATAAACTTGATTCCATAAAGAACTAGCTGAAAGATCACTTTACTGAATGGAGTTAATTATTCTCAAAGATAGCAGCTCTAAAAATAACCTTATTATTATTTTTGTTATTCAATCAGTAAAAAATACTTCTTTTCGTACTAGAAGACGCATTGAAAAAACAACCGGTTTCGTTATTTTATGATAAACTATCGCCAAAATAATTAAATGCTATTATACATAAATCTCGCCTTATTATTTGAGTTATTTACTATGTCACTTAGCTCATCACCTACGCAGAATACCCACTTCAATCCAAGTATTAAAAACTTCCTTTGGTTCATTCGTTATTATGCTCCTTAGAGACGATTTAAAATGTATGTTTATATCTACAAGTTTAAATAAATGTTCTCCCAAACAACAATTAAAAGTAACTACGAGTATATTTAGTGTAAACGTAAAACGAGCGTACTTACGGCCGTGAAACAGTGGACAAATGTTCTATTTTGTTTTTCCATATTACTCATCCAGTTTCGTTTTTCCAAATATATTTAGACCCACGACCTCAAAGGTTTTGACCACCTACAAGTATGAAAAGTAACTCCTAAATAGGAAGAAAAAAGAAACTTTATTCATCATCTACCTAGATCACGTATTCTACCTACTTTATGAATGTAACTATAAGTTTAATGCCATATGTATACGGCGATGGGTTAATTGGAAGAAGGGACTTTTAGGTCTCAATTTCGTCCAAATAAAGACCTCTATCTATCTATCTACTTTACGCTATATGCGTGCTGTTTACACGGGTACGCAGGCAATACTCTTGTGCGCATAGATTCAAATTATTCCGTCATCTCCTGTAATCTCAACGATCCATTTCCACCAAGTGTCCGCATTGCCTATGATAGAACTCGAACCTGTGACCTTTGAATTAACCGGCGGACGCATTACACACCCAACTAACACGCCCGCCGCTCAAAAAATAATAAAACTGACTTAATTTCAACATGAGAGGTTAGCACCGTTGGTTACACGCTGGTCGGCTAAAGGTCGCTTGTTCGAATCTCTCCGAGGCCGTGGATAGCGCGTTGTCGCGTAACGGGTTTTCTCTGAAGCGGTATCGTTTTCTCCGGAGCCGCCTGACCTCCGTCACCAGAATACCTTAAAAAATCCAAATTCCAATGAAAGAAGAGCACTTCCAGTGAGCCTTCGATGGGTGCATGCTGGAACTCTCTCTCCCTTTTGCATTAATTTCATTGTTTAGAATAGTCTTTATTTGTACAACCAGACCTAATTAATGGGAAAATGTCTGAAAAAGATTAAAAAAATGAATTACCAAAGATACGAGGGTAGTTAGGAAGGTCCTCGGAATCACCACCTGATGTATGCGCTAGTGCGACGAGTTTCCCGCGTAGTAATAGGTGATCTTTATGAATAAAATGCAGGTATAAAATCCTTCGAAGCTATTAGATTTTGCCAAACACTCCAAAACCCGTAACATATACCATTACTGTCTGAATGGAATATTTTAAGAATTCAGGTCGAACGACCATGGCACTATTTCTCTAATTTAAGCGTACGCATTTGATTGTTAGCCTGTGATCACATTGTCTTTCATAATAACTTTCATCGGAACATTTATTGCTCCTTTACGGCAGCATTCATGAATTCTGTTGCTTTTTTTCTCTCACAATAAATCATTAAAATTTATTTTTTCGCACTCACCGACATTTATGGCTGTAATTTATAATTCCTATCAGGCCTTTAACGCTGGTTTGTGGGTGGAACTTAACAGCCGCAATAATCGGCGAGCCCGAGGAAACTTACCTCCCCGCAACCCAGAGCTGCATGCATCGAAGTTAATGACTTATTTATGATTACGTTTCTTACCGAACAGCTTCATAGGAAATTTAGTGGTGGTACCAAAATTTGCAAAATAAATGAGATTATTCTAAGATTTCTGGTGACCGAAATAATTTCAAACCACTAATTCAATGCTAGAATAACCAGACCACAGCGAATTATATAGACACGAAGAACTATGAATCCGATAAAGTCAATTTGTTCCTCCAAAGGCAAAGATCCCATTTTTAATGTTATTAAAAATTTAGCTTGAATGAAAGACTCATGGCTAAGATTATGCATATTAAAATTAATTACACAAGCTTTTATTATTTGGACTGGTGCACCCAAGAAACCTCATTTTTCACATCCATAACATTATCACTGCATCTCTCATTCATTGGCATTGTATTTAGATGGTTATCAATCCACGAAAGTGGAGAAAACCGATGATTACACGCTGCTATTATACACTAAACGACGCCATTTAATTTGTTGAAAACGCTTACTACTCTGGCAGCGGCTAAACTCGTACTACAAACCCTGTGCATTATACGGTGCTGTCATCTAGGTTTTATATCCATAAGGAGACCCCTTGTATTTTAAGCTCAACCACATTTTTCTTTTCTGTTCCGGTCCCGAGAAAAAATTAAGTGAACTTTGGAACTTGCAAGCACCTAATATTACACACATAGCCTCATGACTCGCGTCAGGAAAACTGTCTTCTGCTCGTGTACGTTGGCGAAGGTATTCTTTACGAGGACTATTCCCATGATTTTGTGATTATTAGTGCCAATTGTCAGTAGTCAGTTCATTTCGAGGCGATGTATTATAATCAAGAGTGAGTCAGCTCAGTGAAATAGTAAGTCAGTATCAAGGTTTTAGAACGTACTTACCTCATTCATGTCAGACTAAATTGAAAGTCTAAAGGGGTTTTCTTAAGGAAAAGTAAAGAAAAATATTTGTGGCCACTTGTGCGCTCAAGTTTTAACCTTACAATTACCTTTTTTAACTTTTAATAAATTTATAATGAATCAGCACAAAATATACGCTAAAAAACGAAGATTTATAGACACGTACAACCTTTCATACTGCTAGTTCATGCAAAATATTTGCCTAGTCTTTTAGTGTCTGTGAAATCATTTTATTTGCCAAAAAAATAATTTTATGCCTTTTGTTTATCTTTTATTTCTGCTATCTTTTAACTCTTACAACTTTGCCCATCAATAAACCCTCATTGGACTTCTAAGGCTCACGGACAAGGGTTTCGGAATCACCGGCGTGGAAGGAGGGCGGGGGGGTGGGATGGTGGAACCAATTCAGCGCGCTACGCATGCCGGAATTTGATTATTCGGCTGAAACGAAGTCAAATTTCGCTAGCGAGAAAGACGTTTTATGGAAGTATTACGAAATAGAGTATTTCAGGAGGAGAAACTCAGCTCTGGTTCAAATCAATGGCATTGGCTCTCATCTTTGAATTCGACTTACTTTCTAAACTATGGGAAATAGTTGCAATTATATCCACTCATAGCCGTGAGTTCGGCTCTTGCAATACCTTTGGGAAGTCGAATCTTGGTTGAGATGGCCGAGTTTGGTGGGAGCGGGCAATGGAATATTGGTATAATCATGCGGAATCACCATCTGACATCTCTGAATGAATAACGGGGGAGCATCGACTAAAGTTCTCTGCGCTGCGTTCTTTCATATTTATGGTACTAAACCCACAGACTTTGATAAATATCCAATGTGCAAGAGGTTGGCATCAACGAGCTATTCGAATTCGGAAGAAAACTTCCCTTTGTTTGCTTTGTCGCATCACTCAAAAGATTGGGGGATGGGACGGGGGAGGATATGGGGTGAGTTAAAATAACAAGCGAGCAGTGTTACTTCAGGCTTCTGCTAACGAAACTTTTGAGATGTCTTCTCTTCACTTCTTGTCGTGGCGTAGCAGTTCTAGTTCTCAAAGATCAAGTTCTAAGAACCCGGGCCAGTCCGAAGGCACGTAATTTGACGTGACAGGCGAGCAAGGCCGCCGCTTGTAGTGTTATAGGTCCGGCCCGCATTTGGCATTTTAATTCCTCTTCTCCGGACTTTTGGCCAGGCATTTGAAATCTGCGGCACGCTTTGCCTCTTTTCACGACTTCGTAACTATTGAAGCATGCAGTATTTCCACACAAGGAATAACAAAATAAAGCAATATTTCTGCTTGTGATGTTTGGTGAGATCGTCATTGCGATCGCCTGTTCTTTAACCTTTTTTTTTCGCTCAGTTGACTTGGATTTTCCTGTTTTCTTTTGCACACATGGAAACATGGTCTTGGAGAGTACTCCCTCTTTCTCCTGGAAATAAATGATGGTTATGTATTACCTTTTTTTGATATAAATGATAAAAAATAGATTTTCCATGGAGGTTTTCGTAGCAACAAATAATACAAATATCTGCCGGAGTTAATGCTAAATTTTCAAGTCTTAAATCACCCTATTTAGATTTTGAAATCAATTTATTTTTATAAAACTCTTATCAATCTTCAAGTTAGCTCCTTGGATCGTTAGTCCGAAAAACTACTTAAAATGACTTGCTTTTCCGTTTTCCATTTGGGGATATTTTTCACGACTCCCTCCACTCTAGCCGGAAGGAACTTACCAAGATTTCGTGAAATTCCCTATGCAAGTATTGTTTTTTAATTTACCTAACATTAATTTTTAAACTCTCTTCTTACCTCCTTGGTCTGATGTTTAGATTTTTTCTTTCATTAGTTTTTTTATTTTTTCACATTATTTATACTTCCGTCATGCGCCACGATTCGTCATCCATTCGTCAAGTTAGATATACAAGGTGCCTGCCATGGTCGGGCATTTTAGATATTATATCAAATACATCAAGTAGCTCAATATGTACTGGAATGACATCACAAACCCAATTCCAGGAAGGTACTAATGGAGAGCAATACTTAAAAAATTGTTCTTGACTTTGAAACTACAATTGCAACTAATGCAGACGAATTCTTCGCAACTGGCATTGGACGCACCTACTGGTGGAAATACTCCGGGTGTGTTTTTTATGAATATTCTGAAGAAAGGATTGAGTTAGCTGATAAGAGTCTAAGCCACGGTAAGGTTCTACTTGTGAACTTTGACACAAAACTGAAGGAGTGTACCAAATATTACAAAAACATAACGCTGCTTTTGTTGGATTACGAGCTAAATAGCACGTGTACCACTCGAATACAAATCATGTATGGGTCATTACATTACATCTGCGATATAATGTTTATTTCTTTATTAGATAAATTAACACCTCAGTTAATTTATTCTTTTAAATAAATTAAATGTGAATCGAAATGTTATTCAAGGAAGTTAGAAAATCAGCGCGAAGGCGGATAGCTTAAAAGTTAAAAGAGAACAGTTGCCGGCATACTATTCATGAATCATTGTTTTTCCCTGGGGAAGCACAAGTATTATGGAAATCCACAAACAAAATAATTAGGAGGAAAACTGGGTTATAAGGGTTATAAATGTATCATAGTTTGTTGGGCGAATTCAGGGTCATCACATTTTCTTTCGTCCACAAATTACTCAAAGGTAGTACGCATAACGGGGAGTGATTGGCAGGTATAATTTGATAATTAGGCTTCCGGTCAACCCAAGGTCGCGGAGTCTTACCTCGGGTAGCAGAATCATCCGATGGAATTCCACTGGGGACCAGCTGAAATAAGTTTGATCCACGCCGCTAGTATTATTAATGGAAACTCTTTCCCCTTCTCCATCTCTTCCCACGCAGCCATCCGCCCTTTTGTCCGCTTCCCCTTGATGTAAAACACCCTCTGGTGACTTCCAAAGTACATACGCATCATTGCAGATGAAGATTTGCATGGAGAAGATATTTATTTTCAAGGGAAATCAGAGGAAGAAAAAATGTTCTTTTTTCTTGGAAATTACTTTAATGGATAACATTTTACGTTCAACGGATAACTAGAGATTTGGTAGAAAAATAGCGGGAATTTTCTTGAAACTATCCCACGTGGAATTGAACGCGCCCGTCCAAGGAAGGGCAAGTTTGAATTGTTGGAGTGGTTTCCAAGAACAGTACATAAGAACAGTAATTATCAATTTAAGAAGGGAAATTCATATAAGTTCTCGATTGAAACTTATGCCTCCTCAATTTATTTCAATAAATTTCACTATTTGGTCTTCATTGACGATCACATTACCAGAAACATTACCTCTCATCTTGGAAGGTGTTCATAAAAATACCCTTATCAATTTAATCTATGTTATGGCACATGCACTTGAGTATTTAGGGTGAATTGAACAGTTTATGAACATACTGATGACTGTTTCACAGTTTACGTATGGAGCACTGAAAAAATAACTCCCATCCGTCTTACTGAGAACAATATGTTCGAGCCCTCGATACCCAAGTCCTTTTTCTTTGAGAGTATATTTTGATTCGTCATTGCCGTTAGAAATATTGCCATCGCTAGGATTCGGAAACACTAAGCACAATATAAACAATATGTAAATCCTTCGTCCCGGAGATCACACTCGTTGTCGTCCGCCCGTCAAACCCGCGAGCGTCCTTAGGGTTGAGTCAGCAAGGCGGCGGGGCGACGAACCATTTCCATTCGCTCACGGCGAAGAAGGAAAGGACGGAGCCTAAGGCGGACCCCGCCTGCGTCATCGCCCCGTACCACAGCAGGGGCCCTCTGCCCGTCGCTTTCCCCCGGGAGTCCAATTCCTGCAGGGCACCGGCCACGCCCACCTTGGCGTACACCGCTCCGAACGTCAGTCCGATCCAAATCAGCACCTGTCAGAGGCGAAAGGGAGTCGTATCACACGCTGAAGGACCGCGAGTGGCTTGGGGGGAAGGGGTGCGGCGGAATCATTGCTCTCCCGCTCCAACGATGGGAAAAATTTCGATTCGAGGGTCGTAAATAGAGGTATAAACTCTGGGGGTGGGGGGAGGATAGGGGAGGAGGGGGTCGCCCGCGCTACGTGTTGAGCGCTAGCCGGTCAAGGTGTATTTCGGGAGGGTACCAATACGTGATCCTTTTGAGGGCCGATGTGAAAGTACTCGGTCAGCCGTATCTGGGTAAGTACGCATTTTTTCAATGCTAATTGCTAGTAGGACGTCGCCTGTATGATGCCCAAATACGAGCAGGATATAGGGTGGGTGAGCCACTGGCTTCCCACTCTGAGGACCTGGGTCCGATTCCCAGGCGTTGGCAGGATTATTTGTTGGTTTCCCGACCTGTACTTGGTGTGCTACGTGGAGAACACTTTAGATACAGCACCACGTCCGTCGGATGGGTCGTTACTTGGTGGCCCCTTTTTTTGCCTTCCTTTAATGGTACGAGTAGGCCATTTGCGACGCGGGACATCTCTCCATCGCTCTTCCCTCATGACCTGAAAAACCTACCTCTACGAAATCACCCACCTAAGACATTATCTTGGCAGCGGGTCACCTCCCCTGATAACTACTCGTATTACTACCAAAATGAGCACATTCTGAATTATACAAGAATAAAATACACTACTTTGATCTGTAAAATATAGTTGGGAGGCCTGAGGTGCAATTAAGTCGATTTGATATATACGGCATTTAGACTCTCAGATAAGGCCGACATAGTTACGTTACAAGTAGTTTTCCATTGATTCCATTCAAACCCTTTTCTTCACAAGGGAAACGAGATTTGTCGGGATAGTTAAATGAGTATCGCACTCGCCTGCTATCCTAAAGATCGCGGCTACGAGTTTCACCTCAGGCATGAATGCTGGGTCAATTCTAGTGGTTCTGTTCCCGGAGAACATGAAGAAAAGCCAGCGGCTTGTCGGTACCACAAGGTACACGCGGGCCTTCAGACGCGTCCAGGGAGAAAAAAATACACGAGGAACATAATGACTGGTTAGCATTTATTTTTTCCCTTCAAAACAAGAGGACTCTCCGTAGTATACTGAGAAATGCTGACCTACATTAGAAGTGCAACCGAAGGGAAAGAGGAGAGGAAACCTGAAAATGAAGTTATCAGACGAATAAAGTGAAACGTTAACTAGTAGAAACGGGAGAAATTCCCTACGATGAAACGAAAGTATGCGCGGAGATGAGTTTAAACTGAGGATATCACATATCGACACTTGAGCGAACCAATCAAAGGACTGCTAAACTAGTGATGATGCAATCGCGATGCGATGAAGCTTCCTCAATTGGAAAGTCCTCTCGTTTAAAGAAACCGTTCGGGCATTAGACGTGATGGCGTGAGGCGAGGTTATGATCGCGAGTAGGGGGTAGGTAAAGGTAAGGGAGGAAGGGGCAAATAAATTTGCTTCCGATGCATCTAAGTGATGCAAGTGAAAAATAAGAGGATAAAACCGACTAGAGAGATTCATAAGGAAAAATACAGCTCATTGAGGCGTAATGCTCTTGTGAGATTCCAATCGAGAAGGAAGCTTATCTCGCTTAAGTCACCGTTTGTTCCCACTCACGACTTTCATTTTGCTTGGTATTTAATGCATTCAGTGCCATTTAAAGGATTAAAATTACTGTGGGAGTGGGGTTCAAAGTCTTCGTGTTTATCGTTCCACCCTATATCGGCCTGCCTTTAAAATGCACTCAACTGACCCCATTCGCAGGGAGGTACCCGGGATTTTTTTTTCGGAACCTCCTCTGGAAATTTATTTGCTTTTAAATAATTCAGATTAGCCTCATCATCGTGTTGCATTTTTACTTAACATGGAGCGCAAGAGGAAACTCTAGAAGAACGCTGATATCGTCGGGAATCTTGTTAAACGAAAAGGTTAGGTTAGTTGAGTGTGAGTGCCGACATAAATCGTGCCCCGCAGTCCAGAGCTTCTCAACCCCTTTCAAGTGTACGGCGCACTTAGCGCATGGCTTTGTGCAAGTGTAGGGGCACATCGCACTTGTATTCTCTAATCTCAACATGCATTTACACGCATAATTGGTATGAAATCTATTAAATGTATGTCGTACCGGTTGGGATTATCTGCTCTGATGACTACAACAACTGGGAAATTTCGCGTACTGCACATATTTACGAGTAGCGCCTTTTCATTGGGCGTAGACCGCGAAGATAAATGTATGTTGTGTCCTTTTTTTAAGTAAATAGGATAAGTGAGGGAAAACGATGAGTATTTATAATGTCTCAATTGAAGCCGGCCTTTGTTTTGTAAATATTTGTGATGCATTAGTTTGTCTTGTGAAGGAATATTGGTGAGCTGAAGAATTAATGTTCTCGAAAAGAGTATATTAAATACGTCAAGAACAAACTTGACAATTTAAGAGAAGATGTAGCATATGAATTGAATGTTTTTCTTAGTATAATATTGATGGATATGGAGGAAGAAGTTGGAGATGTGAAGAAGAAAGTAATATGAAAGAGTTGATTACAGAGATTACTGTATGCTAGATAGAATGGAGTTAAGCGGGCGATGGAAAAATTACTCTTCCGAGGATGGAAGAAGACAGTAGAGAGAACTTCGTAATAAATTAAAGAGCTTGACTGATCGGGCTGGATACAGAGATATATGTCAAAGATAGAAGAATTGTAAAAGTAAGGAAAATCAGAGAAATTTGCATAAGGATTAAGTCACTTGGCAATAACAGACTCAAGGAAAACGAGCAAACAGGGAATTTCAAATAAAGATGGAAGGTGATGCCGAGCTGGGAAAAGAACATGAAAGTATGGATGAAGTATTCAGAGGAAGTGTATGATTAACAGGCTGATCATACACTAGTTCCGGAAGATGAATGCAATGAAGAGATTAAAGGACCAAATATATTAAGATAGGCGATTCAAGAACTCACCGAAAAGAAAACATTGGGTTGGCCAGAGTATCATCTGAGGCTTTTAAATATTTAGGGTCTAACCCAATATTAACTTTGACCAGTCTAAGTCAATGGAATCTAAGGCTCGGATATTTGGCCTGAACAGTTACTCAAGATAATCTCAGATTCCTTACCTAAGAAGTGTAGCACGAAAGAATTAAAATTAATGGGACAAATTAGTTTTATAAGTCGTTTTACAAAATCTGTCACAATACCTTTATTTCAGATAATTGACAGTAAAAGTAAAGAGAATATCTACCAGTTACGATTCAGAAAGGGTAAAGGAGCACGAGATTTAATTGGATGCCTATGGATGATTGCCAAAAAAAATTTAACGTGAACCGGCTCCTGCATATATGTTTTGTCATTAGAGAGAAGAAACTTGACATTTAGCTAAACTGTGCTTCTGAATATTTAAAATTATATTTAAATAGATTGTAAGGATAGGAAAATAATAAAGTAAGTGTATACAAGTCAGGAAGCAGCGCTAAGAGCAAGAAATGACGAGGCCGATGAGATAGGTATTAAAAGAGGTGTCAAACAAGGATGTTGTTGTCTCTCACCACCCCTCTTCAATGTTTCTGCTGGATGTATTACTAATCAGGCATCAGAAAAGATGTTGTTTTGGGATGAGAAATAATAAATGACGTACTATATACTAATAATAAAATGAAGATGTTCAAATAGTACTGACGGAGTCAGTTGAACCATAGGGTATGATATAGAGTATGGTGAGAGTGGGGTACAAATTCAGAATGAACATAGCAGCAGGAAAGACAAAAAGGTTGAGAGTAAGTAGGAATGAAGCAATCATTGCCATATCCATAGAAGGAAAAACATTTCAGAAAGTGAAGTCATTTCAATTTTCGGGAAGATTAGCAATAAGGAATGTAAGCTGTACCGAGGAAATAAGAAAGAGGATATCTCCGGGTAGGGAAGCTTTTGAAAAGGTGGAAGGACTTTAGACAGTAAATAGAATTCCATTAGAACTATGAAAGAGATTTAATAAATGTTTTATTTGGAGTCTAGTGTTTTATAGAAGTCAAAAATGGGCAGTTAACAATAAATTTGGAAAATACTTGAACATTTTAGAAATAAGGCTGTGGAGAAGAATGATTAAGAGTAATTGGACTGAAAGATAGAAAAATTAGGAAATAATGATTAAAATAGGAGAGGGAAGAAAATTGTTGAGAGAATACCAAAAAGAGTAAGGCATATTACTTGGAGCATACTTAGCCCGAAATCGCTTATTGGGAAGGGGAGTAGAGGGAAAGTTGAAGGAAAGAGAGGATGGGGAAGAAGACGGACTGGAATACTCGATGGCGTAAAAAATGGCAGACGTTATAGATGCATGAAAGAAGGTGCTCACGACCTTGCAAAATGGAGTATATCCAATTGCAACCTTTCAAAAGACAGTTCCACTTAAGAAGAAGAGATTTTTTAGCCTATATTGTATTTTTTCATTTCATCATCAAGGAAAGTGAACTCAATAGTTAATACTACTATGCATTTTGAAGAAACATCAAGTGTCATTACTTGTTTTATTTATTTATTTTTAATAATTTGAACCTTCTTTTAAACTGGCATCATGTAATTTTTTATTTTCCAGTGGAAACATACGTTTATGTTGCCGGAATTTTCTTTGCCTGAGGCTATAGAAAATTAGAATTATAATTGCAAAATTATCTTGCCTATTATTTAATTTCCAAAAGAGATTCAAGCAATTATCCTAGAAGATATTGGGTGTTTCAACTAATGATGCATAAACTCGCAGGCGTTGGTTAATTAAGTTTATTTCAATACTATTTGTGTTAGCATTGTTTTTGTAGGATTTTATTTTTATGGCATTTATGCTAAGGATCAAAGTTCTACACAATAGGTAAATGTTTTATATAACTTGTATTACTCACAAAATTAACTCTAAATCCCTAATGAGGCGTGATGGCGAAGCATGGCAGAACACCAGCCTCTAATAATTCAATTGTGTTCTAATAAATAGTTTATGAAGTGTTTTTACCGTAAAAGGGAAGACTAAACACGATTTAAACAGCAAAAAATGTCTAGATAGTCATGAAAAGCAAATTTTTTGCGTTTTTCAATTTTCATTTAACTTCCTTTATTTTATCTGGGCGATCTAATACGTCGTTATAGTTTCAGGCCACAACATTGGTGTCAAAAATGAAATGGATTACCCAGCGCCTTCGGCAAAAATTTTGTTAGTATCATGCGAAGTGCATAAAATATGAATCCATATCAATTGAATAAGTGATCACTGAAATTTGAATGGCAAAATAACGAAACGTACTCGTATTCCAATGTCCCCATTTGAAATAATGCAATATGGTGAATATGTTAATATGGTCAAGTCAGATCTTGGATCGTTGCAACCTTCTCCCAGATGGTTTTGTGCTGTTACACGGATATCAAATATGCGTTGTCAAGGTGATTCAAAATTTTTAATCTGAAGTTGAATCAACTGAAGATTGTGTGCCTGCAAAAATATAATTACTTGAGGATTGAGGTCGGGCGAAGGCATGGGGGATATGCGTAGCTGTTATTTCTTCCCCGCCACGCTACCTTGATTGATTGGCGATTGTAAAGCGTATCAGCCCGCTTAAATGTCTCTCACCCTCATCAGACAGTTTTTTATTTCGAAAACGAATTTTTTATTGATAAAATAAAAATAAAATGGTGTCCATTGCATGGTCAAATTAGGGAAATAGGGTACTAGGAGCATAGAAAATTAACATTTAACCATTAAAAAATAATAATTAACGGAAATGACAATAACAAGGACCCATGCCGTAGGCGGAGGAAAACCCACCTATGGGGAAATCGAAACCGCGAATTTTGAGCTGGCAGGAGAGGACGTCACCCCGTCGCCACCGGGACATTTAGAATGAAATGTTTTCCTTTCATTTGGGAAACTCGTTTCCGAAGTTTTCCCAAATATTCCGGAAAAAACCCAGTCATGTTTGAAATACGCCTTGTTGTATTAACCGGTTTTATTTCCAAATTCGTTTCCCGTATATGTGGAATTAACTGCGTGCATATCGTAACCAAAAGGGACCTGAGTGTATTCAAACGAATAAAAATCCGGCAAAATGTGAGCATATCGTAAAATCTGAGATGAATCGAAATCTTTATAAGTTGGAACACCTGGAATATTCTCCCATTTCGGAATTAATTTTGAAATAGTGATCCTTTTAGACTGGATGTGACGAATGAGGCATGAGAACGAGCTGGGTTTAAATTGAAAATATTTGCTGAAAACCGTGATGACTACCCGCGGTCAAAATGAACACTAAAATGAGAATGGGTGATCTTGTGGAGAGGTTAAGGAGAGTATTGGAAGGGTTTTTCAACGGAAAGATTGTCTCAATAGATCTTCATTGGAGTATGTTCTCCCGAGGTTTCATTGAATAAACTTACAATTAGGATTTCCCCGGCTTTGGTACCGACGAGCGGTGGCTTTGGTGACTGGATGGCAGTCGTCAGCGCCAGGCCAGAAAGCACCGTAGATGCGATTGCCGACAGACCTAAAATACTATAAAAAGATTTAGAGTGAGTAATGTGACAATGCGTGAGCTCTATGTATAATTTATCGGATATTTTTAAACCGAAATTATCTTGATACGTGATGCAATCATTGAAATATCTTTTCTCAATATTTTTTCTTCGATCTTTGTTCCAAAATCTTTTTTCATATTGCTTTTTTATTTTCCTTGCACTTATATATATTATAGTACTATGATCACAAGATTCTATACTCAGAATGATGAGTTCCTGAAGGGAGGTGAGAAATTTAAAATTTTTTTAGTGTTTAAATAACTTACAGCAAGTTAACAGAAGAAAATTTGAATTCTCTATTAGATAATTATCTAACTACAGTATTAATAATATATATCGGAGAATGAAAAACTGTCATTATTTTCCAGTGAATGAAATAATTTAGAAGCACATTTCGGCTCATTAAACATCGTCATTTACAAGGCAACGAGACCAAATGACAGTGCTGGAAATTACTCAAGAAAAGGGGAGGAGAGGAATAGAGTGGGGAGGGAAGAATGGGAGGGGAACTGCCAGTGGACAGGGCTATGCAACAAATTCTGTCCGCTGTCGGTTCCATCCCTCCACAGTCCCTTTCCCTACTCTACCTCTCTCCTTTTTGCGGGTATATCTGCTGGGTGTCACTTGGTATTGGCATCTCGTTCATGATAATGGCTCTGTGAGCCGAAACGCCCGTCGTACGTAATAAATCGTCTTTCCTTAGATGATGGCTTAGTGAACCGAAACGTCTCTCGTAATAAATTCTCTTATCTAGTGAATTAGTGCAACAATTTTCATTATCCAATATGGATTCATCTCGCCAAATAAAGGTTGAAACCGTAAACCTTCAAAATAATCGATAATTTTCTATTTTACCATTCCACTACTTTGTCAAAGTGTGCTCATGCACAGAATTATGAAGACCATCCAGGTGGATCAAATAAGGAAGGAATCTTAGGAACATTAGAAGTAAAATGAAATGCATGAAAAAACTGAAAAGCACAAGCATTGATCTAATTGGACACATTTTGAGGCATGGTGGATCGTTGAGGGAAAAGTTAACGCTTAGTTACGGAGGAAAAGAGGTAATACAAGATATCGTACATGGAAAACAAGAGATGAGACATGTGAAATGATGACAGGCGAGAACATGAAGATGAAAGAGATAAGAAAATTGGACGAATGAGTGAAATTTTGCGTAAAATCAAGGCCATGATCGAAGGCAATTGATGAATATTTAATGAGTGATGGCGAAAAACAGTCATTTAAGAAATTGATAACACCAAGTGACCCTTAAAAACTGTAAGGGTTAGATAAATACGAGCTGTCGAAAATGGTTGCAGCAGTCACGTTAGGGATAATTATCAACAAAATACAGGCAATGTTTTCCACACGTGATTGCTCGTTATATCAATAAGGTAAACTATTTGCAGGTGTAGTATTCTGAAAGGCAAGAGATGGATAATCAAATATAATATGAGGTGAAAGCGATACCGTATTTCCAAATTTTTTTGAGTCGTAATAAATTATTAAGTGAGATTTTCCACTGGGAATTGTGCTTCGCATTGTTAATGGGAAAATGTTTTAAAAATATATCTTTTGATATATAATTGATTCTACTTGGAATGTCCTCTGGTGGTATCTACATCCACATCTACATCTACTTAATACCCCGCAAGCCGCCGCAAGGGCGTGTGGCGGGGGGTACTTGGACACCACCCGTAATTTAGAAAAGAAAAAAAACCGCATGCAAAAACTACAAAATCATACATCCACAAAAAAAACATGGCATAGATTCATGAATGAACACTTACACCCCACACACATGCCAACACTCAAACTACATCTTACATATATTGTGATATTGCTCCTCTCATTTTTTCCCTTTCGATTTTATTGCGTTTTAAGTGAACAAATGTATAGAATATCCATAAGTGTTTTATATGTGACAGCTGATGTAAGCATTGGTGCTCTCGAGCTTAAATGTGAAGCTCAACACCGAAGATTTTGTATCGATTCTGCAAAGTAGCTTTTTTTGTACAGTGTAAGAGGTGAGGCCTTTCGAAAATTTTATGCCATAATATAGTATAATCATGCCACCGACCGGGTGGTGTAAAGCTTTTACCACCAGGTCCTTTAGCCATTTATCTTTCAAGGTGGCGGATGTCGTTCATAAGTGGTTCTTATCTTAAAAAAAATGTTTTCCCGTAATTTTCGAGGCGGTGAAAATTCTCTGTCGAATAGCTGCCATGTATATCTTAATTTTTGAAAATTTTCTTTGGTCCTTTTGGAAAGGGCATAGCATTTCATAAGCTTGATCTTTAAGTCACTTCAATTGATATACGTCATTCAGGTGTCACTATATTTCCAAGTGTTCATCTGTTCTCTCTAGCTGTAAAAAGGTCGAACTCAACGCAAAATATTAACATTTTCATGACGTTGCCTTTGCTTTAGAAAATATTTTAGACTTTCAAAAGGGTCGCTCTGGATATTTTCTCTTTCGAAGTCCAATCAGGTTGGGATGGAACAGAATTTTATGATCGATTTCGGTGTTGACTGCGGGACCTTCCCATCAAATTCATTTAAGCCATGCTATGGAAATAGCTAACGCATATTGCAGGTACCGCGAAGAGGTAGGTTTTGCGCGGGACCTGAAACTAAAATATATCGCATTGCACTTTGAAAATATTTCAGCACAAAATGAATATTTTTTCTTCAGCTCGCCATAGTTTTATACCGCAATTTAGTCGCCTAAAATGCCAACTACTTTTGTCCTTCTTTCCCACTCATCCAGCATTTTCCTTCTTATATTCCTTCCACATGATTCATTCTATCAATATTTATTCCGTCCAGTTTTCTGTATGATAAAATCTGCCGCAACTATTTTCTCTCCACCCCTTTCATACCTAACGCTTATTCGTAATCCCCTCGTTTTATTTATTTCCTCTGTTTTTTCCATTTATCAACTTTCTTCAAGTCTGTAAATCAAGCAGATTTCAATTTTTTCACAAGAGAGAGTTTCTGAACAATATATTCGGTAATATGGTTGCACATTGCTATATAAAAAATCGTTGACATTAACGGTAAAATGCCCGAAAGAAACAAGGACACACGCAATGGGAATACTGCAAGAAAGGAAGAAATTTATCTATTTATTTCGCATTTCATGTAATCGTGCATGTAATTCTCATGCCATGTCGTATTCTGAATTATGGCCGTGAATTAAAACTAAATTAAAAAAGTTCACAAACTTCGACAATCATGTTTAAAATCTACTCGAAAGAGTTTCTCAAGTAATCCACAGCAGACAAGATTCTTCACTATACCTGTGAAGCCAGTGCAACATGACTTTTGATTATGTCAATTGTTAAAAGAATTAATTCAACTTGATACACTGTTTTCCATTAATTATAAAAATCAACCAATTTATTTCGAAAAATAAATTAACTTTGTTATCACAACGCGCTTAACATTTCCCGGGGCTAGAATGGTTGCAAAAATAACGAAAACACATAGTTCATTTGAATAAATAATTATCTTCTAACTACTTACAACGAATCAAAATTTGATTTTTCAAACTTAATCGGTTTTTAATGTCATTATTAAGGTGCAGCTTTTACGGGGAGGATGTTGATGGCAGGAAGCATGAATGAAGACTTATAGAAAGGCTATTGAGAACTTTATTGAAGCGTGGTTTATTTTACGGCGCGGAAACTTGGTCTTTGATTCAAGGCAATAGGCGATATTTGGAGGCTTTTGAGGTGGGAGTATGGAAGATGGAAAAAAGGAAATGGAAGGAAAGAAAACAAATGAAGAGGTTCTGGCCATGGTGGAGGAGGATAGAAGGAAATTGGAAGAAATGAAAAAAAGACAGGAACAATGGATGGACAGCATATTAAGTAGCAGACTATGGTAGATGGGATACTTGTAATGTTGGGAAGACGAGATAGGAGAGGGGAAAAGAATGGGAATGTTGAATGGAATGAAGGGAAGGAGTAAAAATGTATTTTTCGAAGAATGGTTTCTTGTAATTTACCTGTAAGTGTCGAATATGTACGATTATTTAATGTTATATCACGCGGGTCTTATAAATCTAAGAGTACCTGGGAATTGAATCCGCTAAAACCTACCTTGACAAGTGCTTCACTTCAATGTTAATTAGAATCCAGTTTCTAATAATTAGGACATGTGAAATTTATTGATTGAATAAATAACACTATGCGCACTTCTTAAGCATTGTCTAAGGCCCTGACATAAGCACTCTTCCCTGCCTCCGTGAAAATCACCCCCAGCGGTGCTTACGTGAATATCTTGGCGAAGGATCTGGACAGTGAGAAGGTCTTTCGGATGGGGGTGAAAAAGACGATGAGGCAGGTGGCAGGGTTGGCCATCGCCGTCAGGGTTGCGCTGAGGTGGTAGGCAGAGTTGCCGTACGGAGCACAGGAGTACGTCTGGATCCCGGGAAGGGCTCCGTTGGCCAGCAAGCAAACCCAGAATGCAATGAACAGAAGGAGAGCCACCTGCAAGGTGCTCAGGAGAGGAGGTCCTTCATTGGGAGTAGGTTGCTCGTTGTACGTCCTCACTGACGTAGACCTAGGTGAGAAAAAGGCAAGGTTTTAGAGCCCGAAGATTCACTCCTTTCCTGACGAAATATATTTATATTCCGGGATTCAATGACGTTACGTCGAACGCGTTTCAATGACGAATGGCGGCGGGATATAATATTTAACCCGCGGACATTTTACTGCCACATGTGATCCTGGGATTCAGAAAATCCTGCGCTAACGATGAAGTTTCCCTGGAGCCGAAACACCATTTACTAGTCTAAGGAACATTCCAGTGTGTCACGGCCGGCGACCCACGGACTGACGTGAATTTCACCGATCTTAATGATTTCGCCAATTATGAATTGTGGGATGTAGGCCATCTAGGAAATGCCGAATACGGCTGGCCAAGATTTGAGGTCGAGAATTCAAAGAATTGAAATTATCAGCCGATAACTTTTTTTTTACGTTCCGTGTCGATGTTTTGACTGTAACGGTGAGCAAAAATATTTTGAAAGCTTGCCATTGGAGGTCGATGACACCATAACTTGTCGAGTGAGTGCTGCGCTGAGCAAATTCTGGGGGACGGGTTAATGGGTTAATGGGTGTGGCGAACCAGGGGAAGAGGTTGGAGAAGTGTTTTGGAAAAGGTATTTTCTATTCATACATAATTTATCATAGAGGGATAGAAAATTTTAATTTATGAAAAATACTTTCCAAAAGTTTAACTTCCCTCTTTCATTTACTGAAATTAGAGCTCTCTCACATCGATACAACTTTTTTTAATTTGATTATATTATTGATAAATTGTATATACATATATATATATATATATATATATATATATATATATATATTTATATATATATACATACATATATCAGTACTACTGTTTCTGCTGAGGAAAACGGAGGTAAATTCCATCAAAATTATTAAGAAATAAGGTGCGAGTGTTCTTTTTATGTGTTCTTATATTGTTTGTTGCTATCCAAGTTTTATATATATATATATATATAGCAACAAATATACCATTGCAAATTACCAATATGGCGTGTTTCAGGAACAGCATTTTCTTGATTTCAATTAGGGCTTGGGGTGCGATAGGGTATCTTTTAGAATGGGGTATGACCTTTTGGGACTTTATGTTTCGGATCTTTAAAATATAAATTATATTGGGAAACTATGAGTGTACCGCTAGGCGTACCAAGTTAATTCTTTATAGAGGTGTTTGATTCATTGCATCCATTAAACAAAGAGCGACAAGCGACGAGTATTCACTCAGACACATGCAACGAATAGTTTGAACCAATTTTGAATGAACCTAGGTATCTTGCGTTTCGAATTTGCTGGAATTGAGAGACAACCACTGTAGAAGTCTATGGCTCGAAGAGGAGGCTAATATGGTATGTAATATTTTTTTACGCTATACGTTCACTTTATTTTATTTTGAATTTTATCTTGTTTCATCTTAAAATTTCTCTGTACATTATTACTCATAGTGATAATTTCGTTTTTATTGGGGGGGAAGTATTCTTTTGTTCTAATAGAATCACATGAAGAATATTAGCGTATGAATTAGAATTAAATGAATGTATTTGTACAAAATAAGTACCAATCATCGCATGAGTATAAATGGATTTACACCTTGCTGTTTTTTTTAAATAATGGCCACATTCATTCTGGATAAATAACCCCCAAAACTCAAGGGTCTCGATTCTCCACGTTGACAGGAGCGCGCCAAACCGTTTCATTTCGAAATAGACACTTATTGAAGTAGGCATTTATGCTGTTCACATCACTCATGAGTCATCAATTAAAAATACCAGAACCTTGCCGTGAGTAAAGAACTCATAAAATTTTGCAGGTTAGAGTTCAACTTTGGTCACATGTGATGTACGTTGTGCATATGATGTCAACGAGCAACGTTCCTCGTTAATTTAAATTCATTGACTTGGAACAGACTTAGGTGAAGTCAATTCGGTATAATAATCATTGAAATGGAAGAAGGCTGCGGCTATATCCCGCGCCACTCGCCTGATATCGTCCTCTTCCATCGTCTCCTTCGGCCCTCCTCTACTCCGCCTCTCCAGAAGGAGGAAGCCCAGGACGCTGCACAGCATGAGCACGAAGAGGCAAAGGAAGAAGACCTTGGGGGAGAAATTGGGCGGCGGAGGAGGGAGGACATGACCATCAGGGGCACACTTGGGGTCACCGCTCGCGCCCTGGGCAAGGGCGATGATTCCGGGCAGCAGGCCCCCGATGCCTTCTCCGGTGAAATAGGCGGCTAGGGCGCGGGGCCGGAAGGTTGCCATGAAGGGTATGAATAGGACGGAGGAGGTGCAGCCGACGATGGCGAAGACGAAGGTGAGGATCAGGGTGGGCCACGATGTCCCACCGACGGGCATGTTCCACGTGAAGGAGAGGGCGAGTGCCGCAAGGGCGCCGATCACCAAGACTACGTAGACGACCGCTGTTCTGGCGACCACCGTTCGTGACTGTGTGAAGTGGAAGGAAGAAAGACTCGTTACTCTTTTTGTCAACCAGAATGCTCGTTTTAGTAACCACGGGCATAAATTATGGGTGACGTTCGTAGGAACTCAAATGGATCCCATGTTTAAATTTCCCATTGAAAAAGTTTGCGTATATATTTAATGACAGTATTATTTGCAGAGCGAAGGGGAGGTGAGCGAAGGTGAAAGAAGGAATGGCCAGGGAAAACAAGAAAAATGCCTGAAAGTTATAATGGAGCGAGATATATAGAGGAATTTTTCCAAGGAGTTATTCCCTTCCCTCCAAAGGCCCGAGTAAACGAGGGTGCATCATTCCCGTCACTAATTTATGTTACGGCATTTCTTCAAAATTTATTTAGTAAATTAAACCCCATTTTGTATAACTATGTTGGCTTTATCCATAAACCGTAAGCAATTATAAAAAAATAAACCGTGCCATGAAAAAGTTTTGAAACTTAGTTATGCACTTAATTTAATCATTGTAAAAATGTTATTTCCTTTGATTCCGCGGAACCGATTGACGAACATAAGGGAAATAAATTATGCGCGATGTGCCACAAAGTGTGTGCGCCATTTAACGGACATTGTCTCGCCAGGACTACGCGTAGGTACAGTGGTGATATTTGGCAAATATGTAGGAAGTGGAGGAATAAAGGCAGTTCCGAAACCCACATTGTAGCTTTTAATTTTCGTCCAGAGAAAGGATGTTTCAAATTTTTAAGATTGGCGTCAATAATTTTTCCAAAGATTTTACAACAGTGGAAATTTCCATTTTTGTCCTTCATTCGCGTTTTAGGAACCAAAATGAGAGCATTATCCCGAAAAGGAATTCCGATCAAGTGTCTCCTAGCTAATGCTAACAAACTAACACCTTGAGGCCATTCAAACTGACTCACTAAAATAATTAACGAATGTATGAGCAAACATATTTTCTATAAGATGCACGATCAACTGTAAGTTTAAAATCACATTATGTCACGAAAGAGAACTAGAATCCTAAGAAATATTTGAATAAAAGTAATAAGGTAGACTCCTGAGGCTAAAGAATTTGAATTAATGGAAACAGTTTCTTGTAAGTATATCTAAAGTACAGAATTCACATCAATCCTCAAAAACCATCCTATCCATCTCGTCCTCCTAGTTCTGTCCTTTCCCTACTACCTGCCCGTTTTTCTTTTGTTACACCCAGCCCTTAACACGCTCATGATATCCCCTATAGTCTACTGATGCTCCTTTCTTGCCGTTCCGGTTAATGCTTCTAATTTCTATTTTCTAGACCGTCTTCCCTATTTTATTCTCTTGTATCTGATACTACAATTTATTACTACTATTTTATAATCTGAATCCGCATCCACTCTCGGGAAATTGTGCGAATTAACCACTCTATTTCTCAAACTGTGCCTAAACATAATACAACCATACCTTCCTGAATCCTCCAGCATGTATACCCACTAATTTTGGGTTTTATATACCAAATATTAGTAATGACAAACACGTGTCTGGTACCTAACTTGCAGAGTATTAACCCAGAGTAACCAAACCATATTGGTTGTTAAATACTGAAAATGATCTGAAATTCAGTTTTAATTGATTTTTTACAAATGTTAATTGAGACATGCTTATAAACACATTTATTTATTTATTTTTTTTGAACGATTGCGTTGTTTTTCGCCTAATTTTCAATTATATCACGTCCTATTTTGCAAGCTGTTGGCGAATTTATTTTTGCTTACGGATTCAAGGTATGGATTGGCAGTACGTATAAATATAATCCTACAAGCTGTAATGAATGGGGGACACCTAAATGAGAAAATATTTCTAGTGCTAAAAAAATCTGTAACTCTTAACCTTCAAAAACACGAAATACACATCCTTGAAGTGACTCAAGAGACGACAAAAATCGTTCCCAGAAATCGTATTTTTTTCCAACAGGGGCGCTTTTTCGGCAGCTGTTGATGTGAATGGGGCTCATGTCAGTTCAGGAAGTAGGCAGGTCCACTCGAGTCCTTGGAAAGGAGGGAGAGGGACGAATGAGACGCGTTGTTGCAATATCTGACCCTAGATTTTCGACTTCAAGGCTCACGACGTGTGTTGGTTGTGTGCGATCGCTGGGGCGCTTTAAGTGCCTTCTCGACTATAGGATGCAGATAATTTCGGAAATCACTATCAAGGTCGCGAATATTTTTCAGCTAAACATTGTACGATGTTTATTAATGAAGAAGAACGTATTTTCCAAAGAAGCACAATATTATTTAGGATAAAGCAAGTAGCAAAATTAATTACGTAATCCAAGGATGAGGAAAATAACCGGTTTTATTAAAGGTATATTATATTTTTATCAAGGGAACGAAGGAGCATTCCATGGAAAGGCTTCAGGTAAAGTAATATGGACCGCATATCTACCAAAGTCCTTCCTACAAGTGCAATAAAAAATTAAAACTCATTATTTAATACTTCGTTTGTCATAAAAATGTTTTCGTAGGAGTAAACGGTGTCATCTTTTATGGTGTTAAATACAATTATTTTTCGTTAGATAGAACCGAGAAGCGATTTCAGGTGGAGGTCGTTGGGAGAGATTTCGGACTCAATCTGCATCTAGCGGGCTCAGAATGCCAGCCAAAAAAGCACCGAGTATTAAATTCATGCTCTTATGACAATTTATACGGTTAACTATTAAAAAAATAGATTTTAAATTACTCTTAGAAAATAATTCCTAATAAATAATAAGTCTGGATGGTAATTTCTTTGCTGGACACCCAACTCAATGCAATGAATAGTTCTAAGAAACATGCTTCAATATGTCTTAACGAAAGATGAAAAATACATCATAAAATTTTTAATCCTTGGAAAGTAATCTATAATGAAATTATGTTGTTAAATTTTCATAGCCAGCGATTTATAATAATAATATTTGAATTTATTCAAGTCGCGTAATTACTCAAATGAGTGTTTCCCCCTTACCCTTAAGGTGATACAGTACATCGTCTCATATCTGTCGTTCTTCTTTAATTTTTGACCGAAATATTGTACTTTTTTGATTTATATTCAAATGATAAGATCATGATAAGGTCATGACATTATTTTTTCAAATTATATAAATTAATTAAAACTAACAGCGTATTCATTTCCAATTGAATCCTTTTTTACGACATGGGGAGGAAACAAAGAGCAGGGAGGGAGTAGAGACTCGGCTTCTTTATATTCCTTTGCCATCCCCGTGCATTCGCTTTGTTTCCTCCTCCTCCCCATAGCAATGCTGCTACTCACTAAACCCGTCTCAGATTACCCAAAATAATGATGGGCGCAAAAATTTTACGGTTACACCTAAGACTGACGTGTTATTATGAAACTGGGTGGGGAAAATATTTTTAATGAATTATTATTTCATGTTTTCAGTATTCTAGATAATTATTCCATTCTGATTCATTCATATACCTGTACATGTGAAAGTGTTATTGTACCCCTCCACCTACCCTTACCCTAATGAAATTACCCGATTTTCTTATACGTAAATGAAGGTGGAAGGGTGGGCGGATGACTTAGGAGAAAGATAACACGAATATCGATTTTGGTATAAATAATCTCGTTATTGTATGAATTCTTAAGTGAAAATTAATCTACATAAATTTGATATTCTAGAGTAAAATACATATATATATATATATATATATATATATATATATATATATATATATATATATATATATATATATATATATATATATATATATATATATATATATATATATATATATATACATTCAAACACGAAATCCCGCCAGACGGCGAAAAATATTCATATATACAGAAACAGATATAAGGAAAAGGGATAGGAACACACATAAAGGACGAACACAATAGAGGTGGGGAAGGCGGAATCGAACGGATCACAAGAGTAAAAATATCAAGGATATATTTTTACTCTTGTGATCCGTTCGAGGAAATATTTTTACTCTTGTGATCCGTTCGATTCCGCCTTCCCCACCTCTATTGTGTTCGTCCTTTATGTGTGCTCCTATCCCTTTTCCTTATATCTGTTTCTGTATATATGAGTATATATATATATAAAAATGAAGGAGCTTAATCACGCTTAAACATACCCAATCACAATTAATCATATTATATATATATATATATAAATAATATGATTAATTGTGATTGGGTATGTTTAAGCGTGATTAAGTTCCTTCATTTTTTATATATGTGCGATAACCATATATATACACACACACACACACACATTTATCAAGGAAGAGAGGGACAGAACCTCTCTTCCTTGATAAATGTCTGTGTCCACTAGTGCTAAGTGTTATACATTATTATTCACGTCCGTGAGACTTTCAAAAAGTGTTATATATATATATATATATATATATATACATTTCTATACACACATATATAAAAAATGAAGAAACTTATTCACGCTTAAACACACCCAATCACAATTAATCGCACTCTACCTTCCCCATATTGCGAGTTACTTCAATCTGTAATGCTTCCGGAAACAAAACAAATCAACATCAATAGCCTTAATTTATTAAATTATGTACCTAAGGATTCATTAATATGGATAATAGATTTAATCCAGATATCTCGGGTATTTCTTAATAATAAATACTTAAAAACGACACACTCCCGTATGCCTTCGAATTATGAGCACAGTGCAAAACCACTAGATTTTCTCAAAATCATTACTGAATGATTAGTCCTCTAAATATCTTCTTCTTCGTGAATAATAAAAGTCAATTTTTTAATTATTACAATGCCTTCCACGCATCCAGATATTTTGGATGACTTGAAGCGATAAATATGATTTCTGCTGAAATGGCATGATTTCTCGCTGATTTCCGTCTCCCAACTCCCCACTCAGGGGTGGATTTTCTCTCTCTGCGACAATTTTTACTGGAAATCTTTTTTACACTGTCTAACAACTCAGCGACAGTTCCGAACTGGTTTTCTGTCATAGCTTGCGGTTTTGCTCTGCCGTAGAATGTGATACTCGATCGGAAATTATACATCCAAGGAGCAAGCGTGATAAACTTATTCTTATATGTAGCCTTTAAAGCCCTCTTAATGCTAAGCTCTCTTTACTCTAAAATCTGAACTCCTAGCCGTAACGTGGCCACTTCGACGGCAGCATACGTATTTATATGTTCTTATATGCTATGATCTACCAGTTTTTCGTATTATTTGCAGCAAAAATTTTGGAGAGAAAAAATCTAGCGACAATACAGTTTTCTCGTATTCTTCACTCATGGTTGGATAGCAAAATTTACATTAGGTAGAGCAGTACACGAGTAGCGACACCAGTTATTTACTGTGGGAAATGGGAAAGCGTCAAAGTCCGCTATTTCCGGAGAGGTAAACGCATATTAATTTTGACGCGCAACCGGCTCTTTTAGCAGAGGTGCTCGAGGGGCATGTTAGCACAACGCAAATTCTTGAAAATTCCCGAGCCATATTTCAGGGAACGAGAAATTTCCCAAACAATCCGAGAAAAAACAGCGAAGGTGTCTGTTCTATCGCCGAAGCACTGTGCAGAAAATATTGATCGAGTTTAAGTTATAAGGGACCAGATGTGCAAGTCACGTTTATTTAGTAGACTTTGGTGATGTGACGATCAGGTATAGTTTTTCAATTCTTAAGGAGCACAAATATCATGAACCCCGATTGATAGCCTGTACTCTAGTTATGTTTAGCATGTTGTGGCTTGATGATGAAAAAACACGCTTTGCTTTTCCGTATCGAATTTTTTTATTACGACCTAGGTTTCGTTAAAGCATCACCGTTTCAGGTCTGTCATGTTGTGGCTTCCCAACCCGAGGGCCTGAATTCAAATCAGACTCAAGTCTGACCTGAAGAAGGCCTCAGAGAACGCCGAAAGCTCAAACAATCTAAAATGTGACCGTCCTTTTACGTATTATCCATTTTATTTTGAGTTCTATTGTGCCGCCCAAATGTTATGTATATATATATATATATATATATATATATACAAAACATTTGGACGACGTAGTATATATATATATGTGCGTATATATATATATATATATATATATATATATATATATATATATATATATATATATATATATATATACTACTTTCCGAATTCAAAAAGCAGCATTAAAAATTTACTTGAGCACACCCATTATTGCATGATGTACATAGGCACCAAGGTTTGTCAGTGGCTGTTCATGTCTTGGCAAGTATATATTTATGCTTAAGTAAGCAATATATATATATATATATATATATATATATATATGAAGTTAGCTATAGTGGACAAAGACAAAAGTACAGAAACACAAAAAAGAAAAAAACTCACTAGCTTTCGAATTTTCAGTGGTCCACACCACCTTTCTCAAGGAAGAGAAGGACATATATATATAATAGGAATATATACACACCATATGTGTATGTGTGTGTGGGTTTGTGTTTATAATGTGTGTGCATATTTATAAATACATGAGGTTATGAGGAAGTTGCTAGAGGTAAGTCGAAAGAAGAAATAATTGCATGTGCGGCATATTCAAAGGTAGAGTGATGTTGAATGCGGTGATAAATGGGAGAATGTTAGCGAGAAGACGCGTGGTTTTCAAGAAGTTGGAAGGTTAAGACAAGCATTAGAAGTAGGGAGGGGGAAGAAAAGCTTACTAGGATCTTCCATGAAGAGTGCGCATACCACTATCACAAATTTTGTCCTACACCTATAGCCAATAAGGTTTAATACTGGAAGCCATATTTATTGCATTGCGGTTTTCTTTAATCAATAAACCCTAAAATCGAGAGTGGAATTTTTCTATTTATCTGCATCTGTTAACATCTGCAAGGTACGTGACAAGGTACCATAAATGCAGCAGGCATCCGTCGTTACAGAGTATGTGGCAGGGGGAGATTCCACATCAGTCAAACAAGATCAATTAATCGTTGCTTGGCTGCAAGAGACTAAAAAATTTTCTTTGCTTAGTTCAAATAATTGTAAGTATTATAACAATACGTACATAACCTACAGTGTGTGTATTTAAGGGTAAAATACCTCTCTACGCTCAGGAGACGAGCCGTTAGTCACAAGAGGAGCAATAAAATAGGAGGGATATCAGGGCAAGAATTTCCGCGGTGACATCTGATCCCCGGTAAGATGCCAAGACACAAATAACATATTAGTGATAAATTATATAAGGAACGTGTTTCTGTATGGGTCAGAGGAAAGGTCGTGGAGGAAAGGGTATGGTAAATGATACGAAGCAGCATAAGGATCTATGATAGATAGGAGTGTGTTAGGCAGTTAGGGTCAAGGAAAGAAGTGAATAGAGTTTTCGGACGGCATGAATGGAGGCAAAAGTTATGAACAAGTGCTAACGTAGAACAAACATTATTTTAGACTGTGAGATATCCGCGATTATATGTCATAGTTTTTATGGAAAATCCAAACCTCTTCTCGGTAGACTACTTTCCGCTCTCCCTAGCTTTTCCCACAAACCTCTTTCTTTACTTAGACTTTCTTCTTTACTTAGATTTCATTGTTCTCTTTCTTCTCTGTCATTTACTTTGAGTATGTGTATATGTTTAGGTTTATACTTAATTTATATATATATATATATATATATATATATATATATATATATATATATATATATATATATATATATATATATTTCCGATGCACAAATCTGGGCATTATGAATGTTTGTCTGTCTATATTTTTTTATGTGTATGTATGTAATTATAAATGTTATGCCTAATATAGTATGTAAAGGTATACGACGATGGGCTAAATGGAATTCGGTCTCAATTTCGCCCAAATAAAGACCTCTATCTATTTATCTACTTTTTAATGAGTGCTTAAAGTAATTGCCGAGTATTTTACCATTTGAAAGATAATCCACCCGTACACAAGTCCAAAAACGGGTCTTCCGATAGTGAAAACTCGTGCACATGATTCAATGCAAGAGGGTAATTTGGCAGGGATTATTAGGGCGTCAGCTTTTATTATGTAAACCTCTTCACCAAGGTATTGTTATGTTTTCGCCCCTGGGATGGATCATTAAACCCAGGTGTCGGTTTTCGATTCCAGCTGTCGGATTACCAGGTTTTTTGTGAACTGAATTGATAGAGGGAAGAAAGAGATTTAAATTTGCTCGTTCTGGACTCTACTTTATCCCGAGTTGTCTACAAAGTTCTGGCGTACGAGCTCGCATTCAACCCATAAATAGCGTACTGAGTGCGTAAATTTCACCTCTGTCATTGTTTCTCCCATATCCATTCGTGGTGGCATTTCCGCATTAGAACTTGAGAATTTCCTCGTCATTTCAATTCAGCCTGACACTCTCTGAATTGCTCGTTTTTTCCCCGTCGCACCGTAAGCATAGTGTGTCAATGAGTCTTTTCCCACAACTACAGGATAAAGGATATTTTTGTTTAATTAATGGGACGAACAATATGCACTGCAGAAAATATGCATTGAGCAGAAGGATCCTGCCCATGCTGGCGGTGGGCGTCCGGAGTGACTCGCTCTTTTCATTCAGCGGAGTGCGACTTTATGCAGAATTTCAGTGCAATCATCGAGGAATTTCCTTGGTCGGATTCACATTTTACGTCTTTCCGTCGTTTGCACTCCATGCTTTCTAACGAAGGCCATTTTCGCTGATTAATGATGTTACGCCCGACAGCCAGGATAAAAACATTATTATTTTGAGGAAATTGTCAAAGATAACGAAGCTATTAGAACCGAACAAAATTAATTAAAATTAAAAGAAAACTAATGAAACATTAATTTTACTCGAATATCTTCGTTCATTTTTTCTCATCTTTAGTTGACATTCCATTGTTTTAAAATATTGGCCTTGAAAACGAGCTAATTGTGAGGGAAAAGAGAAGGGAATTAGAACCCTGATGCCTCTCTACTCTTTGCTGATGAGACTAGGAATTTTCCTGAGTGTAGTTAAGGCTCACATCGGTCATTCTACCTTAATTGTGGTTCTACTGATGTGAAAAGGGAAGGTGGTTTGACAGTGATGTCGTATTGAAGATATTATTAGGCTGCTGACCTTGAAGGGCCAAGGATGGCCAAAACGTTTTCTTGCCATGAATCTTCTTTCGACTTCTTCCCGTCCATTTGAAAAAAAACTTTACTGATAACAAACGGTTGCGCCACTTCTCAACCCTCATGCCCTCCACCACAGTAATAGTGGAGTGCGACATCTGGGAAAGGATCAGGCTAAGCAGGACTCAGCCGTAAAGATAGCATCGCTGTCGGGTACCTTTCATTCTCACAACAACACTCAGAGGTTTTAGAAATAAGTCGACCTTTCTCCGTGCTCTACCCTAAAACCCACATTCTCTGTAATGTCCCAAACAATAAAATAGGTATTACCATACATTCCCCCTTGTTCCGTTGGGAAAAGCCTCTTTTTCTAAATCAAATTCAGACATTCCAGAGATGTGGATGAGGACTCGAAATTTTGCAAAGGACAAATGCTCAAACATGTATTTCCTTAGAAGACCTTTACCCCTGCCATCATCGTAATTAGGTATCCCTAGGTAATCTGGTAGAATTAGGTAAATAAGGTCAAATGACACCAAAGGGTGGACATTTCCATTATTTGTCACAGAACTTGTTTCCATACACAAATCCATGTTTGAATTTTCATAAATTACCAAAACCTGAATCGGAAACGTAATTGGGTTGCCTTGGGCAGTGGAAGGAGAAAGGGTGTCAGGGTTAGACATTCATGAAAACATCCATTTAAAGTAAAGAATGGATTATTTTTTAATCAAAGGAGAACTGGGTGCGAATGCTGGAGAGGATAAATGTGATATGAAGATGTATATGGGAGACCGAAGAGGAAAAATCTATATGGAGTGCAATGTGGAAAAGAAGAGCCGGATGGATCAAACACGATTTTATATAACATGTTCGATATTCAAGAAGCGTAATGACGAGGAATGGAATGTCCAGCAAAGAATTACGAGGTGCTAATTTGTGAACCAAATAGGGATAGTTGTGAAACAAGGGAGAGGGAGTCGCCAGAAACTGGCACAGTGGTTCGGGAAGAATAGAGCACTGCAGTTGGCCCATCCTTGGCTAGAGATATATGAATTAGTGAGGGAGGAGCAGCAGTTACTGACCTTCGAGGTGATTTCGACCTGAATGGCATTGGAAACCGTTGATATTCATATTAAATGAGAAAGACATACCCTTTTCGAGAAGCGGAGAAGGAGGACGTAGAGAATCGGTCCGGAATTGGCCGCCTGCACCGCCAAGGACAGATGCGAGGGCAAGGCCCATCCCTCCGGGGCCACTAGAACCAGGATCGGGAGCTCCACGAAGACGCCGTTGACGGTCAGCCACGCTCCGATACCGAAGAGGATGGAGAGGGTGAGCTCCACAGCTTTGCGGTAGGGCCTCCAGGGCTTCTTGGGGGGCTGCGGTGGACACTCTTCCTCACTTCCCCCCCCATCGGCGGCGGCTGGAAAGAGGGCTCGGACGGAGGACCTGCGAAGGTCGGAGGGGAATGAGGGGCAGGCGAAACAGCCGAGTCCACAGAAAAGGGATGGAGCCGTTCCTGCCGGCTTCTGGGGCGGGTGCGAGGGTTGCGGCAAAAGCGACTCGTGGTGGAGCCCCGCGTCCACCCCGTCCGACATGTCGAAGGCAAGTGTTTGGTGCGCTCGTGGAGATGGATGTGGTGGCGGGGAAAGGTGGTGGGGCGCCGGTTCGACGGGGAAGGCTAGATCGGCGACGAGTTTTCACGTCGGGTTCCGAAAAGAAAGACCGTCAACCAGTTTCGTTGTGCGATTCTAAGGAATGCCAGCGTATGATTTCAGTTCTCTTGCCCGCCTAATTGAACGATGGGAGAGAATTTGAATGCCCGGAATCTCGAAAGGAGTTGGGGAAGGATTCTAGTTGAGGGGAAAATTATACACTTGCCATGTTTCGGGCATCGAGTGCTTTGCGGTGCGTACAAAAATTCACGTCATTATACTCTGTTATATGCTTACGAAGAAATTAAATCGCCTGGCGGATCCTCTCTCGATGGTTTGCGGAAATTCATTTTTTTATTCAGAGATTATTATTTATTTATCAATTGTTCGGTAATTTATCAGTATTTTTCTCTCAAATAAAAACGTAACCGAAAACTAATCTTACTCTCTGAATTATACTTGGATTGTTGTATTCACGCGAATTAACGAGTTCGTTTCCGTGGATTTTAAGTTAACACAATTGAAACTGAAATGATTTACGTATATAACTTATTTTATGCTTTATTGCCATAATATATTGCGTATTTCTGTCATTCAGAATACCTACTAAGAGTTTGTAAAAAATAAAAAACAAAAGAATTACCTTTAATTTAATTTTATGAAAAAATGACTCAAAAATCAAAAGAAAAATATCAAGAAGGATGTTCGCTAATTTAAACCTCTTAAACGTTGCATCAAAAGTTAACTCCGTAAATTTCCATTTCACATAATTTTGTGTTTGGCTACTTACAATATCACGTAATACTACGAGAGTTTCGAATTAATCTTTTTCAATGATTGCAAATTTTAGTACTCATTAATGGTTGAAAACTTTTAGACTTCATGGAAAAGGGCTTAGTGGAGCGCTCAAAATTGATTTTATATACTTGGTGATATTAATTGAGGAGGTGTGTAGGAATTGACATCACTAGACGGTCATATCTCCTAAGAGTTAATGAATTCATGTTTATTATGAGTTCTTCTATCCATGAATTTAATTTTTCGATATTAACCCCTATGATTAAAGGTTTTCTCATTTTTATATCATCATTCATCATGTGTGCAATGAAAAAAAATTCTAATGGCAAAAAAATAATGTCGTTAAATGGGAAATATTATTGTTTGCTGTTTAATCACTGAATGAAAACACTCCAATCAAATAAAGGAATCGAAATTAAATTATCGACAGGGTTGGAAATATAGTACATAATATTCCTCGGAGTTAGGATCAAAAAATCTCGGGAGAGTGTGAAAAACACATTTCTGGGTGGTTCCATCGCAAACATTCTTAGACACCTGCTCGCCCGAATCTGCACGCAAAATTAGAGGCACATTCATTTGGTATTTAAAATTTTCTTCGCCATCCCATATTGGCTTCCATGAAAATCCGGCAACAATTGCGTAGAACGGAACCGGGGACCCTAGATATGGAAGTCCTATACCTTATCCCTCGTCCACTTCATTCTTCTTTTAATTATCTCCGTAAAAGTTTCGCCGAGGAGGGTGGCTAAAAGAGCTGTTAACGTCATCGATCTGAACCCTTAGGTTGAAGAAGAATCTAGATTTATTGCTCTGGCTGTCCGATTGGTTTGGCAGCATATGGCAGTCGGAGATATTCACCGAAACCGGGGAGTTCAAAGACACCGACCATAAGGCCAATGGGGCGCGACAAGAGAAACTGCATCCAGCCAGCTTGCGCTCTTCCAACTGCTATACAGATCACTGTTTCTAATTGTTCTTTTGTCATCTCAAACATTGGAATTTTGCATCATTATATTTAGTTAATGTCATTTTTCTCCTTACTCCTCATGTGTTGTCAATATAATTAATTTCTTCATTTCAAGTCCAGTAACTTAATATTATTTATACTATGTGAAAAATGATTGTTACCATGTACATGTAACTTTCCTCTAATTATTTTTTTCCTCTAAATTTTCGCGGGTTTTTCACAATCCCTTCTCTTCGTGGGTGTTTTCCTGCGTGGGTTTTTACTAGGTGAGCAATGCCACGCTCTCTCTAGCTTTTCCTATAACTCTCATTCTTTGCTTAGACTTTCTCTATTCTATTGTTCTTTCTTCACCGTAATTTACTTTGAGTGTGTGTGTATTTTTAGATGTATTCTTAATTTATATATGTTCATGTATGTATACATATATGTATAAAAAACATATATGTATATATAATTATGTATATATATATATATATATATATATATATATATATATATATAATTATATATAAAATTATATTATCATTTGTATTAAATTATATATTTTATTGGATGTGAAAATCAGTGCATAGTTAAAGTTTGTCTTTATGTGTATTTTGTATTTATGTATTTGTGTACTCATGTAATTATAAATTTTACGCCTAATACGGTATGCACACGGCGATGGTTGAAATGGAAGAAGGGACCATTTGGTCTCAAATTCGCCCAACTAAAGACCTCTATGTTTCTTCCACGCTCTTTACACTCGTCCTCGTGGCATCATTGCCAAGCCCAAATCAGTCCGTAAGGAATGCCGTCGAGTTTATGGCCCGAAGGCTCGTTCGCGCGGGTGTTTAAATGCAAAGGGACCCATCTGGAGCTTCCAGGTGCGTTTAACGAATATTTTTCTGCCCATTTTATTTTCCATATTCGTTCGGACGACCGTCTGGCCAGCTGTGTGTTGGTTTTAGGGAAGATTGAGCTTCCGTCGCCCCGCGCCTTCCTTGTGTTACATAAGCCTTCCCACTCTCCCTGCCCCGTCCCGTCCTTGTCTGGACACAGCGATTCTCCCCTTAATCCCCTCGCCAAAAGAGTCTTCTCGAAACTCCTGCACCTCTTCCTCCTGCCCACGAATGGTATTTACTCTCCTGGACGACCTGTCGCATTAGTCCTCGTTTCCGAAAAGTTCTGCTCCCAGCGCTAAGGAGACAGGCACAAATTAAATTGGGCCATAATGAATGGCAAACGATTGAAAATGTTCACTAATTAAAAAAATTGTTCCGGCCTATTTTTCGTGTATGATTAAGTGAGATATCATTTTCAGGAAGTAAATTGAAAGTCCTTCGACTACCCGCTGAAGATGATGCGTGAATAAATATTTTTTATGCAGAAGGTGCCTTCAGATATATCACACCAAAAATAGCTGGGACTAAATGCTTCTTGCCATTGAATGCGATCATAGCGTCTGACTTAACGCAGTACCTTTTCGAAATTTAAATCGGAGAGACCATTGGTGTATACAGGTGGGGGCCACCATGTGGTGTCTGAAGATGATATCTGAAGATTCACATCGAAAGCTAAGACGGAGAAAATACTTTTAATCATTGCATTATCTTCCCATTAAATTATAAAACGAAAGCCGAGAGTGGATGTTGATTCCGTATTGGGAAAGGTCGGGGGTCGAACATCCGAGGACGGCGATGTGGTCTTGGGCTGTCCCTTGCCAAGGCTCGTATCGTCACCGCAGATTGCAAGTTATGGGGAAATGTCCTCAAGCATAGTTAAAATGCACATAAATCAGGAATGAATGGATATTTAAAGTACGTGAAAACAGACCTTTGACTTTCGAGCATTAGCCCGGGGATTTAAGGAATTTATTTGGGGTACAGGGTTTTGTCCAAAAGACAAATCTAATTAATTATTCAAGCATGAATCCTTCAATCCGAAGATTGGTTAACTGCAGTCATTCTTCCCTATCTAATGCTAATTCTTAAACCCCGTGACTACTCTCCCTTCTCACATTCCTCTTTATTTGATATATGTCCTTTGATTTTCCTATTATGTTGTATTTAATTTCCTCTTCCATCATGTTCATCACTAATCATTGAAAAAATAAATTTAAAATATTCACATTTTGTAATTTTATGTTTCCTGAAAGGCGCAGCAGTTATTCCACCCGTTCATTTGATGTCTGAACTTTTATGCGATTTTATTAGAGTAATTACTGATTCAAGTACAATGTGTTAATAATCTTCAAGGATTTATGGCTGGAGACTAAAATCATTTCTTAAAGGCAATCGAACTTATAGGCTTCATTCCTTTTCTCACGATGAATGCATCATAGCAACGATTAAAATGTCTCAATTTCCCATTCTCTTTCATTAAATCCCGTTCCAGTTCTTAACAGCTTTCCATTGATGATTACATCCTCTGCCATACGACATTGACTGACTTACAGGGTAAACATGGGGATGTTCTCCAAGAGAGCATCTGCTTCACCTGCTTATAGTCTGCTATTCTTAAGATGTAATTCGCAAATTTTAATATACTAAAATAAAGCTTGATGTGATAACTAATGGGGAGGATATTTCTAATGACGATGACAATTCAGCATTAGGGGTTTAATTATATCTCGGCAGTATATTAAATGAAATTGATATGATGAATTACGATATTATATCCAAGCTCTTTGTATTTACGATTCTCTCTCAATCGGGAGGTCATTCTCTGACATCCTAGTATACTTCGTATTTTAATAATAGTTTACATAAAATCACATGCGGACGTTAGCTGCCTGCCCTCTCATTAAAACGTGGGTTCCTCCGTACTTCATACCGCAATTTTTGAGATGTTTCAGAGTATACATGAGTAAACACTAGCAAATCGTACTCACGAAAACTTCGTAGAAAAAAATATTAACGAAAGGATTATGAAGAAGAAAGCAGATTTTTATTTTTATAAATAGTGATCTGTGAAAGAACTGAATATTGCAATAGTGTCATGATAAGTATGGCATCATACTTTAGTCGCTTATAATAGCAGGAATATTCACATAACAAAGTTAAGCACGTGCAAGTTATCGCAATATATTGGATGGAAGGGAAATATTTAAGTCGGTTATTAAACAGACGTCTCTAATTATTGCCGGATAACGCAGTTACTGCTCATTTTTCCAGAGACATATAATAGTTTTGGAAAGCGGAGCTACTATCGAGCACAAGCGAAATAATTATAAGGAAAATTATCCTTCATCAATCCAGGTATGCGATAACTAAGTAGATTAACACGTTCTGGCGTTTATATACTTGCATTAGGCAGCATTCCTGTCGCTTTCTATCTTTTGCCCGAGTTATTACTAGCAGCAACGGTAAGCGTTCGTAACCAGCATGGGTAAAAAAAATAGAGAGATGTCTTCAAATGAAACCAAGTTGTTTTCAGAAGTCCTCTGAAAAGTATCTTGATTACATTTATGGAATTTAAGGATCCTAAGCATCTTAGTTTCCACAAATGGAGCAAAGAGGCTCTTCTCGCTTGTGAATATATGTTCTTACGTAAGACTATGCATTCAAGAGAGGGCAATGACTACAACTCTTGATTGTTTTTGGCCCCCTAAGAAAATATCACCCCTTCTTGAGCACGCTGGTGAAGATCACGTAAGAGCGAAGAAGAAAGAGTGAATTGATAGTATATGCATATGCATGGGTGTAAATTAAAAAGGTTATTGCATGACTATATACGCGTCTGTGGGTGTACCTTTGCATGATTTCGTTGGCTTAGTATTTGTTTTTATTCTCTTTTACGGGTGGTGGCCTAACACGCCCCTATGGCGGCTTGCGGGATATTAAATAAATGTAGATGTGAATGACAGCAATGCCACGCGAACTAACTCTCTCAGAAACTTTGAGAATCGCTATATATTGCGTGCAAACCTACTTCTTTTTCCATTTGTATGTGGACATAAAAATCGCCTCCAGATATTGTGTGAGCTAATTTAATACAGCACTCTTGCATTTAAGTTTATATGATTTCGCTTTCCAGATAGGTCGAAGGTTAGGAGCCAGACGAAGGGTAGTCTATGCAGCCTAAGTATAGGTAAAATTTTTGTACTGATCAGAAGAGTATCGTTAATTTAATGGTAATAGTTTTATCAAATGTTTATCCTTGTTTTATATAAAATTTCCAAATGAGTAGTAACATTCATTAGGATTTTTTAACTTGCTAGAGTCATTTTAATCTACCTATTCCCACACATTATTGATAAATTAAGAATGCCATTTACAAACCCAGCAGTCCTTTCTTCTTCGCATATAATAAAGGCTGAGCTAATTCAGAAATATTTAAGCCCTAAAAAGTCTCAGAAGTGCCTTGAATATTGGACCATGGTGTATTTGGAATCGAGGATTTCCGGTGTTGACAGCAAGTACAAATAAGTATTCTAAAAATAAATAAGGACTTAGTATACTAATAAATATTTAAGTTTTTCATCTAAAGTTGGGTTTGAGATTTTAGCTTTTAAGTGACATTTTGTTTTATGACGTGGAGCTCAAAGTCCAGAATTTAACCGTGCATAAATGACAAGTGGAAAGTGTTATAACCTGTCAGCCATGTTATTCTTGTGATCTTATGATTGCTAATGACTGAGATTCAGAGCTAATGGAAGAGATTTAAATATCGTAAACACAATTTTAAATGAGCTAATCCATTAAATTAGTGAATATAGTTTACGTTTTATTTTAAATTGTTTATATTAGTCATTCATTTATGAACCTTGAATATTCTTCGCCGAAAACGAGCATTGACATCAATTTCTGCGCAAAACATATAAAATAACCCTCAAACTAGGATTAAAGAGAGTCCCCGAAACGTTGGCGTAATTTAACCACCTCTGCAAACTGAAACTTTGTTGACACGTCATCAAATATTGCTTTCAATGGAACGTACATTTGGAGTCCTTGATGGCATGGAAAAATGCTCAGAATATCGGTATCATATCGTTGATTGACTGGGGTGACGTTAGAAATGGCAAATTATAAAAAACCGCTGCCGAAATGATGGAACGATTGGTGAAATTATATAATGCACGCGAAAGCAAAAGTGATATGCGTGAATTCTGGAGCTCGTGAAACTTCTCTTCACCCCTCTCCATCTCCTCTTCTGTGAGTGGCAACATTCATACACTGGCGCGTGCTCTATTATTCGAACGCTATCCCATCGAATGCAATTAGAAAAGGTTAATGTGTCTCCCAGTTAGAATAAGTATTTCGTTAAGTTGGTACGACCTGGTGTCGAGAATGGAGGGGGAACGCAGTAGGCTGGATGAGCATTGGTTCGAGGCATGGATGGGGCTTACACGAACATGGGGAGAACGGGTTAGCCACGCGGTTCAGAAGTCCCGATTTCTTGGAAAATTAAAACCGCAACTTGGTAAAAAAAAATTAAAGGGATGATGTGTCGCTCCGACCTTTCGTAAGATATTCGCAAAAATGTGAAGAGAAGACAGAGTAGTAGTTTGAGTTTTGTAGAGAATTACTCTCTTCCCATGACACACAGATGTTTTTTTGTTTGTAATTTAAAAAAGATATTTCACTTTCCAAGTGCCCTAATTGAAAGATTTACCATATGTATTTTCCTAGCTATAAATAATTGAGGCAACGAGTAGTTTAAAGTGTAATATTTTATGGGAAAATAATATAAAGGAATTTCATATTCGAGGATTATTGCTCCTAAGTTAATGCTCCGGAGAAGTATTTTCTACGAAAATACAAGGCGGTTTAAATTTTGGAATTACAAATACATAAAATAGAATATATTCTATTATTTCAGGCTTCACTTCGTGGAAGTATTTAATATCCATACTAAAAAGTACGAGTCTTTCTTTTTAGTATGGACTAAAAAGTACGAGTCTTTCTTTTTAGTATGGACATAAAATAGAAGCGACTTGTTCTTTTAAAATGTGTAACTCAGCTTTTTTTTATAATGGACCCAGTGTTTTGAGCAGACATATGATTGTTATTACTAATAGCCGAAACCTAGAATTGAAAAATGATTGGAGTGTTGTTAAGGTCTCTGTTTTAAAAAATATTAGTTACTCAATAAAGTCGACTGTTGAAGCCTAATTTGGCTAATCACCATCTTAATGTGGAAATAATTAAATACTAAGTAAAAATGTCAATATTTAGCTAGACTTGAAGAGGACTGTAAAGTTACTAAAACAGACTTTTTTACGTCCCAAATTTTAAGCCAAATTTGGTGTTATTACCAATTAAGTAGTCTACTTATTTATTTTATTTTTGGTTGAATCCTGGACACTAATTTGTTCAGTTAACCTTCGTAATCTTAAAGTATGTACACACCATAAATATATTTTGCGTTTCACTCAATCTCTCCCCAGCTTTCATGAGTTGAATCTCCCTTCACGGCGTCTAATACGTTTGAAATATCAGAATAAAACGAAGAGTAAGTGTTCTCTTTTTCACATTAGTAAATAAATACTGATTTGAACGAGAGCATTAAGGATTTCAATTGTATTTGCGTAATGTATACAAGTTTTGGAATGAATTTATTACATCAAAATTAAAATCAGGCTTATATATTTAATTATTAATGGCTAATTTGCTACAACTACCCGACTATCAAGCATGTTACGAAGAAGATGTTTGATATTTTTCGGGATAAAAATCGCGATTAAATTTACTTTATTAGAGTAACTCTGCGATATCTCGACGAAACATCGAGTCTCCGCCAGGTGGTATCACCTTAACACCATTGTTTTAGATTTCCCCGGCAAGTCGGGCTCGTCAGGCACTACACTAATAGTTACTGGCCCGAGCCGGTCTGCAGCTAGGACCAAGAAGTCGGAGAAGTGATCAGATCCAGCAGAACCAGCGTTTATTTTACTGAACACGAGAAGTGATGAAACCCTTGCAAGGAGGAGGTTCGGAGAAAACTCAAGTCTAGAGAGAAAGCAGGTTGTACCACTGGAAATAGTTTCTTGGGGCTTTGACTCATGTTCGTCGTATCCACGCCGAGGAAGGAATCAAAAGCTGAAAGCTGAGACAGTTTAAATTACTCTCACAAAATAGACGATTAATTCGCCACATTCATGCCATAGCAATGACATCTGTAGTTATTAAGGAGCGCGACCGATCTCTGATATCTTTTGCGCCATTCGGGATTAGATAGCAGGCAAATTTGGTGGAGGTAGCATTTTAAGGACATGGGGGAAGGGTGAAGAGAAATCCCGCCTCGGCAAAAGCAAAACTCTTAGAGAAGGGCGCCAAAGCGATCAGAGTTTTACGTCCCATCTGACGGATGGTGTACTTCACTTTAAATTCTCTCCACAGAGCACCCCAAGTAGGGATACCACTGAAAAAATTCAGCCATCACCGGGATTGGAACCCAGGATATCGGAATGTGAAGCCACCATCTAGCCGCCTTTCACACCCGACGCTCCTCATTTATGACCCCTGCACATTCATTTTTTTCTTATTCTTCTTTTCAAAAAAATTTAAATGAGTACCTTCACAACACTCATCATTCGTTCAAGCAGTATTTGCCGTGTGTAATTTAATCCTTTCTTTAATCAATATAAGGAAAATCGCCTTTACAAATTACTCCTTTTTGTCGTCCATTATTAAGAAAATTTAATCGAGGATAAACTTACGTAAGCCTAGTTTTTTTCATGAGAAACAGCCTTGGCGCTTGGTGAATAATAATTCATCACTAGAGTGACTCTTGTCTTCTTTTTAGAGTTATCTTTTTAGTATTTTATTTCATTTTATCCCTTTCTGCAACTTTTACCTTGTTGCAATCGCCAGACAAGATTAGTGAGACTTTTCATTGAAAAATTGAAGACTGGAAAATGTTTCGATCCACTTTGATGAGTCAACCGATGTTTCACTAGTTCTGAAGACGGAGGAAATGTTCGTGAAGAAAGAAACTGCTAACAGCTCATTGTATTTATGCAGACATAATCTTGAAAATCAATGATTTCACAAGTACTAATCAATTGTATCCGTGGTAATGCATGGGAGCATGAATCCATTGATCACGTTCTACGGCAGAAAAACATATAAATAAAGGAACTTACTCCTCAAACCGCTATTGAACGACCACAGCATACACGGACTGGTTCTGGTGGTTAAAAATCTGTCCCCAAGGATGGAAACCGTCCTCGTTGCGGTGGCTAAAGCGATGTATTTATTAATATCATGTTCTTCTACATCAATATTATTTTCAGTGTTATATAATGGCATGGGATTTGACCACAAGAAACCACTATTCCACGGAGAATTATACGGTAGTTGTCGAGGGGTAACGTGTCGAGCAGAATTATTGAGATGCGACGTGAAGTGTAGATTTTTCACAATGATTTCAAAATCAAATGTTATATTAATAAAATTAAGAATACAAAGTAACTTTCCACTGTCATTAATTAGCGTACAACCGGTTTCGACGCTCATAAATGACGCTAATACGCTAATAAATGATAGTGGAAAGTTACTTTGTATTCTTAATTTTATTAAAATGAATTTCCACAAAGTTGAGCCGGGAACAATTGAATCAAATGTGATCTTGAGAATTAATTTTTTGATGGATTGTGGCTGTGTTGGGCTCCATACTTGACGGATGTATCCGGCTCAATGAATAACCTCAATTAAAATCCGCTGGGAAAGATGACTACACTCCCTATCTATTTCAAGACGAAGTGAGCGCAAAGAAAGATTAGGCTCCAGTTTGTGGAGACAGATTTCGAAAACGGTGATGTGCTTTTTTACACACTTCTTCGAGACTTCTCTCAAGAGAATGAACTCTTAAATTCATTCTGATGTGTTGAAGGACATGAAAACAGCACAAATTGGTTGAAGGTTTTGTAGTTAATGGTAATTCTCGGAATATATTAACTCCGGTCCCTCCCGTAGACCTTGACGTGGTGGAAGGACTTCTGCGTTCCGATCACCTGGAGGAATCTAGTCGGAAGACTTTGTGAGATCAGTGTTCGTTCCCATTCCGGAAAATGTAACATGATGTGAGGACTACAGAACTATAATTTTGATTTCCCACGTAACTGAATTTGTTCTCAGGATCATCAAAAAAAGGAAAGAGAGTAGGGCAAATGATTCCTAAAGGGGTGGACAGTTTTGATTTCGAAAGGGGAGAGGTACGCGCGATGCCATTGCAGTAATGCCCTAATCGAGAGGGATATAGAATACAACCAGGGCGCATTTGCCTGTTTCGTAGAGTTCGAAAGGTATTTAATAGAGTCAATTTGGAAAAACTAATGATTATATTGAAGAAAATAAGAATAGCTTAAAGGAACAGGATGCTAATCAGCAATCTGTACATGTCTTAGACTGCTCATTTGCGATTGGAGGACGGAGAGTCCGGATGAGCAGTGTTAGGAATAGGTGTTAGCATGACTGTCCGTTATCACCGGTACTGTTCAACGTATATCAGGAGCAAATAATTAAAGAGGCATGGGAAGAACTGGAAATAGGAATGAAAGTTGGAGGGGAATCTGTAAAATCAGTTAGATTTGCTAATGACCAAGCTCTATTTTGTCAGTCAGCCAAGGAGTTGCAAGCATTGCTGAGTGTAATGGAAATTCAGTGCGATAGATAATCAGGAATCAATATAAATAAAACAAAGGTTATGAAATATACCTGAAAGAGGAAGGCTAAGTTAAATATTAAAATAGGAGGGTAAAAACTTGATCATATGGACCAGTTTACGTATTTCGGAAGTGTTTTGGACCAACACGGTCAGGTTAGTAGATAGACAGATATTCGTCTTTATTTTGGGGCGAGATTGAGACTAGGGAATCTCTTCTGCCACCTAACCTCTAACTCTAGTAGGGAAAAAAGGGGAAGAATTGAGTTAGCCAAAGAAACTTTCTCAAGGAGGAAGGAATTGATGACAGGGACGATGAGTAAGGACGTTAAGAAAAGGCTCCTCGAAACTTTGATATAGAGCGTAGGTATGCACGGCTCGAAAACATGGTCACTGAAGCAGGATGATCGACGTGGAATAGAGGCTTTTGAAATGTTGATGTGGAGAGTGGATTATGGTGAAAAATCATAAGGAGGCAGGAAAAATGGATGAAAAGCATATTGATCGGCGGTGGGAAGTTGAAGACTGATATAGGTGAGAATGTTGGGCAAACGAGGAAGGGGCAGGAATGGGGTAAGGATGTTGGACGGGATGAAGGGAGGAGGTAAATACATAGAGATAGAGTGACTTGTTGTAGAGTAGAATGTTGGGTTGTTTTTTTACCAGGAACAAAATATTTATTTGGTGGTTTTGTCCATCCAAAACCTGTCTTAATCTGTGGATTACCTAATTTTTTAAAAAATATTCTGGTGACAGGATTAGGAATAAAATTTCTGATCGAGACGCTTAGGAAGAAGGCTTAATAAAATGAGGGCGAAAATAGTTGAACTTACGTGTGATATTCGAGTAAAAGACTTCTTTTCGATACTTCCTCTGCGTGTTTGAAGCACGATGCCACTAACCCAGGGGTGCAGATTTGGCCATTTAACTCTTAGTGTACTTTTCAACAACAGTTCTGCATAAACAAGGGTTTTCCATGGTGTTAAATCTTAAACAAGTGCGGGAACAGACTGAATGTAGAGGACAACCTAATGCTAAAACTAATTGTGATTTAAATTCAACCTGCGGCCAAAGAACTAGTTTCAAAGACTCAAGATCAAGCATCTCGTTAATACTACAGTTTTTCCTTCTATCAATTTAAAATTTATGGCAATTTTGAAATTAAGAGTTCTTTTATTATATATATATATAATAAAAGAACTCTTAATTATATATATATATATATATATATATATATATATATATATATATATATAAAACACTTTTTGAAAGTCTCACGGACGTGAATAATAATGTATAACACTTAGCACTAGTGGACACAGACAAAAACACAGAAACACACAAAAACGAGACTCACTATTTTTCGAATTTTCGGTGGTCGTTGCCACCTTTATCAAGGAAGAGAGGGACAGAACTGAAGGGAATACGAGGGCTGGAGCGATGGATGGAAGGGGAAGGTGGGGAGAGAATTCCGAAGGGACGGGTTTGGAGGGGCAGCGTAGGAAGGGTGGGGAAAATGTAGAAGGTGATGGGGGTGGAAGGGGGATGAAAATATAATTAGAGCAGGGTAATTAGTGCCTAATATTGATTCCTGGCCAGTTCCAGGACTCCAAGAGCCAGATGAAAGATTGCTCTGATGTTTTCAGTTTCAGAGGAGGATCAGAGGGTGGGAGGGATGCTATGATGGATACACTATAGCATTTATCAAAGGGAGTGTTGTGTTCACGACCGTCTAAATTCCGTCTCTATTCCCTCCACACCCAACCTACTTATGGCCACCATCGACGTTACCTCACTTTACACTTCTATTCCCCATGCAGAAGGTTTATCCTCCCTCCGACATTATCTCTCTCTACGCCCCCTACCTCAGCGCCCCTCAACGGAATTTCTCCTCAATCTTGCCACTTTCGTCCTAACTAAAAATGCATTCACTTTCCAAAATTGTTTTTACCTACAGACAAAAGGCACAGCGATGGGAACGAGGATGGCACCATCATACGCCAATCTCTTCATGGGCCATCTCGAAGAGACTTTCCTGTCACAGCAACCCCTTCAACCTCTTTTCTGGGTCCGCTACATAGACGATATTTTTATTCTCTGGACACATGGCTCTGATTCTCTCAACAATTTCTTATCCGCCTTAAATTCATCTTTCACTGTTAAATTCACCTCTTCCATTTCCGACTCCACCATCACCTTTCTTGACACAGACATCTCACTTCAAAACAACAAATTCACTACTTCAGTACACATCAAAGCCACTAACCATCAGCAATACCTACACCACACAAGCTGTCATCCTCAACACACGAAACGCTCGATTCCTAACTCTCTCTCTATCCGCGGACACCGAATTTGCAACACCACAGCCACTCTCAACAAATACCTTGCCAATCTACACCTTGCACTCCTCAAACGCGGTTACCCAGAAAAGTTACAACGAAATAAAATCCACCGTTCCACCCGACCAAACACACCACACAATAACAAGCCCACATCTGACGCAGGACTCAACCTTTGCACCACCTATTACCCCGGATCACACAGACTGAAAACCCTCCTTAAAGAACTGTTTCCAATTTTACATGACAATGACGCGACCTCATCCTTACTACCCCAATGCCCATCTATCGCATACAGACGACCCACCAATCTCAAAAACCTTCTGAGATCCACCAACCCTTTTGCGCCCCCCCGTGACAAATTTTCCAATATTTCCCCAACTTGCAACCGCCCCCGAAGTAAAACCTGTCCTCTTATTATGCCTACTCCCCTCTCCCTACATCCCCTCATAGCCCCCTCACCTCGTTCCCACGCTAATTGCCTCTCAAAAAATATTATTTATCTTTTATCATGCAAGCATTGCACTTCCTTTTACATAGGTGAATGCATTACCCCCTTATCCATCCGAATGAATAATCACCGGTACTCCTGCAATTCTGCCTCACTCTCTTCTCTTCCTATCCCTTCACACGCCAATTCCCACAACCTTTCATTCGACCAGTGTTTTGCTCTAAGCATCCTAGAATCCCTACCTGATTCAGCCACCAACATAGGAACTCGTGAATCCGCCTACATACTATCCTTCCGTTCCTTTAAAATTCCCACACTAAACCGCCATATTTAATTTCCCTCCCAGCATTCCCTCCACACCTCCCCTCCACGCCCATAGCTCTTTCCCCTCTCCTCTGCAATAGCATATAGCATATTTTCAGTCTCTCTTGAAGAAGGCCTCTGAGAGGGCCGAAAGCTCGAACAATTTACCGTGTGAGTGTTGTTTTAAATGTGTCTATTCTTTTCTATTTGTGTTATATTGTGTCAGCCCATTATATATATATATATATATATATATATATATATATATATATATATATATATATATATATATATATATATATATATGTAAATATAAAATGAACGTAAGAAGAAAGTTAGAAGAAAGATAGGGGACACACACTACGTCACTTGGGTGTGTTTGGGAAAAGGTGACCCACATATCCACACAACCTCAATCACACACAAAAGGCAAAATTAATTATGCAAAATAAATCAAATTTTCAACCACTCGTTCACTAGGGTGTGTTAAGGAATAACAGTCACTCTCATGAATCGCATTAACACACACACTCAGGGTTTGCAAGGGTATCTCCTATGCCAGAGACCCGTTGTACTCACACAGGAATTAAAAAAAAATTAAAAAGAAAAGGCCCAAGTTCCCGTTCGCAATCGCTCAATCACTCAGGTGTGTTAAACCTTTGTGAATCGCACTTACTCACTCGTTCAGGGTTTACAAGGATTCCTCCGAAGCCAGTGACCCGTCAATCACACTGATGAATAAATATTATAAAACGGATGTACGCACGCTTTCGCTCATTCACTCAATCACCCTCGTGTGTTCGAAAATAGGGGACATTTGTGATTCACAAGTACTCAATCGTTCAGGGTTTACAAGGATTCTTCCTATGCCAGATACCCTTCATTCACATAGAAATGACAAAACAAAACTGAAAGGACTTAAGTAAACACGCAATAACTCAATCACTCAGATGTATTAGACCTTTATGAATCGCACACACTCATTCGTTCAGCGTTTACAAGGATTTCTCCTATGCCGGGGACCCGTCAATCACACAGAAATAACAAACGATACAGAAAAGACTTACGTGAACACGCAATCACTCAATCACTCGAGATAGGCTCTTACCTACCCCCGATACTTGTTTCCTTGTATTTTTGTGCTTGCTTGCGATTGCTTGTGTTTTGTTCTGTTTATTCTTGCCGCTAGTCTTTTATGGTGCTCCAGGATTAAACAGTTTCATTTACCATTTTTCTATATTACGATAATCTACGGGTTAAGGTAGGTTTTGGATGGAAACAAGCTACCAAATTAGTCTCCTAAAGAAGCTCAACCCAACATCCTACTCTATAACAAGTCCCTCTTCATCTGCGTAACCTCGTATTTCCTCACTCCCTTCATACCGTTCAACATTCCTGTCCCAATCCTGCCCCTTCCGCGTTTGCCTAACATTCTCCCCTCTATCACAGTCTTCAGCTTCCCCTTTAGCATATAACATTTATGGTTAGCTATAATGCACTCTCACTTACGGTAGCCCCTCTTCTAAAAAAGAATGCAGAATTTTTTTGGTTCAAATAAATATTAGAACGCACTACTTATATTTCGAAATGATTAATTTGTGCCATTGCACATCATAAGTTATTCTTACACTTTTCTCATAGAACTAATACATAATCCTCGTTCGCCATTATTAATATTTACAAAACGATGTTCACGTCTTCGTCGATGATCCTCATTCTTGATTGACCGGTGTTTGCGAATCAGAAATGGCGTAAACCACAAGGATTATCGTGAGCATTGCCGGCATGGAGTGGAGAAAGTTCGCTTCCCGGATGCCAAGTATTACTTAAACTTAGAATAAAAAATAATGAAACATTCATAGTATAAGTTTTTCAATATTTCGGTGTCCTTGCCGCTTTTCTCAACGGAAGAAAACTTTTTTTACATCGGACTCAGCGGAAAGAAGACATGTTTTTGCCTTCCGTTGAGAGGTGGTCGGGAGACCGAAATATTCAAAAGGTGATACTGTGAGTGTTTCGCTAATCTGTGTTCCTAAGTTACATATGTCATGACCACACTTGTGACTAACCTTATGTTCACCTTCGCGAAATTTTTTCGTGAATATAAATAATAGTAGAATTTCTGAACTAGTGATGTAACTTACATGTATATGTCAGGATGGCCGAGCGGTCTAAGGCGCCAGACTCAAGATATTCTTGCCCATTTCCAATGGGTCTCGTGAATTCTGGTCCTCGTAAGAGGGCGTGGGTTCGAATCCCACTTCTGACAGATTTTTTGCAGGCTAAAACCTTGTCCACACATATTTCTGTACTGTTTTCTGTTACTTTTTGCTTCTTCGTATTTTCTTTTCGAGTATACTCCAGTTCTTCAGTGAAGCCTAACGCCAAAAGGTCCTCATTGCACTAATTATGTTTTATTTTAAGGTGAAGTAAATTCATTCGTTTTTCTAGTTTGCAATGAGGACCTTTTGGCGTCAGGCTTCACTGAAGAACTGGAGTATACTCGAAAAGAAAATACGAAGAAGCAAAAAGTAACAGAAAACAGTACAGAAATATGTGTGGACAAGGTTTTAGCCTGCAAAAAATCTGTCAGAAGTGGGATTCGAACCCACGCCCTCTTACGAGGACCAGAATTCACGAGACCCATTGGAAATGGGCAAGAATATCTTGAGTCTGGCGCCTTAGACCGCTCGGCCATCCTGACATATACATGTAAGTTACATCACTAGTTCAGAAATTCTACTATTATTTATATTCACGAAAAAATTTCGCGAAGGTGAACATAAGGTTAGTCACAAGTGTGGTCATGACATATGTAACTTAGGAACACAGATTAGCGAAACACTCACAGTATCACCTTTTGAATATTTCGGTCTCCCGACCACCTCTCAACGGAAGGCAAAAACATGTCTTCTTTCCGCTGAGTCCGATGTAAAAAAAGTTTTCTTCCGTTGAGAAAAGCGGCAAGGACACCGAAATATTGAAAAACTTATACTATGAATGTTTCATTATTTTTTATTCTAAGTTTAAGTAATACTTGGCATCCGGGAAGCGAACTTTCTCCACTCCATGCCGGCAATGCTCACGATAATCCTTGTGGTTTACGCCATTTCTGATTCGCAAACACCGGTCAATCAAGAATGAGGATCATCGACGAAGACGTGAACATCGTTTTGTAAATATTAATAATGGCGAACGAGGATTATGTATTAGTTCTATGAGAAATGTGTAAGAATAACATATAGTATAATGCCCAATGGCACAAGGTCCAAGGTCGATGAAGGACGCCCCAGTATCCCTGCAGAAATCAATCAACCTCTGATTGATGCCTTCCACTCGGCTCAAACCAGTGGTCCACGATCAATCCTCAGGACAAGGCTGGGACCGAGAGCGTCACATCAACCCCCTCGACACCACCCACCCGCTTCAATTCCGAAGTTCAATTCCCTGAAGGAATTCAGAATCTCTTCATGTTCACGGTGGACGGCATCGTTGCCAACATGAGCCACGACCCGCAGCCTGGAAGACTGCGTGCCCGCAGACGCCGCCCCAACCGCCGTCGTCACCTGGAGAACGCCGCCACTAGGAATGCACCATGCCGTCAGGCGCTGGCCAACACCCTCCTGGTCTGCCCTCTCCCACGATGGGACTATCACACATCTGATATTACTGCCGCCTATCACTAGAATCCCCCCTTCCCACTCTGACGGTTCCTTCTGGGTGGTGCTCTCACAGGTGCGCAGGTAGGGGCTGCAGATATTATTGGGCTATCCTCCGATAGCACCTGATACCTGTTGGAGACGGGGATGAGGTTTGCCTTCGCATTTCCCATCCCTCGCCGAAGTGTTAACTTTCCCCCGCTACTGCGCGAGACAACCTTCCAATCCTCCGACTTCCGGAAAGGCACCTCTCCCCCTTCAAACGATCGGACTCGGGGCGACCTCTCGATCACTCCGCCGCATGTTGCATTCGGACGAATCCGTGCGACCCCGTTTGCGCGGCAATTTTTCGCACCTCCACCCCGAGTCAGGGCCTTCCGCGGAAGAGCAACCTTCCCGTCAACCTTAGACCGAAGCTCAGCCATGGATCTCTACAACGCAGCTATAAACGGTACCGTCCAACGAGCGAACCCTTGGAGCAACGCACTCACCGGCGCAGGCATACATCGCGACAGAAGTCATAACTAGTTGAACACGTGCCATTCGGGAAAGTCTGTTAATATGATGTCATCCAGAAAGATACAGGCAGATTCCTTGATAGAATAGATTTTTGGTAGGATTATATGCATTAATACGCACACGCACGCACATGCATATATACATGTATACAGGGTGCGGGAGCAAAATTTGCTTACTTTAGTTGAAAGTTTCTTCAAATCAACAAATTATGTTTCTGGACCCTAGGTGTGGCTCCTAACAAAATACAAAACTGCCTACGGCATTGGGAGCACCGAAATGGAATGTGTAGACTCAATTTAAATACCTAGGGGTTACCCTCGCTCACGATTTCTCTTGGGTGAAACACATACTGGAAATATGTGGACTAGCTAATAAAAAATTAGGAATTATTAGAAGAGTACTTGGTAAATGTGATGAAAAAGTCGAAGAGACATGTTATTAGTCATTGGTCAGGCCTTATTTAGAATATATTCCAAGTATATGGGATCCTCATGAATTTAGATTAATTACCGAATTGGATCTCATGCAGCTTAGAGGAGCCAGATTTTGTAAAACGTTGTTATAATAAACTTAGTAGCGTTTCCAAAATATTAGAGCAGCTAGGCTGGGAATCACTCACGAGGCGAAGGTTAAATTACAGATTGAAGCTCTTGCATAACTTGAAAGGCGAGATCTTTAGCAGTGATATTGATAATTTATTATTACCCCTATCGTATCACGGTAGGAGAGATCATGCTAATAAAATTAGAGAGATCAAATCTAGAACAGATAGATTTATAATGCCACTTTTTCCACAAACGATAGGGAATCATAATAATATTGTTTGACCTCGGTAGGGTCATGTTCAGGTAAAATTATTCCCCCCTGCCATTCATCCTGGCGGTGGCTTGCAGGGTATGTATAAATAAATAAAACAAAGCACAATCCAGCAAACTACCCTGCATCAAGTTCTTCTTTATCTCTGTATACTTCCATTTTCTCTTCATCCCAGCCAACATCCCTATCCTGTTCCTGCCCTTTTCTCGTTTGCCAAACATTCTCCTCTCTGTTACAGTCTTCAACATCCTACTGCCGATCAATACGCCCTTCATCCATTTTTCCGGCCTCCTTAGAATTTCTCCCAAAACACCCCTCTCCTCGCCCACCACACCTAGTACTTCCTCATTTGTTTTCCTCCCAGTCCATTTCACTTTATTCATCCTTCTCAACACCCGCATTTCAAAAGCCTCCAATCTACGTCCATCCTCCTGCTTCATCAGTGGCCACGTTTCCGCTACGTACGTAACTACGCTCCGCATCATAGTTTTTACGAGTTTTATCTTAACATCCCTACTCAACGTCCCTGTCATCAACTCCCTCCTCCTTGTGAAAGCATCTTTGCCTAGCGCAATTCTTCTCCTTACGTCCCTACTACTTTGACCGTTTTGGTCCGAAACACTTCCGAAGTACGTAAACTGTTCTACCTGCTCTAGTTTTTGCCCTCCTATTTTAATGTTTAGCTTGGCCTTTTTCTTTCTAGAAAATCGCATAACCTTTGTTTTATTAATATTGATTCTCATCCCACACCTGTCGCGATGAATTTCCAATTCACTCAGCAATGCTTGCAACCTCTTGGCTGACTGACAAACTAAAGCTTGGTCATCAGCAAACCTAACTGATTTCACGAATTCCCCGCCCACTTTCATTCCTACCTCCAGGTCTTCCTATGCCTCTTTCATCATTGCCTCCACATATACGTTAAACAGCGCCGATGATACTGGGCAATCCTGCCTTAAACCTCTTCCTAACACTGGCAATACGGATTCTCCGTCCTCCAATCGCAAATGAGCAGTCTAAGACATGTTAGTTTGGGGATTAGCCTCCTGTCCCTCCAATGTATTCCTATTTTCTTCAATATACATACCCAATAGTTTTTCCCAAGGCATTCTATCAAACGCTTTTTCGAAATCAACGAAATAGGCCAATACGTCCTGATTGTATTTTATATTCCTCTTCCTCTTGAATAGTGATCTCATTACTGCAATGTCATCACGAGTACCTCTCCCCTTCCTAAACCCAAACTTATCATCCCCTAAGTAAGCATTTGCCTTGCTCTTAATCCTTTTGTTGATGATCCTGAGAACCACTTTAGCTGCGTGGGATATCAAACATATTGTTCTGAGGTCCTCACATGATGTGGCCTCTATGTTTTCGGAATAGGGACTAACATTGATTGCACAACCTCTTCCGGCCAGATTCCTTTCTCATAAATGCTACGAATCAGCCCATATAGGCTCTTCCTCCCACATTTTTCTAAACCTTTTAAGAGTTCCACAGGAATGTTGTCTACCTACACGGCCTCACTTGATTTCATCTCCCGCAATACCCTTTCTGTCTTTCTTTATATGTTAAATGGAAGAAGAGACCCTAAGGTCTCAAATTTGCTCAAATAAAGACCTCTCTTTATATATCTATCTTATCGTCGAGTATGCTTGCATGTAAGCTAAACCTGTATCTTCCTCTACGTCATGTTATCTTTCTACGTCTAAACTTTAAGTTCTTTACCATATAGTTCTCCTATATATTCCTTCCAAATCTCTTGGATCTTTTCTGTTTCAACTATTATCAAAACTATTTATTCTGAGTGATTTTATTATTATCTTTTGTAATGTTGATTGGATTTGAGATGGCATGTTATTTTTCCAATACAAGTTTGATTATAATACTTAAGACCTGTTTGCCACCTGACATTGTCTATCCGGAAATGTGAGTTTTAATAATAATAATATTATACAATAAATAAATGTTATCTTACCCAACTTATCTCTAACTGTTAGCTCAGATCTTCTCTTCTTACCTCCCGATAGTGATTTAACCTTGATGTATAGCGCACCAATTTCACCTTTTTCTGCAAACTTTCCATATCCTCGCATTGCGTCTTCCACCATGCTTATCTTGCTTTATTTCTTGCCCAGCTCAACTTTTTATTTAACTCTTTGCACTTCCTTTTGCTTAACTCTGTGTTTACATTCGTCCATTTTCTTCTGTCATATATCTTTCTAATCATCTCATCCGTGATCCATGTTTTCCTTGTCTTTTTCCCAGTAACGGGTTCTATAATTTCTTTTGCGGCTTCCCTTTCTTGATACTTAATCTTCCTTGACTCTTAATCCCTTTCTTGATACATTCCCATTTTCCTCCGATAGTACTCAACTCTTTACCGTCATCCATGATTTTCTCTACAGCCAGCTGATACTCTTTCCTAGTCAATCAGTTTGATGCTTCTACATTCCATTTCCTAATCCGCCGACCCTGTCTTATCTTTTTGAAAAGGACGCTGCATTTCATAACTACGAAATTGTGGTCAGAGTCGGCACCCGCTCCCGGGAAGCTGTGCAAATTGATCACACTGTTCCTAAACCTGTGCCCAACGAGAATATAATCTAGCTGATACCTTTCCGTGTCACCTGGAATTTTCAACGTGTACTTACGCCGTTTTTCGTGTCTAAACTAATTGTTGGTGATGACTAACCTCTGTCTCCTGCAGAACTCAACTGCTTTCTCCCCGCGGTCATTCCTCGTGCCTAAACCGTAGTCCCCCACCTCATCACCATCTCTTCCTTCGCCTACCGTCGCATTCCAATCCCCCGTCACGATCAATGGTTTCCCTGCAGGAACACGCGCAATTATGTCCTCTAACTGATCGTATATCCTATCGACTTCTTCCTCCTTATGATTGTTCGGTGGCATATAAACCTGTATAATGACGAAGCTCGTCGTTTCTGCTTTTATCTCTACTAGCTCTATCCGTTACCTGCTCTATGTTGACTACGCTTCTTCCTACCTCTTCATTTGATACCATGGCAACCCCTCGTTGGCTCTTGTCCCCGCCGCTGTATAAGAGTATTATTCTATAAACATCACTCCAGTAATCCCCGCATTCCTTCCATCTCACCTCGCATAGACCTAACATATCTGTATTTCCTCTTTCCCTCTCTCGCTTAATATGCCCTAATTTTTCTGTCTTCAACATTATCCTAACATTCCACGTTCCTATTCTAACTAATTTAGTTATCTTATGCTGAGTCTTCTGTCATGCTGCTGTCGGTTTTCCTTTGCAAGGGTTTCGTAGGAAGGCGACCGCGGAAGCCTTGCCTCTCCCGCTGCCGGGCACGACACACGGCCGATTGGGCTGAGTCTTGTAATTGCCCGGACTTATATACTCTTTGGTGTCCATCATTGTATTCTTAGGAATAATAATTGAAGTGGTTTCCCGTTGCCTTCCTCAATAGTGTTTTTAACATGACACCATCACTCAATGGCCGTCCCACTGGGGTTAGCCACCTTTGCAGCCTCTTCACTGAGAAACAGACGCTGCGTGGGCACTGCCATTTCACACGCACAAAAATATTTTTGAGCACACGGCTGGACGTGAGGGATAGAAGACAACTGTCGCAGTTAGACATGTTTACCTCTTTCCGCCAGAATATGGCACTTCACCTTTGAATTGTGAGGCAACACATTTATCACTCAGCGAAGGAAATTCACAATTTCCTGCCACTTTTAGAATGTTTACGGGCTTGATGGAAGATATAATTGTACTCACGCTTTCGTGTAAATAAACCCGCCAGTAGTTAGTATACTCGATACTAAGTAAGACAGTTTTCGTTCCGTCTCACATAAAGTGGAGCGCCTCTTAAAGACTGTAGCGATTAATGTTGACAGATAGTTATAAGCAATTAGTTTGACAACTTGATTAATTAATTCTACTGAAGACCACATGGTACATTTTAATATTGATTAATCATATCCGCATATATATTTTATTTTTATGTGGCATATTATTTTACTGTTATATCATACATTTTATTGCTTTTAGTGTTTATGTCATGACCATTATAAGTGAATATAGCACAAGCACATTTCATCAAATTGAATCTTCTGAAAAACCACATTAGTGCATGTCACTATCGCTTGGTTCAGCTCGGTCAAGATATTTCAATTGAATTCTTTTCTTTTAATATTACCGTGACACGTACATCGGGCTAAATACGCCATCTTCAAGAATGAAATGCATAAAAACTAGAAGACCTAATTGAAAGTTATAATTTTGAAGCGTGCGTAATGGGAAAAGGATGCATTTTAGTAAGCGCTTCCTCGTGCTACCGGGTGCGTCGAATGAGGGTTGCAGACGTTGGATCGCCCTCAATATACAGAGGTTAGCTAGGCAATAAGCGAGCATTCTCGACAAACAAACATTCACGGACAATAAACGGCGATATTCGCAGGTTGCATGGTTAAGACAGGTCTGTCAAAAGATATGGAATCTTGCATAATATGTCGTGACTTGACGTCGGCGAAAGTCTCAGAAGTTTATGTCTCCAGTTACCCGAGGCTGTCAGGAACACTTCTCCATGCAGGCTAACTACTAAGTTGCAAACTACAGGGGCAGGTAGAGTAACGCTCCTACCGTGAAATGGATGGTAAAAGTCGCTTTAAAGCCCTTATAGCTAAGATTTAGAAGATCATTAGAAACCGTCCATGTATTATTCCAAATTGAGGGAGCTTGTTAACCAGTTTTTTCAACAAATGTTTATTGAACAAAAACAAAATGGAGGTCTCTGAGGTAAAATATTCCAGAAGAAATGACTCCCATACGGAATTAGTGATAATGTGTCCGTAAGTGCGAAAAAAATAAGCAAAACCGAAAATAATAAAAGGACATGAGGTGGAAATATGAGGAGGACTGGAAACATGAAAAATATGGTGCTACAGGAAAAAGATCAAATCAACGGAGCGCTTAAGTAACAAAGAGAATTTTCAGAATGTTAAGAGCAGAATTAGGTCTTTCCTCAGTCCTTTACTGAAAGAATGAATGTATAGGAATTTATTTTGAGACGCTATATCCTTATGAAGACTCGCCGAGGGAAAGTGCGCATCCATAACTACAGAACAAGATCTTGGATAAGTTGCATGGAATAAATGACATGGCAAAGGGAAGGAATATATATATATATATATATATATATATATATGTATTTATATTTATATACTCGTATATATATATATGAAAGTTAGCACCAGTGGACAAAGACAAATACACAGAAACATAAAAAAAAGAAAATTTGAAACTGAGTGAGTTTCTTTTCTTTTTTTGTGTATTTGTCTTTGTCCATTACTTTTATATATGATTATTCACGTCCACGAGACTTTCACAAAATAGTTATGTACATATATACATATATATATATATATATATATATATATATATATATATATATATATATAATATATAAAGATATTATACATATATATATGATATATAAAGATATTACACATTTTGTATATATATATACATATACATATATGGAGACGTTAGTGTAAAACTAAATCCAACCGATCTTAAAATTGATAGCCAGCCACGGTGATGACGAAAATTTTCAAAGAGCTTTATTTTTTTTAATGAATTCTTTTAAGATAGATAGAAACTTAGTGGAGATTCATCACACAAAAAACGTTCGATTTCAATATTTCATACTGGATTTCCCAATTTTAACTTTCGTAAATTCATCAAATGCCCCAACAGGTGATCTTCCATCAAAGCGTAAAGAAGTTGTCATGGCAGTACAAGTTTGAGTTGGGAATCAGAAAAGATACTGAGGAATTAATTCGACAGAAATATTAATTACCGGGATTCCCAGATTAACGAAGACTGTGGTAGAGAAGAGAAAATTGAAAGGCTGCAGAATATGTTGAATAAAAGGCTATTGAATAAATGCCTTCGTTTTGCCCACGTCCAACTATGGTATGTGGCATTAAAGCTTTACGTAAGCTCATCATACGTACGAAGATATTTCGTAACGTACATATTACAATTTAGTTGATTGGGTCTTTGAATCCAACACAATGTATTGGCAATCCTTATTCCTGCAGTGGTCTCCATTCATGTGAAATTTCGGGGACTTGGATATCAAAGGTTCTGACACTTTCAAGCAGTGCGACCGTCTCACAAGGACTCCGTTATTGGCAGATCATTGATAGTCGGGTTTTATTGACGTCGGCGAGTTACGTCACTTGACCTAGCATCACATTTCTTCCTGTGGTATATTGGCGAAGGCATCAAGTATTTTCACATTATCTCTTTCCTCATCGCTACCGAATAGGAGGAGAGGGAGGATAATTAGGCTTTATCTGTTAAATCTCCCTATCGGAAAACAAATAATGTCGCCCCTAGAGGCACGTGTCTCGTCCGTATCTTGTTATGTCGGTAAACTCTCAGGAGATACCCTCATTACACAATAATGAGACTCTATAGTACTCGCGGTCTCATTTTCAACAGATGGAAATATTTTCTTCGAATTCACAGGCAGGAGATGATGAACGGTGGATTTTCCTGAGTATTAATGCATTGAGACTTCGTTTAGATTGTATAATAATAATATCTGACCAGTGAACAAATCCCTTCCAAACACTTCATCCTCCAGCATCGATTTGCCATTGCGCCACTCCAGTTAGAAGTACTGAGATATGGCAAAGGCTTTGAGTTTGAACCATGGACAAGTATTGGAGAGGAGGGCGAAGAAGTCTAACGCAGCAAGCTCATTTTGTGTCATCTTTCCTCAACAAAAGTGTACAATGGCACAGTGCCAACTGTGACATAGCAAAATTTTGATGAGTCATTAAGGTGGTAATGCTGAATAAGATGTGATTTCGCGTCTTCATAGACATGAGTAATTTGAATTGAGTTTTTCATATGTAGTCCTATTACAAAGTGCATCATTAATTCCACAGATTTAGCTATATAAGCGAGAACACGTTATCCATATGAATGTCCTTAAATACTTTACTCAATTAATCAAAAAAATATATTCTAATCATTAAACTATTTGTTTTCTGTCCAAATTTCACAAACTGAGCCCTGAAGAGAACTATCGCCGATTTATGTATGCGGGCATTGTGCTTTTATTACCCTTTATAAATGGTTATCTTTTCCTTGAATAAGCTTCTCCGAAACGAACTATTTCACTTGCACGAGTAATGAATATGTCTACTTTTCTGAACAGAACTTCCCTCTCTGATATGGGGTGTAAAAGAATAAAATTATGAGAATACCAAAAGGGAAATAATAAATACTGTGCACAATGGATGGTCATTAATCATCATACGATCATTAATATCTCTAGCTCCCTCACAAGTTCCGATGGCTGACTTTCCTGCCTTCCTTCCGCAGGGAATCTTTGATAATACATACAAGTTATAACACACAATCACCAAGCGGTACGCATGAAGGTTTTATCGTTAAGGTATTTCGTGTCAATGACATTTTCGCCTGTTTCGACAATCAGAATGAGGGACTTCCAACAATATTTAAACTGCGGCCGAAAACGAAGATTACGCCCTAGGCATCACTCGACTTTCACTTTGTGTTCACGACGGCGCATGGCGAGCACTCCGGGGTTCCACCTACACCAAACGAATTCACTTAAACGAAGGGTATGCTTTTCAAAGCTCACAATTTGTGAAAGGCAGTGGACGCGTAATGCTTAATGGGTCCACCATTCCAAATTCGAAGACCTTTCTTTCGATCAATCGAGCTCGGATTCCAAACGAACTGTCGAGACGCCGACGAGAGAGGCGAACGTGTTTTTGAATGAGTGTCCGCTCGGGAATAACCGAGAGTCCTCACGGCACGCCCCACTTCTCTCCATTTTCTCTTGCGGCGATCGATGGACTTTCACACTTTCACCTCGCTCGACCGGCACTACCGAATTAACGAGTCGACCGCTAACGTGTGAATAAAAGGAGACCTTGAATCGTTTGCATTCGTGTATGCATGAGGATGTTTTTTTTCCCGCGGCTCACTCACCCTATCCCGAGGTACTCGTTGATTCCGCTCGCCTGGCTGACGGACACGTGCCCCTCCATCGTCCGCTCAGGCTCCCTCCGCACGACTCAAAACCGTAGTTTCAAGTGCTCGAATGTAAATCGGTCACCATGGCCGCATCTCTAGCATGTGTTTGTGATTCCATGCGCCCGCTGCCTCTTTTTTTCTCTCTCTCACTCCTCCGTCGATGGTCTCGTGAGTGATAAGAGCTTACTAAACTGCTCGCTCACTACGTCACCGCCTTGCTCTTGATCTCTTTTACAATGCCTCCTTCCATGTATCCTTCTGTTATCACGCATCCGAGGTGGTGATCATGGTGAGTGGTGAGAGGAGTCCTGGTTCCCTAAACGAGTCATTCCGACTGTGTCGTTACGTAACCTCCTCCGTCGCTTTCTCCCGACGGGAGGTCGACGCGGATGGAATGAACGGATCAAGAGGAGGAACTACGAGCAGCAGCGCCAGCGGGGAATTCGTCTAAGGCTAACGCCGAGTAGATTTGACATTTTTTTCTTATGCTCAGACCCCTTGATCACATTCAAACCCTCATTGGAGGTTCTCTCAGTCATCCCCTTCGTCTCTGTCCTCAACGGTCTTGAAAATTCGCTAGCTCACAATGGAGAACACTACTGCCGTTACAAAATTTTCAACGCACGAGAATACAGTTTTCTTTCTCAGTGATCTGCCATTTTCCAGTACTGAACACAGAACGGCTTCGTGATTCTTCCCGGGTCGGTATTGTTGCGAAGTAATCACTTAAATGGAAAACTATTTTCCTTCAAATTGATTGTTTTCTATCGGGTACAGATGATTTCGCTTACATCCTGCTCCTTGGCATCGCACTAAATTTTGATGCACGACGAAGTATTTCGAGTCCTATTTTAATTCCAAGTTAACGGTGTAATGAGAGCTTCGTGAAAACAAGATGCATAATTTTTACGGTTCAGTTGAAGTCTACAATGGTGGACTCTTTCGGACGCTTGAATCAAACCAGTTCATCCGCGAGGTTCTTTTACCCTTACTTCACGGGCCGTATTTCAAAGGAATGCCCTGCCTCATTGAATTTCATTTCTTTATTTTAAATTTGCCAGTTTTAATTACCTTCAGCAAATCTAGATATTCTTTCATGAAAATACCCACATTCGCTGATCTTCAATTACAGAGCTTCTTAATGATGCTGGTGAAATTCCTAGATGTTTGTTGAGAATTGTTAACACTTCAGTTTTTTTCATGCATATTAATAATGGATTGGAGGTTAAGTGAGAGGTGTAAATAAATAATATTGTAATTATCCCTCTTTATTAGCAGTAGTCTATCGGTTTAGGGTAGGTTTTTGATGGCCCACAGCAATGCCCACTAACGTACTCCTAAGCCCTAACTAAATTAACGCAAAGTCTCCTTAAAAATATGCTAAATTTTTACTCGTCTTTGGCCCTGAATACTTTCTATCTCCATTAATTCCATCAAAAATACCTTTTCTTTTCCACCCTCTCCTCGTACCTCGCTCTATCAGCAGTCTTCCATCGATGACCGTATCCAACCTCACTAGGCTTACTTCAGTATCTCATTGTCTCTCAAACTTATTTCGGTATCATATTGGAATGTTATCCATATCATTTACTTTAGTATGCGGAATAATGTAGAAATTATGACAGAATTGGCATTCCGCATATCGTTGTATTAAGAGTAGTAGTAGTATTTAGGGGAGGCGACCGACTGCTGAGGTCATTTGCGCCATAGGGGATGGACAGGAAAGGATGAAGGGTGGAGAGAAACCCGGCGTCGGCATTAGCCTACTCTTTACGAAAGGCGCCGTCCCATCCGACGGACGGCGTACCCACTCAAAGTGCCCTCCACAAAGCTCCTCATGTAGGGATCGAGATACCACTGAAAAATAATCAGTACCGTCGGGAATCGAACCCGTGGTTACCGGACCCTCTGGGTGAGCAGCCAGGACGATAGCCACCGCACCATTTCGATCCTCTCGCTGTATTAAAAGCATATTCGTATGCACAGAGAAGAAAATTAAGATAACGCGCAATAGACTTTCGTATGTCAAGAGACTTAGAAATTGCACAAAGAACGTATCACGGATATGGGTAATATAAGATTAGGTTTGAACTTGAAAGCATTGATTGAATTAAGGCAGTCTCCCAAAGAATGAAGAAGTGTTATTTGTCTCCTTTTTTCAACTTCTTGAACTCATTCCCTTTCGGAAATCAAGTAGACTTAGCTACATATTTAGGTTCGCTGACGGTGGCATTTTGAATAAAATATTTAATTAGCGCTCTGCTGTTAGAATACGCTCCTTCATTCTTGGTCCTCACAGACGTAGATGATCCATCAGTTGAATTGGATTATATATTCATTTTAATATCCTAAAACTTTGAGTTTTACATTAGGGTAAAGATTTCTGTTTCCCCAAGCTCGGGGTGAAAATGTGGGAATAATTTCCTGTAGAATTATTTAAAAGTGTAAACCTGTTTGAAGCATTTTGGAAAACTATCAAATCGGTTCTCTTAAAATAGGTAATAATTGTGTCCTAAAGTATGACAGAGGGGGATTAAAATGGATATTTAAAGAAAACTGGATCCTGATGAATAGCTTAAACTAAGAGTAATGACTGTGATTATTGGCCGCACAAAGTAAAAAAATGCATCGCCGACCATGATTAAATCAAGTAATGCGCCTCTGATAACTAATTTGTGGATAGCATGGAATGATACCATGCAGTGCTAACCTCAGACGAGGTCGAAAATCAGGGGTGGAACCGAGGGGAGACCACTTCCTGGCAAGATGGGGCCAGGCCACTTCCGCTTTTTCATTGGATTTTCCTCTCCGAAAATCGGATGGTGAAAATATAATAAAAATAATTAATTTCCCGGGAAAAGTTTAGGGTTTTTTTAGTTGGCGAGGGGAATTCATATCCCGTGAGCGCTCTAAAAAAAATTACAACTGAATTCAGAGCACAGTCGTCTAATTTTCGGCATATATTTCTTGTTGATCTATTTAAATCGTTAAATTCTGCCTCCCGTACTGATACGACGTGGAACATCCACACTAATTGCGTCTCCTAGGAATGTGTTAATCACCATATTTGAATAGATAGAATGCCTGTAGTCAAACGAGGCATTCGAATATTGCAACCAATATGCAAGCATTATAAATCTAATTATGAGATTGTCTGCAAGTCCATTTAACTCCTCCTATTCTATATCCACAGTTCGTATAGCTTGCTGTGACGAAGACATTTATGATTGCTGGAATCAAAATAATGAATTTGATGGTTTGAGACTCGACTTTGTGAAAAATTCATGATCACTGAATAAATTATCTTGGCATTTTTTTTACACAACTTTTTTTCGAACTAAAATAATCTTTATTTGATGTCAGATGTTAGGGATTCTTGACGTGTAGCTGCAAATTCTCCTAAAATCATTTTCGATATCTTGACTGGTTCATTACAAAGAAATTTTGGCTTGGGTCATTGAGTAAATAGGACGATTGACAGCGTGCATAGTCCAAGTGTGCATGAATAGTATATAATTACAAGTTATGGTATTCCTCTGGGCATAATTCATTAAACGAAAAGTTTATACATGTTTGCTGAATTATTATCCCTCAATTTTTTATAAATTCTATTGTGCTTGCAAAATTAAAGTTATAGGCGTAAGTTGCTATAGCTTAATAACTTGATCTATGTTTCTAGGTATTTTGTATATTTAATGCTGATTTTTCTGTCCAAATAAATTAAAATATCCAATCCTAAGGCCACAGGTTAATTTACGCCATGGAAATACCTTAGACTAAGGTAGCACGTGATACGATAGTGTCAAAATAAGAGACCAAAAAGGACATCGATACAAAATTAAATAAAAATCAAGGAACGTTTTTGGTAGGCATCTTCTATCGGAGTTTAAACATCTCTAAGTGAGTTTACCATTGGGATTGGCCTCATTAATAGTCATATAACAACTTTGGTAAAAGTTACTCTAATGGTTGAAATATTGCGAGGTGGAGAAGAAAGGGAAGCAAGCAATTCATCACGAAAGCCATTATCATGTCAACTCTCATCAACGTATATTTAATCGAGAAGAGACGATATGTTCTCGAGTAAAATATTCCTGCAGTACACAACTTTGTTTGGAACTCCGAGCAGGTAGAATGAACCCACGATATTACATCATTCAATTGTGGTAAGCAATTTAAGATTGCAATCTATGAAGTTAGAATTCTAAGGGCATGTGGAAATTTAATGAGCCTGACACTAGTAATGTGAAGAGATATTTTTGGAATTATAGAAGTTTGATAGCGCAATTTAGTATGCTTTAGGTGGCGAAGAAACAGAATGAAGACGTATGGAAGAACGACAGTCGGGTGTTGATTTCGCTCAAACTTCAGTCACAACCCATTCAACCCGCTCATTTGCTGCATTGGTTTACAGTATTAACACTCGCGAGAGATACGATCAACGATCCAACTCCACTCAAACAGGAGAGACCGAATTTATTTGCACAAGTGCCTGAGGGGAGATTTTTTCAGCATGCCTGGCAAACCAAAAACAATCACTTCAATTTTTTAAATTGAACTATATAAATAACGCTTTTTAATCGCTGAATCTTATTTCATAAATATTTATTAAAGCAGTGGGAATTGGTTGAATGGAATTCTTCGCAAGTAATCGGCTTTAATTTTTATATCACCCCCAACCCTTGTGGTAATCTTATTTCACTTTTGGACGTGTCCTAATTACATTTTTTATACATTTTCGAGGTTATCATCGCATAAATTATTGTTGTAATGACATGCATAATTGATGTTATTTCCATAAGGCAATCTATTGATACATAATTCATTTATATATTTCTACTTCCGATGTACGTGTAGCACCTTGGCAAACTGTTTTGACAATGCTGTTGCGTGCAAGTGTGTGTACTTGCTATTTCATAAATATTTACATGTATTTGCATTTTGGAATCCGTTTTCAATTGACAATGTTTTCATTTTGATGTCTATTGTGGTAGCCCAGTTTATAGAGCGCTGGACCGAGGCCCGGGTTCCATTCTGTATGGCGCCTCTGGGTCGGTAGGCTTTGACGGGCAAAGGCTATACAACTGTATAAAAATACATCGCTCATCCTAACAAAGCATCCCACACTACAAAAAGCCCTTCCTGAATTCCGTATACTTCTTTCCTCCCATCATAACGTCCAACAAGCCTTTCCCATTCCTACCTCTTCCTTGCTGCACTTATGACATCCCCTATGTCACAGTCTTAAGCATCTCATCGACATTCAAAACGCTCCGGATCCATCTTTCCTGCTTCCTTGGGATTTCGTCCAACAACCTCCTCTCCTCCTTCACGATGCCTACAGGGTTCGTCCGGAAAATAAGTGTACTGACTACTGATTTTTTCCCGCCGCTCCAGGCGCGCCCAGCACCGCTCTGACGGGCTGCGATTGGAGGGGGGTATGTTGGCAAGCGACGCTGAAAAAGGCAGTCGGCTCTGAGCTGTGGTGTAGTAGGAGCTCTGTTAACGCGAACCTCCACGCTCGACCCACGTCACGGAACGCGATGCCGAAGTTTTTGGAGCAGCGTTATTCCATCAAATTTGCGGTAAAGCTTGGGAAATCGTCTACCGAAACTGTCGGTATGATTAACCAGGCTTACGGGGAGTCAGCCATGTCCAGAAACATGATCTTTCGGTGGCACAAGATGTTCGTGGAGGGCAGAGAAGAGGTCGACGACGAGTCTTCGAGAGGTTCCCGATGATGCCTTCGCGGGAGCGTTCCAGGAATGGGAACGCCGCTGGAACAAGTGTATCGACTCACAAGGGTCCTATTTTGAGGAATATTAGCTTAAGATATGTAAAAGTGTAATACATTTTTTTTCCTGAGCTCAGTACACTTATTTTCCGGACGAACCCTGTAGCACTTCCTCGTTTGGTTTCCTTTCTATACTTTTTTACCTACATACCTTCTCCCAACCCACGTTTAAAACGCCTCCAATCTTCGCCTATATATTCCTTCAAAGACAATGTTTCAGCGCCATAGCAAAATACACTCGGTTCATATAATAATTGAGGTGGTTTCCCGTTTCCTTCCTCAACAGTGTTTTCGACGCGGCACCATCACTCAAATGGCTGCCCCTCTAGGGTCAGATGTCTTCGCAGCGGTCTCACTGAAGAGCAGACGTTGAGCGACCTACCTTGCGTCTAGCTCCTACCATTCGACCTATTTGGGTGACACTACGAGGAGCAAATATCATTGCTCCCGCCAGCACGGCTCTAGGGGTCATCAGAAGGCACAAGCCGCGATGCGATTTTTTCCCGTGGATCAACGCTCGCAGTCAAGGGAAGTGTCCTTCTGGAATACGGCCCAATGTGCACTTAATCACCGAACGGATATGCAAGAGTGAGGGCTCACTATTGTGTCGGAGTGCTGTATAGAATGCGGGTGGAGGGCTTTCTTCCTTCGCAATACGAAGTGTTAGTCAATTATTAATATAGAAACCCACCCCACGGATACAATACTAGTACTGGTATATATATACCTATGATGAATTATTAATAATGTGGAACAGGTCTACGAAAGTACCATGGAAATAATAAAAAAATGAGATCAGAAGAATACTCATTATTACTCGTAAATTGGAATATTATCGTAGGATACCAAGACGGTAAAAATGCTGGAAAATATGAATCAGGAATAGAACGAGGAGGATGGATGACTAATGGAAATCCTACAAAATCGAAATATCTACTGGCAATAAGTAGCGGGAAATATCCTGTTTTAAGCCGCCGCCGATAGATACATCCATGGAAAATGCGAGGAGAGGGAAGACCACTCTGGCTGTCACCAAGGCATTAATGATGAAATGCCATATTAAATTCCAGAAACTTAATAAAACACGAAAAGCGGTATCTAGGATCACTGAGCGAAAATTACTGATGAATAATTCATTCACATAAACTAATCACATTACCTTCAAGAGGGCCAGAAAAATGAGACAACGATGTTTTCCAAATGCTCCTCCCATCAGCTGAACCTCAAGAAGAAATAACGTCATCAATCCCCGCGGGCGAGGACATTCCTCTACTTTATTGAACATAATTATTCCTCGCGAAAGCTATGTAGACTGACTTGCGAAGCCAAGTATAGAAATGCCCTTGTTAGCATTTCTTATTCATTTTACTATTGGATAGATTATGTGGTCCTCGGAGAAGCTTTCAAAAGACGAGCAGAGGTCAGCCAACGGTTACGTCTAATCAATTGACCAAATTGGAATATTCGACTGGTTTGTTTTTCTGAGGCCGGTCATCTCAATATTATGCAACCTTGCGCCTTTTACCATGCAGGGAGAAATGAAATTGCCTATACAAAATCTAATTCAAGTTGATAATTACGTATGTAATACATAATTTCCCTTCTCTGAATACGTCTCTGAGCATTTTAAGCATTCATTGTGTGCGTTTTTTTAGAGATATATCACAATTACAGGTTATCGATCTTAGGATTGGTTTTCGGCAACTCTCAAATCAAAATACTGTTCTCTGCCAATCTCTTCATTTCCTCAGAGCTCCATGCTCAGATATTTTTAGTTACCTACTTCTCGTAGTTCATTCTAAGCCTTCGCCCGTAATTTGCTTATGCACTTAAATGATTAATTTCAGTCAATTATTGTGTCTCAGGATTTGTCACATCAATTTCCTTCTTCTTTCAAGGGCCTTCTATATGCTCCTTTCCTCGTGCGCTCTTCAAGGAACTTCTTTATTGGCTAGTTTGCTAATCCAATCATTTTATTTTCAGCGCTCTTCCGTAGCACCAAATTTCCATCGCCTCCTACGGTTTTTTCTCTGCTGCTCCTATCATCCAATTCTCACATTCAAAGGAGAGTATACGCCATATATATTAGAGAATTGCCTATTGTCTATACCAGAATAAATATCTTTTGCCATCCACTTGTTCCAGCATGCCTTTTCCTACAAATTTTGCATAAAAAGTATCGGCAACGATATTTTCCTGAGGTTTGCGTGAAGTGCTCTATTCAGACCGTCAGTTAAGTGCACGCATGATTGCATTGATAAGTGACAGTGCATACCATTTATCACTGAAAATTTGGCGATGCGAGAGATCTGCGCCAAACTCGTCCCAAAGGTCTTGACGGACGACCAAAAGTAGACTCAAGTGTCTGCTTGTGAAGACCTGCATCGTGACGCTTCTCCAACCACCTTATAGTCCCAACTTGGTGCCAGCAGACTAGTTCCTATTCCCAAAAGTTAAATCCTCCTCCAAAGGACACCACCATGGGACCCTAAGTGCCGCCAAAATAGCTTACACGCGTACCCTCAAGGATCTTGCGGAATCCACCAACCAGGGAGCCTTGGATTCGTGGAAAAACGGCAGGCAAAAGTGTGTCGACGCTCAACGGATGTACTTTGAAGAATTTTGAGGTTTTGTACCAATATCTGCAATTAATTTATTTCCCCAATAATTTTTATGCAAACCATGTATGCTTATATGTATTCGGAGATTATCTTCCCCGCGTTAACTGCAGATCGTTACCTTAGTTTTAATCTTATTTATGTTGAGGTTGTACTTTCTCATCCCCTTTTCCATATCGGCCATTAATCTTGCATGGTCTTTCTTCTCTGCAAGATTACATGTAGCTATATCGCCAGAAAATTATCTCATACTTATCTTGTGCCATTCAATTTATACTCCAACTCTTTATCTTTTCCTTGATTTAGTCAATCTTCTCAAAGCTTTCTCAATGTACACAAATACCAATGTTGATGATGAGCTCTCCTGCCTTATTTATTCTTGTTTCAGCTTCTCCCCTTTTTTCCTCAAATCTAACCCCTCCTGCCTCCTCTTTATATGGGGTAAAAATCTCCTGTCGCTGTAGTTCATTGCAATTTCCTTGAGGATAATTGGCATCAAATTCCTGTAGAAATTGTCATAGTCACTCTTTAGATTAAGGAATATTTGTCAGTTGATCTTTCTGTATCCTCTTCTATAAGATTATTCCTAGAATATCCTTTATTCCATTTGGCTCTAACTTAAATAAATATCCCCCTTTCTTATCCATTTTTCAGATTTTTATCCTTGCCAGGTTTATTTCTTTGATGTAAGTATATCCATTTCATCCGCAAATCGCAGATTATTTTCCTCTCTCCGTGTAATCATAGATATCCTTTTATCTCATCCTTGATCTCGTTTATTGCTTTCCAAGATCACATTAAATATCAAGGGCGATTAATGAAGAACCCTACCTTTCTCCTTTAGTTATATTAGCTTCTCATCTAATCACTTCCGCCTGCCCTTTATATAGAGCGTGTCTCAATCTTCTGTCGTTGAAGCTAATTTCAATTGCTCCTGGCGTACATTGCGTCACATTCCAGCCTATGTCCATGTCTCATAACCATGCTGAGAATAATTCCCGTAAGGAGTGTCTTATATTATTACACTCAAACGTTACAGATATCAACGAACGTGACTACTCTACAATCTCACCTGAAAAGCACTATTCTGGGCGGAAAAGAATCGAGGGAAAAGGAAGTGACTCGCCAAAACAAGGAACTTCCCTTCCCCATTGCGCGCAAGTGATAAATATTACATAATATTACATATTTACCTGGTGTGTTTCCGTAATACCTTAAGTTCTTTGGCCTGACTCCCCACTGCGGCTTCCGGCGAAAGTTGACCCGTGTAATTCATGGAGAACGTGTGCGAATAAATGTGGTTCTCGTTGTTTTCTGCTCGCTGCAGTAAACGCAGAAATCTCTACGGCGAATGCAAGAACACTTCGACAGCTCGAATATCTTGTCTCACTCTGGTATATGCTGTATTTTCCACCGGAGTATCAATCATTCCTTCGAGTGCAAGTGTCATCGTCCTCGATCACATCCGAGGTCGAAAAAATCAAGCAATAACCCACTCAAGGGAAGAGGGCAAATTCGCTGGCAATGCCAATGATTCTAGGTATTTAGCCGACGCCTCACGACGGTAGAGCGACAGACCTCTCTTCCCTCAGCTTTGAATGCTTCGTTAACATCATCATGGAGGTATTGTTTCATTGTTATTCAAACTAGAAGACGCTTGCAACATTAGAGCAGTTATATGAGTGGATTTATTTCCTCAGATATAAGATTTCTTAAGCATAGGATTCCTCTTTTAGAAAAAAGTTATCTTGAGCATGAAGAGTCTGGAACGATAAAGATCTGAACAAGGGAATGGAGTATTGTTGGAACAAAAGTTCTTCATATTGTATCAGATCAACTTCAGCAGTGTGTAAGCATGTGGGACGTGGGGTTCGACCATGGATCGTTATAATGCACGTGCACTATCTCAATGGACGTGACGGAGAATGAAAACGCTCTCGCCATGCCTCAAATTTCTCAAGACCAAACTCGTGTTCTCATAGCTTCTTGCGAAACCACGAGTCATCAGGTCAACTTGGTCCCGATGCCCATGACCTCACACTGCTACAAATAAAAGTCACATAATAAATAGCGATGGCGATATTTCGCGGAAAAATGATCCGTAATCACCATCCTACCCTAAGGACCTGTAATAAATAAACATAGATATCCGGTAATTCTTCAGTCCGAGCTCAAATCCCGGACTCACTGGCCCTAAACGAGGTGGATTGGGTCCATAGTTGATTAAACGAAGGAAGTGAGTAAGCTATGAAGTTTTTCCACGATGTTCGTAAATTATGATCATTTTTTTCCTCAGTGCTGATGTATTGTAAAATGCGTATTAGTAGAGGAATAAGCGCCGTAAGATTTGCAACAATAACCTCGAACTGCTTCTTCCAGAATCTTTGAATCTCATGTCATAAAAAGAGAATACATCGTAGTCACTCTCGATAAAGTTGACTTATCGGCAACCAGCTCAAGCTAAATTGAAATTCGAGTATCAGTCAGCGACCGAGGAAAGTCACAATAAAATTATAATTCACGGGAATTCAAAGGGAGTCGTGGAGCATATCTTATTTACTATGTAGGCTCCATATCCAAGACTGAAGCTCGTTTCTTCCGGGAGAGAAAAAATGAATCTCCGGACGAATTATAACCCTCCAAGTTTATCGGAATTCCCAAGTCGAGTTGCCTTCCGGAATCCCAATACAAGGGATTTAATTACGCCCCACAGGCAAGTTGAGCATCTAGTTTTCACCCGAGGATAATTTGCTTATTGCGGCAGAGATTTGTCGATTTTCTGCGAAATGACGAGCTCAGTGATGGACCAATAGAGTTTAATTGGCGCATTTTATGAGAATTTTGATGAAAATGGTAGCTGATGATTTAGCAGAAGAGATTTTGCCTAAAATATTAATTCTTAATGGATTACATTGAATCCCTATTTTGTAAGACTGAAATGATGATTATTTAAACTTAAGTCATTATTCATCCCTGTTTATTCCATCCCCAAAGATGAAATCGTGAAAGCCTATCGATGATCATAGAATTTGCATTTTTTGCAAACGCCAACTTAATTACAAATACGATACAGGCGATGGGAGATGGATGTCAATAATTATTTCAAATAGTTAAGAAGGTTGAAGCCAGTTTTGCTGATGCAGGTACTCTACTTTTAACGTAAAAAAATATTCGTGAGCTGTAACTTGGACCACGGCACAGGGATAGTTTTAACACAAATAAGACGCGTGGTCCTGCAAGTTTAAAAAACAAACCATTTTTCTGGTTAAATTTGACTTAGGGTTAAGTAAAAGTATGTTTACGGATATAAACTAAGTACCCTTCCCAGTTTTGAAAATTTTAATGAGGTAAATCTTATCATTGGTCACCGCAAGAATTTGTTGAAATTGTATCCAACTTTTAGATTACATCAAGTTTCTGACGATGCAATGTAGATAAATTCTATTTCCCCTTCGTTGTAATTACCTCAAATTATGTTCCAATCAATTGTGTCCGTGATGTGATTATACAAACGAAAGACATGTCCTTGATTCCCTTAATATGTTAATAATATCGACTTCTCTTGAACGAGGAAAATTTATCATCTAAGTTTGCAACGTCAAAATAAAATTCTTACCACCCTACAACCTTTACATAACTGTGCTACTTGCCTTCGAAGGAAAATTACTCGTATTTATAGGCGATTAAATCAGGGACAGACGATTCCCTCATTCTGGTCCTAAATAGCTGGTAGGAATGAACGTTACCTTCTTTTGATGAAAAATATTAATCTGCTTACTTTCTCACTGTATTTTATTGTTACAATCTTTAATATATAAGGAAACATGTAATTCTTTTATTGTATTTAGATAATGTAAATGAAATCTTTAGAGCATATGGAGTTGTGCGTGTCTTTCCTCCTTCCGAAAATAACCATGTTGAACTCAACTTAGGTAAGCTAAACAAAAATTATTTCAGCGCCGCAATGATGCAAAATACTTTGCATACTACTCCGCAGAAATTATTCATGTTATTATTTAATTAATGCAACAAATTATTTACCATAATTTGTCTTAAATTTGGGATACACAAACTCTTTCATAATCTACAAAATCGTCTGCACAATACGGATCGTGTACCAAATGGCGACGGAAGTGTGGACGCAATGGGAAAGTAACAAAAAGTTTCATTGGTCCGCGGAAATGTTTTATACAAAATCTTCTCACCTTCCATGATCTAGCAATCATTGGACCACACGACTCTCCCTACCGGTTGGGAGGAAATATTATCCCTCTCAGGTTACACCCTCGGGTAGGGTGAGGAATGAGGACTAAAACTCTTTCTCCGTGAATAAGCTCCTCAAATGGTATACTTGCCCCCTGTGTGCCTGAAAAAAAACACACGCTTTGGGTAAAACCTATCTTCTTATTGTCTATTATATAAGTCTTATTGAATTAGAACGCGGGGTGAGAATTAGTTAGCGGTAATCATTTTGGTAGCGAACAGTCACTTTCTTGCATACTTTCTCTCGTATTTCATTAATTAATTATTATTTCAAATATCGGCATATTTAAATTTAGTATAACAAACTGATGCCGACATGCCAGGACTTTTTATCGACTTAACCATGTGTGGATAACATACAACCAAGTTCCAATTCAGATTTGCGGTACCATAGAAGTACAGTCATTATTATTCTATCTAAAGCTACCCTCCAACATGTTACCCCTTGACCCACTCCTTCCCTCACATTTATCTCTGCTCTTGTCCTCGCATGCCCTCGGACACGAGCCCTTTACCCTCTTGCCTACCACTCTTGTACCATCCTCGGACTCACCTCCTCCACCCCTGCCACTACCCCCCCCCCCCCGTATCTTCGCAATGAACTCACCCCGAGCACATTCGACGACATAAACCTGCTTCCTCCTCTTCGCCCCACTCGCCGCCACACCATAAATGCCCCGGGCAAACTCTCCGCCCCACCCCCAACTCAAAATGCTTTACCTTTTACTTCATTATGAATCACATTTCCGAAGGACGCACACGACCTCGTTCATAACCACACTTTCACGACTATTACATCTTTTGTACTTTTGCATACATTTGAACAAAATTAATCATCCCCATAACTTAAAGCTACTGGAATTGTACTAAACATGCATTTCAAATATTCATATTGTGTCCCCGAGTATTATATTTATAGTTCTAAATAATTAATTGAAACCTTTTTCGAAATGAACACACACAGTACGTGTTGCATGTATATGTGTATATGTACACATGTATATATATGTGTGTGGGGGTGGGCGGTCGCGGTAGGCCAAGTGTAGAGCGTTGGGATACTGACCGGAAGGCCCGGGAAAGCCCCCCTAGCTCCACCCAAGCTTTGTGGTTCTTCAGGTACCAGATCTTCCTGGGAAACCATAACCGGCACAGGGAAAGGTACTGGCACTCCTACCCTTATGAGCGAATTTCACGCGCCGTTGGGCTTAGTACTGGGTGAAATCTGGCATCACTTACCAAACCGACCTTCGGGTTGATTACTTTGTTTATGGATAATATATACAAACATATAATTATATTCACACGCTCGCAAGCACGCACACATATGTATGCATACATTCAAACACAAAAACCCGCAATATGACGAACAAATACCTGTATTCATTCACATGGAAATAGATATTAGGAAAAGAGATAGGAGAGCAAATAAAAGACGAATACAGGAATGGTGGGGTAGGCGGAATCTATCAGATCACAAGGGCGAAAATGTTTCCTTAAACGGGACTTGAACCACGGATCTTTTGACCAGCCGGACCGATACTCAGACCACTTGAGCTATCGAGGTAACGTGATTTACACTGAAATCTGCGGGGGATTAAAGCAACCAGGTTCCCCGTTTCTTTGGCCAGGAGATGGCGTTAGGGAGCTGTTAAGAGTGTAAATTACGTTTCCTCATTCCGTTCTCTTAATCAAATAAAGGCGACGTGATCGCCGGAACTTCAAAGATGTTTATGCGTGTGTCCCTTTCCAATGTGTTATCTATATTTAAATGAATCGTTTCAATGTCTATGTTTATATCCAATGTGTATATACAGGTATATAGTATATGTATATTATATGTTATATTACTATATATTATGTATAATATATATTATACCTGTATATATGTATATTATATTATGTATATGTTATGTATATGTATCTATATACATATACATAAAACGGGACGGCACAATAGAGCACAAATAGAATAGCAACATTTAAAAGGACACTCACACGGTAAATAGTTCGAGCTTTCGGCCCTCTCAGAGGCCTTCTTCAAGTCAAGGCCCTCAAGGCCCTCTCAAGGCCTTCCATTATTGTGCCGCTCGTGTGAGTTTTTCCGTATAATCGTTATGTATATATATATATATATATATATATATATATATATATATATATATACTACCTTGATCAAAAATTTCCCGGAATTTATTCAGAAAATTAAAAATACAAGTTTATTCATCTAAATCTATATTGTCCCCTTCAAAGTAATCCCCATCGACTGCAACACACTTATGCCAGCGCTTGATCCAATCCTCGAAACATTTTTTATATTCGGTTTTCGGTATGTCCATCAGTGCTTCCTGCGATTTTTCCATTACTTCCTCTCGGCTGCTAAAACGCGTTCCCCGTAATGGTTTTTTAACTCGATTGAACAGAAAGAAGTCACAGGGAGCCAAATCAGGTGAATTCGGTGGCTGTTGGATGGTATTTGTTGCATTTTTCGTCAAAAAATTACGAATAATGATAGCACTGTGCGACGGTGCGTTATCATGGTGCAAAATCCACGAGTTTTCTGCCCACATTTCTGGTCTCTTTCGGCGAATTGCTTCACGCAAACGTCTCATAACGCCCAAATGATACTCTTTGTTTACTGTCTGGCCTTCTGGCAAAAATTCATGATGCACTACACCGTTGTAATCCATGAAAACCGTCAGCATTGCCTTCTTTTTTGACTGAAAACGACGTGGTTTTTTTGGTCTCGGCTCATTTGGTGAACGCCATTCACTTGCCTGATGTCTGGATTGCGTGTCGTACTCATAAACCCACGTCTCGTCTCCAGGAATGATCCTTTTGATGAATGTGGGATCGGATTCAGCCTCGCAAATCATGTCTTTTGCGACGTCAACACGGTCTCTTTTTTGCATGAAATTGAGGTCTTTTGGCACCAACTTTGCTGCTACACGACGGAAACCCAAATCATTAACCACAATGTCTTGGGCGGATCCATAGGCAATGTTCAAGTCCTCCGCTATTTCTCTGATGGTTAATTTGCGGTTATTGACCAACATTTCTTTTACTTTTTCAATTTTTTCACCGACTTTCGATGTCGATGGTCTGCCACTGCGTTCATCATCTTCGATTGACTCACGACCACTTCTGAACCGCTCGTGCCACTGGTAAACGACCGTTTTTTTTAGAGAATAGTTGCCGAAACACTTTTCCAACATTTCCAACGTCCGTTTTTTTTTTTTTTTAGGGGAGGCGACCGACAGCTGAGGTCATTTGCGCCATAGGGGATGGGCAGGAAAGGATGAAGGGTGGAGAGAAACCCGGCGTCGGCATTAGCCTACTCTTTACGAAAGGCGCCAAGGGGTCCGCAGTTTAACGTCCCATCCGACGGACGGCGTACTCACCCAAAGTGCCCTCCACAAAGCACCTCAAGTAGGGATCGAGATACCTGCGCCACTAAATCCGTTTTTTACGCAAAATTTAATACAAGTTCGTTGTTGCAAATTTAAATCCATTTCTGCAATTGTAAAAAATCGCCAACACACACAGAGATAGATGTACTCTTGGCTACGTAACTTTTGCAAATGTCAAGTTATGACACTAAGATTTAAAGGGAATATCAACAACAGATGTACCAATTTAACAAAAAAAAACATAACTCAAATCGGAACGATGGGAGCGCCACACGGTGGTTATTCCGGGAACTTTTTGATCAAGGTAGTATATATATATATATATATATATATATATATATATATATATATATATATATATATATGCCCACACACGCGTGTTATTTGAATATCATCAATTGATTCCTTAAATTTTTATGAAATTGACCAAAATTTTCGATATTAATTCATCACTTGGCCACACAACACCCATGCCTACAGCTGGGTTTCAAGCACGAGCAGTTCAGGTTAGTTGGTGAGCACGCTTTCCACCGAGGTGACCGACCTGGCTGCAGATTTCAGGTACCATAATTTCATATTTGATTTATTTTGACCATCTTAACCCTCCATTACATGGAGGTCCCACAATAGATTATGGATGCAAACTGGTCTCTATGAGACTTGGCCTTGAATCCCCTTTGCTTCCTGGCGTAATTATTTTAACCTCTTCGTCTCACATGATTTGTATGAGAGCATATCCCAATGACCTCCGAGGATAAAACTATTTAGTATTCCATGCAAAGGCTCTGACTTAAACTATTCGTCATTTCTTCAGATTCGTCGAGCTCCGTCTATTAGCCACCATTTTATATATATATAATATATATATATAATATATATATATAATATATATATATAATATATATATATATAATATATATATATATAATATATATATATATAATATATATATATATATATATATATATATATATATATATATATAAGTAAGGTCAGTTACAAGCGTGGCGAATATGTATAAAACTTAGAGACACTCAAAGTTTTGGTTCTTGAATATTTCGGTGGCCCAACCACCTGAGTATTTCTTCCTTCCGTTAAGAAAGGTGGTCGGGCCTCAAAAATATTCAAAATCATTACAGAATGTTTGCGGCTGATGATAAGATAATTAAAGGAATTGACAGCCGTGCAAAGTTTGACAGAAATTTTATTGGCGTTACTTGAATTATATGAAGACTGTTTCTATAAGGAAGAAAAACTGGCATTCCATACTACAGTATTTCTACCTACAGTGTTTTATGGAAGTAAAACTATGCAATTGCATGTGACGAAAAATGGCCGTATGAAAAAAGCCAAGGCATAGATGTTAATTAAAGCAATATCCATTCACCGACATCACATTCTTAAACCAAAAATGATTCGTTCGATGGTATTGAAATTGATGTTTAACCGTAGGGCTAAGACGACTTAAATTTCTCTATAGAGGGTGCCACTGCTTTAGCTGATGCCGAATGCGCGCTTCCCATTTTAAGCCAGTCTCATGGCGTAAGTAAAACATACTCTGAAATTACCTTAAAGGCTCCCTGGTGGCTAAATTAATTCTTATTTTCGAATTTCCTTTGTGTGGCTTGGTGGACAAGTTTCAACTATGAACCAACTGCCGCTTTCCGTACAGAAGCGCCTTCTACCAACCACCCACCGAGAAAATCCGGTGGCCGTAACCCTTAGAGAAAGAGGGAAACGTCATCATGCCAGGCACTTATTATAGCTTCCTAATTCCATACTTTCCAATATCCAGCTGAGCTATTCCTAACAAAATCTTATTTAACAATATGCTCCAGTGTTTAACAGTTTGCTGGAGAAATATTATGTACACATTTTGGAATAAATGCATTTTCAAAGTGAATTTGGTCATCCCGAACTTGTAAATTTTGAACATTTAAATAGATCGCCGATTCTCCACACAAGAAGAGAGGGTTAGGTCTCTAATTTTTTAGACGCAAGCGCGAGTAGGGATCGAGGTTTGCGGTTTCATTATCACTTGTTATTTTCAATGCGGAAGAGTATCTCAGGCGAGCCTACTATGCTCTCCATAGCGTCATTTGGAATATAATGTGGTAAACATTGAACTAATAATGTAGGGTTCGAAAGGTGCTCACCAGAGTAGTATTTGTCTACAAAAGCTGGGCTGCTCTTGCGGGCTGCAGGAGTACAAACATGTGTGCCTAATGGGTTTTAAATATTTAATGTGGCTAATACGTACTGATCAACCAACCGTCGGGTTTGTTGGAGGGATTAATATTGGATTTATATTTAACATTAATTAATTGATTCGGAAAGAAAGACAATGGCGAGGAATTTACCCTTACTTCTAGGCAGTTTATAATGTAACCGGGACATTTTCCGAATTTCTCTGAGTGAGGAAGATCGAGGATGTTGAATTCTGCTTTTTAACCTGAAGGATACTTGGGAAATGTAATACTACGCCGAAAGTGGATGAACATGTCTATATTAAATGATTTTATGGAGATGAGACAGAATTTCGTAGACGTCATCGTCATCATATGACTTCAAAGCGAGGACCCCAATGCCTCCTGTTATCGTCGGCTACCAAGGTTTTTTTTATTGGCCAAACGGTAACGTGTTTATGATGGTTATGGGCCCTCAAGTATAAAAATTTACGCTCTAAGTTAGGGGACAGAAAAATTTTTGTTGTGTCCAGTGTGAAGATACGGTATGAAGTCACTTTTCAGATTTTCTTGGAAATGCAAATCTATGCTTTCTCTGGCATACAGAAATATTCTCACTGCCCTGCAGACCTCAATCCTGCCCTAAATGTTCCATTCTTGCCAGTGTCATCTGAACCGGAGTAATTATGGAGATTAGGAATCGGAAGATGACTAAGAGCGCGACGAAAGCCGACACATAAGCCACATCTGTACCAGGATAAAATCAAATGAACCAAAAGGCATGCTAGGCACCATGGTATGCTGGACCTCATGTAATGAACTACGTCACTTGATTGCCCATAAGAGGAAATGCAGTGGTGAGTTCAAATTCCGTAATAAAACAATCATAATAATGCCATATGTGAAAGTGATAAAACGAGCTATAAGAGATGGCATGGAGAAAAATAAGCGCCATCAATTTATATTATTGTAAAATATTAAGGCAATGCAAATATTATCAAAATGAGATGGATTTAATTGAGTGAGGAAGACAACAGATTTATTACATCCGCTTTATCTATTTGATTTCTATTGCTTCTTCTCTGTGTCATGAGTTCAACTTTGATTTGATGAAATTTGAACTAATTCAATATCATAGGGGTAACAATACCTCCTTAGAAAAAAGAGATGCCTTTCAATTATAGAAATAATGGATAGATATTCTTCCCAAATAAAATAACGACAAAACGTTTCCATACCTCTCCCCTACCTTTGACTACATTTCATTTCAGGGTGGGCGAAGTAAAAATGGCCTCATGTTATACTATTTCATAGAGTTTATTCCCTTCCACAAATGCTATTCGTACTCATCTATCCTTGCATACTATCTTTCATCCTGTCACATTCGCATACTGTTCCATGCATAGTCTTCCATTACAGCGGCACTTAATACGAGGGTCATCCGGAAAGTAGTACCCGTTCGTGCCGCATGAAGTGCTGACGACGCGAGTAGCCGCTGGACGAGGTCAGATAGCTTCAGTGGCTTGTCTGCCTTCTCTGAGCCAAGTTGCGTGACGCTAGCATTGCCTGTGTTGTTTCTGTGATTGTTTACAATGTTTAAAAAAATTGAGAACGCCGCCAGTTGTGAAGTGAGGGCAGTGATTAAGTTCCTCAATGCAAGAAACGTTCGCCCATGTGATATTCATCGCCAATTAAAGGAGGTGTATGGAGACAATGTAATGGACGAGTCGTCTGTTCGGCGGTGGTGTCGCAACTTCAACATGGGGAGGGGGAACACACACGACGATGAGCGTTCGGAGAGACCGTCTGTCATTGCAGACCAACTGGTGAGCTCAGTTGACGAATTCGTGAGGAACGATCGGCGCGTCACAATTGATGACATCTGTGAGCATTTTCCCAATGTTTCTCGAACAATTGTTCATGAAATTGTTAAACACCATCTGCATTATGCAAAAATTTGTGCAAGATGGGTCCCTCGCGTATCTCAATGAGCTGGCGGCGAAGGACTATGCAGCAGGAATACAGAAACTTGTCACACGTTATGACAAATGCCTTAATTTGCTTGGAGATTATGTTGAGAAGTAGTTTAAAGTATCCTCTTTCAAATAAAATTTTTTATGTTTCTTAATATTTACTTTTGTGTCTTTATTTCACGAACGGGTACTACTTTCCGGATGACCCTTGTACTTCTTACGGTTTCATAGTCTCTACAACAAAATTCACCTCATCTTTCTTAGCCTGCCCCTTCCTCTCAAACTGTTTGTTTACTCTTATCTCATATCGTCTTTCAATATTCCGTTTGATTATCCGGCTCTTCTTATCCATGCTCTCAAACATGATAAAGCGAGCAAAGTATACGTCCTCCATACTATTACTGATGCATCCACACATTACATTATATAAACCGCATTATATCATGGAGCAATAATGGCTCCTTTTACGGAATGACTTGGTACGTTGCTACAGAATATGAATACTCGTAAACCAATGCTGACGGTTTCCAGGAGAGAGGAGGTGACGGGTTGATTGAACGTGGACATTCGGGATCTGTTTTAGGATGAAGGTTAGGTTTGGAGCCCAGTAGTAGATATTGAGTGACCGACAGCTGAGGTAATTCACGCCCTTGGGGATTTGTGAATAATTCGGTAGAGGGAGGACTTTCATGAAGGAGAGAAGCCGCTGCGTCGGCGAAAGATATCAGGCTCCACAATTTAATAACCCAACCGATGGACGGCGTACTCCAGGACGAATCAACTGGACTCCGGGACACCTCTGGTAAATTCTGTCGACGCCAGGATTAGAATACGGGCCCTGTGAAAAGGAAACCCAGTACACTAGCCACCCTAGCCAACGAGAGGGTGGGAGGGGGTACAGATAATAGATAAGACGGGATGAAAGTGAGGAAAACTGGACAAGAAGGGACGAGGGGGAGACCCGGGAGTAATGCACCTGGCGGAGGCGATGAGCACGTGATTCATGTCGCGCACATGAATTTACCGCATGAATGACCTGTCTAAATCCCTTGCGCCGAAGAGGAAATCCTCGCCATCCACTCCCATCACTCCGCGCTGAGTGCAAAGGCGACCTTCGGTTCTTAAGTGTCGTCGGTTGATGGATTGAGCGCGTTATACGAGAGCATGGATGGGAGAGGGTGAGAGCTGGTTGGGCGAAGGTGTGGAGAGGAAGATAAATATAGAGAAAAACTGAGTGAAGAACTAGCGGAGCGAAGCATTTACAGTCTTCATGAGAAGGGGAAGACGAAGGAGACCATTGGAATAATCAAGGACTCTCGAGGACAGAACGCAATGTGTACCCATCTCACATAGAGGCCCTAAACCACAAGACGACGAAGACGTAAGGGGCGGAACCGCCAGCAACAATTTCATCGCACGCTTGTGATGAAAGCATCATTAAAATTACGTCTATTGCGTTTATCGCTGATCTTTCGCGCGATAATTTTTCTTTCAGTGACAATGATTCGTTCGGTTTAACAAGCATCACTTAAATTGTAATCATGTGATCGGGTTGACGTGATTTTTAGCGGAAATGATATTGTGCAGAAAACAAAGTTGTGATGACGTGAGAAAAGAAAAGGAGTCATGACGGGCTAAAGCTTCATCAATTTTAGATCTTCTGCGTATCATTCACACCCACAATGCGACACCCGAAAAACTGCCCCATGATTTCCATGAAAATTTGATGATTCTTGAATTTCTGGCGGTCGGTTATGGAAAACTGGCCAATTCGGGTGTGAGATAATTTAAGGGAAAGTGGCAAGGGGAAAGAGAAGACGAAGAGGAACTTGAGCCTTGGCTTACTTAACCCTGTGGAGTTAAATAAAAATCCCTGTTAACTACCTTGAAACTAGATCGGCACTGTCGGGAAACCTTTCCTCAAGGGATTAAACATAATACATTATGGGCAGTACTGTAATTTGATAAAAAGAGTTGGAACAGGTTGCTTGTAAATAAGGAATATTGAATATTTGCTGCAACATTCCTATATTTTTGCTTGTGCTGGCTTTAAAGGAAATAAATATCCATTCAAATTTGATATGGTCACCTAGTCTGGTAGGTTTTGAATGGCATCTATTAACTATTAGTTTCTACATATCACATGGAATTCTTTTGGTAGGCCACACACTGTTCTCTTTTCCTGACCCTTCTCCTTTCACCTGTCTTCATACCACCAAAACAGCACACTCTCTTCCTTCCTCTTGCCCACTAAGCTTGCGGTTTCCAATTTGTTATGGCCTTAAAGAACCCACTACTTCACAAAATCTCCCTCATCCAATTCTGTTTTCTTCTGATTTCACCCAACAAATGCCACTCACCTCAGTATTCAGTCATGAGAACTAATTTTGCAAACAATGAGGCATGAATTTTCATTCTTAGTCTTGAACCATGATTTGGGATCATGACTGATTGATGCTGAGGAGTAGAGTAGTAGTACAAGAACCCTTAAACAAACCATCTATTCTACTGCACACAAATCACTGAATTATAAATGCTACTGGGACTTCAATACCAATGATGGAAGTCTGAAGGCAACCATGGGCAACCAGTCTGTCTCATAAACTTAGAGGAACACATGCTTGAATATTCAAGATTTTTTATCCTCCAGGATTTTAAGTGTTGATGCACCTTCATTTAGCCTTTCTACTTGTCATGTTGGTGCTATGAGATGCCTACTTTCTGTCATGGTGTGAGTTCTACTTTTGAGACTGATTGATCATTGCAAATACCACTATTTCCATTGTGAGCACATATTTCCATTTCATTAAAATCCTTTTCATATACATGAATTTTATTTATTTTAATATTAATTACTTAGGGTTTGATAAGTTTGCCTCACACAGTAGACCATCCTATCATAATTAGATCGCAGCATCAAAGTTTCTGAAAGAAAGATAGGTATTGGTAGAAATACAGCAACATTTCTCTTCGTAAATGATTTGTCTTTGTTCTGAAAAGTTTTCACTATTTTTATTTAGGTCCATAATGTAGAAAGCTCTTCAATTATTTCTTATTTTTTTCCAATATTTATTAGCAAAATAAGGTCATCATTAAGTCATTTCGACTTATTTAAATATTGTTTCTGTTTATTATCTGGTCCCTACTTTTGAAGATGTGAAAAAGTTGTTTTCAGGGCAACTGAAAATTTATATTTTTTCAATTGCTTGCCACAATTCAGAGTTCGCAAAAACCCTAAGATGAAATACACAGTAGGATACCTAATATTGATTTTACAGTGATGGGATGATTTTATGTAGATTTGGCAAAAGGTCCAGCTTGTTTCTTGATGATAGCAATCCCAGATTGAAATATTCAGCTACCCAATGGTGGCATTATACTCATTTTAATGCATTGTAGCAGAAGATCAAGATAAGAAGAGGAGGGGAGGGAAAGAAAAAGAGATAAGAGGGGAAAAAGGATCAGTGAAATGATGGAAGAGAGAAAGCAAAGGAAATATAGGAATGCCCTCAGTTCAAGTGATGTAAGCATCATCTTGGTAATTTATTCACTGGAGAGAGAATCACTCTATGCTCACATTCCCTAAAATTAAAATCGTAGATAATACTGCCGAGTGCTTTATGCGTAGGATCTAACACAGAATAATAGTTCATGATTTTTTGGCGACCTATCTTTTCAATGTCAGTAAATCAAACCATAAAACTCATATTTCTCATTTGTCCATTCAGTGCGGTGTAATAGTCCAGTGATGATCCAGTAGTTGGTAAAAAGGGGTAGAGTTCTGGGTTACTGACTGAATGGCCCAGATTTGATTCCTGTGAATGCCTCTGGGCACCATCAGCTTCATCCAAGCTGTGCGACATTTCAAGTACTAGATCTTCCCTAGAAATCACAGGCCCTGGGAAAGGAACTAGCCCACTCTACCCTGAAATTGTGAATCTCACATGCCATGTAGAGCTTAGTACTGGGTTAAGTTTACCCTCATCCATCAAACCAACCTCCAGGTTGAATACTGTGGTGCAGTGGATAGACCAACAGAGTGATTACAAACTCCCCTCAAAATCATCCCTCCCAACCCCTCCATGCCTAAACCATATTTCAAAATGCATGCATAAAGTTTGGATCAAAATGGTTGAGAGAATGTTAATTTTGGCGATTTACGTTATATGTATTATACTTAGCTATTTTATAAATCACTCAGATCCAAAATCATAATAATTAAGATAGTGCAAACTATGCATTGGCATAATGGTTGTGTGTTGGAAGGATTAGCACACGGAAGAATCCCTTAGTTGATATGTGCTTTACATTTTGGAAAACATCCCTCTGACATAAAGAATAAATATAATGCATAAAATCAACTATTTATATTTGCACTTCATATATTTTTGGATATTCATCATTAATAAATTCTAATTGTGCTTTTCAAGAGAATCTCTTGACTGTATTTCCACTTTCATCATATGTGGTATTATTGGCAATTGGTGCAGGTGATATCACAATTCAGAGAAAAAGGTTGAACATTTGAAATATTGTGGAAATGTTGTATTTTAAATATAAATGATAAGCATCAAATTTAGACAAATCTAAACCACAGTGGTGAACTCCTAGGTTGGTTTGATAAGTGAAAGCAGAGCTCACCCAATACTAAGCCAAACAGAATGAGAAATTCACATATCAGGATAAGGGTTCCAATTCTTCGATTTCTCTGTGTTGCAAAACAAAAAGAAACACAGCAAATCAGAAAGAAAATCATACAGCTTGGGTGAAGCTGAGGGTGTTAAAACGTTTTCTGGGATCAAAATCCAGGCCCTCAGCTAGTAGCTGAACATTAAATGCTGGGTTACCAGACCCCCTGAAATAAAAATACTTGGACAATAGTAATTAATGTGGTGATGCTTGTTCTTCATCTGAAATTATAAAAGTTAATTCATTTTTAATGCAAGATTAAATCTTTATGCACAAAACAAGGATTTTGGGTTTTGATATGCTGATTCCAAAAGATTGCAGAAATAAGGGGAACTTAATAGTTTTGATTATATTCTAGGCACTTATATTTAAAGACATCCAGTTGTCTAAATTTTCAAATTCTCATCAATTATTATTAAAGATACATTGATTTTTAATGAAAACAAATACTTGATGTTTGTGTACCACCTTATTATTTTTCTGAATTCATAAAAGCTTCAAAATGTTTATTCAAATGCACGCATAGGTCACACATATCTGAGTAATGTATCAGTAATGTCATGTTTTCATAAAAGTTAGTGCCCTAGCCCATCTTAATTCTGTAATCAATGAAATCGATTAATTAAAGCTGTCACTTGATAAGGGCAGCCAAAATGGCTGTCCCCATAAAACTAGAAAAGGGTTATTAAATTTATTTTTGTCTTTGGTCAATGCATTTTTTTATTAGTAAGTATTTGTGTTAGCAGATCTTAACATTCTTTCAAGGTAAATCTCATGAATAGCCTTCATTATTTAAGTAAAGAAAACTTATGCAACTCAATGAACTTAGGTTATTGTATTGTCATCCAGTTAAGTCACAGTTGCTATTCACAGATTCAGTTAATGAAGAAATTGGATTTGGATAATATGATTTCTCAATTATATGATCAGCAGATACCTTTTAAACTCCTTGCAATTACCTAATTATTATTTCAGATATCATAATTTAGAGTTGCTCTGTGCTGTGATTTGGTTAACTGAATATTGAATGCACATAAAATTGAGTAATTTCCTTGCTTATTAAAATGCACATCTATAACATTTACCGCAGGAAATTGTGCAAGGGTGCCTACACATTTCATGTTTCTCTGACTCGCTTGTACTCAATGTGATGTACTTATGCCTGATAATCTGAGTTCACAAGTGCCCTCACTTGACATATCCCCAACCTGTGTGTAATTATGATGAAAGTTGCCATGGGTAAAGTCCCTGAGTCCTACTTAAATTGGTCAATGGGCATAATATAAGTGAAGTTCAAAATGTCTTTGTGTTTGCACCAATGCACATATTTACTGTAGGTTTAAAGGGTTATTTTGAGGTTGAGACAAAAGATCATCATTGTTTTGCAATTTTTAGAGCACTGCAAAGTTGTTGATGAACTTATCAGTTCTTTTACTTAGTTAAAATAACTTAATGTACAATGACAGAGCAAGAGAAACAAAGTAAAGATGCTCACATTTACAAAATCTAAATTAACACATAATAAAATTGCTTCCTTGGCTGTTCTTATTACATGCATGCAAAAGAATGATTTTTGGGAGGCATGAAAACCCAAAACACTCAGTAATAGTGAACAGTGGATCCAGAAGTTATTTGGAATTTGGTCACAAATTTAGGAGAAAATTGATTTTAGAGATTTTGAAACAAAGCTCAATTCCTCCATCAGTTCATAAGTTTTACAAATCTTTGAGAGTCCATTGCAGGACCACAATGGTGCAGGCCACATTACCACATCCTGATGTGCCAGTAACTTGGTTATATCTCATAGGCGTCCTGGATTACTTCTTCAATTTCTGTGATATACAAATCAGAAACTAAGGATCTTAGCATTAAAGTGAAAAGAAACGTTTAAATCTACCAAACAAAATATATGCAAGAATTGATGTATTGGGTGCCTTATGAATGAGATCTAAAAGTGAAGATTCAAGCATTTAAAACAACACTCAAATATGTGGATGATCACTAAGCAACTATATTAGGAGGTGCGTTAATTCCACTCCACTTAAACGTAGTAATGCCTAAGTTCATAGGCATTGGAAAATCTAAAAGATTGAGGGAACTTTTTAGAGTTCTTGTCCTGGAGCCATCTTAATCTTCAATTACACACAAAATCGGATAGTTAATGAGGAAATTCAAGACAGTTCTCTTTCATCACATTTCTTAAATAAGCAACAGCAAAAGGCCACCTTGGATTCATTATCACTATCCCCCTGATAAAAATATCTTTGTGCCACTTTTCTACTGTCTTCCGTCAATGTGGTCTTCTTCGAACAACACTTCAAAGAGAAGTCATTTGTGGCTACTGTCTTCCGTCAATGTGGTCTTCTTCGAACAACACTTCAAAGAGAAGTCATTTGTGGCTAATAGATACTATATTTATTCCTGCTAGAAAATAAAATTAAAGTTTTCATGTTCATTTAATTAGCACTCCTCATAGATCATCTGATGCCCCTGATCCATTGATAACAGTGAGCTCACACTCCTCCCCTGGGAGTTTTTGAAGTTGGATGGTTGTTGCGTTGGTGGTAGATGGTATTAACCCATCTGTGGCCATGGAACTCCTTGTTGAGATTGAACTCTTGAGACGTCGAGCATCCGTGAATGAGCTGGTTACTCCACCTCCAAGAGAATTAAGAATTTTAAAAGTTAGAAAGAGAAAATTGAAAGTCTGATACAACTCAAGTTTTCTCTGAATTGTGGGAAATTGGGTGATGGGTTGTCAGGAGTCAGTTTGTAAAAATATTTTCCTAGCCTTAAAAACACCCAAGCAGTGGTTATTGGGGGAGGTAACTGACAGCAGAGGTCTTTTGTGCCATTAGGGATCAGTGGCTGATTTAGTGGAGGTAGGATGTTCAGGGATTAGGGTAAGGGTGGAGAGAAACCTTGTCATCAGCATTATTAGCCTGTTTTTTGGTCTCAAACTCATTTTCACGCATATTATTCTGAAAGAATGATTCGGTATTCCAGGAGTGGAGCATTATTGAACTGCTGAATGGAGGGCCCGGGTTCAATTCCCTAGCTTGCCTCTCTAGGCACCCTCAGCTTAGCCCAAACCATGTGATTTTTTGGGTACCAGATCTTCCTGGGAAACCATAGCCAGCACAGGGAAAGAAACTGGCCTCCTTACATGATATGTGAATTTCACAAGCCGTCGGGCTTAGTACTGGGTGAACTTTACTGAAACCAACAAAATCAACCTTTGAGTGGTGTTTAGGGTTTTAAAATTGGAAAGGAGTGTACAAAACAGTGACATATTGACAAAAATATGTTCACAGAAATTTCTATAAAATTATTGAAATTATTAAAATATTTAAGGACATGCATGAGTACAAATGGTAAGCTTACAAATTGTTTTTATGAAGGCAAATAATTTAATTTCTGGCCAATTTTAACTGAAAATCAATCCTCTAATTTTTTGCAGGAAGCCACTATATTTAATTGTAAATCATTGGACTATTTCTCAAAGAGACTATTGAAATTTGGCAATAAATTTTGGGATTTACAAAGGAACTCTGTTTCATTGCAGCAAATATAACTGTAAAATCAGAATGACTACCATAAATGAAATCAGCCCCATTTGGTTGGTTTTGGGCAAACAAAGATTGAAGTAAATTTGAATCCTCCAAACTGCATGTGAGGCTCTTAAAAAATAAATTCTTGCTTTTAAAATCATCCATCAGATCCATTTTTATGGTGCCATATTTTCCCACCGATAACGCGCATCCAGAACTTTGTAGTTATTATAAATTTTTATAGATACCGTGCGCATATATAAATCTATATGGGTTGGGGTAGTCCAGTGGATAGAGCATTTGACTGCTGACCAGAGGGTCCCGGGTTCGATTCCCGGGCAAGGCACCCTGGGCACCTGCAACTCCACCCAAGCTTTAGTGATTTTTCGGGCACAAGGTCTTCCTGGGAAACCATAACCGGCACAGGGATATACTAATAGATGATAACAACCAATGAATACATGAAATGGTAATTACCTGTGGCTATGTCTACCGAAAGTATACAGAAGATTAAAGCCAGGTGAGTGAAATTAATTCCGAATAACAGAAGGTTCAAAAAATAAACTATTTACAAGCCAACACAATATGCCGCCTTATTGCTTTTTCGCTATGATTCGTCGAAAGTCGAAACGAGACAGGTTTGTGGGTTCTTTTATTTGATATATAAAGTAACTTTCAGCAAATCAAATAAAAAAATAAGAGAATGAATAAAATAGGATCCTTTTGTTTTGTTTGCTTTACTTCGCTTTGTTATATAGTAGATAGCTCGTAGTATCGGCGCTCAGATGTTCTAGATACCATCAGCAGTTCTTTGAAAGAGCCGCCTACATCGCGATTGTTTCAAACCTGTCTTGAGTAATTTTTTTTAATTTAGATTTTTCTCAAGAAAAGTACCCATGTTGAAGAAAATCGTATACAGCGATGTTTAAGCTATTAGTCATCAATTTTGCGAAAGGAAAAGGAAACCGCCAGTCTGCCAGGATTTATCCATTAATAAATCTTGTAAATCAAAGTTACGTTCTTGTTGGGAAAAGCGAATGATTGATGCCTGGTATGAAAGACTACACAAAATCGGGGAGGATTAAGAGTGACGTGTGTAAAAAATGGATTTGAAAAACCTCTAGGTAATATTTCAACGCCACTGCTAGAAAATGAGGAAGATTTAACTTCAGAGAGTGAACTCGGTGATGTGCCTGAAGAGATGATAAATGCATTTAGTTCATTTAATTGTGATTCAGGTGAGGAATTTCTTGAATTTGAGTGATCTACCTATCCAGGCATATATTAAGTATGTGTATATAATACGCTGTACTCTCCGTTTTCGTGAAGTACTACGTATTAGATTAAATGACGTATAGAAATTGTTTCTTCTTTTTCTCATGGATTTATAAGATGAAATATCTGTAAAAGTAACAGATCTGTATAAAATGGAATGCAATTAGAAAGGCATGCTTCCAGACTAATTTATTTTTGCGAGACTTTTCGTTAAATTATTGGGTACATAGGTATGTAAATGTTTGGATTTTTTCAATTTCCATTACATAACGCGCATCGTCATTTTTTCCATCATCTGTACATTTTTGTATAGATAACGCGCGCGTTATCGATGGGAAAATACGGTACTTGGCGTTTTGGTTGTTATGTTGGCAGCTGTGGTCATTTTACATCGGAGACGGGGACAGACCAGAGGTAGTTTGTCTGTCTGCAGAAGACGGCTGGAGCACTAGAGCAGGTGGAACAATTTACGCATCTCGGAAGTGTTATAGACCAAAATGGTCAAATTAGTTGGGACGTAAGGAGAAGAATTGCGCTAGGCAAAGAGACTTACACAAGGAGGAGGGAGTTGATGACAGGGGCATTGAGAAAAGGCTTGTTTAAACTTTGATATGGAGCGTAGTTATGTACAGCCCGGAAGCATGGTCTCTGAAGCAGGTGAATGGATGTAGATTGGAGGCTTTTGAAATTTTGGAGTGAAGAAAGCCGGAGAGGGTGAACTGGATGGAAAGGAAAACAAATGAGAATGTGCTAGGTATGGTGGATGAGGAGAGGGGGTTGTTGGGAGAAATCAAAAGGAGGCAGGAAAAACATATGAAGGTTGTATTGATTGGCAGTGGGATGTTAAAGACTGTAGTAGAGGGGAGAATGTTTGGCAAATGATGAAAGGGAAGGAATAGGATAGGGATTTTGGATGGGATGAAGGGAGGAAGGAAGTAAACAAAGATGAAGAGGGACTTGTTGTAGAGTAGGATGCTGGACTGTGTGTTGTCAGGAGAAACAACATATTTACGTGGGAGTTGTGTCCATCCAAAACCTACCTTAGCTGCTGGATTACTAAAGTAAAATATGTATGTGTGTGTGTATATATATATAAAAATATATATATATATATATATATATATATATATATATATATATATATATATATATATATATATATATATATATATATATATATATATATATATATATATATATATATATATATATATATATATATATAAGATATGAGCCATAAACACAGTAATCAACCCAAAGGTTGGTTAGGTCGGTGATGGTAGAGTTCACCCAGTACTAAGCCCAACGGTGTGTGAAATTCACACATCAGGGTAGGGGGGCTAGTTCCTTTCTCTGTGCCGGTTATGGTTTCCCAGGAAGATATGGTAACCAAAAAATCACATAGCTTGGGTTGAGATGCAAGTGCCCAGAGACTTGCCCAGGTATCGAACGCGAGACCCTCCGGTCAGTAGTGCAACTCTCTACCCCCTGGACTACTGCGGCCCAATAAAAATAAAATATCAACACACTAACATACTAGTTATTAACACTTAACACTCAAGATTCACCTCTCTCAAGGGACCAACAACTAAAAATGTATTTCCTCCAACTTACCTTGTACTCTATTAGATTTCATCTCATCTTTACAACAGAGTGATAGGAAAGGTGCCAGACATTTCCATTTTGCACACGAGTGGACCATAGTGGTTCTTAAACTGCTGGACATGACACTAAAAAGAAAGATAATGTTATTACTAGCTATTAACAGAAATAGTATATAGGTTTACCTGACTGAACAAAATTATACCACATGTTTTGGTATAACAGTTAATTTAGTAATTCATGACATATTTAATCAATATATACCAGCTTATTTAAACATTTCTTTATTTTTTTTGCCAATTTTTATTACAAATTTCAATAATATGCAATAACATATGTACATTCATCCTTTTATTCAATAGTTTACTTAACTCTTAATGCCTTCCTTAAAAATGATGAAATTTTATCTGATAATGAGGGAAAACTATAAAATCCTGATACATAAATGGGTAGAAAATTAAAGCATAATGCACAGTTCTATTTTAATTTCAATTCATATAATTTATATTTTCATTGGGAAATGGAATGGAATCTAATTTATTCAGTCAGAATTCATTATGCATGAGTGCAACTATAGAGAACTTTGGGGAACTGAAGTTAAGACTATGATTTCAATTTATTGAAGAACGCCATGGTTGTTATGGCTCAAAAAATTTTTCAATGGGCAAAGTAAAATGGATAATATTTCCCATCTAGGTATTGTTTCAACAAGTCTAATGTTGCTACAGTAATTTTGGCATTTGATTAATGGTTAAGTATCCATTTATGCTCAATCAGTCACAAAGTTAAGAATACATGATAGGTTTAGAACTCTTGAGCCATATTAAAGTGTTAGTAAATTCGTATGCTCATGTAATGAAATATACATGAACCATTTTATCTTAAATTCTGATAAAATAACTAAGCTAAATGTATAATGTGTATAATTGATTAAGTAAGACATGTACATGACAAGATAATCAGTTTTAAATAAACATTATCACAATCAAAGCTAAAGTCACCAACAATAATAACAGGTTATTGATTTAAATGAATGTCTAAGGAATAAATTACTCCATAGGAGAATTCTGTCCACTCCCATCCCATGGGAATAAGCATATTACATGATTGACAGAAAGGATAAAGAGATGAGAAATGAAAATTAACTTCCTAATTAAAATTAATAAATGAAAAAATAACCCAAATGGGAGTGTTAGTTGTTGCTTGTTTCAATCTCCACACGTACAGGGTAGAAAACTAAATGTTTTTTATTGTGGAAATGATGTTAATAGATTACATGAGCAATGAATTTTTGTTAAAAAAGAAGGAAATATTTTTATGACTCAATTAAAGAGTTCCATTTGATTCTCATTGGCCATGGAGGATCATTATTAACCACTCCAATTTTATTTACTTTTTGACTTGTTTTAGAGGTCATTCATTAACCACATTGTGTGTATAGGATCTTTATATTGTGTCATACAAAGGAAAGGGCACTTCAGGGTTCTGCCACTGAAATTTCTTAGCAAGAGTTTAAGATTAATGTTCACAATGAATCACAACTTATCACACACAAATGGCACAAGAACCAACTAATTTGATGACAGAATTTGTGTTTAAAAGAAGATAAATAAAAAAGAAAGAATCCCAAATATTGCTATGATATGGTGAAACAGGGTACGATAATTTGCTATAAAGAGTTTAGCAATTATAGTTTTAAATATTTCTCATTATTGGAATCATAAGATGGAAATATTTCAAAAAGTGGTCAAGACATTTTAGAAGAGTGGGAAGTCCAGAATCCAGTGAAGTTATCATTTAACAGAATGAGAGGGAACAAAATTAGCAATAGCTATGCCCCATGATTTTAAACATTTCATAGCTAGCAGTATAGCCTATGGCCCTTACTATGGCTTTCAAGGGTTTCATAAGGGATTGATCTTATTTTTCAATCAAAAATGCTCTGGAAGAACATGTTTTATTTAAGTTACTTAGTAATTTCATTCAAGAATCTTGAAACCATTTGGCCATTTCTCATGGTTATTTCCTTTAATTTGGCTCTAATTATATCAGTGCGGATGATGAAAAATCATGGGCTTTAGCCCAAAGATTGGGTTGACTAATAGGTGAATGGTAGACCTTAACATGTATATTAGAGCACTAGTGTGTCTTCAAATCAGACTTGCAGAGTAGGGATGCCAGCTTCTCTTTCACTGCCCTCTTTGGCTTCCCAGTAGGGTCTGATACATAGAAAATTACTCTCGGTTTGGACAGAAGAGATGAGAGGTACCTATCCCCCAGGGTCATACATGGGACCCATCCCTTCACCATATTTATAGGACAAATGCTTTAACCACTATTGTTATATACTGCCATGAATGAAAATGAATTGAAATTTAATTTGATTTAAGCCGAAATAATACTAAATAAAATAATTAATCAAAAAGTATCTTTATTTTTGCAGTTCACTACTCATTTGGTAGATCCTGTTAACCTGAATATCCCCCATGATTAATTGGATTCTTCCACATTAGAAAGGGAAAGTCTTGTGTGACAAGTGTGGGGACTCTCACCTGTATATGATGGGGTTGAGACAAGAGTGGAGGAAGGGCAAGAGGTTGAAGGCAACTCGCAAGTTGTAGTTTAGAGCCTGGAATTGAGTGAGACCATACTTAATAATGGCATTCATGACAAATCGAGGACCCCAACAGGCCAGGAAAAGGATCACCACAAGGATCAGCATTTGGATCACCTGAGGAAGACAAAAATTGGATAAACATTGGCATGGAAAAAATTGGGTAAGTGCCAAAATTTGACCCTCAATGATAAATTTACTTCACTACCATCTGCATTCTCAAGAGAAGACTTGAATCATCTTTTATCTTCAGAAAACATTACTCAAAAGAGTTAAGTCAGACACATTAGACCATGGAACTATTTCATAAAGGAATATGAGTACATGATCACGCCAATTCTGGGAATAATTTTAGGCACAGAGCCATTGGCCAATTTTCTCAATGGAGCAGTAAAAAAAATCAAAATGTCACATTGTTAAATTCAAATTGGTGTGGAAAAACTGAAGTTTTCATTCCAAATGAGTGATGAGTAAAGATTTGGCGGCAAATTTTTATTCCTTTTATAATTAATTTTCATTATAAGCCGTCTGATTGGAATAACTACCACTGAATGTGGTAAAATAGGTACAGGAATAACAGGTACCACATGCTCTATGTTTTTCAGTTCCCTATTTCAGCAAAATCTCATTTATTAATGACCTCAAATACCACTTGCACATTAGGAAGTTAACATTCATCATTATGCATTAGAATGATGGAAAGGCATAATTTGGATTCAATATAAAAATTTTAACTGTTTATTTTCTTTGTAATATTTCATAAATATTCACTTTAGGCTGTAATAACTTAGCATTATCAGAGTTAATGTTGAACAATTAAGTTTTATCTGTTGATGTCGGACTACACCTGAGGATCATGATTTTGACACAGAATGCAGGGGCTGGAGTATCTAATGTATGATATGTTTTGTCCCGGGGCACCAAAATTGAGTCTAGATGATTTTTTTGAGATTCTTCCCAGATTTTAAATTGGAAAACAGTGGGTAAATGACATGTTTTCCTTCATGAATACATTTTTTTGTAAGCCAGCCACATGACTTACTTAAAAACTTGGATATCTTGGGGTATAACAGTAATCAAGAAGTTATTGAAGATTAAGAAGGTATTGATAATTGACAGTGCACACTATTATCACTGAAAATTTGGCAATGCGAGAGATCTGCGCTAAACTCTTGCCAAAGGGCTTGACGGATGATCAAGAGCAGAGTAGTGTCTGCTTGTGAAGACCTTCTGCAATGATTCCCCAACCCCCTTACAGTCCCCACTTGGCACCAGCAGACTATTTCCTTTTCCCAAAAGCAAAATCCTCCTTCAAAGGACACCACCATCGGACCCTAAGTGCAGTCAAAGGAGCTTGCACGTGTACCTTTGAGGACCTTCCGAAATCCTCCTACCAGGGAGCCTTTGAGTGGTGGAAAAGCCTCTGGCAATAGTGTGTCACCACTCAGGGGATGTGCTTTGAAGAATTTAGATTCAATTTAGCAGTTTCTGAAATAAGTCTATTTTTCTGATAGTTTTTATATTAACCATGTATGTATGCTAAAGGTGGGTCGCGGTAGTCCAGTGGGTAGAGCGTTGGACTGCTGACCGGAAGGTCCCGGGTTCTCTAAATTGAGAGAATATTCAGTATTTGCATGAACGTATTTTTGATAGAAGTAGCTTATCAAATTGGAGATCTGGAAAACCTCGATAAGGGCGATTACGTAACATCTATTTTCATATTGCATATGATTAAAAGTAATGGCATAGTTTTTTTTTACTTCTAAAGAAACAGAAAATCATGTTGAATATTAAATTAAAATCTTAAACTTCGAGACTAAAGCTCACTTCGAGACTAAAGCTCACCTCGAAACAGATAATTTTATGCTCGGGGAACAAAAGGAACTCAAACTATTGTCGAGAATATAAAAAATAATAATTTTCAATATCCATCAAATCAAAAATACTCCGCTCTTGGGAAAGGGGGCATGGCCATCGTGATTTCAATATGTACCGCTATTGGATTCACCAATGGGCTAATTGATATGAATTCGTATTTAACGAAGGGAAAATAGTAACGAAACACTTCGATATTAATGGAGCGATTTTTTTAAATCGCGTAGTGGTCGTCTACCACCGCGTAGTGGTGGTTTTGTGCTCCTCTCCAAGCAGCCTTTGATGATGTGGAATCCGTCATCGTATCATAACGTATCCCCCCGTCTCAGTCAGTATTCCACCCTTCTCCTGTGCACTGCCGATTTGAACGTCCCCTTGCCCAATGCCTCGCCTGTCCACTTATACCCGCGCGGAAGTAGAGCACGTTCACCGAGTTTAGATGACCCCGCTCGTACTAATTTATCAAACTCTATTGAGGTGCATTGCAAAACCAAGGTGATCACACCTCAAAAGAGTTTGATGAACGACGAAGAACTGGAACTAATCCAATTTTGTTCCGAGGTCACCTGCGTGTTATCTTGCAAGAAAGGGGTCGAAGAGGGTCCATGAACACCATACCACGTGCATAGTGTGCGTATTAATATTGAACACAGTGCCAACTTGAATGAATAAAATTGAGGAAAAGCACTGATAAATGGGTGGGGATATATTGTCCATTATGCTTACAGTATTTATACACATAAATAAAATTAAATACATTGCAGGATATATGTTTTAATTTCATCATAAGTGAGTCGTTGTATTGTTAACTTCTAAAGTTGTGGGTGCGGACTCCGCGCTGTGCAATGACTTGTCCTTGGATTCGGAAATACATTTTGCCTAATTTAAGTCAGCTAGATATCTTTCGCATTCAACTGGGCTAAATTTATTAAATGAGCTGCTATTTTGCATTACTACCTCTTTTATTATAAACTTGCCTCTCATGAAATATTATTGCAATGTACGAGATCTGTCCAATATATACGCGAACTAAGGCCATTAAAAACTTTATTTTGCAAAATTTAGTCTACATCGATTTTGTCCCCTTCAAAATACTCTCCATTCGAAACTATGCACTAATTCTATCTTCTTTTCCACTGTTTAAAGCACCCTTGGAAGTCCTCGGCACTTTGGCTTTATAGTTTTCTCGTCGTCGTCTCGTCGTCGCTTTATTGTGTCCACATCTTCCCAGTGATGTCCCCTCACCACATTTAGAATACATCCCTATATAGGTGGGAGGTTTGCCCGGGATGGCAAGTCGTTCGAGAAATATTCAGAGACGAAGTAGCCCACACACTCCCCCCAGTATTTCTGTGCAAATATATTTTTGCGGCAATGTCGGTATTGTCGGCAGTGTCGGTGCAAGTATTACTCACCGCGGCGTCAGCGAGAGCGTACCTGTTTCCTAGCCTGCTTCACGTCATTACTGGACGTCGACCTTCCGTTGACGGCGATCCGGGCGCTCCTTGGCCTCGACCTCAGCGACTGCCGCTCTGAATCGACTGATATCTTCTTCCTCATCGACACGGAGTCCGTGCTTTCACTCCCGGGCACGGCGGAACTGTAATTTGAGAACTCATATGAGTTTTTGGAAGCATTAAAATATCAGAAAATGTAATGCAAAGGAAGAATGGAAAAAGTAAAAGGGACGGAAATGAAAGTGCACGCTAGGAATGGAGGAAGATGGAGGATTTTCAGAAGAAATCCAAGGGAGGAAGTAAAGGTGGATAGAGAGAATTTTGATTGTCGATGAAATGTTGAAGACTGCGATTGAGGGGAGAACGACAAATTTTTGGGGCTGGATGAGGTCAAGGATGTAAAAAATGTGGATGTCATGGATGTAGAAACAGAGAACTACCTGTAGACAAGCGAGGATGTCTTTCACGGGGTTGGGGAAGAGATGAGACTGATGCGAGGGAAGAAGACAGTAAAAGAGTAAGAGGTATGGAGAGTTAGCTGGATTCGAAGGGCTGTGAAACAAGGGACAGCGGTAAGTTACTCGAATATTCAGAATGGATGTGTAAGATGTAGTAGTTTCCCGCGACTGACCGTAATCCACCTCAACTCCGATCTTGCGCCGTATGCCATTCATTATTGCTAATGGCAGTTCACAACTGTCTACGACATCTTCTCCATTTCAATCTCCTTTCCTCGCGGTTATTTCGGAGGGCGTCTTCTAATCTTCTTTCTCTCATCTCCTCCTTTATTCCTCCTTTCCTCGGTTTACCTATCATTCGTCATCCATTTGGCCACACTCGAAAATTAGGGATTCTCTCATTTCCCATTTGTTTTGCGTGTCCAGTATAATCTTAATTGTTATGTTTTTATGTCATCTAATTAGTGTTATTCACCTTCATAGTTTATCTAAAGTAATCATTCCCTATCCTTTTGTTTTTCATTTTCCCGCTGGTCATCTCTTAAAGTCCACCTTGATCGTTAATTGTAATCTTTCGGATTTTTATATTGACCGTTCTTAACCGCTATAAATTACGTTGATTTTTATGGTGGCATTTTAAATTCTATGCTTGTTTTCTTTGATATGGACTGGCTCTAAAATAAAGTTTGAAAATGTTTATTATTTTTTACCTTCAACGCAACTTTCTTTTATGACCGTATCCAGCATTCCATTATTACGAAAAGCTTTTCCCCAGTTATTTACATATATTCCGTTTTGTTTATATTGACTTCAAGACCCCCAATTTCGATATTCTTCTATGATTTTTCGTGTCGTGTATTCTAGATTTTTATAATGCCGTGCTATAAGAACTTGGTCCCCTGCATAGCTTAGCTTTCATGTCAAACATTCCCCAGAGGCGCGCCCATTCTATTTCATTTATTTTTCCAGCCTTTTAGTACTTGCTCTAAATAGATCTCAAGAATGCGGAGAAAGACATCATCCCTGCTTAATTCCCTTGTTTACCAAAACTCCCTGGGAAAATTCACTTCATATTTTAATCTTTAGTTCACTAATTTGTACAAATGCATTCTTAATCGATTTTATCAGATTTACATTCATATTAGTGTTTCTAAATATGCTCACTATTTTTGGTAGAGTCCCGTATACTTCTTTTTAAATATCTATTTATAGGAAAAATAATGTTAGTTCCCACAGATGTATCAGATTTTTGTCTTTTAGTTGTGTTAAAAAAGTATAGTCCATGCCTATTGAATCTTCCCTATTGAAACCCATATCGGTCTTCTATCTTCCTATTTTACACTCTTTTTTTCTAGTTTATGTTTTACTTTTAAACTAATATGAATGTAAATCTGATAAAATCAATTGTTTTACTTTATTTTCGTCTGATTTGCTAATATACTGGGGACTGATATTCCACAATAATTTTCACGCTCGCTCTTATTGCCTTTTTTTATAAATTTTCAAGCTGAGAGGAAATTCTCCATTTTCTTCGCATCCTCTGGGACTTCTTCCGAATTTAGGCATGTGTTAAAGAGTTCTATTGATGCGATGAATGGCAATTTTAGGACCATCTTTTAAAAGTTCTCCTGGAATGTATCCAGGGCACACAGTCATTCTATTTTAAAGGGGATACGAACATTTACACGTACAAAGTCCTCTCTGATATCACAGCCTTGAATGTTATGGACGAGCCAACTATTAATTTATCTTACATATTACCTTCATATCAAAATTCATTTCTATCCTTCGTTAACACGGTTTCCAAATATGTTTTCAATTTCTCTTCTCTAACAGCTATTATTAAATATTTCTACCTATACTGCCTCAATTATCTCAAGGACCTCCAACTTTCTATGCTCCGATGTAAGTGTTTAAATGGTTGCATTAATTTTCCTGATAAGCATTTTTTGTATTATTTTTTTACATACTATCGCTTGTGCTTCTCTGTTGGCAACTGTATTATTTTCTGCTTCCATGTCCCACCAATATGGTTATATTTGTTTCTTTCTCATAGTAACCTTACCATTTACATGTAACGACATGTACACCCTAGGAAATATGCCTGCAAAGCTCATCTGCATTTCAAGTGACAGAGTAGTTTAGCATCTATTTGACATTGGTAAAGTTGTCTTATGCACACTTCGTTTCTCTCTTTGTTATCTCCGACTCTGTTGTTTGTATGCTAGGTATTTGCACAAAAAGTGAAAGTATAATTTTTAATTATTATTGCTGATTATATTCAGGAAATACAGGTCAATGTAGGTCAATAACTACACCGTAAATATTTTCAACAGCCCCAAAATTTCTTTCTAAAATGGCAAATCAAGCGTTCTTGATAGTTTGGTTATTTTGATAAATCATTCAAAAAATTATGAGGAGATAAGGAAGGAGATTTTTTTAGGCTAAAAGATGACCACTTTCTTTGCAAATAACTTCCGAAGTTCACAGTCATGCTTCCCCGAGCACTCTTTACATATCAAAACCAACTCCGACACGTGGATCTAATATTAAGAGCAAAAGGATGAGGTTGATGAGAGGCTCACCTGCAGATTCGCGTCATCGCAGCCATATTCTTCGTGGATATCCAGAGTTCTTTTATGACTCGAGCGTAGCAAATGACCATGAGGAGGAACGGCAACAGCAGCAGGGCAACCAGTAAATATATGGCGACAATGAATCCCCTTAGGCTGCCATCGTCGTCTTCGTCATTGCAATAGCACATGGTAATGGTTGTGTGGTTGTTGTAAAACTCGATCGAGTATGAGGCCTACGAGAGAGAAATCAATCAATATCTACTGGTGGAGAGGGGGTTGACTGAATGGCGGAAATCGCATCCAAAATTTTTCAGCAGCATTGATTTATAGTCTTTATTTTTTCACCTGTCTACAAGAAAGTAAACTAATTCATTGCCCTTTAATTAAAAAAAATCTCATCTGCTATATATATGTGTGTGTACATGCATGTGCATATTTGTGTGTTAAATTACTTTAGTGAGGTCCTATTAATTTCACTCGTATAGTCCATAATAATGCATCAATATGCACATGTGTTTGTTAATTTTTATTAACAATTAACATAATCTCAAGAGTATTTAAGGATCAACAAAACTTGCAAAAAAAATGACTGTTTAGTTGCCATGCATATCATCGTCTATGAATTCTTCTTACTTAAGTAGCTTTGTGACTGATTGATCAGTTAAGTTCAAGTCTGCTCGAATATTTTGCATGAGAAGAACCAAAATCCATGTATGTTGGGTAAATGTACCTTTTGGGTAAATTTTCTAAATTTTACAGTTTTTTAGATTTTTTCGGAAAATAAAATCACATTCTGTGGGCTGAAGCTTCCTCTTTCATCATTCTGATGTTTCCTACTGTTAGGAAGTGACACGTATTAGGTTCGATGGTGCCATAATAGCGAGCACCTGCCTGCTTGAAAAATATGAACGTTAACTCTGACGGTATTTGGCACAAACCTAGTTGTTCTCGAATTCATTTCATCGGGCAAATCGTGGTTGATCACCTTAATAGATCAACCGTGAATACTCAATGCAACAATTTCAGAGGGTAAAAATCATTCGCCTTGACTGGGATCTCAGTCAAGGCGAATGATTTTTACACTCTGAAATTGTTGCATTGAAATGCACATTAGCGGATGACTCCGTTAAAAGTTACTGTTGCGGCATCTCCCGCAGTTTCTTTGGAAACCGTGAGCACCTTTTTTTTCCTACTTTTGACGGAAAAGCCGAGAATTTGAACACACATCCCCAAATACTACTAAGTAATGTTTTCATTTACGATGTTTATGCGAAGTAGCAAAGGAAATGTCACATTTTTAACCGCACGTTTTGACTTCAGGGTTATTTTTTCGATCTGGTACCCATAACTGTGAAAATTAAATCGTGTACAATTAATTCCTTATGCAGCGATTAATTATTGACCACTACTCTTTGAATACGAGACGGCTCTTGATTCGAAAGAAAGGTAGCAATCAACACACACGAAATTGGTTTAAGGCACAGAAATTTCTGTTCCTTTAGCCAGGGCCTTAATAGGATATAACATTAATATATATGGTCACAAATTACCCAGTCAGTTGCTTCGTATCAAAGTGAAGCCTTTTCATATTTCATCGGAGGGATATAGTTATCATTTTTTGATAGTCCTTGCCTTAAAATTTAAAAAAAAAATGTTAAGAGTCGTTTGAAAGTAACAAAGGGCGTCTTTTAATTAAATCCGGTTATTTCGACGCTCTTTGAACCCACCTACCCGTAATTGCAAGGATCCATAAGAAATTAACTCCTCCTCTCCCAAATAACGTTATTAACGATGCCATCATTATTCTAGCAAATATGCACGTTACCAAAAAAACAAAATAATACTTTTTTTCAGGATAATATGCTTTCCACTTTAATTATATATTCCCATTGAAAAAACGCACAATTGCATGAAACAAAACTTGTTTTTTTTTTAATTTCAGTTATGCCCAAATATATACGTTGAAATAATAAATGAAAACATTTGAATTTTTTTCAGCAGGTTAATGAATGTGGAAATACCTTAAGATTATGACCAAGTGGGAAGAAATTAGGCAGGCAGATTTTTAATGCACGATTACCGGCCTTCGGTAATCGTAATCTAGGTTAAATAATAAATAATTCTGGAGCGGCAGTTTGATGATTTTTAAGGATAAACACGATGTTATCTTAGGCGATCGAGGATAATTAAATCCTTTCTTTATTAGCAATGGCTGAAATAATTCAGTGATGAACCTTACATAAGATTCAACTTGACCCTCTCTCTTCCCCGTTAGGAAACGTAATGAAATGGACCTCTCTCTCAAGAGCTTAACACAATTAAGGGACAGTCCCAAAGTGGGAAATCTGAGTGTTTCATTTCAAGAATCATTGAAATGGAACTCTTTAAAAACTCAGGCCGATGAGAAATTCATTGAGACTTATTTTGCAGGCCTACTACTTTATAATAGATATGTCAATCTGATTAGTTTTTTTACATTAATGATTAAAAAATAGCTTTGTGAAACCATTCGCCCATCATGATGAATCGTCAAGTACGCGTTTGTCGACTGAATTGGCATTTGATAAGAAATAAATATGATTTCTATGCGTTAGATATTCCGTTTCCTTTTACTGATTTTCATCCTTTAAAAAACATAAACTCCGCCGCCCCACGTAAGCGTGTTGCATAGTTAGGAAGAGCAGTTGGCGTGGATATATTGATACACTCTTTCGTTAATGCCAACGGGTGGAGTCTCTCAGAACTGAAGCTTGAGTAATCCCGATTGGTTAACTTAGAATTTGTTAATCTTCCCATTTGGTATGCGGACAGTGAGCATCCCTCGGCATCATCGAAGAAGGTTTTATATCCTCAGATTTCCTCGGAGTGCTCCCATTTGTTAACGTGTGTGCAATGACGATTGCCTAATTAGAAGGATAAAAATAATCTTCCTGCCCGGTCGGGGAACTACAGATTTATGTTCTCCCAACGATTGGAGCCACTTCGCACTGAAAATAGCTTGGCGCCATTAAAAGTGATACGTATCGTTTGATTCACGGTGCTCGTGAAGATGACTATCGGAAATCAAGAAAACTGACAGAGCAAAGGACGAAAGCAGTAAGAATACGGAGGAGATAAGTACAAAAGAGAAAAACGGTCGCGATGAGGAAAGAAAGACCAGGGGATGAAGGAAAATAATGTCTTATGGTAGATTCATTGAAGGCTGAAAGGAAATTAACAAGGGATAGAGAAGAATTAAGACAATAGTTCATGTTCCAATTGAAAATTTATGATGAGAGCCTATTGAAGTGGAATTCTAATGTCAGCATGATTGAGGCATTTTGATTCCATGTCGTAGTATTCGAACCCTCGACTCTGCAGCTGAAAATTGATTGATTTAATAAAAGAATTGAGACGGAGAAACCACGACCCACGGGGCTCTTGACTAAGGTGCCACAGAGTTATTTTTCGAGAGAAAAGTGTGCCCCTGGAAGTAAATTGCAACTTGAAGCCCAGCTAATACACGTATATTTGCACTCATTTGATCCTAGTTTAAAAGTTTTTCAGCATTTTTCAAATTTTCCATCCCCGATTTTTGCTTCAACATCCTCTACGCTATAAGACTGGACATTCAAATTGTTTCACATGGTATGTCTAGAATGTAATTTTGAGCTTTAATATCTTAATCCTTGGATTGGTAATATTACCGTCTTCTTCGACAGGCCCAGAGTAATAATCAAGAACTTGGTCAGAAATCCAGCGTTATATATATATATATATATATATATATATATATATATATATATATATATATATGTATGTATGTATGTATATATATGTATGTATATATGTATATATAACCTTTATGTATTCTTTAAAAAAATATAAGCCGTTAATTATTTTAGTTACCTTGGTAGAAATTACCGGACCAGCCAAAATGAAAGCGAAAATCCAGACGATTACAATAGCTCTTCGGCAATTACTCATTGTACAAAAAGATCTTGATCTCATTGGATAAACGATTACTATGTACCTGAAAAGAAATATATAGCAGTAAATACAATGCATAGTTATAGTTTATAACACAGAATTCTTTATGAGCGTTTTTCCCTTTCCTTTTCGCGAAACGGCAAAAAACATACATACGGACATGGGAAAAAGGATAGAAACACCCGTGAAATATGAAAACAAAGTTAGTTGGGAAGGTGAAATGGTCTGGTTATTTTTAAGCAGAAAAGTTTCCTTGATCGGGACTTGAGCTGCGGACCTAAATAAGCCGGATCTATGCTCTACCTATTAAATTATTAAATAAATGCAATCATCACTGAAATCCGCGATTTTTTTCTGCCACCACCTTCTGCCATATATATATATATATATATATATGGCAGTTATTATATATATATAAATAAACCATAAACACAGTAATTAACCCGAAGGTTGGTTTGGTAGGTGATGGTAGAGTTGACCAATAACTAAGCGCGACGGCGTGTGAAATTTACACATCAGGGTAGGGGGGGCAATGCCTTTCCCTGTGCCGGTAATGGTTTCTCAGGAAGATCTGGTATCCGAAAAATCACATAGCTTGGGTGGAATATATGGTAAATAAAGCCTAATAACTTCTGCAGTTAATATCATGATTATTGTTTTAGGAAAAGGATTTTTTTATCGGTACATACAGTATCCCGTAAATTCCTTGAAATGTGTTGTGTGCTCTCATCTACCAACATAATGTGAAGGGACTATTGGTAATTTTGTGTTTTTGTAATTTAAGTCTGCAAAAAACTTATTGCAATGAATTCTTCCTAGACCAGAGGTTATAATATCGTGTGACACCGTTCGTAGCATTCTTCGTTTATCGGAGGCTTTTAGTTTTTAGTTTTCCTAAGCATTTCCCTTAAAATCACATAAAAATCACATTACCTTTCTATGTTCCAATTTCTCATGGTATCCAAGATGGAGATGTGTAATGCGAAATAACACCTTGTTTTTTCATACGGTCATTTCTTTAATGTCGCTTTGTAGTTATTTCTAGCATGCGTTCCTTATTTCCAATATCAAGGCGACGATCAGTCAATTCAACCCCCTATGTTTCGTGTGGATTAGAAGTTTATTTTTTCGCAGAAGTGCATTTCAAATATTTTTTAATTTTTTTGAATGTTCCATTCGTGACAGTAATCATTACTATTTTTAAGGTTCTTGACATATTTTAGTTCACCTTGATGGATAACCGTATTACAAGGAAGACAAATTTATCTTTATCGTATACTCTGGCATTTACGCCATTGACGTAAGTACATGGAGATTAAGAGGGGTCAGATGATGCTTCTTAGAGAGACGTTGTGGGCTAATTTCACGAAATCTCGAGCACTGGGATTAATATTTATATAATCGTAAGTATTTGATCATATTTCTTACGTTTTATCAACTTTCAGAATGTTAAAGATAAACCTCAGTTTATTAAGTTACGATTAATTTCACAAAATTTAGCTTTATAATATTGATAATTGTGAGTAGCCGCGCCACCAAGTTTTATTGAAACCTAGTAAGAATACCGCGCCTACTTCTTTTTTTTTCCTCGAATCAAAGATGCCGTGAGTTTACTGGTTACGATTCCCTGGATCTGTTCCCTGGGAAACGCGTGGTTGTTTGTGAAAAATTTACTTTTACGGGTTAATGGAGGATTGGTCGTGATCTCTGGACTTTGGCCGCGTGAAACGATCCTCAATCGTTTTGAACTCTAAAGTTTTGCTGGCATCCCGCAATTGCAAAATTTTGCTCTTTTTAACACGGAGAGATTTTTTTTCCTCTCAAGAGTGTAGTTTAGTTGTTCGCAACTTATCCAACGCAGGAATGTGCACACAAACCTGGTTTGATTGACAAGCCATTTCAACCGATTTGGGCTTCAACCACTTTCCCTGCTATTCTTGGAATTCGTTTCGTTCGCGCGGTTGCAAACGACGAAACGGAAATTTGAAATCTTTGAGGAGTGAGCGTGGGATGTAAACGGACTCAGTGATGCTCTCGGCACCCTTTGATGTTGCCCCATTGCTTACGGAAAGCATTTTTTTAACGTTTCATCACCCATAGGTAAAAAAATTAAGAGCGTAACAATTATCCCAGTTTGTTTTTAAAAGGAACTCTAAATTTTTTGAGTTCATCGGAGTCTTATATGTCTACGAAGCGTGTACATTTTTCCATAGCCTTTGAGATGGGATCCGTATTATTTTAGGTACCACTTGATGAGCAAAGACAGTTGAAATCAATATCTGTCTCTAAAATAGTTTCATGTATTCTAATGTATAATCAATGTATATTCCCAATGTGCCAACAATCGTATACACCGTACCCGAATAATCTACGGTAATTGACCCATAAAGAGTAATTATTTATTTTTACATGAATAATCTACTGTATCAAATTTTAATTTAATGTAATTTTCTTACTTATTATGTTATCTGGGACATGGTAGTCCTGGGGTTCTGAACAGAGGACCCCAGGGCGCACCTCTGGGCAGCCTCAGCTTCACCCAATCTGTGTGCTTTTTGGATACTAGGTCTTCCTGGGAAACCATAGGCGGCACAGGGAAAGGAGCTGGCCCCCCTACCCTGCTAATGCGTGAATTTCACACGCCGTCGGGCTTAGTACTGGGTGAACTCTACCATCACCTACCAAACCGACCTTCGGGTTGATTACTGTGTATATGAGGCTTTATGTATGCATGGTATACATAACACAATTGAAACATTTTTGACTCCATAGAAAACTCATTTGATTCCAATATTGCTTCAGCAGCAGCAAATATTTAATAGCTTTCAGGCGAAAGCAAAATTTCAATACAGGTCTCATGTTATTTCCATCGCTTTCGTAGGTAAACTAAAGCGGCTGCTGGTGTCGCTTAAATGGTTTCAAATCAATGAAAATTGTTCAAAATAAGCATCAGATATTAAAATAACAATGCAGCCTAAAATAAAATTTTGCACTTACATAATGCGAATAATAATAGCAAGATAACTCTTAATAGGGCATCCCTCGTGCATTCTACCCTTCAAGTCGCTACAATGATGCGTAGCAGAAGGGGTAAACGTTTCTGAAACAAGGACAACAATGGAATGTACGGAAATGTTTTTGGGGGAGAACATTTGAAGTTGGATGGTAATTCACACCGCCACGGCGCCCCGTATCGAACTCTCCCTAGCCTTCGTTGAGGCCCAAGTCGTAGTCGTACCGAGGACAAATGGCTCGAAAAAGATGTTTGAAGATGATAACAAAGGGAGCTACGGAGGCTTGGAAACTCCGGTAGGGAGCAGAGTATAATTCAGAGCTGTCAGCAAGCAATCTTAGGATTATACTGGCTTTTGATCACGCTCGTATCCAGACCACCAGACTGGGGATAGTCATTGACGGGGCGGGTAGGGAGCGTAAGGGAAAGAAAACACGCATGCCTGAAAACGAAATATTTATTGGAGATAGTACCAAACAAGAGAACATCTCTGAACGAAAGCGAACTCTTACAGCACCCAAGCTCGAGCCTTGACGGTCTGTGCATTTCAGCATTTCCATCTGAAGGAGTCTTTGGGGGACAGGGATCTCCTCGACAGATATTTGCGTCTGATGCTGGCTTGTGATTAGTGAAACTCTTCTAAGGAAAGTTAAAGATTTCAGTGAGTGTATCCCTTGGACCTAAAACAATAACCACTAATGGAATATTGCTAATTGAGCGTTCCTCATCGCCCCCTATGCCTTTGGATGCTTTAATATTTCGTGTTTTTATTAATTTACCAATAACGAACTAGTGATGTAACTGTGGAAATGTGCATCAGATCAAATGGAGAAAGTTTATGCTGTATTTTATCCTTTCTTGGATACCCGACAGTTCGGAAAATTTAAGGTAATTCAGAGTCGTAGGTAGTTGAAAAGGGAGTAAAAAAATTTTAATTCACTCGCTTATCATGAGTAACTATAAATTACGTCAAATTTCAAGAGACGAGTCCCTTCACCTTTCAGGTAGACGGCACACTTAGCAGTCACTCCTTTGAATGATTCCTTCATGCTATTTCTCTTTGATTCCCTTACTGAAGGACCATTTGTGTGCTATAGAAAAAGTACGAAGGTCAGTATAATGGACAGATGGAATGGATATTTAAAAAAATCTTCGAAGATTTGGTGGCTAAAGAAGATGCCAGAGAACCCTGACGAAGAGAAGGGGGAAACTAACCTAACAGTAATCAGTAATTTGAAGTATGAAGTCTTGAAACCCGTGGTAGGAAAATCGGTGAAGGGAGGAACTTCAAAAGGAAAAGCTTGAGCAGCCTATGGGAATAAAATGAAAAAAGACGCGATTACTCTGTGAGCAGAGAAGACATTAGCGGGGAATTAAATCGAATGGCTCTGAAATGAGTTGATATGGACCGATCACAACTTTTTTACTCGTTGCGATGGCGCTGAAATGAACGTGGTATGGGCCCCTCTTACCTCTCTAACGTGATGGCCGTCAGGTTGAGCACGGAGGACGCCGCCGACACCACCTCGACGTAAGAGGCTAGCTTGCAAAGAGATTCTCCGTCTCCCCAGATATTCATGAAATATTTCAGCGTCTCCATGGGCACGCAGAAGACCAGTAGAAGGAGGTCGGCCAGGGCCAAGCTCACGAGAAATATGCTGAGGGATTGAAAGAAAGACAAGGGGGGAAATGAGTTCTCAATTTGGTTTTCCAACGAAACAATCAAAAAATTTAATTTATGGTTTTGTCGAATACGGAAATTCATCTAAATCCTCGAGAGTTGTGTTTTTCAACAAATTCTTTGATTGACGTGGGCAACTTTCAATGCGCTGATTGTGAAGATAATCGAAATGTAAAATATTATACGAATATGAATCCTGAATATAAAAGATATTTCAACATTTTTTGTGCACCAAAGTACTGACTGCCTCAACCTGAAGCTACATTGAAGAAATAGTGATAGACAAGTGAAAACTATTTTATGAGCAGCTCTACCATTTGTGGTTACAGTTTACCCATCAATCTAATACGCATCAATCCAAAAACAGGAGGGCTTTCTCATATTTTCTGTCGTAGTAGTAGTAGTATTTAGGAAAGGCGACCGACAGCTGAGGCCATTTGTGCCATAGGGGATGGGCAGGAAAGGATGAAGGTTGGAGAGAAACCCGGCGTCGGCATTAGCTTACTCTTAACGAAAGGCACCAAGGGGTAAACCGCAGCTTAACGTCCCAGCCGACGGACGGCGTACTAACACAAAGTGCCCTCCACAAAGCACCTCAAGCAGGGATCGAGATACCTCTGAAAAATATTCAATACCGCCAGGATTTGAACCCGGGCCATCTCGATGGGAAGCCAATACGTTAGCACCCGCACCATCTCGATTCTCCCTTTTTCTGTCGTTGATACTAGGGGCGAGTCATGATATGGATATTTTATCCATTACGGATTGTTCTTTTAGCATATAGCTATTCATATTCAAATTGCAGATGCACAGCTATTTTATATTCAAATGCGCCAACAAGGTCATGTAACCAAGAGTTCTATTTTTCCTTGTGCTCGCGTGCCTCTGTTCAGTTAGGCGATGACCCAGGCGTAATGATTACACTTTCCAATCCAATTAAGGGGAGAGAACTAATTGGTTGCCGTTTCGATGCATACGGTTCGGCTAATCCGAAGAAAAAATTTTTTCCCAGGAATTATTTCGGAGTCGAAATTCGCAGCCGGTCTTTCCCGATCTCTCAATTATTGACTGCGGCCCCACCGCATTTCTCCTATCCTTTGTTTGGATCCTATCGAAACTACTCCCCCGCGGCAACCGCAGGCCCCGAAACGCCGACGTTTATTTTTTTCCCCACCGCGGCCGTTCGAATGATTGTATTCGGAGGTTTTTATTACATTATTTGTGGGCACGGAACGGCCACGGCAGCGGTTTACGGTCACTTCCGGTCATCGCGAAGTCCACGCGCGCGAGCCAGCCGCGTGCTCCACTACCCCCTCCTCCTCTTCGGCCGAAAAGAAGGTTCCCCAGAGATCAGCTCCCTTCCAACATCTCGATATCCTCAGGAAGCGAAGACACGCATCTGTCACCTACCAAACACCCTGAAAACGTCGTTAAAAAGCCATTCGAAAGTTTAACGAGAACCATAAGGTTGTTGTTTTTTTTTAACAGCGGCTCACGTGGGCCGCGGAGTGACGATCGACGTCTAATTTTGCATTTTTCCCCCGTGGCTTGCATCTGGTTCACGCAAAGAGAAGATAAACTCCTCTCTCTCTCTCCTCCCGCGATCTCTCACGCTCCTCCTCGGATTCCCCAACCACCCCCGCCACCCTCTCTCTCCCCCTTCGCCCGCCCTCCCTCATTGTACCTCTCGGAACCTCAGTGTCGAGGGAGCGGCTCGGATGCTCTTAGGCAACAAAGAGTCTCGAGAGAAGGCGAGACCCGTGGGAAACGATTGATAGTCTGAATATTTTCGAGTTGCTCATATGTGAAAGCCACCGCATATTGTCAGCTGGTTTGGGTCGTCAATGAGGCGTCAACGATGGTTTGAATCCCGGATTTCTGGACGATCCTTTGATTGCCTGAGGCATGTGCCAATTATTAGACGCGCTATCCCCAAGACTAATATTTGTCCTCGGAGAATAAGTTACTACAGTTGTAAACCGATTGGCTGGCTTATCAACCGCGAAGAGATCTCGCCTAGTAATGACTCCACGGCATGTAAAATTAAGCTCTAATAAAAAAATTATTGGTTGATGAATTTGTAATGTTTCTACAAAAACAAGTACATTTATTTCAGAAGGAGCACGAAAATGTTCGATTAATGTTGTCACAACCTGGTGGGTAACGTATTGCATCTGTGTCTGTGGAAATAATTTAAAATTTTAAACAAATTCGTGATGCACGAAGACAGAATCAAATACTGCGATTTCACAGGAAAAAATTTATTGTTGTCGACTAGTTTCGCTATAATGAAGCATCATCATCTGGTAGTGTATCAAAACTAGTTGACAACAATAAATTCTTTTCCGTGGAAACGCTAAGTCTTTGATTCTCTCTTCGTGCTTCAAAATTGAATTTCCGCCAAGTATCGGCCTCAACCATCTCTCAAATAATTCGTGATTGTATAAACATGGAACTCCATCAAGTCATAGCCTCCTCAGTGAAATTTTATTCATGCATATGGAGGCCAGTTCCCCTTTTCCCTTTTCCGCTGGAGGTTTCTACCCAGGGCTCAGAATTTGCACCACGTCGATTTCAGAGGAGATTTTTCAAATACCCGAAAATGATGGTGTAATTTCGCTCTATCCCCTTGGCCGACTCACCACCCCCTTGTAAGATTTTGCAACTTAGTACTTTATGTGGGAATGTTCGGTTCCGGCCGCAAGTTCAAAACTGGGCGAGGCTTGGATTTGGAAAATAGATTCGTGTTTGGAAAACTCACTACGAAATCCAATTTTTCGGGGGATAATCCGAGCACACGGAACTGCGTTGGAAACCGTTTAGGATTAGGAGGGCACTGGTCCCGAACGCAAGAATACCATATGTCGTAGGAATTAATTAGGAGTGAATCTTGCTTCTAAATAGAGAAATCAAATTTTAGAATGATTTCAGTGATTTTTAGCGTGGAAAGTGTGAAATTCTGGGAAACGATGGATAATTCAGGGAGAAAGGAACTTGTCATTCCAAGGACCGGTCAGAAACTGATAGTGGCCTTCCACGAAAATGCTCTCCACATCAATGCCCTTACATTACAAAGAGTAAGCATAATACGTAAGCTGGGGTAATTAGAATTAGGGCTCCTGGTACCTCGAAGAGAGCGGGCAAGATTAAGACTATTATTGAGTTACAGAGAACTCGAGTTTACTTATAATGCCAAGGAATGTATTTAATTACTCTAGTTCCGCATTAAATTGGCAGTTTACCACCTGGATAAAATAACGAAGATAGATCCCAACACTGACAGATGACTCGTTCTTCCCTCTCACAGCACCTAATCATAACAAAATATGTCAGAACCACACTGCATTTTCAATCTGACAAGCCAAAAATTTACTGAGAACTGCGTATCATTGTATGATGTACAATGATTTTTAGCAAATGTATACAAATATACAATTATATTACCCCCATGCCACACGCCCTTGCGGCGTCATGGGTGATATTGTCTAAATGAAGATACAAAGCAAGAAAATAACATGCTGCTGTCAATTAAATGCAAAAAACTTTTACCAGTGAAATGAATGCTGCTAGAGAGAACACTGAATACCAGATCCCGTTAGTCCGGTGAGCAGCGAAGCCATAAGGTTCGGACGCGAATCCCCCTTTTGACATGAAATTTTCTGTCCTTTAATGAATTTTTCTCTATGGAGCGTAACTATACAATACACAACTGGAATAGTTTAGAAAAAAAACTATTGCATCTACTAGGGCGTTGAAGTTTTTAGTGGTAGAGTTGCGTTTATTACGGTGAGTCAACAAGGAGGTCATTTTGCATCGCAAGCAATCAATCCATTATCTATTTTGGGTGAATGGTTACGATAACATCGTACAGCTTATACAATACTATCAAATGCAAATCAAAGAGTATGTTAATATTAAGAGGTGGAATAGGACAGAATTTGGGTCATAAATTCCAAAACTTGATTCCACCTCCAGGTTATCTTACAAAATAAGGTCTATGTAGGTTTCTCCCAATACCTGGTATCCAACGCGCGGCCACGTACGTACAGGTATATCTCGCACTAAATTTGCAGGTGCCTCAAGGTCAGCACTGATTTTTATTCTTCAGAGAGGAATAATGTGTAGATAAGATCGAGCAGGTCAAAGATGTGTGCCCTATTTTCAGGTGATTGATGAAAAACTTTCTCCAACCTACGTAGTGCGAAGATTTATTTCAGCAAAATCAATTTGAATGGAGTGTGCAAAATTAATCATTACATCCTGAACTATCATATATTGTCTTACTCCGGAAAAGTTAACCATTATATCGATTAGGAAATGGGTATTCCCATCTTCGTGCTCAGTGATTTCATCTTATTAATTTTTGAGTGATCTCGACACCATTACATTCAGTGCCATGGATGTTTTTCTCCTCTAGCTATTTCCTTCCCTCAATAATTCAATATACTTCCCTTGTATCCGTAATCCAAGCGCCCACTAATTGCAGTTGTGATATATTTTTTGGTCTCATGTTTCAACTACAAATAAAAATTTAAATGTTTCATTGTCCTTAGGACAATTGGAAAAAATAATGTTAGGAAAACTCTAAGATCTTAAGAAGGATCAACTTATCCTCCTCAAGGTGTACAAAATTATGAGCAATTTTTCTCTCTTTATCAAAGGTTTCCTAGCAACCTGAGTTCCATGAGCATTCGCAAGTTTGAACCGAATAGGAGTTACAACTTAGGGGGAAGATTGGTCGATGTCGAGTGGAAATCAATACACCCAGGGCGACGATATTGGGGAAAATACGTGGGCGTTGAGGGTCCAGACATGTCCAAACGACTGCTCTCTTTCCTCATTAGTTTCTCTGGACGGCAGCGAGGGAGGGCGGACGCGGTCGGTGAGGCGCGGGGAGTTGTCACGTTTCCCCAGAGACCCTCAAGTGTTTTCCTTGCACTTCGCATTACCCTCGGAACACAAGTTCAATCAATTTTTACTTTCTGAATGCTATAATTATTAATGGCGACACAATGACGCACTACGCTGAAACAATTGGTATATTTAGTGTGAAAATTGCCTTTCTTTTATCCTTCTATTAAATGTGCAAGGGAAGATCCGATGTATTTGTCGAAAAATGTTACGAATATAAAGTAATTGTTTTAAAGTTATTAAAGAAAAGAGAATGGTAGCCCCCGCAAAATCCAAAATCAAACTCTCCTTGTTATGCTTTCCTAGGACGCAGCCTTCATATAGTGGTAAAGAAAATTTGTAGGATAAATTCTCTGTATAACTTCTTATTGGAGTGGCTTATTAATTTTTCCTCCTACCCTGCATTCGTGTAAAAGGTGTTATTCTATTTACTTAAAACTTTTGGCAAAGTAAGAGCTTTCAAATGAGTAAATATTAATTCTTCTCTCGACATTAAGGTGGAAGCACAAGTCGATGAAGAAATTTCGACGTTCCCAGGACCATAAAATGACGGCTGATGGGATTGCTCAGATGCCGTTCATTTCCGGTTGCGTATGCACCGAAAGCACTAACACCAGTCATTTTTTTCATTTGAGCATTGCAGTCTACCGCTTCGTGAGCATCAATTGCCCTTCGTAAATTCCCTTTATTTTACGTGGTGGTAGAGAGTATTAATTTGAATACGCATTTAATTATCGATTAAATTTGTCTTCCTCCAATCATATTTCGCTGTGATGCTTCCTATGAATATGTTAGGTACACTCAAAAACGATGTGTCATACCGAATTTATTATTTGTGGAATCCCAGGCAAGAATGGGCAACAGTTAGCTATCGAATTAGAAGAATATGTCTTCTAAAAGATGAGGCACAGGTGTTATATCTATATTTTAACCTGATTTCCAGTTGAGCTCTTAATTTGATTTTAAAATAAAGGTTTTTTTATGGAATCTTGGAGGCTCAAACGTAAATTATAATGTTATTAAATTCACTCAATCAATAATTCTTAAGACCAAAGCCAAAAACATTGAGTCGCTGTTTTTTGAAATTAAATGCCTGATGCATTTAGCATATTTCTTGGATTCCACTCGTGCTCCATTATCATAGAACTGTAAAATAATCATGAGGGTGGAAGTATTTAGTAAGAGACACGCCAACTTGATAGGCCAAACCACTTGCTGGTATGAGCGTCGACAGGTTGAAAACTGAGGGAGTCGAAAGGCCAACAAAACTTCTTCATTATTCATTACTTTCTCTTTACCCTTGGGGGTCTCCTTCAATCACGTGATGCTTTTGAGGGCAAGGAGTCAAACAACACTTCTTTAGGTTTTCTTACCTTACGGGAGATGGTGTTCATTTAGGAGGAATCTAAGTTAAGTTTTATTATTGCATTATTTCAGCCGTTGCTTATGGCGAGAAATGTTTTATCAATTCACGATTACCAAATAAAACACTGTGGAAATACTACCTAGTCGTGCGTTACAAAATTATCTAGACATTTGACAACGTATTAAAAATGTTTCAACATATTTGACTCATTATACTGCCAGTATTTCAGTACCACTGAAATAAAAAAAATAGTTGACTTTCAAGGTTTTTTGTTGGCTAACAGGGCAAATATGTAGTAGAAATGAGAGGCAATCGAAGAGAAAATTGCTTTCGTCAAAATAATTAGATTATATTTTTCTTTTCATAAAAAAATGCGCCTGTTTGATATTCAACGTATCCATGATATTCTAATATGTACGAGTGCTCCATATTTTACGGATCCTTTAAATGGGGGAGGAGAAAAAAGTCCGAAAATGGTCTTTCGCACTAAAATGATGACCTCCTACTGCAACTACTTTCCCCCGAGCATCAATTTCATGCACCTTATATTGCTTAAGGGCACTAATGATTAAAATAAATCAATGGGTGTGGTCATGAATTCTATTCGACTGCCCTGCTGGTGACCACACTTAATATACGACCGCAGTTTTCCCCAAGGATTCGCAGTCCGTATTGCTCTTCTTTCAGCCAGGACTGACACTACTCACGCATGCTATTTAGCATCAATCCCAAAATTGTCTCTTTCGGATTCAAACAGGAATTTGGCGAAATAGTGCGAAACTGTGTAATTTTATATTCTTAAATCACACCCGGAACCCCTCGTTGTGCCCCAGTATATGTAACATTCACGTAACAAGCGCTCGAGTGGTGCCTAGTCCTTCAAACCAGGGTGTGAGGGTGTGCTGGAAGCGCTCGCTTAACGGCCAACACGCCTCCGCCGCGGGTAATACGAACTCGGCGGAAGCCATAGCCGACGGAAGAAGACGCAGTCGCGGTCTGTCCCAAGCAAGCCAGAACCCCCGAAGGGCAAACACTCACCAGTCACGAGCATCAACATCGGCTGGCAGCAGAGACGGGTTACGAAAGGGGAGGGGGAAGCACAGAGTCAGTATTTACGGGGTGCGCCCGCCGCTATGACAGCGAGACGACTCCGGGATTAGTCGAGCGTCGTTTCCGCGAGCATCTGCACTGGGATGAGTGCCCATTAAAGCGCGCCGAGGTTTCCCTATTTACCGACGCAGGGCGAATAAGGCGCGTTAAAGGCGAGTGTACGTCGCCGGGGGCTGCGCACATAGCTTCCCCTCCCCCTCCTCTCTCTCTCTCTTGGTCGTTTAAAACGCCAACTGTTATCTCTCGGAAGTCACCAGGAGGCGGTTAGGTGAGATTTCCATGAAATCGTAACGCGTAAGGGAAAACTTTCGCCAGGGCGAGGGGGGGGAGGGGAGGGGGAGCGGAAAGATCAACTTCCCAGCGTTCGAGTCCACCGGAACCCTTCACCACTCCGCCCCAACGTGGCGGATGTTTTTGGTGTAACCAATTAGGTGACGCTTTTCTCGGTGCTCGGGAGGGTAAATGGGGAAGGGGAGGTGGCAGGATCGTAAAAGGTTAGGCCTTGATCGATGAGGAAAATGAGGTGAATCTTTAGACGGTCACACATTTCTCTTAACTTTTATGAGCCCTCACCCTTTGTCAGAATCTGTGGTGACTTACCAGAATACCACCGAATATTAGGTCACATTCTTCCCTTTACCTCACTCCCTTCAATTTTCAAAATTAGGAATAACCCTGTAGTCTTCAATACCTGGGAAGAGAAATTACATTTGATGAGATTTTGCTTAATTTTATTTGGCCTTCCCTAAAAAAATTTGCAATCTTTTTGAGCGGGTCAAACCCCTTTCGAGTTGGTTGTTTAATATTGACTACGCGGATATCGTGACAGTTTCCAGTTTGTAAATATTAGAATTTTTGCATATTTTGTGTAGTTTTGTAAAATAATGTAGTTTCGTAGCTTCATAAATCAAAATCTGTGATGTTAACTCTGGGCACCTCCGCGGAGAATGCATAGTAGTTTTTCGCATTTGACAAGATGTGCGTGATCTATAACCGCGTCCAAATACACTCATCTTAGTCTGACTGCTTCATCTGCAATAGCAATCGTCGCCCTTGACTCTTCTACATTTCTTTGTCATCATTGATTTAGGGTATTGTAAGTTGTCTACCTATACACGATCGCAGTAATTTTTAGGGATTCACTTCATTTTTCTACCAAGTTTTTGGTCATGCTTCTTTATATGAAAAATCAATGCATATTTCATTAAATAAGATAGTTGCAAGTAGGGCATTTTTCAAATTAAAAAAACAAACAGGCACCCATATCACCCACTACCTAATTATGCTGATCCATTATTTTCTAATTTTTACCGATTAAAAATAGGAAATACTGGAATACAAGTGCATGTAAATCATAGGATTAACATATTTGTAAGTAGTTGACACTTTAGGTCCAGACTCGGGATTGGTGATCAGAATTTGACAATGATAAATTTAGATGCTATTCAAGTGTAGTACACAGTAAAATATATGTACTATGCTCGTTAAACTTACTAATTATTCAATGACATTGAATTTCCTCGATCGTGGCCTTTGTTGGAGTCCATGCGTGTATCTTTCCCATGGCACTCGGGGGGAAAATATGTACCGAGCTGTTATATTGATTCCCAAAGGCAGTTCAGGTAACTATAAGCAACGCATATTTCAGTTTGGTTTCCAGTTCTTCGATTTCAGCTTTGAGTTCTACCACATTTAAGTTCGTACCGTACCAGCTTATTTACATGCGCGAAAAACTCCGCAACCAAACCCCAGCCTAGGCGAATTTCCAAATCTCCTTCTACAGTTCGGCGTTCGAATGAATTACCGATAAGACTATGCCGACATTATCGAAGGTAAGATTGGAAAGTTATTAATACGAGGGTCATCCGGAAAGTAGTACCCGTTCGTGAAATAAAGACACAAAAGTAAATATTAACAAACATAAAAAAATTTATTTGAAAGAGAATACTTTAAACTACTTCTCAACATAATCTCCAAGCAAATTAAGGCATTTGTCATAACGTGTGACAAGTTTCTGTATTCCTGCTGCATAGTCCTTCGCCGCCAGCTCATTGAGATACGCGAGGGACCCATCTTGCACAAATTTTTGCATAATGCAGATGGTGTTTAACAATTTCATGAACAATTGTTCGAGAAACATTGGGAAAATGCTCACAGATGTCATCAATTGTGACGCGCCGATCGTTCCTCACGAATTCGTCAACTGAGCTCACCAGTTGGTCTGTAATGACAGACGGTCTCTCCGAACGCTCATCGTCGTGTGTGTTCCCCCTCCCCATGTTGAAGTTGCGACACCACCGCCGAACAGACGACTCGTCCATTACATTGTCTCCATACACCTCCTTTAATTGGCGATGAATATCACATGGGCGAACGTTTCTTGCATTGAGGAATTTAATCACTGCCCTCACTTCACAACTGGCGGCGTTCTCAATTTTTTTAAACATTGTAAACAATCACAGAAACAACACAGGCAATGCTAGCGTCACGCAACTTGGCTCAGAGAAGGCAGACAAGCCACTGAAGCTATCTGACCTCGTCCAGCGGCTACTCGCGTCGTCAGCACTTCATGCGGCACGAACGGGTACTACTTTCAGGATGACCCTCGTATATGTTATCACTTATGAAATGATGTGATTCCGATGTCACTTTATCTACTGAAACGAATAAAACGCTAGATAGCAGTTTTATTATCACAATACAAAGAAAGACAGTGATTCATCCAGAGATGTGCAATCTTATTGAACAGGTCGGTGGGATATGTAAATAGGTTGAATATACTATTTTCGTTCGATAAGTCCTTGGAAAAAATAGGAAAACAAATCATAATGACAATTTTGTTATCAAGATAGGTAAAATTTTCTACCTGCTCAACTTTATGAACTCCTATTTTTATATTTAATTTGGACTTTCTCTTTCTAGAAAACCACAAAACTTTATTTTGCTTACAATTACATGTATTCTAATACCATTCCTATCGCAATGACTTTACAATGCAATCAGCAGAGTTTGCAATACCTTGGCTGGCTGACAAACTAAAACTTAGTCATCAGCAAACCTGATTTTATGAATTATCCACTGACATTCATTCCCATCTCCTATTCTTCTCACGCCTCTAACTATTTCCACCACATATGCGTTGAACAGCACAGGTGGCAATGGACACCCCTGTTCTCTTCCTAATATTGCCCATCCGGACTCTCCATCCCCCACTCGCACATGAGCAGTCTGAGACATGTACAGGTTGCGGATAAGTCTAATCTACTTATATTTTCTGCAATATATTCAGTATTTTTTCCAAAATCATTCTACAAAACGCCTTTTCAAAATCTCCGAGACAGGCAGGTACATCCTGATTGTATTCCATATTCCTCTCTATTAGTGACCACATTACTGCAATGGCATCACGCGTGCCTTTATCCTGAACCCAAACTGATCATCCCTTAGTATTCCTTTTCCCTGCTCTCTGCCCTCTTGTTTATGATCCTTTTAACCACTTTAGCTGCATACGGAATCAAACTTTTTGTTCCGAAGTACTTCACATACAAGTATTACAGCCTTTACATTTTTTTGAATAGGAACTTACACTGACCTAAGGAAGTCTTCCGATCACATTCCTCTCTCATAAATGCTCCAAATGAGTCCATTAAAACTCTTCCTCTCATGTTTTCCTAAACCTTCAAGTAATTCCGTGGGAATTTTGTCTACTCCCACTGCCTTATTTGATTTTAATTCCCCTTAATGTCCTTACTATCACTCCATCAAGGAAGCCTGGACCTAAGGGATCCTCATATACGTCATAACATCTTTCTATGGCTTACCTTGCTGACCTAATTTCTTGACTTACCGTTCTTCTGTTTATTACTTCCACCTCTCTTTGATATTTTCTGGAAAAATATTTTTCCTGATTTATCTATGGTTGTTAACACAGATTTTCCCTTCTTATTCCTGTTAGTGTTTCAACCTTCTTGTATAGCGCACCATTTTCAGCCTTCCTCTGCAAACTTTTCATATCATCGCACTGCGTCTTCCACCACACTTCTTCTGCTCTATTTGTAACCTGCCTTAATTAATTATTAAACTCTTTACACTTTCTTCGGCCCAGCTCTGTATACACATTCTCCCATTTTCTTTTCTCGTCTATCTTTTTGCAATAATATCGGGCGTAATCCATGGTTCCCTTGTACTTACCTATTTACAATTCCCATAGTAACTTTTGCGGCTTTCGATATCCCTTTTTTTATACATTCACATATTTCCTCTGCAATACCCAGCTCCCTTTCTTCGCTCATGATTTTCTCATGTGCCATGAACTTTTTCTATCTCGGATTGGATCTTTTTCGGAGGGAATCCTTTTAAAAAGAAGCGTTTGATCACCGCGTGAAATTCATTTTTTACCATTATCTAAATAGACAAGAATTTGTTTTCAAGGTCGACTATGAAAATTAACCACGTGATGGATATAGTTGAAACTTTAACCGCAGTCTTCTGAGAGATTAAGCTTACTAAAAGCAAACCTTTTCTGACACTGTGAGCGTCATCTCTTGAGTTTTCTAAGAAGTAATTGAACGACCCAAGTAACTCATAGAAAGCCCACGTTGAACTCTAATATCGATGTCCTTAAATTAAATCAGGTGGTTATAATAGCGTATCTGAACAAAAATGTACGTCAGTTAGGAAAATATGTGAAAAATGTCATTCCTAAAAGATGAAATTTCAAGGATAACCAGGTCCGTTAGTGGAATTCTAAAGGAGCAATATTAGTCATAGTTAGAACATGAACATGAAATTCGTACGGTTCACTGTTCCTTGAGGAAAAAGGACTAAGTACAGTGGAGAACGTCGAGAGAAGGACGAAGACAATAGGCTTGATGCAGAGGAGAAAAACAAAAGCCATTATTAAGGTGGAAGTAATTTGATGTGGAAAAATCCAAGTAGTTATGGAAATTCAATGAAGTCGGTGGAAAGTTACTGCTAATTATAATTGTGTATTGTTCAGTATTTCCATAGAAAATCCAATATATGGCTTTTGTACAATTGGGTATTGCGTGCGTATATCTGTGGGTGCCATTTCCTTCCTCTTTCTATGGTGACATGCATTCGTTTGTCGTACGTACTACGTATATGTGAATGATCCTATCCTTGCCGGACACCTTCGTGGTGCTTTTTAGATGAACCAACGGAGTTTAGAGCGTAATTAGACTCACCGGTGAGACAATTTCAAGAGAAGTTGAATCGCGGAATGTCGACATATCTGCGGTGATTTGCTCTGGAAGGGTCCAGAGAGGGGAGGCTTGGAAGGAACGCTCGGGTGCCAACCACTTGGCACATGAGAGCAAAAAGAGAGTGGTGGAGGTGGGAACATAACATCACTGACGTCAATGAAATCTGACAAGCCGGGATCTCGGACAAGGATCGATGGGTTGGGAAGTAGTTTTAGTGTTATCGATAATCCGTGAAAGCGTACGACAAGTGATAAGTGAAAAGTGTACACGAATATTGTTATCTTAATGAAATCCCATGCTCCTTCCTCTCATCCTTGATGATCCCTTTATCTTCCTCATCCGCTCGGAAATCCAGCAGCAGGGACAAGGGATTCGCAGAGATTATCTGCACATACACTTCCCATTGGACTTGGCTTATTTTCCCTCGCTTTAATATGAACTCCACGGACACGGCATTTTACCCCTCGCGAGGAACAAGTGTGGCGGCGGCGGGTAAGCGCGGGTAAGGTGATTGCTTTTTGAAAAATTGCTCATGATCAATTCAGAGAATTTATCGGATAAGGGGTACTTCGGAGACTATTGGCAGATCTTATATTATTATTATAATTATATAAACCTCGTTGCAATTAGGCAATTTTACTGGTGGCAACGGTCAAGTCTGGTCAACGGTCACTCTTACAATGCACATACATACATATGTACACGAGAAGAACAGATATGAGACGCAATGCTCTTGTATACAATGACACTTTAAGATTACCAACCTGCGCCTTTAACACCACACAAGACCTAGGTTCACACCATACCTACAACGCTCCGCCCATCGCCGCGCTCCGTCCATAATCACGCACTCTTCAATTTCATATATTGTTCAAAATCACGCACCGTTAACACATCATTTACTTTTGCAATACAACTTCTCACACCGTGCGCATCATATACAAACAATATGTTAATAAGTGATGAAAAAAGCAGACGTGTTCGATAACCGTAGTCACGAATACGGTAGTCGAAGTTGCACACATTCCCGTGCAAGTTTCTCGTAGTAAATCATTAATCGAGGGAAACATTTGAAAAGAAGATTAAACGCTCGTAATTTTCGAGCACTTCAATGTTTCTTTTCACTTTTTTAACTGAAGGCATTTCCGTAGTTAATAATTAGGGTTGACCGCAATCCTCTAGTTCTTCAAACTGAGGGAAAAATCGGAGAGGCGGGAAGATTATTAAAAAAAAAACTTGTGTCGGGAAGAGGAATCTGATGCGACGGAGGATTGAAATTTTGCGATAAAAAAGTGGGAAGTGTATATAGAAGAAAGTTTTATCGCTTCTTTCGTCAAATAAAACTGCAATGTGCACTTATTATTGTTGACGAAATGCGTGCTTGTATTCAATGGCCTAACTGAAAGGCGCAAGAAGGATGAACCCGCGTTTTTAGATAGCTCCGTTTTGGGGAAAAACCACGATTTTCAGCATATTCAGCGTACGCATGTATTAGTAGTGATTTCATGTTTTTAATTCAAGCAGAATTAATTACCCATCTCGTATTATTATAGTTTTCCTCGCAAAAAATAACTTGTACAATTTTATTAAAAGTCAGTAATAACTAAAATTTTTAAGAGAGCACCCAAATCTTAGAAGTGGGACTTCAGTTATTTTTGCGGAGACCATTGGCAGCCTAGCTACGACGCTGCTTTCATTCCCCAAGTTCCTATATTTGTTACAGGCTGAATAGAATGATTTCAGGGAATACAATACTGTGAAACAATGGGAGACGTTATACGCAAAAATTTTAATGTTCGGCGGGCAAATGACATTAAGTAGTATATGAATGATTCATGTACCTATCCACTTAGGGTATATTATGCATTTTCATGTAATTTTTTAAATGTCATTTGCCCAAAACCAATCATAATTAAGGTGACCTTGAGGTTGAAGCTTTAATACTGATTTGATATTTTGTACCACCTACCTCATGCGTCTAGACGTACCCTTAGTGTGTCCACGATAGAGAAATAAGGATCTGCCGGGTGAAGCGCAGTTTCAAATTCCCTGAAATAGGAGTAATTTGGAAATTTTAAGCACCGAGCGTAATACTCCAAGGGGGAAATCGTCTTTTTGCTAAGACTTTCTTTATTCGGTCAACGTTCTAAGAAAGCTACCATGTGTTTACCATTTAAAAATCAGATCTTTTCATATTTACAACGCATTAATTTATGAATAATCATCCCGTACGATTCTGTGTAGAGATCCAATATGCTCGGGGAAAACCTTATGCACAATAATGATTGGCCTGTTAATACTAAGTCGGGGCGGACCTTATCCTTACATTCCGCACATATTTGAGCGCACAAAATATTCGGCGTCCCTTTAATAAAACTTTACAATATGAGCAACATCAAGGCAATTACGAAAACGAATTATGCTCTTGAAAAATATGTTTCGTGCCTGAAAACCTAGGAAATCCAGAAATTAGAAAGCATGGTCGACCTTCATTCGTCATTTATGACAGAGGTGCACGGCTTTACGAACTCCGTAGGTTTCACTGCAAAGAAAGTTTGTGTTTCCGGCAACAGCTGTTGTATTGAGAGGAGGGATAACTGAGCAAGAACAGACGATAGGCTGCTAATAAATGGTGGACCTTAGCAGACCTGATTTGGTAGGTCATGGGCGGGATTTGGCGCACGAGCGGAATTCTGGGCATCCATGGCTCAATAAATCGACCTTTGATGTACGTATGATTGCAATGAAAGAAATGGACAATTCGGCCTCTCGAGGAGCCTGCGTACCTTATGGCATATAAGACCCTCAATCCGTTTTTCAAACCAAATAATTTTTTTTTAGCCATATTTCAGCACTCGCTAATGCTGCTTGCGCAATAGGTGAACAGATCGTCATACTGAGAAATATTAAAGCGACACTAAGTTACATCGTGAGATGAGGAGGATCGTTTGGAGTATTCCGGTATTTCCATAATATTTTACTATAATCATAATAAAATTGGTCCCTCCACGAATCCTGAGTTGTGAATTTCAAACGCCGTAAGGCATAATACAAATGAGATACAAGCCCACCAGGCAATTCAACCAGCGAGATGATTGCTGTAGTTTGGCCTAATATTCGATTAAAATGAAATGCTCCCTCTCTTTCTTTCTTCAAAATCAAATACTTGTTCTGACGTTGACGTAAACGTAGCCTGAAGCCTGATTCCTAGGTCTATAGTTGAGGAACTGGAAATTTTGGCTAGCACCCATTGTTCTGGGAAAGTAAAGAGTTTATCACTGCAGTATTTCTTTAATGTAATTTCCTTATATTGTGGCCATTGTTAGATTGGTGAATATAACTTGGGGGGTGCAAATGGTTGATTGAAATCGAGCAAATTGAAAAAAACACTTCAATTCCACAATTAACAATTTATTAACACACAATGATGGTTTCGCTGCCACGCAGCATCATCAGATCCATTTATAAGTTGTGATTTGTGGAATTGCAGTGTTTTCTTACCATGCCTTGCAGTATGGGTAAATTCCACATAGTTAAACCCGAGACAGTATTCTACGTGTAAATTGATTTAACACACTGGCTCTAAATGAATTCTGCAATTTCAATCTCGCGTTTACTCTTCTATTCTTCAATGATTTCCAATCGCAGCACGCAATCATCGCAGAAAATATTTTGGTCGTATTGTAAAAATGTTTAGCGAATCGGGTTGATGTACTTTCTACCTTGTCGCAGATTTGAATCAAATTTGTTTAGTCGGACACGATGATGCTAGAGGCTTATTCTAATTTTAAGTGGGGTCTCAAAATACACTAGTCTTGATAATGCGATTGATTAAAAGCAATCTTTAGCAGTTAACCCGCAAATTTCACAAATGTGATGACCTCGCGATGCGTTGCTAGTAAATGCATCGAGTAAAGAAAGAAGTATTGCGTTTAGTCCATGGTATTAGTTATCTCATAGTACTTGAGATATGTCAACCATACTATTTCTTGATAGATTGTGCATCAAACAGATTCTTTCTAGATTGATTCTTATTTCATCATCCCCATCCCACTTACCATCTTTTGAACTCTTTCCAATTCATAGAAATTTTCTTCTCCAGTCAACGGCACCACGATTTAAAATACGTCTCGTCCTCTGTGTTGATCCTGTCATCCGCGTCTTGATTCATGAGGGTGAAAGCGTACGGATAAATAAACTTTTCTTGTTCCGACACGGACTCTGTTTATCGCTGGAGTCCTCCCTGCATGGGAGGAATCCAAAGGGGCAATTGCTTCCATTTCTCGCATGATTTCTTGAACGATGGAAAAAATGTCCTTAAATCCTCGTTCTTCATTTCGATGGCGTTGACATCATAACAAGGCGCAAATATTATATTTATATACAATCACATCTATTTAGAGTGCTGTGAAACGTATTTCAGAGTAGAGAAGTCTTCATTCTAGATGAAATACGGCCAGTAGGTGATGATAACTTAAGCAGATCCATCACGCAGTGCTCCTACCTGAAAATTAAAATTGTATTCCTCACTATTCAGCCAAATTTGTCATTATCTATGCAATATTCGGGAAATGAAAATAATGACGTTTCGGTAGCTAATGCCGATAACCTAGTTTCCAATTTGCGATTGAAATTGGTGTCAAGTAAGGAGGTTCCAACTTTATTTTTTCATAAAGCATGGTACCAGACTTTACTCTGCGGTTATTCTCGGAAAACCAATTTATAAATTCGATTCACAAGACTTGGATGCAAAAAGAAGATGTCATCTACAGCTGGTCATATATAAATAAATTTTGGAGTCTACACACACGCACACACTGTTGAGCGTGCGAGTTGTTGGGAAGACTGGGAGCATACAGCCATCAAGATTTTATTCATTTGGCCACTCTCGCCCTCCCTCGCTTTCGGAGTAGATATCATTATAGTTAAATAGTCATTCATTGCGAAAATTAAGCGATTGATTGCATCTCTCCATTTTTCCTACCCAAAGCGAGTTCTCTTGCACTTGGGTTCATTCTCCGACTCCAACCCCTCTTTATTTGATCCAAGTATCTTTCTCTTCCATTTCGAGCCTTATTTTCTACAACTCCATCCATTATGCTCCTAGCAACTCCGTTACCTCTCAAGATGTGCCCAACCCGGCTGATTCTATTCCTATAATCTTCCAGTTGCCTTTGTCTCATTTTTTTTTCTGTCCAGTTTCTCACTTTTCCTGGCCGTTGTGTTATCGGTATGCACATTCAATGCTAGAATTGGAAGGTAGAACGTTTTTCCTCAGTCTCTTCTCGGATTTTTTTCTTCCTGCAGTGTATGCCTTAAGTTTTTCTCAAAGAATTAAATTCGACACGGATATTTAAACTAAGTGCTTCCTTATCGGTGCCTTAGTTTGGTAAAGTAGTTTCCCCTTCATTCTCATATCCTTTTTTTGTTTTGTGAGCGTCTGAGCATGCCATCCGTCTAACTTTTTCATCTGGTAGGTACAATGCAGCCCGTGAGATTGGTGAGGATTCCACACCATCTCATCTTCCTCTTAGGGCAACGCCAGTCTTCAGCTTCTTTCCTACTTTTTTTTATTTTCTAGCCACCAAGCTTCGTGGAATATCCTTAAAGTACTTGGTCCATTGAGTTCAAAGATGCCTGCCATTCCTGTCGCTTCTCTGTTCTTCTCGGCACCATCAGGAAAACGGAGGGCGGAAAATTATTCCTCGCCAACTTCATCCCTTGGCTCTCATTCCCCACGCCACATCAATTGCATCTTCCAAGTATTTATGGGCACTAAATATGCATCGTCTCCTCTTAAGGTGGCATAATTCATCGAGACCCTCGGCATATACATGGGATTTATGAAGTGGGATTTACGAAGTGTTCCCGTCTCTCTTTTCTTTCCAATTTCATTTTCCGTTGGTTTATAAACTCCCTCCTCGGATGGAGTCTGGTTGCTTTCTCGTGCGCACAAAGGATCGTATGAAACGGAACAACTGGAACGGGAGGGCTTTGGGACCGAAACGTTCAGCTTGAACAACCAACACACAATGAAGAAGACGTGAGGCGACACAAACGTAGGAAGGCCCCGATTCGCATTCGTATTAGGCGTAGGAAATGACCCAGATATACGCACAATGGTTGTAGGGTGACAATGAGAAATTTCCGCAAACATTCCATCGAGATAAAGATTTCAGAGGTCACGATTTATCGTATCAGCTTGTTGGAGGAAGGTTGAGAGGCTCGCATGTGGGTGTGTCAAGGGTCCCAGGTTTCCCTCCTTTCCCTGGAATTGACAAATGGAAAATCTTGACATGGAGCCGCTGCTACTGCGCCAATGAGCCAGAGGTAAATTGCATTGATTTTTTCAAAGATCGACGACATTTCTAAGGTCCTTACTACTTGACGGCAAAATTCCGCGAGGCATGATAATCGCATCTCTACCCTATGCACTCTGTATCTTCCTTAGAGGGTTTTAGATCGCAACAACCACCGAGAGGGGAGGGGCTTAATATAACGGTTGAAATTCAAATTATAAGTTCTCTAAAAAAAGTCATTAATGTATGTGAACCTTTCTGAATGACCGAACAATGACACGGCATTGATTAGTTTTAAAGATTTGAAAAGACAATATGAATTGTCGGAAGCCGATTTTGCAGTTCAAATTTTCTTATATGATATTTCGAGCCATTTAATTTTTGAATAATTGATACGTCACTTCCAATTCATAATTCACAAAGCACAGATGATCACTTACAGGCAAAAAAGTGAACCTTAAAAAGCAAAAAAGATTGAAGCATGGAAGGAGAGTATAAAAATGAAAAGGTCGAACTTAGGTAAGTATAAAACATAAATGATGCAAAATTCGATGGATAAAATTCTGAGCCTTTTAGGTATGGGAAAAGTAGAGGGAAGTGGGAAAATCTAGAAAATATGCAAATGAAAGAATTGCTATCATTAATGGTAAACTACCCGTTAAGGTAGACGCAGACACGGACTAAGTACCACTACATTTCTAAGCCTCACCCTACAAGACAACCTAGACTGCAATAAAACATACTTCAATTTCACGCACTTTCTACCTGTCTCCCCCTTTCTACTTTCCTTCATGCCATCCAACCTGCCTATCATATTCCTCCCCGATCTCGCTTGTCTAACGCTCTTCCCGTCCATCACCAATCAAAATACTCTATCGGGAACAGAATTTCTTTTTCAACAAAATTCAACAGATAACCGTAGGCAAACGTCCGGACAGGTTGCTGTTTTTGTGATAAAGTTACTTAAAACCAACTATATTAAGACGATCGCCCGCAAAAACGTACTACATTTATTGAAGAGATGAGAAAAAGTATTAATCGCTAATTTCATGAGCATAGCACAGTTTTTTAATTGTAATTCAACATGAAATCTATGATTTCAATAGCGAAAGTGAAACTTACTTTAATGGATAATGCCTCGACATCCCCTGCCGTCCATCCCCGTGGTCACTTATAATGTAATGTTTAGGTAGATTGTAGGAAAGGATGGTTACAGGCGCTTCCGGAACGGTACGAGATAACAAACCGTGGCGAAAACGCAGGGAGGGAGAGGGTGGGTAATGTGGAAAACATGAAGAGGGCAGGGAGCGAGCGAGCGAGAGAGATAAGGCGGGTACGAGTGGGCGGCTGTTTGGAGACGCGTCCATGGCCTCGACAACCCTTCCCCCTCGCGGGGAGGGGATCCCTGCGGCGCGGAGTCCCGGACCGTGCGTCAAGAGTCGCCCGCCCGCCCAATAAATTACGGCGCGTGCCACGTGCTCCCGTGCTGGCCTCCACGCACACGTGCTTGCGTGGCTCGTGGACCTTGGGTATATGGGCGTTTAGTGGATTTTTCGGCGACGAGGGAGGGCGGTTCGTTTCCGCCAACGGGTGTTTCGCGTAAACCTCTCCGTCGCGCCTCTGCCCAAAGGTGTTACCATTTCCAAAACTCTATACGCATTCACCGAGGAAAACATTAGTGGTACTGTCACTAATTGGGTACATGACACTCTCTGGTCACTCAGAGTGACGTCTATCGCTGATCGAGTGTCCGGCATCCAGTGAATGCCAACGTAACGAGCGTGTGTACAGCTTTCCTCGCTTTTTGGTGCGCGGGTGTATGTCTGCAAACTTTTGGAAATGAAAGTACTTGTCGGAACACAGATTCCCTACTTAGGCTCTCGGCAATATATTAATCACTCTAATATCGGGTGGTCAATTCGTTCACCAGTTTTTTCGAATATTCCTACACATGTGCCGAAATGTACCGTCTCAAAATTCAAATGCAACTTGAGTCGCGTAAGTTATATTTGTAAGACTAACAGGTTACGTCCAGTTTATCCGTAATTTTTCCCGCGCCATTTAAGTGAACTCAAAGGCTGTTTATTTTTCTCTTTTAAGGTACTGTTGAATAATATGTCAACTTTTACTATGTACCTTAGACAGCTACATAACATGAGTTAAATTTATTTGAATCTCATAAATGTGGAGTTACTGGCTATGATATACGTCTCGGGGGGGGAACAAGTTTCGACGAATTATGATCATTAAAACTGGGTTCTCTAGGTCCGAATTTCTAATCCTACCGCTGCTGAACGCGGTCTTTCAACATTCGTATGAAATACAATATTCGAAGGCTAAATCACATACGAATACAATGGGACAGTAAAATAAAACAGTTTCTGGTGTGACTTGGTGGAAAATATTGATATTGAAATTGAAAAATGAACTACTTGGCTTTTCCACATAGAACATTTTTATTTGCGACCTAGATTTCGTTATGATATAACATCTTAACCCTGATCTGAAGATGTTATACCATAAGGAAACTTAGGTCGCAAATAAAAATTTTCTATATGGAAAAGCCAAGTTGTTTATTTTTCACTTTCAACAGAATGGACAGTATTTGCCATACTCTTAATGTTCAAATATTGATTTTTACCAGTTCTTTCTTCAGATTTTTACCAAAGCTTTTCGAATTATGAGACAAATTTTCACATATGGTATTCAAAAGATGTCATTCCAAATATACCATATTGTTGACTTCAAAATGAATGAATTCCACCAGGTACTAATGCTACCTCTTTCGAGTCAACCATGTTTTTGCCTGCCTATTTTCCTTTTACTCAGACATACCTACCGTTGCAAACTCGCGAAACGTACCAAATAACTAAATCTGAAGGTATGCCGAGGGCAAATCGTCACAATGCTCTGTGCGTCAGTTAGCCTCATCAATTATTGTCTTCGAGAGATGTAAATAGTCCCTAGGGGAGTAAAAGGCTTAGAAAGAGTCGTCAACTTAGGGGATCAATTCTGGGGCGCATCACAAACAACACCACATCTGCTTATCTCAACGTTTCATAAATTTCAGGTCGTTATAAATTTTTTGCGGTGAAAAGATGAAAATCCCCTGACGGGATCGAATCTTCGAAACGGAATGGCAACGGTCACGTGTTCTCCTCTCGCGACTTTTCGAGCTACAGATTTGGACTTCGGTGGTTATAATTGCAGAAGTGGTAACAGATTATCTCCGATAATTCTGCATAGCTTTTCGTACATATCGATTATTGTTAGTCTTCTCCGGAAGTAAAGATAGTAAATATTTGAGAACTCGAAAAATATTGATCTAGAAAAATTCAGGTAAAACAGAAAATTCTGAAATACACACTGTTTCCATTGCAAATATCGGTGGTATTAACTCAATCATTACTTTTAATTTAACTTGGAAAAAATCGAAACGCATAGAAAAAAATATTTTATGAAAACAATTTATTTTTCTTGTGATAACGTGTTACATTTACTGCAGGAATGTGTTCGAAATTGGCAGTAGTAATTATCGACGAAAAAATACTATTAAATCTGTTTAATCCTGTAAAAAAATGTTCAGCAGTCCTGTTCGCTGTTTTTATTTTAAAAGTTGTTTGCAGTCTTACAAATTTGACGTTCTTCAAGGGATCAGTTAAATATTTTTTAACTGAGCCAATATTTGCAATAGGGTGGAAGTCACCTTTACATTGGCTAAAAGATAATGCTAGTATAAATTCAATTATTTTATAGGTTGATTAATAAAAATAATAAACACAAAAGAAAATATTTGCTTAAAGCCATGTGTTTATCAAGAGTAGTAAGATAAATTCGTGTATCTCAGTATAGCTGCATGAGACTCGCAAGCCAGTGATAGAAATATTCTTCCTCATGCAAATACCTTTTCCAATCACTGGCTTATATCCTTTGTGTTATGCTCACGGAAATAAAAAATTCACCAACCAAACTTACCTTCCATTTGTTTTTAGCGTCGAATCAATTATACCCAACCCACATTTTAATCTTGGCTACGAAATTGCGTACTAATACTCGCTATTTCCAACTCGTTTCAATTCAAATGTATCTTGACGCAGCATCTTCAAATGAAGTTTAAGTGAATTTTTAGAATAGAATGGTGGAGACATATCCTCTTAGATTTTGGAAGGATATATATCTTCTCAGTTTGATTCCGAAGTTCACGCTGAAACACGGATGTGACATGCTGCACGTACTTTCTCCTGGTTTCATTTGCTTCTCAGGGCACTGAACATAAGGAATGTCAACCTTGTAACCTAGGTAACCTTGTCAAACGAGCCCTCTGTTCTTAAAACTTGGAAGTACGTAACCAAAATATTTCTACTGAAGGCGAATTTCGATTGTTCCATGCTAATGTCTTACTTATAAACGAGTCACACCTATTCTTAAATCATTCACCCCTTAAGGTTAGAGGGAGGACATGGTTCTTGTTCCCCTGATCCACTTCATCGTGGAAATGGTAGTGGAGCGAGAGCGAGAGAGAATTCCGCCCTGCCGTCGTAAGGGATTTCTTCGGTCCTTGCCCGGAGCAAAAGAGGGATTCCACGCATCATGTAATGAACATTGTATATTCAGACCCACATTTTTCACCTCCATTCTGAAAAAAATATTCCCGACAGGTAGGTTAATTCAGTATTACTGTTAAAAGACAGGAACCCGATACATTCCGACATCACCAGCGAATGTGCCTGGCTCATGGGTTATCCTACGGCTGAAGTCAGTTCTTTCATACTTGTACGGCTCAGGCTGATACCTTATGTGAACGATGATGGCGCCAAAGGCGAGGTTCGTATCCCAGACCTTAGGGTTGGTCTCCACTCGACCCACTTGGCTGGGTGAGATCATCGTTAGCCCTTCAGACTGGCGGGAAACGACTGTAAGAGTTGCATCAACTAAGGGCTCAGAATAACCTGAGATATCTAAGTACGTCATTGGTAGATTGGGGAGTTTAAGGTTCCAAAAGTTAAGTTTTATATGACTAAAATAGGCCCTTTCAGAAGGTGAATTAGACTTTATAAACCTTTGAAGTAACCACCTAGAAGACTGATGTTTGCTCGGTAAAAGGCACCTGAGTGCTAAATTTATTGTTAATGACAATGTTTATATTTTGTTATGTTAACTCTAAAGAGTGCATTAATTGATAATGTGAGACCAATTAAAGGTAAATTAAGAATTAACGTCTAAGCAAAGGTAATGTTCATTGTATTGTATGCTTGCATTCAAGTAAGAACCGGTGGAAGAAAATTTTATTCTCAAATTTTATTTTAATAGAGGTATCTTTTAAGCTGTCGGTGTGGAGAGTGGAGGGTGAGGAGTGTGGTTTAAAAAGATACAATGAAGGAAAATAAATACAAACGAAGAAGTGCCAGGCATGATGGGGGAGGGGAGAGGATTTTTGAATGAAATCCAAAGGATTCAGGTAGGGTGGGTAGAGAGTATTTGATTGGCGATGGAGTGCTGAAGAATTTGATAGATGGGAGGACGTTAGGCAAGCGGGCAGTTAAGAGGGATGAAAACGATTTATTCATTTTTATTCAACGTCTTTCTTTTGGGGCAAGATTGGGACTTTATTGTCCCTTCTTCCCGCTTTCCCGTCTCGGTGGGGAAAGCCACCCCTAGGGCTAAGGACGATTGGGATGTTGGACAGAAATAAGGGCGATAGAAAGCATGTGGAATCGATGTTTGTTACACTGTTGGACGTCAGTTCATGTCTCGCTTGTTTGAGGCTTAGAAATGAACCTGTAGTTAGTCTGTGGTCATCTAAAAGCTATCTAATCAGTAAATTACCAAATATTAATCATGATAATCCTATTCATAAAAATACACGTAAAGAGAGTCCTTCCTTATATTATTATTATCTCTTAACTTTCGCAACGCCTCTCAGCTAAATAACCCAACCATGACCCTCCTCTAGTTATGTATTGCTAAAATAACTACTGTAACTAAAATAAAATATAGTGATTTTCTAACACTCTCCTTATGTTGGTTCAAAATTTTCTCTGAGGGCCGAGAAGATGTGAACGACGAAGAGCGTGCCGGACGCCCGAGCACGTCAACAACAGACGAAAACATTGATGAAGGGAAGAAAAAAGTATTGACCAATCGTCGAATCACCGTTAGAGATGTTGCAGAGGACCTAAACATATTGATTGCCATTCGATTTTTACCAATGATTTTGGCATGATACGGGTCGCCGCGAAATTCGTACATAAATTGCTGAATTTCGACCAAAAATAGCAACGCATTTACGTTGCTAATGAGGTGTCCGCGACGACAAAAATTTGCTTCAGAGGGTCATAACTGGTGACAAATTATGGGATTATGATTATAACGTGGAAATTAAAGCTCAATCGTCCCAATGGAAGCTGCAGGACGAGCCAAGACCGAAAAAAGCGCGCCAAGTTCGGTCGAATGTGAAAGTTTTGCTTAGAGTTTTCTTCAATTGCAGGGGTGTGGTGCATGATAAGTTCTTGTCGCAGGGTAAAACGGTTAATAAGGAAAATTACCTGCAATCTGCCACAAACGCCCGGATTTTTGGAGGAACAAAAATTGGCTTTTGCTCCATGACAACGCCCCTGCTCACACATCGTTACTTGTGCGCCAATGTTTGGGCAAAAACCACACACTATTGATGCCGCAGCCACCGTATTCCCCAGATCTGACCCCAATGACTTTTTCTTTTTCCCGAAACTGAAGAGGCCCATGAATGGACGACGCCAGCTACGATTGACGAGATAAATACTGCATCGAAGGAGGAGCTGAGCAAGATCACAAAAAATGATTTTTTGAAGTGCTTCGTGGATTGGAAAAAACATTGGCACAAGCGTATAATATCTAATAGGGATTACTTTTAAGGGAACGAAATAGATATTCATGAATATATAAATAATTTTTGAAAAAACACCATTGTCGCGATACTTTTTGAACAGACTTCGTGTAAATATATATATATATATATATATATATATATATATATATATATATATATATATATATATATATATATATATATATAAATATATATATATATATATATATATATATATAAACCATAAACACAGTAATCAACCCGAAGGTCGGTTTAGTAGGTGATGGTAGAGTTCACCCAGTACTAAGCTCTATTCGGCGTGTGAAATTCACACATCAGGGTAGGGGGGCCAGTTCCTTTCCCTGTGCCGGTTATGGTTTCGCAGGAAGATCTGGTACCCGAAAAATTACATAGCTTGGGTGGAGCTGCAGGTGCCCAGAGTGCCTCGCCCGATAATCGAACCCGGGACCCTCCGGTCAGCAGTCCAACGCTCTACCCTGCACTACCGCGACCCATATATATATATATATATATATATATATATATATATATATATATATATATATATATATATATTAATATATATATATATATATTATTTATTCTTTATTCTATCCATATCGATCCGTATATGCTATAAGCGTCGTGTCTTCTGCGCTATTCTCAACAATGGAGAAAAGCCTGTCACTTCCGAACGGAAGGAGTCCCTTAATGCCTAGATTTAGTTACATATCATCCCTTTATCCATGGAATTCCCCAAATATTGAGTGGAAATGCGCTCACGTTATTAATTTTAAAAAAAACTGTGTAGTAGGAAAGGACTATTTTCATTTCCTCGGGACTACTAAAATCATTCCCTAAAATTTCTTCGATTGTCAAAAGATAGTTTTACAGACACACATGCGGAATTTTTGAATGGGATTAACTGTACGTTGCAGTAAAGTTGTTCGAAAGTTAAGACGTCGTTAATCCTCCAGTAGCTAAAGCCATTTTCGATCAATGGCCTGCGTTCCAAAGGATAATGCTAAATCATTATATACAAGTACGCTTTTTTAACTCTTTTATTGGGGAATTTTTTCCCCATCGAAATCTTCGCGTGTTTCCCCAACCTCTATTTGTTAAATTAAATAATCATTAAGGGAAATTTATAAACTATCTCCAGGAATTTGTGGCGGCATAGGTAGGGGCTGCTGTTGCTCTTGCGCCTCACGGGTGACCGAATTGCCTCTCGTACGTCATTCAGGCTGTGGTCAGTGGGTGGAGGGTAGGTGGGATTGCGGGAGAATTGTGTGGAGGTGGGAGTGACGTACAAGAACGAAGAGGGAAAGTGGATAGGGGAGGGAAAAGCACTTAACATGAATCACTTTCGTGGGTAGGTGAACATTTGATGACTCAAATAAGTATCGCACTAGTAGCAAGTATTAAAAAAAACACGTAACTGTCACCAGCAAACACCTTTTAATCGCCCGAACGCTCAAACTTTGCGAGTAAATCGTTGTCAGCGCTGAAGGACCACGATCGTTTATGAACGATCGATCGGGAAATAGGGAACTGCTTCTTTCTTAATGTATTTTTTAACCCTCAGTCCATTTTAACAACCAAGTGATACGACCGAATATATTTTCCGTAATCGGCGAAATGGGCCGTAAAATATAGTAACTGCATAGCCAGCCGACGTCTCCGAGGTAATTTATCACATAACAGAAAAACCACTCATGGGAGAGAGAGAGAGCAATTAATTTGAAAAATAATACCGGAACCGTTACGCCCTTCCCCACTCAACAAACCGGCATGCACGGATTGCTACTTTCGTTCAGAAGGCAATCAAATTTGAGCGCAAAGCGCGGGAACTGCAAGATAAAGCGATGCATCGGAGTAAAGTAACATAGCCCTCCTGGTACATACCTCCTTCTTACATTCAAGTAAACGAGTCGAGTATGCACATTCATCACATTTTCTGCTAGCCGAGAAGACCACAATTTTTTCACGGTAAAACTTGCAGCAATTATTATGAATATTTCTTTAAAACATCCGTGAGATAAAATGTAAAAAAAATAGACGCATGAAAAAATAGTGGTATGACAATTTATTGGCTGAACTGAGTCATTTGTCTCGGGGAGGGTTTGGTCTCAAACCTGTGAACACCCTCAGCGGAGTCCAAGCTTCGTATTTTCTGGGTATCAGAACCTAACATTACTCGGCGTAGGGAAAGGAATTGTTGTGTCGCCTCTTTACTCTAACGCCCTCCACTGATGGGAGGAAACGTTTTATTGCTCTGTAACGATAGCTCCAAAAATATTGCATGCTAAGATTTCATAAGCGTCTTCTTATTTATTTCATGTTAATTGATTATCACGCGATGTGCTATTTTCGCATTATAAAATGAGTTTCAAACTGTACTTCGTTCAGTCCATTGTATTTCTCCTATTGTTCACTTTTTGTTAACTCAAGGATACACAGCATGTAAAAATTGATGGTGATAAAGTTGTAAGGAAATACTTTGATTCAAGATCGTATAACCGCCGAAAGTAATTTTAAAAATCCATTCCAATAATTATTTAAGAAAATACAAAGAATTAGCTTATGTTTACCTCCTTCCTCTAATTATAACTGGAGAATCGTATTAATAGCAGGATCAAGTTATCCGTAGTACCAATTGCAGTGTAATTTGAAGTATGTAACAACGTTATCTTGTGCTCAAATAATTTTTAAATAGCGTTATTCACAGTTACCTTTTGCGAATGTAAGATAGAACGAATCCAGTTCAAGATCCCACATTCTCAGTTCACCAGGTGAATGCTATCGTCAGAGAAGCTACCTTTTATCTTCCACCTATAACCATTCATATTTCTCTTCTCGTCATAACAAACTAATCCTTCAGCGGTAATAAACTTGTCCTTCCTGTCCACAGAACTAATATTTGCAACAAAACGCTCCTTTGTGGGCTGTGGAGAGAGCTGCCTTCAGCTATTATGCAGCAACATCCTCTGCGACAAAGTTGGATGCCTTCTGAACCTACGTTATGCTTAAAATACGTAAAACGTTTCTTCACAAATCGGACAGCTTATGGTATTACAATATTGATATCCCTTGTATTTCATTACAATTTGGGAATTGGTAGACCGCGTTGTAAAATAGCCCGATTCCTTTTAAGGATGACTCGTTGAGTTAGATCATTCTTACGGCATCCCCCACCCCTTCGCACCAAATTTTAAAAATGATTTTTTTCTCTGAATTGAAAATAATTTTCTCCAGGAGGCGGAAAATCTTTAAATGAATTAGGTTTTTCAGTAAATCTACGTGAAAGTTGAGAGAGAATTTACGGGAACCTTAGCCGAACTTTAAATGTATTTTTTTTACTCTGGATGATGATTTTGCAAAGTGAGAGCTCCGCTCAACTTGAGGACCTGTAAAGTCACTGGCGGGAATCAATTTTACGGGAATTCGGATTGATGCTGCGCGGCAGCCTCACTTTTCCGAGAGATTACAGCCTTCGACCACGAATTAGTTCTTGAAATGGAAAATCTGTTATTTTATCTTCTTCATCCCTGTGGACTTCCTTCCTCCCTTCATCCCCCCCAACATCCCTGTCCTGTTCCTACCCTTTCTTCGTTTGCCAAACATTTTCCCCTCTTTCACCGTCTTCAGCATCCCATTACCAATCAAAATGCTCTACATCCGACTTTTCTGCCCCCTTTGGATTTTTCCCGATAGCCCTCTCTCCTCCCCCACCATGTACCGTATCTCTCTCCCCGTGGTCTACAACATAAACATATTCGAGGGGCTTGTATTTTCTGATGACCCCCTAGAGCTGTGCTGGCAGGAGCAGTGATGATTTCTTCTGGTAGGGTCACTCATGCCTGATAGGAGCCAGGGCTAACCAAAGATAACCCATTCAGCATCTGCTCCTCAGTGAGGCGACTGGCTACAAAGGCATTTGACCATAGTGGGGCGGCCATTTCAGTGATGGTGTCACATTTAAAACACTATTGAGGAATGCAACGGTAAACCACCTCAATTTTCCAGCCCACGAACCAAAATGGATAATAATTATGTTTAAAATGATATGCCTTAAATCTTCCATAAAATTTGCCGATGTTAATGAGAATCATATTTACCCTTACCTAACTCTTATGAAGAGGAAATGAAATATCATTAAGCTCACAAGCCCTAAGATTTATTTAATTAAGACACTAAAAATTAAATAAATGTAGAACAATAAGCGCATCTATTTGAACTGGCACGACTAAAACTGGATTTTGATATGCAAGGAGCCGAAGGCAAGTTAATTATTGGTTCATTTTTGCCTCCCTCTTTTTCCAAGTACGGATACTCGTAATTATTGTTTTATTTTTACACAGTCCCTGGTGTGTACTCGCATGAGGAAGAATGGAGATGTCCACTCAATCATTCTTGAGATCGAAAGACCTTGAATTTCCACAGGGCGTCGGCACCGTAATGCTGAATCAGAATTTACAGTGTTCTGTTCTCCATCGCCATCCATTCAAAAGTAGACGCTGCCACTTCTGAAGGGCGAACCTCACATTGACGGCCTCCTAGGGCATGCGTGATTGACGGCCACTCGTGTGAGTTTGCATGGCCTTCTGGCTCGGCCGACTTTAGGGAGGATCCGGTAACAATCCAGTCGCCCCACACCCCACCCCCTCTCCCAATCGCTACGCGCGAGCCGAAAACAAAATGGGAACGAAAGCAGTTATCAGGTGATGAGCTTGATATTGGCTTGAGGAACGATGTTTGCCATTCATGCCTTTGGACCGAATTTGGTTAGTGTACAGCCTCGGCGGAGACTCGTGGAGGGACGAGAGGGAAAGCGGGGGCCAGGGAAGGTCTGGGGAAATTGTGTGAGAATGAATCCTCTCTCCGACTTGCAGACCTTTTTCCGGCAATACCAGGTCGTCCCTGACATAAATACGGCCGTCATGTAAGTTCGGTGTGTAAATTTAGCCGACAAGTCAGTCACGTTTGACTAGACCCGACATTGTATGATGGCCAGAGTCCATGGCTTTGATGCACGATGGGCTGAATTCCCAAAAAGCAGGCCAAAATCCCATTTAATTTTGTTTAATTTCGAATCCGGAATTCTGAAAAGTGCCCCAAAATGATTGTTGAACATGATACCGAATGGCATTAAGCTCAATATTTCTGTATTGATTTTTGTCGTAATTAATGATGGTGGTCTACCAGTTAAGTCAAGTTTTGATGGGCACTGCCTGACCACCGCAAAATTTCTAAGCCTCGCCTAACAACTCACAGCCTCACACCCTACACTAAGCACTCAACGTCCCTTCATCTCGTTCAACATGTCATGTCATCTTTCCTTCCTCCTACCTCGTTTGCCTCGCGTTCTCCCCTCTATCACAGTCTGCTCTGCGTCCACCTTTCTTACCTCATTTGTATTTTTCCCATAAACCTTCTCTCCCACCATGCCTCTACAGCTGCTGAAAGCTGACCCAATATCTCCAAAAAAAAGTCCCCTTTAATTTTCTCTGAAAATCTTCAAAGCTGATTCTGAAGTCCCTCCAGAGAACTTGTAAGATAAAAAATACTGTGTTAATAGATGAATTAATTCTTAATTCATCTATTAACGTAATTCTTTCCCATTAATTACGCCTTTGTTTCATTGGTTAGTTTTGGAAAATTTGAATGTTTTCGATAAAAACAGTTGTCGCCCATATCTTTACTTATCACAGGCAAATAGATTAATGTCGATGCAATCAGAGGAAAGGTGGCGTAGGTATAATAAGAGATTCGCTTAAAACCTTAAAGAGCTCATTTGCAGTTTCAACCGCTTGCGCAACCGGATATATGACAATCATAAAATCGATTGAATTTTCGTTTCGGTCAATGATGCGATAAGTTTAGTGGTGTTTTAGGTATCTGTAAAATTTTGTATTGCGTTCCTATCCATTTGCCATCATATTATGGAAACAATTCAATCTTTAGAAAATAATCGCTTTAACAAAAATATTTGAAAGGAAGAGATCTAATTATTGTTATTCATTCATTTGTTGTCCCACATTTTTCCCAGACGGCTTTTTGAATCTACCTTGCTGGAGATTTTCAATAATATAGAAAATATTTGTTTACTTTCGATTGTACTCCACTGAGAAACAAACATTAGCAGCATATTTTCATACCCATTATTATATATATTTCGTAACTGGTATGGAATTAGTTAAAGCATAATTATTCGAAGCTTTTATTAAGTAAGAGGCTATTTCTTTGAAATCTTTTTAGCCAACTTAGGTCCATATATGATATGCTCAGCGTGCCTGAACAATTTCCATAATGTCATTTTAAGTTGTTCTATAATTACATTTGGCATTGCTAAGAACGTATAATCACACTTCTGCTTCACGAACTCAGTAAGAGAAAGAATGTTTCGACTCCACGCTTGAATACGTAATGGTTTGAGCCATGGAAGATTCCGGAAGATAATTTCGATCATGCGTCGTGTGATTTTCATACCCATCTAAATTCGATTCCACTTCCGGTGATAAATTATCCGGTTATGAACTTGCACGGCGAGTCTAAGAATGGGAACGAGAGAACCAGATATGATCTATCTCAGCCGTAGAGCATCGTTGTTATGAAATGCCGGATATATAACGTCAGCTGTGGAATGGCCGTTTGCGTGCAGACGGGAACCCATGCTGTCGACCACCTCGGACCAGGCGCTCCCCAAAAGCCTAAATTCCTTCGACACCCTATTTGTATCGGACATAATTCTCTCCATCGCGTTTTCATCCAGTTTTCACGACCGAGACTTGATAAAGATAATGTGCGGCTATTTCATAAGACTAAAGTTGCTTTCTCCTACCACTGGCTTCCAGAGGAAAGCATTAATTGTTCTCTCATATTTATATAATGATATAAATAGGGTATAAAATGTACAGTAATAATTTAAAATAAAAAAATTATTGAATGAACAATCATTTTAAAAATATCGGATAAATCGACAGAACAGAACTCTTCTCTTTCAGCTTTAATGAACATGGATCTACACTTGAGAGATCACTTTTGTTCAGCCGATGGCCCGTAATTACAGGAAGAATTAAAAGTATGAATGACCCAAGATTTCATGCCTCAATTTCTGGTAATTCATATATGTTTATAAGTTTATTTAAGTTTATTTGTTCGGAAATCCTGCACAGAAGGACTTCATACTCGTATTATCTAATTCCGACAAATTCATACATGGAATTAAATTTTGGCCTTGTCCACATTTTGGTCCAATACTAGGCATTCTAACCGGTGTAGGTACATTCTGGTCCATCTGCTATATTTTAAGGGCATATAATATAAAACTAACGACTTTTTCGCAAATATTATCATTTTCTATGGACCCTGTCACCAACCTCCACAATGTTCCATAACGTGTGTTCCATAATGCCTGTTATCTTCCGCCCTCTCCTGAATTTATTTAGTGTGGTCCCTTATATCGCATTCTTTATCATGCATTTCGAAGTCAATAAATATCTCATTAATCCATTTCGTGTGTTTTGATGGTATTACCTGCATCGATTTAACACTCTTACCCACCAATTCATTCGCTCCAGTTATATTTTTTTCTCCAACCCGTTTCCTCCATCATTTTCCATAACATAGAGCAGCTCCATTTTTTCCTGACATGAGTAGATACGACATTTTGACCCTCTTATTTGATACTACTTATTGCCTAATTGCTTGAGATGCTGCACCTGCTCTACTTAAGAGCAATTCTCTTCCGAACGCCTATTGCATCGAGAACACCGAAATGGAATGTGTAGACTCAATTAAATACCTGGGCATTACCCTCACTCACGACCTCTCCTGGGCGAAACACACACGGGAAATATGTGGACTAGCTAACAAATAATTAGGATTTATTAGAAGAATACTGGGTAAATGTGATGAAAAGATCAAAGAGAAATGTTATCTTTCGCTCCTTAGGCCTCATTTAGAATATGCTGCTAGTATATGGGATACTCACGAAGTGGAATTAATTGCCGAATCGGATCGCGTGCAGCGTTGAGTAGCTAGATTTATAAAACGTTATTATGATATAGTTAGTAGCGTATCCAAAATATTAGACGAGCTAGGCTGGGAATCACTCACGGAGTGAAGGTTAAATTACAGATTAAATCTCTTGCATAAATTGCTAGGACGTCTCTTTAGCGATGATGTTGAAAATGTATTATTACCTCCATCGTACTACGGTAGGAGAGATCTTGTCAATAAAGTTAGAGAGAACAAGTGTAGAACAGATAGATTTAAGATGTCATTTTTTCCACAAATGATAAGGGATCAGAAAAACATTGTCCGACCGCGGTAGAGTCATATTCGGGTAAAAATTAGTCTGGTGTGTATTCACTGCCTGCCACACACCCTAGCGGTGGCTTGCAGGGTACTTAAATAAATAAATAAATGAACTTTTACAAAATAGCCCATAAGATGTCCTGGAAATATTGTAATACATTTTGTAAATTTCAGAGTATGTCTTATCTTCAAATATTTTCATAGAAACGGAAAGCATGGCCATCTTAGCTTTCGATTTAGGTTTTACAGAATACGCGTAAAAGGTTTAAGATGAATGAATTCTGGTTAAAACTCTCTAAATGAGTCTTTAATCGCCTAATTAACATTTATATGATCATTTGTTACCTCGGGGGATTTGCTTAATTAATAATTAGTAATTAAAGTAACTTTTTCATTTCCAATTTAGATTGAAAGGAAAGAAAGCACCTTAGTTTGAAAGAGGTGCGGCATGATATGAGCATTAAACATCCGTTTGCACTCCTTCTTGAAGTAATCTCAGCAGTGGAACTAAACGTTCACGCTGATAAACATTTAGATGTCATTGACAGGTATGCACGAAGTTACAGGAAACTCCTAAGTTAAAGGTCGGTTAAGACGTACATATAGCTGAAATACACAGAGATAATGACGCTTTGATCATGTTGGAAGCTTAGCGTTATGTTCATTAGAAACATATAATTCTTTCAAAAAATCTGCTTTTTTTAAAGAATTATATGTTTCTTATCCTTATTAACTTGAATCAATAGTTTCTCCTCGTGAAAAAAACATTTTAGAATGCATGAAGTAAGGCTGCTTAGTTTACGTGTTTTTAAGAACTCGAATTTGTAAATATGTATCACGAAGAATGTGTTCAGAAGTGATGAATGAAGCACAAAATGTATGCGTTCGTAATTGGTGAGATAAACCTCTTAGCAATAGGAGCGAAACAAAAATTTAAAAAGGAATATTCATAGATGTCACAATAAGAAATATGAATACATAAAATGTAAGTAGTCTCAGTGAGGTATTTGAGTACTGAAAGACAGTGACATAGCGGGTTAATTCCGATTTAAATTGGAAAGGCAATATTGCTGCAACCCTAATATGCAAGCCGACTATTCGTCTTCAACCTTGATTATATGCAGGCAGTAAAATCATTAACGCTTCACCTACTGTGCACAGAACATAAATCAATTTAAATATGAAACTTCCCATAAAAGTCTCATGTATCCAGGAGCATAGGAGGCTGAGAGGATAAGAGGTTTTGTGGTATGATGACGAACGAAAGAAATGTTAGCCATAGGCAGGAAAATACTTGCCAGTCAAGCGAACATGTAAGTATTGCAGGATATTTGTTGGTACCTATTTTTGCATTTTAAATTATTTCTCCCAAAAATATAATAATAAATAAATAATAGTCGCTTGTTTTATGAATAACAGACGTAATCAGATCAAACAAAGTAGTCAATAGGTTCGCAGCTAGGTATACATTTCACCATAGTAAGATTTAAAATAAGAGATTGAGAACCTTGTTTTCAGTGCTCGAGTTTCTAATCATCACTTCTAATAGTCAAATCGTTTTCTTCCTCTTCAAGTCAGCGCTGGCGCTGTTTTCATTGGACTAGCATCTACCGAGGCTCAGAATAGTATTTTGACTTCACAGATGATTTCCTTTGAAGTTATCTCATCCAGTTGAAGATATCGATCAGCGGTAAACGCGTGTGGTATGTTGAAAAATTCGGAGTGGCCCACAAACTGCGAAGGAAGAGGTTTCGAGACCAATCGGAGGGAAAAGATGTTAGCATAGTTCACGCCTTTGAATCGCCTGGCTCAGGAAATAATTTCTCAGAGAATATTTGCCAAGTGGGGAAAATCGACTTGCATAAACGCAAGCAGATGATTCCGAATATCTTTTCGCTTCGTCATCGATCCGCAAATTTTTGGAAGCGGGATAAAATTCCTTCCTCTTGATTATTTTACCAATATGCGAGACTAAACAGTTAATAGCTTTCGTGCACAATATAATTTATTTATATCCAATGCTTTCGTGCTGCTAGCACAAGCTCAGATTAGAATTATTTTAATTTTAAAATTTTGATAAAATGTTTTCGACAAGGTTCCGGTTGCAATATTTCTCTGAATATTCCCAATGAATTTTTCAGTCCAATGCGATCCATTTTAATATAATTTCCAACCTTTGTCGTCCACACCTCTTTCCGACATGAGGCGAAAAAAACTCCTACTGTCCTACGTGTGTACATGTCTACCCGTAAGAGCACTAATGGGACAAAAAAAGTTACGATGACATAAAAACCAGTACGTTTATATTTGGCGTACTAAATGCAAATATTATGGTGAATATGAATTGTATGCTTCGTGCTAAAAGAAAATTACATGTCGATGAGAAATAAAATTGAGTTATCACTTTAGTCCACTCCCCGTCAAAGAGGTTTTATTTTCAAATCAAGGCATTTCTAATCGTTGGATGCCATATAGCATCGGTTAGCCATAAACAGTAATAAAAAATTTTATTAATCTATCACATGAAATTCTCCAAGATGCCATTTTAGTTTTATTAAATATTGAACGTTACAGCCGTTGAAGTCATGAATTCAAACACTTGCATCTGTATAATTAAAGTGAGAGTGTCCGAAGGTGATTCCTTCAGCGCTCACCGGTAGGGAAGCTTGCACACAATCGGGGACCATTACGTACGAATAAATCACGACAGGGGACCATGTTGTACACAAGACTGCTTACTTTTGGAAAGGAATTACGAGTAACAAAGGGTCTTTCACGAGTAGCTCTAGCCAATGCTAGAGCTACTCGTGAAAGACCCTTTGTTAAGCGTCCCTCAGAGAATGAGATCCAGGACGCTGCTCTCGAGTCAATAAAGGCGATCCGTTGCTGATTGGATTACTTTGGTGTCTTTCTATTAGCCTCCCAAGCCCGAGATTCTGGAATCGATTCGTGGATGTGTTTGGATCATTCAAGTATGTTACGGTCCCTGCTCCTGCTGGTGTTGGCACCTTGCTTGCAGCACGCTGAGCGTCCGGCGAGGATTTAAACTATTCGAGGCTCAGGAAATATTGTCCAGAGTTGACGAGTCCTTTACAATCCTTGATGATTTGATTCATCCAATAAGTTCTTTAACTTCTTAAACAGTTGTTCATTTTTTGCCGCTGATTCGCGTGTTAATTGAATCATTAACATTTTGTAGTTTCATGTTTGCTTTGCAATTCGATACTAGTATTAAGCTTTCAAATGGAGTGTAGAGCTGCTACTTATGATGTAAATCAAGTGATTTTACTAACCAAAGAAACGTGCATTTGGGCGTTTAGGTACTTAATTTTGAGTTGAACCAGACCAGTCGTCGAATAACCAATTGAGAAGCTCCAGGCGTGATGTGGTGGAAGTCGAACATAATGAATAACTGATCGTAGCACTTTTCCACTTGGTATCATCTTTATTTTACGACCGGGTTTCGATGCATTACATCGTACGATGCGTTTCAGATGTAATACACCGAAACCAGGTTGTAAAATAAATTTTATCAAGTGGAAAATGCTACGATCAGTTATTCATTACAGTCGTTAAATGTTTTGTGGTCCCGCAGCTTAACGGATATTTGTCCTGTTCCATACTCCCTAATTATTATTAGTAATGTGCAAGAGAAGGATATGACGCATGTGGCAGCTAATTAAATTTCCTCCACCTGGAAATGGAAAATGGATCATCCATTTCCTTGAGTGATTCGAAAAGGCAACCACGATCTGTGAGCATACAGCCATTCCTTTTACTCTCATAGTGATTGATTCCTCTTTCAAATTGGTGTGAGTGTATACTTTTTCAGACGCTAAGAGGAGTCCTTGAAGAAACCACGATAAGCATTTTTGTCTTGAAGGCATCCAAAAGTAAAAATACGTAAAAGATCTTTACGTCTTTGTCAAACACTCCACATAAACTTAACGGATCCTTATGCTAAATTGATACTGCATTGAGCCCCAACAGATTTCGCTTGCGAGCGGTACACGTGCGCAAAAACATTTCCGAGTGCAATTGCCTGCGTGTCCTTTTTGGCTTGGAAATTATTTGGGAAAATAACTGGAATGAGTGCGACGGCAAAGTTTTCCATTCGTATTGTATTTAAGAATTGGTTTCACGATCAATCAGTGATTTCACGCCCGCTTAAAAAATAGGAACTTCCACCGAGGCGCAACAACTACTCTCCGAAACAGTATGACCACTGTAACAGCCGAATAATAAAATGTATTCAACTCAAGATTGAAGCGGGATAGTGCATGTGACGTTAAATTCCCTCCCCTTGAAAAGAGTAATGTTTTAATTACGCTGATCGTACGTTTTTCAATAAATACGGCACACGGTTTTCTTTCTTCCCTCTTAACGCATAGTTTGTTTGACGCATAGTTTGTTTGATTATTTCTTCGATTCCCGCGGCCAAGAATTCGATCTCGCGGAGACGGTTGTTATTAACCCTCGAATCCGCCGCCAGGGAGAGACAACCACCGGAAGACGGTTGCTGATGACCCTTGAATTTGCCGCCAATCCATCAGAGTTGATGAAACCAATAAAACCTGCCACTTCGACGGTCATTCAGTGGGTGTAAACAAACGTAGGACTTCATTGCGGCCATATCCGCATTTGGGTGCGGATATTTGGCCCATCATATAGTCGGGTGACGAGCAAGGCTTTCCAGTATGACAAGAGCGGCACGTGCGCTGTGAGTTCGGTACCCTCACTAGCAGGAGGAAAACAAACCATGTGAAGGACAAGATCTATAGGATTGCAGAAAGTGACCTAGTTGACACGAACCCCAAAAGTACTCGTCACAACATAAGTAATCAAAATGAGGGCTTCTCAAAGTGGTGGTTCGAAACGTGCTGCCTGGTGAGATAAAACTAATTTCAGAAAATTTTAGTTTCTGTTACTTTTTGCTCTTCACCGAACGTATTCTTGCACCTAGAGCTGGGTTTGATCGACCAGTCTTGAGCAAAAGGTGTCAATCGAATTTGTACCCAAGTAAATCATGTGAGTAGCCGTGACTCCATGTACGCTAATATATGCCCCTCGTAAGCAGCCAAGCCCTATAAAAGCTCGGCCCCCACGCTACAACTGGACTGAGTCTCATTTTTTTAGCATTCCGACATGATTTGTAATTTTTCAGTCACAATTTAAATTCATGAAAACTGGTATCCCTGCACCCCATCCTAGACCAAACTTAGGAGAAAAATAGGGTAATTCGTCTGTCCACGCCAAACATTTTAAATCCACCGATTTTGCAATGAGTCAAAACAAGATTGGCTGCGGGAGTGGTGGTTGTGTGGGAAGAGGGGGAATGAGGTTCGAATTCAGGGTGTCCCCACCTGGTGGCGCTCTTGGGCCTCGCCTGGCACCCCATGGCAGCGACCACGAGACCGTTGCCTACGGTGCCGAAGATGAAAGTGAAGGCGTGCGTGCTCACGATGGGCACAAACGCCGAGTTGACCTTCCACGGCTTGAGGAGCTCCTCTGGATCCGCCACGAAGAACTTGACGACGGCGGAGGACGTGGCGGAGGCATCGTGGAGGGCCGGTGGGGTTGAGGGCGAGAAGGCCGCGGCCGTGGGGCCTCCCATCTGGACCACTCCGTCCTCACCATCCATGGCGCGTGGGGAGCGAGGGAGAACGGGAGGGTGGACGAAGGGATGGGGTGAGCGACCCTCCTTACTCGACGGCGAAACGGACCGGGAACGTCCGGACGCTGACCTTCCGCTTCGTCCTGGAAGCTTCGTGAGTGGGTCCCTTAGCTCCCCCCCTCTTCTCGGGCGGACTCCTTTCCTTAAGTGGTCGAGGCCTGAGTTCCACCGCCTCCTCCCGATTCCACCCCGCGCGATTTCCCTCCGCGGAACGTTACGCGGACACCTTGGGGCGGCATCGGTGTAGCGAACCACCCTCCTGAAGTGAACTCCCTCTCGACGAAAAGAACACAGGGTGCGCTGGGTAGTTGCTGCGGTCCGTTGAGGGGGTTTTACGGAAAGGGTGCTAGAAAAACAAGAGGGGTAGAGAGGGAGAGGGGGTAGTAGGAGTAAATACTTTTTCCCCTCTCTTTAACGGTGAAGAAAAAAATCGCGGGGATATGGGTTTTGATTGTGACGGGGACACGGTCGGAAGATTCGATGGCGGGGAGTGATTGACGGGAAAGAAAATATTCGGCGCAGGGGCCCGGGTTGGTACTCTCCGGCGCGGCCCGTCGATCTGGCGTCGGGGTGATCTTGGCTGCTGGTTCGGCAGCGTCGAGGCGCCCGCGGCGTGGCGACGCTTCCGCTCCCTTTCCCGAGAAAACGAGGAAAGGCAACCGCCGAGCCGGTCGGCGGCGCTTAAAAGAGAAGAGGGAGAGGAGTGGGGGCGAAGGAGGGGGGGGGCGGAGATTGAGATCGCGGTGTGGGGGCGTGGGGAAGCTGAATGGGCGAGGGAGGGAGAGCGTTGATGGGAGGCTGGATGGGATGGGGAAGTAAGATGGCCCGAGGGGGGAGAGGGGGTTTTTTAAGGAGTATAAACAATTGAATGGTGTGGTGCGCTGGATGTTGGGTTGACTTCTTAGGAGGGGGGAAGTAGAGGGTTGTGGGGGGTGGAGGGGGGTAGAGGTGTCAGAAATGTCGACGATGATGCTGAAAGGGACTGCAGATGCTCTTCTTGCTTGAAACATATCAAGTCCCCTATATAGTACACGCGTTTTAATTACGTGATGACAAACTTTCACTTTCACCGGTCGAATTCTTTTTCACCGCACCTCTTAATCATTTCAGATAAGTGCTATCAGTCTCGGTCCAATTATCGCAAAAGTCGCCACAATAAAATCCCTCAGTATAAAATTATTTCGTTACCGAGGTTTAAATACAGTGTACTCGTATCATTAAAAGGCCTTTGCGTGACTAGAAACATTCCGAACATGGGCAATTGCTGAGGATTTCTCAGACGTGGGAGGTACCTGATAGCTATTAATAATACAATGATATTATGAATTACCGTGAGGAATGACTTTGTTGGATGAAATGCGTCTCGAACAGGAATTGTTATTCTTTGAGCGATAGCATGAGTGAGGAGGATGGGGTGTGTTCATGGGGTTAAATAAACTAAGAGATGAGGTAATATTGGGGATTTTAGACAATTTTCATTTTAATTTACTTCACAATTCAGAAATCGAAACGATTAGAAAGCAGTTTATTTCACTGGCCCCCCATTACCATTCCATCCGTGAATGGAAAGCGTATTGGCGAACCAGCAGGATTAATGTTCTCAAAGATATGTCAATGTAAAACTTCTCCGAAATCAAAGGTTTTAGGAATAAAATACCATTTAAGACACATTATTTGTAACGTATCCCGGTGATGAGTGTGATGGTAAATTTTTTAAACCCTCTATAAACCTAAAGTATCTTTATTTAAAATGAAATCTATCACCCACTCCTCTAATTGAAGCCTGAAGTAGATAGTTTTAAAGTGTAAAGGTTGATTGTTACCAGGGAAAATCAAAGATCTGACCAGTCTAGGCATGTCAATCGGCTGCACATGGCCCGTGCATGATTTTTGAGTTTGTGTTCCGCTACGGAAATGAAGGTCATGCGTCTTTTAATGTTGTTCTTCTGCGTGAGTAAGCACGAAAGTGGATGTCACCGTCTAAGAGTCAAAGGTGAAATCTCCGCAAATGCTATTAAAACTCTAACATGAAGATTCGTGGAGGCGCGTATTGATCTCACTCATAATATGCACATCTTAGTTTTTGAAGCGTTGATTACTATCCGGAATGATGTATCAAAATTATAGAAATGGAACAATTTCTCGAGTGAGATTTTCGAGTGGTAGAAGGCTTAATTTGCAGCTGCTCCCAAGGCCAAATTTAGGAACCTCTTATAACTCTTATATGTAATCCTTGAGTGGAATATAGCAATCGCGCCCGCAACCTTTTCTGTAGTTTGGTAGGTTAGATAGTAATACTGCATCCGGTTTGGATTTACGAGGCTAATTGTTGACGTGACGCTAGGGAAGTAAGGGTAAAACCGCATATAAGTTAAAATGCAAGACTGAATGCATTTTTGAGTGCACGAATTGTATGTATGACCAATTGCTTTCGTTGTAGCGAGGCTTCCATGTTATCATCAGGAAATATTTTTCTCCAAGGCATGCATATATGGGCAGGAAGCTGGGGAGGGAGGAATAGAGGGGTGAAGGGATAAGGCATAGAGGGGGAGAGGGGTTATTGTGTCGAGCATGGATAGCGGGTGTGAAATAAATAAACATGCATGCTGCAAGGAAGTCCGTTTCGCCACGTCTTTTTCTTTCAAATTTCGAGATGTTGACGAGTGACGGCTGTTCAAAACGGAACGCTTCTCAAAGTTGTAACACGATCAATTTACAGTAGATCCCTGTCCGAATTGCTGGCATTATTATATTTTAAATTTATATGCATATATGTGTTCCTTTCCCGGAAAATTAAAATCTTAGGTCCCACGTGCACTCCATAAGTTGTAGAATTTTAATTTTTAGGCCTAACCTGTTTTTATGTTTATCGATGCGGTCTATGAAGCTCAATAAACGATTCATAGATTTTTATTTTATCTTGGCTGTCACTTAAATCGATTTTTCTGTAGCGAATGCGGAACTAGACTTCTAAAATCACCCAGCTGCATCATTTCGCACTACTGTCAACTGAGAAACTGCAGTCCATTTTGACACAGATCGCGGATGTCGTGTTCTTTTTTTACGAAATATTATATGTTTTACTGGAAAATAAATCGTTGTCTTGACCAATCAAATTGATGGCCTGAACTTCTGTTTGAAATTATAGTCTATTAGTGGAATTTACAAAAGGCGAAGGCAAAAAAGGTTCGATATTTTTAGTATGTGTTGAGTCTATAAAATCCAAAAATTACGTGATTTAAGAATATGAGTTGATGTATATCAATAATATTAGAGAGATTGATGAGATAAGAGATAGAGAGAGAGATAGAGAGAACAGGTAGATTGAAGATGTCATTTTTTCCATGAACGATGAGGGATCAGAATAATCAGTCCGACCGTGGTAGGGTTAAACATATTCTGGTCAAAATTAGTGTGGTGTGTATTCACCCCCTGCCATACACCCTAGCGGTGGCTTATAGGGTACTAAAAATATAATATAAAATATAGAATATTTAAATATGTCAATTTTGCGTTGATGCCAGTCCTACAGGTAAACAAGACGAATGAATGTAATATCACATTTATTTATCCCGAAACTTGCAGATAATTAAGGAGCAAAGACGCATTCTGAAAGATTTGAGCACATAAGGCATCTTCAAAGGAGAACCAAAGTGAGCTCACTATCGATGATTTCAGTCAAGCTGATTGGCGTTGAGACTGCGGGAAGTAAAGGGAGAGAAGTACAGCTACCATCCACTTCCCTGCCTAAAATTTAAAAGAGGAATCAAGAGAGGAAAGACATACAATTATTAAATTAAAGCAAGACTGTAAATACGAAGAATTTAGTCATGTGAGGCATAACCAGAAGTCCAGTTTTTGCCGGGATTTTGGTTACGACTGACATGCTATGCCCGAAGGGCATCCGGAGACATTCGGGATACATTTCAATTATTATTAACGGGTCGCGGTAGTCCATGGGGTAGAGTGTTGGAGTACTGACCAGAGGGCCCCGGGTTCGATTCCCGGGCAAGCCTCTCTGGGCACGTGCAGCTCCACCCAAGCTAAAGTGATTTTTCGGGTACCAGCTCTTCCTGGGAAACCATAACCGGCACAGGGAAAGGAACTGGCCCTCCTACCCTGATGTGTGAATTTCACACGCCGTCGTGCTTAGTACTGGGTGAACTCTACCATCACCTACCAAATCGACCTTCGGGTTGATTACTGCGTTTATAGTTTATGTGATATTAGTAGAAGAAAAATAGGAGAATATCGAGAAATGAATATCGAAAATCGCAATCTGAACTATGATTATGGTTAATAAGAAAAGGAAATCAAACAGACCACATGACTAGGAGGATAGACGAGAGAATTAAATGGATGAATGTAAATTTATAACTGGGCAGCAGTAAGTACAAAAAGATAAATGTAACGTATATGGGGTTATCTTGGGACCAGGTATACCTGATTGCGATATGCAAAGTTTACTAAGGGAAATTCAATTAAGCCATAAGGATAAATAACATTTCCGCGAAACTTTTTATCTATATCTCTGTGGCATTTTTTCATTCACCACCCACTGATCCATAAGTTTCATCGATGTAAGGCTTACGGTAAGAGAATACCTTTCGTATTACTCCTTCATGTACCTTTAGAATGTTATCCTTGAACCTCGTCAGGTTGTCAACTATCTCTTTCAAGCAGTTGCATGCTTTGCGGACGTCATGCTTCCTCAGGTCTGTAAATCTTTTCTGTGGTCCCTACGACGAAAGGAATTTCGGCATATGCTTTGCGCTTCTAACCTTCCGGTTCGTTGGCGTTTTTTGTCTTTTCTTGGGCCGTGTATTGGCTGCGCGCCTCCTTCGCGGTCATTTTTAGGATTAAGTCGCATCTGTGGTCAACCCAAGCCAACTTACGCGATGAAAACCCGAGAAACATGCTAAACTCCAAAATCGAGAAGGAATCACCAGATAGTTAATGGAACAATTTATTACATTTTTGGTGGTTAAATGTCTAGTGATAACAAATTCCAAAAATTTATTCGTGAACTCACTTCCAGCTCGACGAATATATGTGGACTTAGTGGCTTTACCATTTAGTTTCCATGCATTCTCTCTACACGCTTTAAATATCTCTAGGTTTAGGTTGAAAGTGTGGTCCAGGAAAGTAAACGCAAATGATTGCAATGTTTAATGCGTAATAATGTCTTGGTCGAAGTCTATTCTATTCTCGTGGACGGACCCCCGTTACTCCGGTCGGGGCTCCACTGTGTTGCCTTTCCAGCCGCCTAGGCTTCTAAGGCAGGGCGTCGTCTTCTGCGTTGTCACGGCGTTCTGGCGATCCCTGCTACTGAAGCCTGGGCCTCTTCTTCGCTGGGAGGGCATCTTGGCGATCCATGCTCGCAATGGGGCGCTTATAGCGGTCCCACGTTGAAACCTGGATCTCTCCGAGGCGTCGGATGGTGGCGACGTCTGAATCCGCAGCCCTCTCGAAGAATCTTCGAGACAGCTCCGGAAGAAGGACGTTCAGAGGTTCCATGTTCCCGTCCTGGTGCATCTCTTCCACGCGGGCGTAGCGCCCGCATCCCAAGATGCACCGTAGCGCAGAGTTCTGCACCACTTGGATGAGAGCGAGGGTAGACTTCGGCACTCCTGACCATACCGGCGCTGCGTACGTGATGACAGGCAACACGCACGCTCGGTACAGTCGACGCTTCGTTTCCGAGCTCAGGACCCCCGGACGAATAATCGGCCGAAGCCGGTTAAGCGCCGCGAAGGCCTTCCCTCGGACACGTCGCGCTTGGGCGTTCCAAAGGAGTTTCCGGTCCATCAGCACTCCGAGGTAGAGAACCTCGGATTCCCACGGAAGGGTGACTCCATTCACCGACAGCTCCTCTTCTGTCGGCGCTCCTCTGCCGGTATGGAAGACGATTGCCTTCGTTTTCCCGGCATTGACTGCAAACCGCCAGCGACGATACCACGAAAGTAGCTCGTCGACGACGATCTGCAGCCTCTCCACGGCGAAAGATATTCGCCGGGAGCTGCACAGGAGCGCCGCGTCGTCCGCGTATAGTGACAGGACCTCGTGCCTCCCATGACTCCTGGGAATGTCATGGGAGAAGATGTTGAATAATACTGGCCCGAGAACCGAACCCTGGGGGACACCAGCGGAGATCCGGTGCACCCCAGAGAACGAGTCAGACCAGGAAACGACGAAGGTCCTGTCTCTTAGGTAGGAGCGGATCACCTCGATGATCCACGTCGGGAAGTGGAGTCTCCGCATCTTCAACAGCAGTGCCTGGTGCCAGACGCGGTCAAACGCCTTGCTGACGTCGAAAAATGCGCCTGCCACCGACATCTTCCTGTTGAAGGCGTCCGTGATGAAGTCCGTGGTTCTCACCAGCTGATGGACCGTGGAATGCCGCTCGCGGAAGCCGAACTGCTCATCCGGGAGGATGTCAGCCTCTCGGACGAAACCTATTATCGGCTCCAGCAGAAGTCTCTCGTACATCTTCCCGAATCCGTCGAGTAGAGAAATGGGCCGGAAGTCTCCGGGTCCCACCTCCGTCCTCGACGTCTTCGGGAGACATATGATCCTCGCTCTCTTCCAAGTGGTCGGGAAATAGGAAATCCTGACGCAGCCGTTGTAGATGCTGGTCAGGTACGCCACCGCTGCATTCGGAAGTTCCCGGATGACGATATTGGGTATATCGTCATTTCCCGGGGCTTTCCTCTTGCGTAAGCAGCGTATCGTGCCCAGAACGTCCTCCTTCCGGAACTGGGGAGCAGCCTTAGCATCTTCAGGGGCAGCATTCACCGCTTCCTCCGACACCGCGATCTCCTCCTCGATGGCCGCCGAATCCGCGTTCCCGGGGTTAGGACTGAAGGTGCCCTCGAGATAGGTCGCAAGCATTTCTGCCTTCGCCCCGGGAGATGTCGCCACCTCATCACCGCAGAATACGATGGGGTCCAGTCGCTGGCTTCCTCGCAGCTTCCTGCAGATCTTCCAGATCTCTTCCATGTCCTCCGCGCCATCCTCCCGCAAGAGATCTTCCCGTAGGTGCGCCTCCCAGTTGTCCGAGCGGACTTCCTGGAGGGCGCAGCGGACTTCCCGGTCAAGCGCATGTAGCTGCTGCCGAAGGTCGTCGGTCCTGTACCGCTGCCAGCGCCTGCGGATGTTATTCCGGCGCGTGATGAGTCCGCGAACCGGGGGAGGAAGCGGCACACGCAAGTAGTACGAGCGCCTCTCCCTTCTAGGAATCGCAGCCTCAATGGCAGCGGTGATGGTAGCAGTGAGATGACCGACCATTTGGTCTGCCATCTCCTCCGATGTTGGTGGAGTCAGTTCCCTCGGCAGCTTACCAGCGATGAGCCCTCGGAAGGTCTTCCAGTCCGCGGCACAAAGGTCAAGTTGAGATCTGGCTGGAATCACTGGAACTCTGGTCCCCAGCAGCAGGATGGTCGGGTTATGATCCGACGACAGTTCAACACACGAGTGCATACTGAGAGACGTCCGGACACCACGTGAGATTGCAATGTCAAGGACGTCTCCAAGCTGGTGCGTCGCCGTCGCCGGGCCAATCACCGTTAGTCCCTCGTCGTCTGCAAGCTCGCGGAGGGCTTGTCCTCTCGTGTTGAGAGACCTTGAATTCCAGGTGGGGTGCTTGGCGTTGAGGTCTCCCAGAATGATGGCCGGGCTGCCGTTTCCTAGTAGGTCCAGGATGAGATCCGGGTCCCAGGGCTTCCCTGGCGGGAAGTATAGGGAAGATATCCGGAGCCATCCTCCCCGCGTCCGGACGTCCACCGAGACAGCCTCCGCGTTCCGATGAGTGATCATTCGGCACGCTCGGTGTTCAATGTTATTCCGGACGAGGATGGCCGCACCTCCTGATGTTCGACCACCCTGGCGCTGGAGTTCCCGATCAGACCTGAAGATGGTCCAGCCGGGGAGTCTCCATGCGTCGGACGGACGGAGATGCGTCTCATTGATGGCTGCAACGGCAGCATTCTTGTCCTGGAGGAACGCCCGAAGTTCTTCACGACGGCGAAGAATGCCGTTGGCGTTCCACTGGACGAGCACTAGAGGGTCTCTACCCATGACTGGGTGAAGAAACCGATCTTGCGCTCGCCAGTTCCTCCAGGAGTGAGAGGAGCAGGAGCCCTTGCTTGCTGCTGATGTACCGCCTCAGAGTCTTGGAGATCGTCGCAACTGTCACCCAAAGCTCCTGGTCCTCCTGCAGAGCAATGGAGGCGACGGGAGCGACAGCCGCGGAAGCAATCTCTGGGTCACGGGGAGCGTTGGTCCTGACAAGGGCCGTCCTTGCCTGGTCCGGGGGTGCGTCGGTCGGCGGTGTTTTGGCTGGCTTTTCCGCTGCAGCTTCCTCCTTCTTCTCCGCAGGAGCTAGAAGGGAGTTCTTCTTCTTCTTTTTGGAAGACTTAGAGGGCACAGGCTTGGCGGCGCCTGCTGGCGTCGACGTTCCCCGGTCCTCTGCCGTACTCTCCTTCTCCATTGTCCCCGGAAGGACTTCCCCTTTGACTTTCGGGGCCGAGGTTGACAAGTCCTCGGTCCTCTCTGTGCTCGGGGGAGGGGAAGAGATCTGGTACCGGGCGTTTGTCGCCGTGTCTATCTCCATTTGGTCCTGAGAAGGGCCTTTTAAGATCGTGGCGAAGGATTTTCCCCCCTCCACTTTCTTCGCTGCAGCCCTTGCCGGCACAGGTTTCTTCGCCGGCTTCCCAGCAGCCGGAGCAACCTTTCTTTTCGCGTCGCCGTTTTCCTTGTGGCGGCGGAAGGCCTCCATCACCACAGGACAGCGTCGAGCAACAGCAGCGTGGTCACCTCCGCAGTTTGCGCAGATGGCTGCGTCAGTCCTCCCCCTGGAGCACTCCTCCACTCGATGGGCTCCAGCACACCGAAGGCACCTGGTGGCGCAGCGACATGCAAGGGAAATGTGCCCGAAGCGCATGCAGTTATTGCACTGCAACGGGCCACCTCCCCCACGGCACTGTTCCACCGTGACGAAGCAGTAGTGCAGCTTTCGGATGTCCCTTGGCTGCACTGCTCTCGGCGTCCTCACGACATTCGCCACGAGGCGATCAATGGGGACCGGTTTCCCAGCCTCCATGACCGTCAGGCGACGAAGGCTTATTTAAATGGTGCAGCATAGAGTATGGTGCAATTTAGAGTATATGAATGGTCGGGCCTTGTTATCCTAATCACAATAATCAATACTCTTTCTCTTCCCTTTTGGTCCTTCAGGGTGCTGCATCCTTCAACATCTCTCGCACCTCTTCTCAATGAGCAGTTATTTAGCTATTTCTCTCCCTTCATTGCGGGACTTCGTTGGAACTCTCTCTCACCGTTTTCTGGCACCTCTTCTTGTTGGGCTAACCGCTCTCTTTTCCATTGGTCTACTCGTAGAATTCTTCGAATTTTCACCAGTAATGTAGGACATGTTAGGGTGATAACATTGAAAACTGCTGTGTTATGAAGTGGAGGAAAACATGTACCTCTTATCAAATCAGATTTTCACTGACGACGACGCTTGACGAAAAATTGATCATTTAGAACCATTATATCAGCACCCTCACTCGTTAATCAGTTGACCAACAGTTGCACTAGCATGATGAAATGAATGCTTTGCTCATTTTCTGCATCTACTGGTGTTAGGTATTGACGCATATTTGAGGTCGAAAGGAAATCCTGGTTTCGGAGCTGTCCTCCCCCGTACTTTTGATGCCATCGGATCGTATCTTGCCTTCCTGTCTCCACTGCCGCGTTTGCATACAATTCATGAGGGACAAGAGTCACATCGGTAAAAGAATGCTCTTTCTGGAGCAACTGTCTCGTGGTTTTGAGCCAGTGATTTTTTCTTCTCTCCATTATGGGAGCCCTCCTTGCTCCTGAAGTACCGTTCAATGGTCAAAGGTAATATTCCCATCCTTTTAAAGTTGAAGGAAACCAATCTAAACTAGACTGGAAAGGTTAGTTCAAGTGTAGTTATTGTTTTTTTATATTATGCTCAAAGTCGCAGGACAAACTGTTGTCTTTCGTCTTCTCACGCTAGAAAAGAAAATATTGAATCCCGATGAAACTGTGGCTTCATTGGGATTCCTTCCCTCTGCAGAGTAAAAAAAAATTTAACAGAAGGAAAAATAGTGTTTCATAAATGTGCCACCGAGACCACATGTAACCTGATTTTTGTCAATTGCTGCGGCGGTGGACGTGTATTCTTCATAGACCTATCGATACACGCGTGCAATTAACAACGTTAGTTTTGAACCTCAATACTTTTATTAGGATGCGCCCCAGTTTTAGCTTCAAAGGCTGTACGCATACAATTACGCTCATTTAGGAAAATTGAGGGTAACGGCATTTCATCTAAAATCGGGACGCGCGAGTTTGCACTAGCTTCCTTTTTATGTAATTCCAAGAAACTGCGGTAGATGCCGCGACAGAAACTTTCAACGGAGTCATCAGCTAAATGTGCATTACAATACAACGATTTCATGGAGTAAAAATCATTCGCCTTTCTTTTTTGTGTGTTATATCTGCCTGATCAATCGTGTTTTAATTTTCTAGGAAAAAATTTCCTCAGTGATTCTAAAATTTTCCTTTCCAGGAAAATAAGAATACATCATATAAGAATAAATCGAAGAATAAAAGAAAATATCTCTAAGGAAATCAAAATCTTTCGTCTAAGTCCTAGGGAATTTTACAGGAAAATTTGCGTTAGGGTGCATGTTGCAAGTCAAAGCTCTTGCCATTTCTCTTCAGTGGGTCAGAAATTAATATCTGCGATGAAGAAAAGTTAACCTCGCCCGAGAATATTCAATACGTGTATGTTGGGGTAATTGCGAAATATAGTTTTCCATTAGGCAAACTTAAAAGACTGTCTGCACTGTACCTATTAGAGGAGGCACATCCAGTGATATCGATAAATCGGCACTTTGTTGTTTTAGAATGTGATAAGAAAGTTTCGACAGAGGACAATACACGATGAGTGATTATCTCCTCAGAGAGTTAAAAGAAAACCCGAAAGATTACAACGCCAAAACCATTTCAGTTCAGAGTAATCTACATTGTAATAAATCCCAAATGCCGCCAGGCGTAATGCACGAATTCCAATATGAAAGTTAGTTGAAAAGTTTTAATTGATTGTACATGAGTGAGCTTTTTCATCAAAATAAAGATCAGAATGAACATTTTTTAAAGTCACTTTCTCTTTTCAAACCAATTTAACCGTATCCTTAACTTCAAGTCACAGAGAAAGGCTGTGGGAACGCGGTGCTGTAGAATACAATTATGTAATTTTTCCACAAACCACAAGAAATTCGTATTCCTGACCATTCCGCTGTATCGGGTCATTTATTTTTCCGACGAATTGAAATAATAACTGGGACATTTTTCGGAATCTCATGCAACGCTTGGCGTTTAATCCGACCCTGCAACATGCGTAAGACTTCGCGTGAATATTTTCACTATTTTTGGCGCAAATGATTGAATGAAGTTGTCCCCAAAATTGCGAAATTGCACTGCATGAAAATTTCGTGCGAAGAAGCTTTGACAGGTATTTCTGCCGCGGATGCCAGCTGCTTAAACATCTAGGAAAAGAAACAAATGATTACAGAATTGGAATTAGGTCCGCAAAATATTCACCTAGGCTTGACAGTTTTGTATGTATTTCATTTTTCCTGGTCGAGTCTCAGATTCGGTGCAGACAACGGTGTCCCTAGGATTCTTTCTATGATATTCACTGTGATAACTCACACGCTTAACATCGAAAAGCCTTTCCTCTTCCTACCAAACACTAATCAGTTTCTTAGCTTAGAACCTCAGCGGAGGTGTGCAAGGAAATCAAACCAGTGTCCTCTGGGGAGGTAGTGCTCAATCCCCTGGACTACCATGCTCCCATTTTGTGCATTATTTAAATCATTTTACACACATTGGATTTCCTTCGGCCTTGAGATATGGCAAGAAAAACTGGAAAAAAAACCATAAGGAGGGAAAAATTTGAGACTCACATTTAGAAAAAGGATTTGTTTCTCGTACTGATTCCCTTCTATTTGAAATTGAAATTTTTACTCAGTAAATCAATACCATTCATGATAGAAATGGTGAAATTCTAACTGAAGATGAAGCAAAGAGATAGAATGCTAGGAGAATCTTTATGATAGAAAAGAAAGCATACAAGAATACAGGAAGAGGAGGATACTGCTGATTGTAATAAAAGAGAAGACTAATCTTTAGGTCTAAATTTGATGCTGCAGTAAAGGACTTAAGAGGCAAACAAGGCATAAGGGATTAACAATATACCCTTGGAACTAATATTTAAATTGTATGTATATTAAGAAGAGAAATACTGATGGACTTTAAGGATGTATTTGTCTCTATAATAAAAAGGAAAAAGGCACACAATTGTGAAAAGTTCATAGCATGTGCCTTTTTAGATATGGGTACAGAGAAGAATGAAAAAAACAAAAAATTAAGTATGAGGCATGATGGGGGAAGAGAGACAGCTATTGGAGAAAAATTGGAAGTAGGCACAAAAAGTGGAAGCAGGTCATATTGAGTCGATGGAATGTTGGAAGACTGGGATAAAGAGTACTATATGTTTGATAAGAATACATCTTCAATGAGATAAAGATGGAAAACAAATAGGCATTTTGAATAGAATGAGGGGAGGCAAAAATTATGTGGAGTTAAAAAATGGTTTCTGGCAGTGTACTACCCTTAATTATTTAATTTTGCATTCAATATCTTTGAGTACATCAAAAACGTACTTTGACCAATAAGCAAATGTTAATAAAACCAAAATTTTAATCAAACCATAGTCAAAAAAATTATGAACAAATCCTTCATCAGGGCCTTCCCGGAATAGTATTCAGGAGAAAGTACAAAGATTTTTAAGTGACGGTTCATGTTTTGTGCGCATCATATTATTTTTTCATAAAATATGTAGAAAAAGCACGTGCACATGACTGTATATGTACATGCGTTCAAACACATAATTGCAAGGAAGGTATCACAAAAGATTTATGATCTTGATTCAGCGATGTTTATTTTTCATATATGCAAAATAATACCATGTTATATCACCATGATATCACTCACTCTTTCATTCAAATATAAAATTCAAATTGGTAGGCATATCATTTATAGTAAACTATATCTTTATCGTAGATAGCTTCTAAAACATCATCAATAGATGTATCTGGAAAGCGCTCAACCCAAGATTGGATTAGTCCTTCATGGGTAGAATCGTAATTCCTCAGCTCAATTTCATCACCTGGAAAAAAACAAATTCCAGCTTACATATGTTCAACAAATCTCATTTCTTCGCAGCAACTTTTCCATAAATAATTCTTCAAGATTTTATTTAACATATACATTTTTTTCAAGGAACCACATAATACGCAATAAACAGTTAAAATTGTTCCCATTTCTAAATTACAGGAAATTTTTCCTTACTGTATACATAGGAACTATTCACAATTATTGGTTTTCACCATGGTTACATTAAAGATCAGTACTGAAGAAAACTGCATTGCATCTAGTTAGACTTTACAAACAACTTGCTGAGTAGGCATTATATCAAGGGAATTCACAATGATATAAATAAAAGGTTTTACTATTTGCAGGAAAGAATAAATAGGTGCAAACAAAAGAAATCTACAAAACAAAACATGAAGTGTAATGGATAGATACGATCAGAGATGAAATTTACATAATATCCTTCAATAGAAAGATATTAAACCTACCTTTAATGAAAGTATTTGCTTGAACAAACATTTTGCGAGGTTGCTTGTGGGCCATAATAATGTCCCTCCATTTTGCCCATGGGTATGGACCCTCATCTGTTACTTCAGAGTACTTATTGTACATGGCCCTCATGGCAACTGCATCACCAGTTGAATGGTACACCTACCAATAAAAACATTCAAATATCAGCATGTGATTCATTGGAAATTAAATTTGTTCAGCCATGCAATATTATGTTACATGACAGCAGCTGCCAAATCAAAGCTTGCTTAATTTGAATAAAATTATTTTAGTCATAATTGCTGCTGCTTGTTTGATCTTTCTCTGTGAACACAAAAAATGGACCACTGCTATATTCCAATCAATATATATTGATTTGGCTATCATGGATAGTCAAAAATAAATGGTATACTTCCATGCCAGGGAATTCATAGCTTCTGAAATTCAATGTGACAGGAGTTCACTATTTACACATCCTACTCATTTACATAAGCAATATACATGTACTTAAACAAAAATTAATTCGAAAAAGAAAAATGCAAATAAGCATCTGTATTGTGTTACATGAAATTAAGATTTAGCACATACATATTTTATACGTATTCTGCTCATTGAACCTTGCCCTATTACCATTTTTTGAAGAATCAATTGGAATGAAGTTAAAAAGAGTAGCTAGCTCTGAAAAATGATTTTTGTTAAATACTGAATGGCAAATAAAATAATATCAACTTATTAGCTGCATATTATCATTTGAGTGATCAGTAATGATTTATTTTGTTAACTGAATTGAAATGACAGAAAAATGATTGTAAACTATCATACCAGCTTCAAAAATATTATCAACAATGGTCTGTGGGTCATACATCAGAAAACTATGAATAGAAGTATCTATAAACCACAACAAAAGATATCATAAAATCTATTGGCATTATTAGCAAAGATACAAAGAATAATTGCTCAAATTAAAGGTGTCAACTGCCCAGTGGTTTGGCAGTTGTTCTTCAGCAAGCTACCCCACAGTATAGAAAGCATGGAAAGTTTCAACTCATGCATGAGGTTGCATCTTCCAAGACCTTTAGAAACTGCTATCATTATGAATTCCTCATGAAAATGTATTGACGGCTTTCAATGACTATATTTGTTCCTATTTCAACCCTGCCTCTCCAATCCTCCCTAACCTGCAGCTTCAGTCTATATGCCTCAAATAGCCCTCTTTCATTTGAACCAACTCACAGAAAGTGTTGAATCAATTATTCACACTACCCTGTTCACAAGCTCACATACCAAAGAATAATGGTTCACACTATCTTAACTGCACAGCTACTTCACTCCCCATATCCCTATCTCTATCCTGTTCAACTGATTTTTCTCCAATGTATCCTTCTAGTCTCAATGGAGAAATCTAATTTAACTCCTCTATTAAAATCACACTCCAAAAGCAAAGTTTATTTTAAAACATTAAAATAATGCTGCAGAGGTGGTTCTCGGGTTAGACTGCGTGAGAGACATTTTTGGCTCAATACTACTTCCCTAGGCTAATTTGTGAGTCTATTGAAATAACGAAACGACCACAGAATTTTAACTGAGACGACGGCTTCCACCTACCAAACACCTCTTGCGTGGGGGAAAAATATCAACAAACAGTCAAAAAGAGAAAGGCAACACACAGCCTCCCACCCCCACCCTTACCAACCAACGGTCGTTAGACCCTAACAGTCAAAAAGTGAAAGGACCGAGAACTGAGGTATGTACAGGTATACTGGCGGAATGAGCACGCAAGATTACATCTCTCCTGAAGACGCTCCCTGCAACGGGAGAGAAACGTTGAGCCAGAAATGTCTCTCATGCAGTCTAACCCGAGAACCACCTCTGCATCTCTCAACAGCTGCGAAAGCCTCCGATCTACGATTAAAATAATGCTTTTTACTAATTAAAATACTCTGCATATTATCTGAATTATGGTTGCTTGAAAACGAATGGCTTGTGTGGAGGCTCATGATAAAGTTTTTTCCTCAACATATTAAGTTGCCTCAGTTCATCGGCTGTTAGTTCCTAGGCTGTTGGCGCTAACAGTTCGGAAGAATATGATCGCAAGCAACAAAAGTCATTGGGAAAATGATATTACACTCTCACATGCCATGAAAAGCTGACCACATGAATTGGGTACTCTGATGCCATTTTTTTCATAACTGCAAGAAAACTCAAGGTATGACTGAATAATATGCAATGGTGACATAACTTAACAATAAACTTCAAATATTTAAATTATCATACAAAATACAACGATACTAATAAACCATATCTAAAACACATAATTTTCAAAATTGCTCTAACAGGTTTTCCTCAATGTTCATAAAATATGGTGCATATCAATCTACATGAACAAAAGTGAGAAATTAAAATTCACCTTCCATCAACTGATTAAGAAGTAATACGTCCTAGAAAATGATTTTTTTTCTACTAATTGAGATTTCATCTTACCATGAATTATGGCTCCTTTGTGGATTGTGAATGCAATGGCTTCATTCCATATACATATACCTGAACTTCATTTTACCTGATTAGAATTCTTTTCTCACCTGGAGCATCAGAAGAAGTTTACCAATGGCCTCCTTGCCCACTGTCCTCAACTTGGAACGGTCAACTGTCAAGAGCAAGTTGTTGCCATTTTCTGTTTCCTTTATCTTGATGAAGTCCTCTCCTGCTTCAATAAGAACTTTGAGAATCACAAAGCGGGCTTGTGAGTGAGCCTGTCAAAGTAAAATTTTCATCAGTTTACAGTATTGAGTGAAAAACATGGCCCTTGCCAAACATCTAAAAAAATATTTCTATTCAACCAATTTTGAGGAAACCAAATTAGGACTTGAGACTATAAGCAAATATTAAATCATAACTATGTATTATTGTTCTTTCATTGTTTTTACCAGGCACATATTTAAAACAACATTAGTTTACAAATCAGATGGGTTAGAATAATGGCATCTACTAGAAACAGCAATAGTAGCATCAGAAAAAGCAGCTCAAATGGAGCATCCATGAACCAATTCAGTTACAGGGGTAGTAGTAGTTTTGAGGGGAGGCGACCGACAGCTTAGGTCATTTGCGCCATAGGGGAAGGACAGGAAAGGATGAAGGGTGGAGAGAAACCCGGCGTCGGCATTAGCCTACTCTTTACGAAAGGCGCCAAGGGGTCCGCGGCTTAATGTCCCATCCGACGGACGGCGTACTCACTCAAAGTGCCCTCCAAAAAGCACCTCAAGTAGGGATCGAGATACCTCTGAAAAATATTCAACGCCGCCGGGATTTGAACCCACGCCCTCAGGGTGGGAAGCCAGTACGTTAGCCCCCGCACCATCTCGATCCCCTCAGTTACAGGGGTTGGTTACAACCAGTTGACGGGGTTGTACAGGGTGCGGCAACATAACTTGCTTTTTTGAAAATGTTTTGCATTTGAAAAAAGGAAGTTTTGTTGCCACACCTTGTATTTCATCATCAAATTACATGTGATATCTCCCATCCTAAGATTTCCTTCCATTACTGATACATATTTATATTCTAAGTGCCAACAATGTCACCCGTTTTTCACCATTAGGTACTTGTTCCCAGTTGTGTATTTGTATCTAGAAGACTCCAGCTATGATTGGAGACAAATGTGTCTTTCTATCACTAGCAGTCAAGGACTTTTACAGATAAGGCTAGAAAAAAACTTAGATGAGGAGAAGGATGGAAAAGATAAAATGAGCAGAAAGGAAAACAAATGAGGAATCGCTGGGCATCGTAGGAGAGGTGAGGGGGCTGTTGGGAGAAATTGAAAGGAGGCAGGAAAGATGGACCCAGAGCATTTTGATTGGCACTGGGATGTTCAGGACTGTGAGAGATCATTAGGCAAGTGAAGAAAGAAGTTTGCAGGCATAAAAAGAGTTTTAATGGATGTTTGAGGTGAATGTTAGGCTGTGTTTGTGTTAGGAGCAGCAAAGAAATGTAACATGTATATTGATATTATGCATATAAAAATATTATGATTATATATAGCACCACAGTCCCCACAAGTTAACTTATAAACGCCACTTTTATTTTGTGTACATATTTTGTCTTTAGTGGTATTCAAGAATGATTTTAAGTCCTTAGTATAGTAAAAAGCTATTCGAAATTTCTCCCTAGGAAAAAGGTTGGCTAACTTCTGTGAAATTAATCCATATAATATAATATCCAGATAATATGGGAGTTTGCACCATTTGTAACCTATTTCCTCCACATTAATTGGTTTGAACAAAAGATTGTATGCTTTGGAGGAACATTTTCTTTGCAGTATTTTGTCCATTAAATTTTCTTTGTAGCCATTTTTATATATAGCACCACAGATTATGATTACTCTATTGAACAGTCCTCATACTATTAAATAAGACATATGCAAAAATATTTTTATTGCAAAGTTTCCCCAAGTTTAGAGATTTCATTTGATAACACAGGTAAAAAAATGTCACTTAAAATTTCAAATGCAAGCATAATATACTACCTTGATCAAAAAGTTCCCGGAATAACCACCGTGTGCCGCTCCCATCGTTCCAATTTGAGTTCTGTTTTTTTTTTAAATTGGTACATCTGTTGTTGATATTCCCTTTAAATCTTAGTGTCATAACTTGACATTTGCAAAAGTTACATAGCCAAGAGTACATCTATCTCTGTGTGTGTTGGCGATTTTTTACAATTTCAGAAATGTATTTAAATTTGCAACAACGAACTTGTATTAAATTTTGCGTAAAAAACGGATTTAGTGGCGCACGGACGTTGGAAATGTTGGAAAAGTGTTTCGGCAACGATTCTCTAAAAAAAACGGTCGTTTACCAGTGGCACGAGCGGTTCAGAAGTGGTCGTGAGTCAATCGAAGATGATGAACGCAGTGGCAGACCATCGACATCGAAAGTCGGTGAAAAAATTGATAAAGTAAAAGAAATGTTGGTCAATAACCGCAAATTAACCATCAGAGAAATAGCGGAGGACTTGAACATTGCCTATGGATCCGCCCAAGACATTGTGGTTAATGATTTGGGTTTCCGTCGTGTAGCAGCAAAGTTGGTGCCAAAAGACCTCAATTTCATGCAAAAAAGAGACCGTGTTGACGTCGCAAAAGACATGATTTGCGAGGCTGAATCCGATCCCACATTCATCAAAAGGATCATTACTGGAGACGAGACGTGGGTTTATGAGTACGACACGCAATCCAGACATCAGGCAAGTGAATGGCGTTCACCAAATGAGCCGAGACCAAAAAAACCACATCGTTTTCAGTCAAAAAAGAAGGCAATGCTGACGGTTTTCATGGATTACAACGGTGTAGTGCATCATGAATTTTTGCCAGAAGGCCAGACAGTAAACAAAGAGTATTATTTGGGCGTTATGAGACGTTTGCGTGAAACAATTCGCCGAAAGAGACCAGAAATGTGGGCAGAAAACTCGTGGATTTTGCACCATGATAACGCACCGTCGCACAGTGCTATCATTATTCGTAATTTTTTGACGAAAAATGCAACAAATACCATCCAACAGCCACCGAATTCACCCGATTTGGCTCCCTGTGACTTCTTTCTGTTCAATCGAGTTAAAAAACCATTACGGGGAACGCGTTTTAGCAGCCGAGAGGAAGTAATGGAAAAAATCGCAGGAAGCACTGATGGACATACCGAAAACCGAATATAAAAAATGTTTCGAGGATTGGATCAAGCGCTGGCATAAGTGTGTTGCAGTCGATGGGGATTACTTTGAAGGGGACAATATAGATTTAGATGAATAAACTTGTATTTTTAATTTTCTGAATAAATTCCGGGAAATTTTTGATCAAGGTAGTATGATTACTTGATGCTATTGAGTTGTATCCTGAATACTTGATTTTGTTAAAATAATAAGTATTAAGTATTGAGAAAATCTGGTACTGAAACATCACTAATGTTAAAATTTTTAAGAAGCCATCAGTCAATAATTACACTAAAAACACAAATTATTTCCTATACAAGAACTTTGACAAGCTAACCTGCATCCATTTCTGGGTTTCTGGTTGATACATTTCCAAAGCCTTGCCCATGCCAGTCCATATTAAACTCAACCAATTGACATAAATGACATCCTCAGCTTCATCGCCTTCAAAACCAAATATTCTGAAAATGAATTTTTAGTCATTATTTAGGGAAGTTTTAAAAATACATTGAGAAACCATGACTAATCCAAGGGCTAATTTTTCTAAGGAAAATGCAAAATACAAAGCTGACAATGAGTACAAGTAAACTCAAAAAGATTTTAAATCTGATTTCATTACAATAACTTGGCCAGTTTATAACACACACCTGACCTCCACAAAGCTACCCAGTTTGACTAAAGGCATCCATCTTTTATTTCATAACTCATTCAGATTTCAATATTTTCAAGATGAGTTTCAATGAATGGACACTAGCAACAGTTCCCATTAAAAAATTGCTATTCTGCGGATTCTTACAAATAATTCAGTTCTTATCAGCATTTCCTGACCAGCCACCAATAGACGATTTCACTATTTCACACACTAAATTTTCAATTGACTGTAAATAAAGACTGACTTTCAATTGACTGTGAATTGATTGTGAGCCCTTAAAAACCATGGACTAAGCTTACAAAACAATACTATCTTATTTGAAAATAATATAACTACAGGAATGAAAGTTGTAAACTTTTGATTTCAGAACAATAGTAAAAATTTGTGAATCAAAGAATTGGTGATTTAGGTTTTACACTTTTTAAAATAGTCAAAGAGACACAAACAAAAGCACAAAATAAGAAGATGTTCACAGTTAAAAATCTTACTTAAGGATGTCTTTCTCAAGACTGAGATATAATCCAACACATTCTGCTCTACACTCTTCACAGGAAGATCCAATATCTGTAAACTTGGTGTCATAAGTTTCACCAGGCTCATACCATGACTTAACCTTCAAAGAACACAATGAAAAAGAAAGGATTCAAAGATAAATGAGCAGAATAAAAATAAAATAAGCTGAATACTTACAGAATAAAAATTCAGGAGGATGTTTATATTAAATACAAATTATACAACTCAAAACATTTCCTAGATCTCCCAACTTCTTTGTAGATCACGCACACATAATATGCATTAGCAATTAACGTAAGCATCCAATAGGAAAGTTACAAAAATATAAATGCTTAAACTTTCCATAATAGAAGCTAAATTCCATAAAAAACTGTCATGAGAAAGTGTGCCTTAAAACCTAAATGCATCTTCACATCAAGATTTACAATTTTCAAGCCCCAATAATCACATCTACTGAACTACTCATATTTTTCTCTTCTTAAGTCCTTCTAATGTGAAAAGGATGCTTTCATTACCTTTAAATTTTCATGCTATTCTACTGCACATTTTGATTAAGGGATACATCTTCCATTTAGAAACAAAGATTGCATCTGCAATGGGTGTCAAAATGTCACTGGTAGAGAAACGACATGTAAACTCAGAACTGTCAAGCATAACAGCACTGGAATCTCTTCCCCAGAGTTTAGCTCTAGAATCCAAAATATTTTTTATAATTGACATCAACTAATAGCTCCTCCAACACCCTCCTTTTCCTTTTCACTCATCTTCTTCTAGTATATCAAAATGTCATACTGTTGAATCTCCTCTGTTTTTGGACAATAGTTTAACAACCATAGAAGGGCAGGCATTGGATTGATGAAGTCATTCTGACATTTCACTTAACGTAGAGGTGGTACATACTCTTAATACCCATGCTAACAAAGTAAGCACATCATGAAATAAGGTCAGCATTTATGCTGCATAATAACAGCATTGATTAATTCTAAGAGAGTTTTTCAGAAATAGTGAGAAAATAAGGATTGTTAAAAAGCAAAAAGAATACAGTGTTTGGTTCTTGGCTGAGAAGAATTATTTCATTTATGTTCAGAAGAAACAGGATTTATCTTTAACAGCTTCAACTTAAATACAACATTCCATTAGCTCTTAAATGTAGTATAAGTTGTACATAACCTGAGAATATCTCAAGATGGGTATCAGTTTACTAAATTTCCTCTGCCTAGTAGAAAGAGTGCAATTCCTTATGGTATACGATGTGGCATTCACCAAACCTTCAAACGAGGATTTTGAAACTAACTCATTAGGTACACATTTTGAGCCTCATACTATTGGAGCCTATTGATCCAGGAGAGAATTAAATTAGGTAGATGGGTTTTCAATGGCCAATAATTGTCAAGTGGGGAGATATTTTCATAGTCATTCCTCAGCAGAAAAAGATCACTCTGCCATTGAAATACCATAACAGCTTTCCTTTTTCCCCATTCTCTTTCTTTAGACCCTTTTCTTTAACACCTTTTCCCTCATAATCTACCCTTGCATTCAATTCACAACATTTTCCTATCCCAACATTCCTACCACCTTTTAACTCATTCAGCTCAGATATGGGTAAAAGTACTATCAACATCTCGCAGGTCCTACAGGTACCAAAGCATAGAGGAATTCTCCATGGACTGACCAAACTTCATGTATTACCATTTCCTATGGTAGCTCCTACCTTTCCCTCATTTCACTCCTAATTTCTCACCACTTCATGATTATTGACCACCACTGCTTGTCTACCTTATTTTATTTCCATTTGCCCATTAATTGAAGTCCTTTTCACAGGAGGGCAGTAATTAATTAGAGTGCACCCTTTGTCCATATCCACCAAATACACTGACCAAAGCGATTTAACATTTCGCAAATAATGAATATTCCATACATGAGTTATTATTTCAAGATTATCATTTAATAATCACAAGTGACCTAGTTACTAACTTGTCACATATTGTATTCTGTTATGGGATACATCTACACACGAGGACTAAAATTCAAAAAGGGTCAAAAGACTTATTGTCAATATGAGCATAGTTACATTCCGTCATCTCCTGCTCAAAAACTTCAATTTGCTACCAGTGCCTTTCCTGTATATTTTTGTTAATTTGCTTCATGTTAAAAACTAAAGTTTCCTAAATAAGCTCAACGCTGCATTCTAAAAGACAAGATGCCTGAATGAACAATTGCCATGTGTTCAAATCCCATGGGATTGTTATTTTATAAAAAATTACCCGAAAGCAATTGATGCACTTGAAAATTAACCTCAGAAAATGTTTATGCACAGCATTCTATTCCATACAAAGGAGTACTTAGAGTGATAAAAAAATTACCCAATGTTTGTGCGTATCATTGGTGTAGCGTTTTAGTAGTTTTATGTTTCCTTGTCTATTGCCATTTTTTAACTTAGTCCAGCATCAACACATGCCCCCATACTAAGTATGTATGGCATGCTTGTACACTTTGGTAAACAAAAACATTATGCCGTGAAGGATATATGTTTCTCCTGCAAAACAGAAAATACATAAGAAACGAAAAGACTGCACATTCAGCCTCAATCTAGACGTGCACAATTTGAAACTAAACAGCAAACTAAATAACAGAGGTTTGTGACTCCATTGATATTCATGACAGGACAGCTATTACCTTTAAGAGTTCCAACAGGGAGAATGCATATATATGGAGTTCTAATCTAAGTAGCATACTGTCTTAATAGTAATAGTAGTATTTAGGGAAGGCGACCGACTGCTAAGGACATTTGCACCATAGGGGATGGACAGGAAAGGATGAAGAGTGAAGAGAAACCCCGTGTCAGCATTAGCCTACTCTTTACGAAAGGCGCCAAGGGGTCCACGGCTTAATGTCCCATTCGATGGACGGCACACTCCCTCAAAGTGCCCTTCAAAAAGCACCTTAAGTAGGGATTGAGATACCACTGAAAAAAATATTCAACACCACTGGGATTTGAACCTGAGCCCTCTGTGTGGAAAGCCAGTATGATAGCCACCGTACCAATCCCGATCCCCTTGTCTGAACAGGAAATAATGTAATGCAAATGCTAACAAAAGGATTTGATTGGCAATGCTCATTATGCCAACTGTGGTGCAAATGAACTCAATGTTATTAAATGAAAGCCCATCCATAAAATACAAGAATGAAAATAATTATTTCAACCTTCTGAGTAGAGTGACCTAGGGAATTTTTCACAATTTTGCCAAATGTAAAACTTTACCCCAGAAAGTTTGTCAAGCAAGCATTCAAAAGGAGTGAGAAACATGATAGAATTTTCATTCCAAAATTGTTTATTGTACCAAATGATAGAGAAAATTACTCTCAAATTTTGAATGAATCCAAGTTAATTGGAGTAAAGTGACAAAAACATCTGAAATCTGTTGGTTTTGAAAGTTGCCTAAGGACAGAGAATTCAACTTTGCCTCTTTTTCTTTGAGTCCTGAACCATTCCTAAAACAGTATTTTACCATTTAGTTGAATTAACACACTTGTTTATCCACGGAGAAAATCAATGACGAATTTGTGAATAATTAATGAGCCAGATGAGAAGATGTTAAACATATATCCTAACATATCCTAAAGCCAGTTGAATCTGGGAAATAATGCAGTCTCATATAAAAAGACTCCAAAGATAGGTAGTAATCAAATTTCATAGAAATAAGTTGATGGATTAGGTGAGAGTAAAGCTCACCTGCCACTAAGCCCTAGAGCAAGTGATATTCGCACTTTCAAGGGGGGGAGAGCAGGTCCTTTCCCTGTGCTGCCTTTAGTTTCCCAGAAAGTTCTGGTACCAAGAAAATGATGTTGCATGGGTTTAGTTGTGGGTGTTCAGCACCCATATTTGAAACTGGTACCCTCACAGGTCAGTAGCCTAACACTCTACCTACTAGGCTACTACGCCACCCAAAAGAGAAGCAAGCAATCAAAATCTATACGTATGTAAACATGTAGAAATACAAGCAAACAAATTATATGCCCAGGTGATCAATGAGACTTGGAAATTATAACCTATTTATTTCATTTATTTCTACCTCAGAGGTCAAAAAGTTTAAACTTACAAAACAAAGCATCCCTGGTAATTGCATCCATATTATTATTACAAACCTCAGGAAGAGTGAAGTTAAGCCTCAATCAAGTGTTATCTGTAAAAATATATGACTCAATATTTTTTAAAATATGCCCTATCATGGCTTGGATGATTGGCAGTTGAATTAATCTTATCAAATGTAATTGATATCATCTGAGTGATGGCTGCAGCTATATCAGATGCTGAATCCAGTTAAAGTATTCTTAAGCGTGTTATGCTTCTAAGAAATCAGAACCTAAGTCTGGAAATTCATGCTGTCTCATGCATTCAATATAAGCGATATTGTACGGTTAAATCAAATAATATCCAGAAATATATTTTTTTTAAACATAGAAGCGATATTTGCAGTATTTGTAGAACTAATAGGAGTGAACCATGCATTTCAAATCATTTCCACATAATCATTATTAATCTCTATTTACTGAGTTTCCTCATATTTAACACTATTTGCAGCATATAACCACCACATAAGCAATAGTCTCTTAAAGTACTCCTTACCATCAATGACTTTTAAGAGAAACAAAATGTGCACTAGTAATCATTTACAAAGCATGATGGGGTTGCCATAAACATCTTCAGCCCAATATTGACTAGGGAGGACATTACAGATAGAGATCATACCAAAAATGCAAAATAATGAATGGCTGACGTCTGTACTTGGTAAATCCAATTAGCAAAGGCCTTAGTTATAGGGTTGTCATATTATAATATTTCCAACTCGTCTTTAAAGTGGAAAACAATCTATCAACTAGGAATTGCTCAGCCTAAATATAACCATGACAATTCAAATTCTCCTCCACATATTTTATCTCTTCAAGCAAACCAATGAATTCCTCTGGTACCTGAATAATTCCTGCATAATTTAACAATGAACAGTTTTTTGCACATGGCAACATCCTCAGCTATTATTGCTTGCAAAAACTTCACATCCCATTTCTTGTACTTCGAAAGATCTCTCTCGACATACTTTATTACGTATTCACTGATTCATCCATTACCAAAATGTTTCACACCCGCAACATTGATGGATGATAGGTCTATTGGCATTATGTGAACATATTCTGAAATCTTTGAGTAAACGAAAGATTATGTAACAGAAAACCTCCTCCTCAATTCTTTGCAATTGGGAATCTGCAAAGGCCACACACAATTAACCCTTATGATAATCAAACAAGACATTAGAACAGGAATTAATGACAATTTAAAAACTATTATTGGTCTAGGTTGAGCAAGAAAAATTATGTTTATTCAATTTTTTTTGGTTGATTTAAAGATTTTTTATAGTTTTAACATGTATTGAAATGTAGATTGTATTGCAAAAGTAAAATTTTTATTTTCATGATCAATTTAATCCCAAAGACAATAGAAAATATTCATGTACTTTTGTGATTGTGGTTGATTTTACGCAATATAAATGTCTTCTGGTTCCAGGACACCTTAATTTGTGTTACATTGAATGACAGAGGATAATTATGTTGAATACATGAAACTTAATCATTTTAGCAACTTCAGTAAAAGCAGATATGATAGTTCATTTTGAGAAATTATGATTGAATACAAGATCTGTTCAAAATGTATTGCCAGTTATGAATTTTCATGGGTTATGCATATTTGATTTTGGATTTTTTTGTGGCATTATGTTGGTACTTGTGTATCTCACTTATTCCAAAAAGTTCGGCCATTTTGAATGCTCAGTTAATGGTTCACATCTGTTTTGCTTGGACGTGTTTTGGCTTGTCTTCAATTTTTGCCTGTTCCAAAAAATGGATCAAAGAATCTGTATCAAATTTCATGTGAAAAATGAATAAGAGCGCGAATGCATTCCAAACGTTGACTGTGGCATACGGAGAAGCTACCTTGGACTGAAGTAATGTTTATCGGTGGTACAAAATGTCCTCAGAGGGCCGAGAAGATGTGAATGACGAAGAGCATGCCAGATGCCCGAGCACATACACAACAGACGAAAACATTGATAAAGTGAAGAAACTAGTATTGGCCAACCATCGAATCATCAGAGAAGTTACTGAGGACCTAAACATATTGATTGGCTCATTCAATTAGATTTTTACCAATGATTTGGGCATGACACGGGTTGCCCCAAATTTCGTACCAAAATTGCTCAGTTTTGACCAAAAACAGCAATGCATTAACATTGCTAATGAGGTGTTAAGCGACAACCCAAATTTTCTCCAGAGGGTCATAACTGGTAACGAATCATAGGTTTCTGGTTATGACAAGGAAACTAAAACTCAATCATCCCAATGGAAGCTGCAGCGGGAGCCAAGACCGAAAAAAGCCCGCCAAGTTTGGTCAAATGTGAAAGTTTTGCTTGCAGTTTTCTTTGATTGCAGAGGCATCATATGAGTTCTTGCCACAGGGTAGAACAGTAAATAAGGAATATTATCTGCAAGTTATGTGCAATTTGCGCGAAGAAATCTGCCCCAAACGCCCGGATTGGTGGAAGAACAAAAATTGGCTTTTGCACCATGGCAACACCCCTGCTCACACATCGTTACTTGTGCATGAATTTTTGGCCAAAAACAACACACTATTGATGCCGCAGCCACCATATTCCCCAGATCTGCCCTCAGTGACTTTTTCTTGTTCCCTAAACTGAAGGGGTCCATTAAGGGCGACGCTATGCTACGATTGACGAGATAAAGACTGCATCGAAGGAGGAGCTGAAGTAGATCACAAAAAATGATTTTTTGAAGCGCTTTGAGGATTGGAAAAAACATTGGCACAAGTGTATAATATCTAATAGGGATTACTTTGAAGAGAACAAAATAGATATTCATGAATACATAAATAATTTTTGAAAAAACACAATTGTCGCGATACTTTTTGAATAGACCTCGTATGTATATTAAATACATTACCAGTGAAGCAAAGTTAAGGCATTGCTAAAGTCAATCCAAAAATTTCTGAGGATTTATAAAGCATCATAAAAGAAAACACATTTCTAAAGAAAAATTCATTATTCACTGCAACCTGTGTGCTGATTAAATGAACATGAAAAACATTTTTCTTTGTTTTAATTAGCTGCAAGCCTTTATAGTGCAGCATGACCTTTCTCTTATTTGAATATTGAACTTTTCTGTCCTCGTTTAATGCATAAGACACAGAGAAGTGTCACCTAAGGAGTTCAGAATAAAAAAGAGCATCAAATTCTACTAAATGACATAACCTGCATGCATGATACTCCTTGCATTACCATTGGTATATAGTATGAGAATAGAGGATTCAAAGAAACACATTGAAACAATTGGTCAAATTAAGGAAAAAGGGAAAATGATTTTGGGCAATTATGATTTAATGATTTCTTTGACTAACCTTTTCATTTGTTAATGGATCAACTAATGAGTCTGCATCAAAGTTAAATTTTCCATTTTCATCACGTCTAAAATTCTTCCCGCTACCATGGCCTAGCAGCTCATGCAGACCAACTTGCACCTAAAGAAAATATAAGGATAGAATCAAGGATTTTGGTATTACAATGGAAAAATAAAACTGCCTCTATAATTAGATTTCAGCATTAGTCAAAATGTGTACAGCTAAAAAACAACTCTGAAAAGTTAACAATAAAAGAGTAAAAAGCTCTTCATGCCTATAATTAGAATATATGTAGTTTACAGTCCGAAACAATGTCCAGGAAACCATGGTTTAATTTCAAATGATTAATATTTCTGGTTCTAAAGCTAAACCAAGCACTTTAAATGCCAAACTAATGGGTTTAATGGTTTGTTTACTACATTTCATCGAATGGCATCATGCGAATTTCATGTGCAAATAAAATGCACATTGTCTCTCTTTGAATGCACCGTGAACTCTTTGAATAAATTCATACTTCAATGAAAATTATTAGAATCATTTTAATTTTAGTTGCATTGGAATTATACTAATTCAAATGCAACTAAAATGTATCTGATAAAGACTCCTTAAAAATGAAGAAAAAACCAATACTTTCAAGTTATGTCTCTCTACTACTGATCCAAGAGAGGTGAAAATCTTTTAGTCTTAAAAAAATATTTACAGATGATCAAATAGAAGTTATGAATTTGTTTCCATGATCTACAAATGAATTTCTAGGTTTGGCATTTATATCACAAGGATGGGAAAAATATACCGTATTTTCCAGGCCATGAGATGCAGTGGTGCAGAAGATTGTGGTTTTTCATGCTAGAATTTATGAAAAATAATTTGATCGGACAGAAAATATCAGTGTTTTGATGTTAACAGTTAACATGATTTTAATGAATTGCAGCATTTTAAAATTAGCAGCTACACATAAATCAGCATTCATTCATTGCAGAATCCCAGGAATTCAATATCAGTGGGCCTAAAAGCCTTTCAGCAGCCTTGTTTCTGTGTACTGAAGGGTATTTCACAAAATCAAGTTTAAATGCAACATTTCAAGACAATCTTCTCTCCTAAGATTCCATGAGGTTACTATAATTCAAACTTTTTATGAGACACTTTATTTCTAATTGTGACTCTTAGTTTGTAATAATTTTGATTTCATCAACATTACATTACAAACAACCATTTTCTATGCCTTTGCGACACTCTCATACTACTTGAGGTTGAAAACCTGTACACTCTGAGCTTATCAGGAGAGATACAATGTACATATTAGCAGAGGGGCGACATCCCTGTTAGCCTAACACACATTGAGTTTTACAGTAGCACCACATGTGAGATAAACCCAGACATGCTACATTTACATTTTTGATTTATTTGGAAATTTTTAGGAAGAACTCTCAAACGAAATATTAAAACTGTTACTTAATACTGACTCAAAGCAGCAATACTATCGAAATTTGGTAACAAAAGCAACAATTTTCAGTGCCAGATGTGGGTAGAAATACTTAATAGCAAGCATTTTTCCTACGAACGGCTTGCGCTCATAGGCGGAGGTGATACCCATTTACCCTCAGCCCATAAGACACAGGCTGCAGATTCATATACAAAGTGTAGTGTTTTTAATTTTATTCACAGTATGCAAATGAAACTACTGCAAATGGATGTACTACTAATGCAAATGGATGTACTACTGACAATTGTGAATTGTTTTCAAGGGAAATCCTTTGGTGAATTATTTTCTCCTCCACTACCATATTATTACAAACTTTTACAAGATAAGCCTTTTTTGGAGTACTCCAATTAATCTTAAGGCTACTCTATGTACTAATATAGGTATTATAGGAGCAACAGAGTATAGTACCTTGGGCTAAACATGTTTCATGGAATCTTTGAAAGTATGCAGGGGATATCAGAATCTTATATGGTGTTTTAGTTTGTGAACACCACCTATCTTAGTATAAATATTGATTCAGGATACATTTTTTTCATTTTGATTTGCAGTTTAAAGAATCAATGGAACCAGAAAACGAACTGAACTGACTTTAGAATTTTTGATACAGTATTTCTTCCATTAGAAGAATGCTGAAGGAAAAGGCATTCAATCACGTGAGAATCTACACATAAATAGCTGAAAGGAATGCAAGGATTTGTTTTTACAATGAAATTGAAATGTACCTACCTCAAAGGAATTCACTCTGTATTTGGTCATAATTGCTTGATCAGACTCACTGAGGAAAGGTATCTTTGACTCCTTGTAATGTGCTGGAATAACATTGCCAAGGGAAACGTTCTTAAATCCTTCACTCTGCCGAATTTCATCATCTGTTGAAAAAAAATATGTGGATGTAATGAGGAATGCATTAGTAAAATTAAGGGAAATGGTGACACTTTCAATAGGTATAGGTCATCCCAAAGGATGAACCATTTAAAATTAATCACATTTAGTTGCTTGTATGTACAAAACACAAATCAAAATGATAGATACCTGTAGATAGAGGTCTTTATTAGGTCAAAATGTCACCTCAGTGAAAACTAATAGAGGAACGCATAAAACCTTAACAAACACACTCATTTCATTAAACATGAAAATATTTCCTTCAACAAATTAAGGTATAATTCAGTGGAGCTCGGATTGAAATATAAACAATAAATTATGAAATCATTATGTTATTGCTAATTTTAAATGAGATTTAAATATTTTTGACTAAAAAATGTTTGCTTTAAAATTTAACCATATTTTTTCTAATATATGCATATTACATCATTCCCCATTGAGCATGAAACAAAAAACTTAATTACTTACAGTTTGGTATGTTGATGCCAGAAGGTATCATACTGCCAGAAAATGTTAACACATCAAGTGAAGTGAAATCTGGCCGGAGAAAACGATCTTTTTCAAAACTCTTTGGCCACGGGAGCCTAGGCAGAAAATTTTCTGCTTTTTCCACTAACTCTCCAAATTTGGCTGACATTTCTTTGTTGACCATGGCCACAAAGCCTTCAAACTCCCCTCTTACACCGGCTGGATCCCTGTAGGTCTCAATGAAGCCAATGTACCTTTGAGGGCAGATAGAGGAAGGAGTAAAAATATTTTAACTAAAATATTCTTCCATTAAACCTCTCTGAACATGATACATAAAAAATTAGATATTATAGGAGTAATGAAGGCAAGATATGAACCATTCATTCTAAGCTCAGAATTCTAACAGATCAACACCCAATAATCTTAATATGCTTAACCTCTCTTACATATGTATATACATTATAAAATAATGTTAATCCATTTTTGTTTACATTTTCGTTTTTTATTATAAATTATAAATATAAATAATTCAAGCAACTTTAAACTGAAAATTCCAATTTCAAAAATATGAAATATGAAGAGCCAAATCCACTGCTACAACATTTAGATAAAATATTGAGCCAGTTCCCCTTTTTGTTATGCTCCTTTGACCTCTCTACTGCTGTCCTTGGAGTACCTGAAGTTTCTGAGCTCATCGAAAGTTTCAATCCCATTTGGATTCAATTCCTCATCAACCACCTTGAAAAAATTCATGTGACTACTAGGTTTAAGATGGTGAACCTTTCCAGAGCCAATCTTAATTTCAACCAAAAAGCACTCTATCCACTATATAGTAGTGCTAGTAATGCTTCACAGCTATTCCTAGCATAAAATTCATTACTTGTCTGCCAGTGCAGTAGTGCATTCTCTGTGGTGACCTTCTGTATCAAGAATTGTGAGCTTGGGTTCCTTGAGGTAGGGCATCTGGGTTAATTCCCTCAAAAATCACTCAAAGAATATTAATATGTCTTTTGGATTCAGTATGGAAAGAGAATGAAATAGTGAACATATCCAAAGGTGAAGAAGCTCAAGGGTGAATGTTTCAAAAAATAAATGTTGTGCTTGGCATGGAATATGATAAAATTAGTCGCATAGTGAGGGTTTTCATCATCATCAGTCCTTCGATCCAATATTGGTCCAATTGATCCAATATTGAAGTCCTCATTTCTTCCCCAACCCATACCAATGCTGTGGTAGCTTTTCTGTCCTACATCCCTCTTTATTTGGCATATAAATTTGCCCTTTAGCCTTCCCTGTAGGACTTTTCCATCTATTTTCCCTTCTATTATATTCTTTAAAAATTCATTGGGTCTCAAGGTGCGCATCAAATCCATTTTTTTGCTTTTCTTCTCTTGGAAAGAGGAACTTAGGAATGTCAGAATAAGCATTTATGTCAACTAATTAACCTATGAGAGGCAGGGTGACCATTTATTTCTAGGTTACCATTCATTTTTCCAGATTTTCTCAATTAACTTGCCATCATTTTCCCTTATTATTTCCCCAGAATGTTAAGAATCTAAATAGGTATTTTGTGGATCATCCTACTTTGCCACTTTGTATGCAACTGGCATCACCAAAGTGATTCTAAGATTGTTTCTACTTCTGCCAGGGCTTGCTCATGCAATGGTCTATGATAAATACTAATTGATGCCACTACTAAAAATAAACTCAATCTCATTCAGAATTCACAAATTTCAATATCATATCACAATTTTGTGCATTAAATTCTTGTTTGTTCACAAAATTCCATCTTTTTCTTATTTCTGTGGGTATATGAGGAGTCTGTGAGAGGGAAAGGAATGAATAGGTTGTGTAGAATGAGAATTACATGCTTCAGGAAAAGAAAAGTATGAAATAAATTGATAAATTAGCTAATATTCATAATAGTGTGCCAATCATGTAACTGTTTCAAGTATTAAATTTTTCGATAAAAGAGTTCAAGCAATATAATTTAATGATGTATTATTTATGAAATGTGTCTCTATAGGATAATTTGTAACCTAAAGAAGTAAGCTCTCTAATTAGATAAGTATAATACACATTAACGAGGACATATGATAAACCCTCACAGATATCATGCTGTGAGCTACACTTGGATGCATATTATATCCCACTACATAATGATATGCATTTTCATGTTATGCTCAAATGTGAGGAACACTAAAAAAGGTATTGGAGGATCAGGTTGATGTGATGGATTGTGTGTACTGGCTTCTCACCCCTAGGTCCAGGTTCAGCTTCTGGCAGAGGTAAAATTATTCAATGCTACCTCAATTCCTTCTTAGGTTCTATGTGGATAGCACTTCAAGTTTAGCACTCTCTCCTCGGAGGACACTAGATTGTGGGCCCCTTAGTCCTTATCATCAAAAGTAGGCAAAGACCATCACCAGGTTTCTTTCCACCCTTTCCCCATTCACTTCAAATCCTACCTCTACCAAATTACCCGCCCATTCCCAAATTCACAAATTACCTCATCTATTTGTTACCTCCAAAATAACTGACTACTATGACAGCAGAAAAATGTTCTGGCAGCTAGAAATGAGTATGTTCACAGGCAGCCTACATGCTAAAATAATTAAACATTACAGGGAAGGAACTTAAGGTAAAAAATTCACCATGTTACTTAAATACAGAACATATGAACTGGATAAGAAGGGTGACAATAATTACGTTTCAATCACAGGTCCTTTGTCCTTTATCCAGTATCTAGACCCTTCTATGTGATCAGAAACATTTCCACACTGAAAACTTTTAGCATAATAGTCTAGCATTTCCTTCTCATTGCTATTGGCAGCATATTCCTGAAAAATCAATGGATGGAACCCAATGATAAAATTCTCATGCCTCTCCATTTTTAGAATCATTATGTACCAACTATAATATTAAGCTGTATGTTGAAACCTTGAGTTTTCTGTAAAGAATAGTATGTAGGTACATGATTAATTTTTTTTGGAAAACTTACACAATAAACATTTATAAAGTAATTTAATGACACTCCCCAGAGGAGAGCAATAGGATATCCTCAGGGAAAAATATTAAAGAGAAGTAAACTAAGTTGGTGCTTGTTTACTTAATGACTTAACTGCATTAATGATGTGTCCACAATGCAATAACTATGCAATGTAATGTAAAAGTGTGTGCAGAGTTAATTCCAAATTATAACATAGGCAAGTACAAGTTTTTCCATGCAACACCAACATTGGGACTCTAAAACTGATTATGCAAGTTTCATATCAACAACATTCAACAAAATGAGTACAAGTACACAATATATTGCATTCCACATTAATTCATGGCAACACAATATTTATGCCAAAGGCAGGATTTGCTTCAAAACCCTAGGGTCAACGAGAAATTGAATTTTTGAAACTAGGATCGATGAAATTTTATACTTGAAGTAAAAGAATATTTATTTACTTCATGAGAAAGCATAACATACCTACAAACAACAAATATAGCAATAGCTGAAAGTTTCCATGGCTATGGTGGTTATCTTTCTGTAGTTGTGTGTATTTGAACAAAAATGAGAATACCTTATATGCATGTATACACAACATATGAACCACTTACACATACATAAGTACATAGAGCCCTTTCCCCAGACAAAAAGTTAAAATAAAGATACACAAAAGAAATAAACAAAATTCTGCCTAGGTATCCCCAATTTCTCTGTGTTGAGGGTATGTCCATAAAATATCACATGTCTAGTAACCCTAATTTATATTTTGGATTCAAGAGCCCACAGAAATATAAATAGTAAATATGTAAACACTTTGCATACCTATAGTGTACGATATACTCATATACTACAATCTTACCTTAGCTTCACATAATTCTTTATTGACTACTTTCAAGATAGGTGAATAATCTCCATGGACAATGCTAAAAACTGCTCCCTTGAATTCCTCCGTTACTGGTTGATCAGTAACAGAGACAGATGCCAATCTTACCTAAAAGGGAAAAGAAAAATTATAGGTGCACAATCAAGTAATCTCCTGCCTGGTTGATTTCGTTTTTAAAAAAATTAAGCCAAAACTAAAATCAAATTCCCATTTAAATACATTTAAATTATAGTCCTACCTATCAACTACAACCTTGAGGTGGAGGAAGAGCTTGCGTGTTTCTATGGGCCCTCAAGCTGTACTGGTGGGAGCAAAGATAATTGTGCCTAATAGTATAACACATGCCAGATAGGTTGAAGGGTAGGAGCCAGACAAAAAGTAGCAACTTAGTGCCAGTTCCTCAATGTGGTGGCCACAAAGACATCCAATACCAATGTAATGAACTTTGCAGTGAATTGAGTGATGGTGCTATGTTAAAGACACTACTGAGGAAGGCCATGGTAACTGCATTCATTAACCATCTCAAGGAACAATAACGGAACCTAATAGGAAAGTAAGTCCTGGCAACTATGAGAATTAGCCCTATGACCGTAGTGTAGGCTGAAAGACCTCCATGATTGTTCCTAAATGAAATTCTTGCAAAACTGAGCAGATACAGTGGAATAGAAGAAATAAAAGAGGAATACCACGGTATGGATAAGGACTTGGTATGTTAGGTCAACACTGAGGACAGGGAAGTTGGAAAACAGCAAAAGAGAGATGGGAAAGTAAATACAGATTGACATGTTAGGCCTATGTGAGGCAAAATGGAAAGATAGCGGAAAAGAAGTTTGGGAACAACAGTTAAAAGTAACAGGGGAGCATATTGGAGTAATAGTTATTTATATCAGTGGGAGGGAGGGTTATAATAATCATAAGAAACTGGGGAGAAGGGTTATGAATGTGGAACAGGAAAATACAAAATAATTAGCAGAAATGAGAGCAGACCCAGTCCAGGCACATTTGCAGACAAGCACTAATTGGGAGGAAGGAGTAGATAGAGTATAAGAGCAGTAGGATGAAATGTTTGCAAATGAACCTGGAAGAGTGAGATAGGAGAGCACAGTTAGGAGAGAGGAGTGACTGTTGGAAGAAAACTGCTGACGTCGGTTAACACTTGGTGTAAACCCCAGAGTAGAGACAAGTACACATGGAAAATGCCAGAAGATACTCAGAGATATCCATTAGATTATATCATGATTATGCTTAAGATTTAGAAAATTCCATGATCAACTCACATAGATTCCCAGGAGTAGATGCTGATTTGCCTCAAAATTTAGTGCTCAGGTAGTGAAACGTTAATTTAAAGAGAGAGAATGAGAAAGCAAAGGAAAGTGGATTGTAGAAGACTTAACTGGGTCTAAAAGGAGCAAATTGATAAAATTATGAGCGAGGACAAGGGGATGGCAACAGTATAATTAAGATGGTAATATCTCAAACAAGGAATAAAGGAAACAGTACATAATACAATAGGAAGAGACTATGTAGATAAAATGGATTAGGAAGGCCTGGATTACAGGAATGATTCACCCACCAGTACTGAATGCCTGATTATTCAACTGCATCCAACATTTGACTTATACACTCAAGATTTTCCATCCTTACTAGCCCAAGCAAAGTTTATGCGGAATACACTACTTCCTTGATATTTTCAAGATCTTACAAATTCATTTTTGGTTTTTGGAAAATCCCACAGAGTAATCCAACAATGCTGACTCTTGCAAAAAAGACAATCTTAGAAATTTTAGGAGTTAAATCAGGTCCCATGATAATACACACGCCTTCCTTCTGTAGTAGTCCAGCAATGCACAGTACATTAAATATATACTATCTTAAAAACAAATGACCATATATGAAAATAAATTTGCACCTCAGATAAAAAGAAAACCACTCTTATGGAATAATGTCAGGAATTTTTATTGAAAAGTGCAATCGATTTTATTTTATACATTTAAGAAACTAGGTCACATAGATGTGGGTAAATGAAAAGTGGATTGTTAAGAATGCAAAGAATGATTCCTGATAAGGAAATGATTAATCCGGCTTAAAAATTGGTCACTAGTTAATGGTTAACTTGAATAGTTCCAGACCTCAAAATCCTATTTTAATGATAGAGGACTACCTGCGCTTACAACGTTGCTTATACAAGCAATGAGTAGGTATGTCAACAAAATAAATATCCATCCACTAACACTAGAATTTGAAGCTGTAACCTCAGCACCCAAGATAACTGCCCACTTAATTCTTACAATCCCCTTAATGGGAGACAGTTGATATTCTTGCAGACGGCAGGGAATGTGGTAGTAGTTTCTGATACCCCCTATTTGTTTTTCATGTTTTCCCTGAGATTAAAGTTCTACTGCAGTTTTGGAATCGTTTCAAAAGTTCCTGGGAGGAAATCAAATTAGATGAGTGACTAATAACATGATTAAACTGGAAAGTGGACTCAAATATTCGTATCGAGGGGTAATTTACACAATAACCACAGAGTGACCGTCTCTGAATACCTCCTTACTTGATAATGAGCTACTCCATCCTTGACAGATTTACATGCTCTTGTATTGTATGCAGAAAGAGATTTAAACTTCATAAACTCATTCACAATTTGTGCATCATCCATGGTGCAGTTTCCTGAGAAGTAGGTGGTGATTCCCTGTAAAGTGATAGCAGATATTTTTAAATTGAGCGAGCACAACGAATAACACATTTATTTTTACACTTAATAAGAACAGTATATACGTGGAAGAGTAATTTTCACCTTTCCAGCGAAGCCAAGAGATTTTTCGTTGTCTTTCAACGAATACATAGCTTCAGAAACTTTGTTCCAAGCTCGTCTTATGCCATTCGAACCGTCGCAACACTCGTCGATTTTGAAAATAAATGCTTCAAACTTTTCTTTGGGCAGTCCAGGTATGAATTTTGTGTCTCCAAATCCTTTATAATTTCCAGAATTTGTGAAAATTCCGGAAGTATAAACAAGAATCGCCTATAGAATGAATGGGAGACTTAGTTAGTCACTTTAAACGACTTGAATCTATGGCATTGCATAATAGTATACCCTGTATTCGTCTTCCGTGAGTTTAGCATCTTCAATTGCAATTTTCTTGAGTTTGCCCAGGGACTGGCTTGAAAATGCTCGATGAAGAAGTGAATAAATTAGAGGCGACTCAGGTGATGTCTAAAAGAGAACAATGAAAATTTAAAGTGTCGATTCAGGCAATACACCAGAACAAAGCATTAAAATATCAATAAATTACCTGAACGAGGGCTATCAACCCTCCATGCCATGCTGCTCTGCTTAAAAAATGGGCATATTTTTTCTCAGCAGATGTTAATCCATTAAATGCAGTGGTGCAGCCCAAGGCAACCACTGGGTGCTCGTTCGGGAGAATGTACGGAGATTTGTGAACCATGATAGTTGAGGTATTGACAGAACTAAAAGAAAACAAATTGTTTTAAAAATCTGTTCAGCTAATTAATCTAAATTCTCAAATCTCCTCCCACAGTATAACACAACTCTGCACCTTTTACTGTAAGAAACGAATCGTCTCTTGGCTAAAGGGGCTGACAAACGTGTTCTTAAGTTACCACATGCAAAACAAATAAGTTTGTTGACAGTTTTCATAAGAGAATTGAATTATCTGCTTGACTCTTCAGGATGTTATCAATGATTCACTAGTTGAGAAAATAATTTTTTGCATGTCACCGAAGCTTTCAACACAAAGGAAAATGCCGGTTGGTAGTCACATGTTACCAACTCCAAATAAAATATCTTATTGATTGTTTTCTCATGTCCATCGAATATTCTACTAGACTCCTTAGGACCCTAGATTGAAATAATTAGCGAATTTAAAAATATCTTTCATGTCATTAACCATTTATCATATAGCAACATACCGGTTGGTAGTTTGCATTTGGTGGTTTTTTATAAGTTGGTGGTAATATTACCGCTTCTCAATCTAACTTTTTCATTTTGCTCCAATAGCAGAGTACGAAAATAGAGCATCGTTGTCAAATGTAGTTTCAGGTATGGTACTCCATAAATTACCCTCTCGTAGGCACACTTTGACACCAGCAAATTTGGAGAGTTACTTTTGTCAATAAAATATTACATAATAAATTGTAAACTTTATAATATTTCGCCGCTTTAAGTAATATATCCTATAAATTATTCTATACGATGACGTTGTGCCTAATTTTAAAGTAGCAATACCTCAGAAAGTTATAATTAAATATTTTACTTTGGTGAAGAATTATTCAGTAAATACACCAGCATTGTTCAAAGGCATAAGCAAGTGTGTCGAGGAAAGAATGTTTTTGCTCCAGGAGAAATATGTTTACTTTCTCAAAATCCGTAAAAACAATCGAAGATGAGTCAGGAAAATTATTAATTGGACCAGGAAAGATTCAAACAAGAATCGGCTGGGTCAGCGGGAGAAGCAGGGCTTCCGTGGTTGACATCTCACAAAATCCTTCCTAAGGGAAAGCAACAACAGAGGAGATGGACGACCTAGTTAAAGGAGGAACTTGTAATGTTATTACGATGTCACGAATAGGAAAATTAGAAAATATTCTGCGAAAGAAGAAGAGAGGAAATGTAGACCTGTACGAGATAAGATGGAAGTATAGCGGGATTGATAGAACGATAGATAGAGTCATAAACAGCAGAGGGGAAAAGAGTCAGCAAGGGGTGGCCATCATGCTGAACAAAAAGAAGGTAGGTAGAAGTGTAGTAAACATACAGCTAGCGACTGATAGAATATTACCAGTTGAAGTAACAACGAATTCGGTCATTATTAAGTCTACATGTCACCAAACAATCAGGGAGGAAGAATTGGAGAAGGTATACGACCAAATAGATGAAATGATTGCAGGTGTTTATGGAATGAGGTATATATTAGAGGGGAATTGGAACGCGATGGTATGCGAATGAATATATGATAGAGAGGTAGGGAATTAACCACGGGGAGAAATGATATTTCTAACAGAGGCGAGGATTAATCACAATGAATGCTTAGTTGATACAACTCTATTTGTAATGGTATGTATGGAAAAATACCCTGGTATTCTTTAATATATCAGTTGAGACTATACATTGGTTGGGAACCGATTTAGGACAGCGTTTCCTTTATATTTAGTTTCTTGGAAGTGGATTTAGGTCTTAAATTTTTACTGATGAAGTGTAAAGAGGATATAACAGGGTAGAAAATTAAGGGAATATAATGTAAAAGCATTAACGAGAACGACAAGAAAGGAGTATCGGTAAGCTATAGCAAACATAATGGGGAAATGGAACTGGGCACTACAGGAGAAACATGGGAGAATATTAAAGTAGGGATCTCGATAGCCGCAGACGAAATAATTGGAAAGGGATCAAGAAATCATGGGTTGCGGACAAGATGATCAGAAAGTTAGACGAAAGAAGGTTTTCAAAAAATGTAAACACGAGTTAGATGGAAGAAAATCTCAAGACTTTCACAATTAACTGATTACTGATTTGTACCATTGTATTGGTTCTTTCCATCTAAAGACTACCTTAACCGGTGGAATAACTATGAATTATTATATCCCTCTCCTTGTTGTTGTATTATAATGGAGTCTCGTAGTATGAAAACCCTTCGAATATGGCGGTACTCCGGAGCTTCAAATTTAAAGAATCGAAATATCAACAATCGATATCGATCGATGTTAAGATATCTTCAGGCTGGACCGTGGTTTTCCGGCTGACAACTTGTGATTACTGCATGTTAATTGTGAAAGTATAAATACAAATTGGAAAAATGGTTGTCAGGCAGTACAATGAAGAACTGAAGTATCTAGAAAAAATGAATTCACATTGCTGGAAGATACATAAGGGCTTTCAACCTAATATGAATGTGCGTCTATAATTGATAATTATTTGTATGCTTTGGAGATGAAGAACAGCTAGCTGGTCTTCAAGAGAAATTGTAGTTTGCTTTCATTTTTAGGTTTTGTGTTTGCATAAATGTCAGCTCTATATTTTTCCAATAATAGCTTTCATATAAGGTTTGGATTTTTCAAAGAATGACGGACTGAATTTGTTGAAAGTCTACAAGATATATCTACTAGTGTTTAACTGTCAATCTTATTTTTAACCCTGCCTTGTTCATATTCTTAAGTGTTGGTCAGAGTTTCAGTTTTCGTACACATTTTATTTTTTTATGATTCGAATCAAATTACGAATATACAATAAATTGCTGATTTCATTGGAGTAAATCCTTGCCGTCAATATGTATTCCTGTTTCTTAAGAATTCTTGTTTTTTCTTCCTATATCATAGGTTGAAGGAGTATTTTATGTTAACGATCATTTGGAAAAATTAATGTTTGACGAATTACGGAATGCTTGCCGTCCAGGGATGGTTGGAGGATTCCTTCCTGGTATGAAGCAAATAGCTAATGTCGCTGCCCTGCCAGGAATTGTTGGAAAATCTGTCGGTCTCCCAGACGTCCATTCTGGGTATGGGTTTGCAATTGGTAAGGTTATATTCTTTCTTGCATTAAATTGTCTACTCGGTTTTATACAATACAGTTCGGTACTTATTTAAGACTTGTATTTCCAGGAAACATGGCAGCATTTGATATGAGTGATCCTAACTCGGTTGTTTCTCCTGGCGGAGTAGGATTTGACATAAACTGCGGTGTGAGACTATTGAGAACTAATCTATTTGAAAAGGATGTCTTACCTGTTAAGGTATTATCATCGCAAATATTTGGCGTTTTATATTTTTCCTTTGTCAAGAAAATTGTTCGCTATTTATGAACCATATGTGTTAACAGGAACAACTGGCGCAAAGTCTGTTTGACCACATTCCAGTTGGAGTTGGCTCAAAAGGTATAATTCCCATGAACGCTCGTGATTTGGAGGAGGCTCTTGAGATGGGGATGGATTGGTCCCTGAGAGAAGGTAAAATGTAGCTGCGGTACAAATTGGATATACGTAAATACTTTAAAGAGTTGATGCTCAAAAAGTGGTTGGAAAAACCTAGAGAATTTTCTATTGTACATAATATTCGGCGTGTTTGGTTTTTCTGAACCATGAAAATTTACATTTATTCAATTTTGTAATCTGTGCATACTATTTGTTGAACAGTGTATGAAGTTTTGCTGTGGGTTATTTATTTCATAATTGGTATACCGTAATGAAAAATTCTAAAGGGCAAAATGTGTATGGTACCTTCACACATTAAATTTTTCTTTTAATTAATGTCTAATGGGTAGTATTTATCTCACAATTGTGTTTTAATCATGTTTGGCTTAACTTTTTACTCTAATGAAACTAAGGAGTCAAATTTTTTGCTGCATTATGGATTTCCCCATGGCACACTGGTGGTTTTGGTCCATGGTTTGTTCATGGTCATATATATTGGAAAATGCTTTCAAATTAGCTGTTATAACCTTAATAATTTAAAAGGGCATTGGTTTATCTATTAAGAATATTATCATGCATCAGTGAATGTGAGAGTTTTCAATTTTCCCTGCAGGTTATATTTGGGCCGAAGATAAGGAACACTGTGAGGAATATGGCAGAATGTTGAATGCAGATCCTTCCAAAGTCAGCATGAGGGCAAAGAAGAGGGGTCTTCCACAGGTATGTGAAGCAATCGCCTTAGCATTGTTTAAAGAAAGAAATAAGCTTAGTTTTGTTTGAAAAACCAATTAGTGGTCAACCTTCAGCCAGGCCAGAAGAAATTTTATATCAGGGCACACATTTCCTCATCAAGAGAGTAAAATTTTACACAATGTGTGGTCATGCAGTGGTTTTGATAAATAGTTTCCCTTTCTGGTCCATAGGTTATTGCTTCCCTTATTATTGGTGTTTTGTGAATGGTTTGGTGAGTATCGGAAAGAATTGTTTTTGGAAAGTGTAAGTTCATTTTTTCAATGATTTGCTGATCGCTGCATTTGTGCACAGCTAACGTATTGCATCCAATTATAAATCAGAAACTCTGTTATGTATAGTGGTGGATGTTAGACTAAAATGTGGATGAAAAGAGCAACAGTATTATTGTGCACTTTTTTTGCATAGCAGACTTGATGAAGAAGTTTAATCGTTGAGAAGGATCTTTGCATTGTTACTGCTGAAGCATGTGGAAGTGTTGTTGAAGTTATGCAGGAAAATGAGCACACAAGATTGTTTCAAGTGTCCCTGCAACACCAGTGTCACCTGAATTAATCATGAGTCTGGAATCCCAATTGTCTTAACTGTTGTATTATCAGATAATTTATGTATGCACTCCCTTTATTTGTAATCAATCAGACTTTATCCTTTGATTTTGATGAAGTATGAAGCCTGTGTACCTAAAATTAAGAGGTTAGTAACACATAGTGCTTACATTTGCCTGCATAGATTGGTTTTGTACCTTTCTAGACTCGGCGAACGCACTGAATCATGTATCCCCAAAAAGTCAAAGCACTCTTGTAATATGCCGATGACCTGTATGAACAAATAAAGAGGGTTGGGAAAGTGCTTGATATTGAACCAGTGCGGTATCCGCACCACTAGTGTAGCCATACAGTACTTTGCTTTTCACACATTTCTGGTAAGAATTTTGTGTAATTTTCTTTGGCTTCTCTCCTATTTTTAGTATTTCTCACTTTTGATGTTAAAACTAATGAATTCATTTGTAATTTTGTTATTTCTTGATTTTGTTGCGATTGTTCTCAGGGTAAGATTTGTAATGCCGAAGAAAGAGCTAAATTTACTGGAATTGCTGGGGAAATTCTTTGAATAATTTTTTTTTAAAGGGCTCCTGTAGAAGACAGTTGTAGAACTCTGCAAAGATGAGGTATTTTCAGAAAAGTTACATTACAATTTCAGATGCTTGTAATGCAAATTTGTTGTGAATGCATGCTTTTGGTGAGCACTAGACAAAGCCAGGAATATATACCAAAATGACTACTTATTAAAGCTGGGCATGGAAACAAATTTAATGGAGTAAACTGTGTGAAATTCGGCAAACGGGGAAGAGGTGCAGAGATGTTTTTTGGGATAATTCTTAGGGGAAGATGTACTCCTTGCATTGGTGGTGGTGGAGGGGATCTGCTGTGAAGAGCTATGACCTTTTTCCTAAAAAAAATATTTTTCCTTAAGTTTTTTAAAGTGGAATAGTGTTGGTATGAAATTGGAGTTCTGATTAGATTCATAAAGTTGTATCAGAAAAATTTTTGGTAAAATAGATTAATTTTAAATATTATTGTTGCAGTGCCTCAAAATTCTTCAAAGTAAATCCCTTAAGTGTTGACGTAATTTTGCCAGTTCCACAGCTCAAATGCTCTCTGGTAGGCAGATTCCGGAAGGTCCTTAAGGGTATGCATGCAAGCTTCTTTGATGGCACTTAGGAGTCTTATGGTGGTGTCCTTTGAGGTAGGATTTCACTTTTGGGAATAGGAAATAGTCTGTTGATTCCAAGTCAGTACTGTAAGGGGCTTGGAGAATCAGGGCGATGCCATTGCAGAAGGTCTTTGCGAGCAGACACCCGACTCTGCTCTTGGTCGTCAGTCAAGACCTTTAGGATGAGTTTAGTGCAGATCTTTTGCATTGCCAAATTTTCAGTGATAATGTTTTGCACTGTCATCTTATCAATGCCAATACAATCTGAAATCATGCGCACACTTAACCGATGGTCTGAATTCAGCACTTAATGCACACGTCAGGAAAATGTTACTGATGCTTGATATAAACCTTGTATTATATGTTACAGTCCTGCTATAGTATATTACAGAATATACAGTTGAAGTTTTGTGCTCCCATTTATGTTAAAGTCATCAATGTTATTTTGCAAGAAAACAGTTGTGAAAAGCTTTAAAATGTAAACCACTATTTTGAATTTATTGAAGCGGACACCATCTTAAGAAAGTAACTTGTGCTATGGTGTTATAGGATGCCGAGGATGGTCCATGTTAAGTATGTATGTCCTTGCATTATTCTAGTATGCTCACTATAGCACTCCATAAGTCTGACTGGAAGTCTGTGAGACAGACTGATGAAGTGAGTATGGAATTTGATCCTTTGTCTTCTTTTACTGCTGTGCTGCTGCTACATCACTGTGCAGCCAGTCATCTTGCTCTTCTTTGTCACTGACTCACTGATGTGGAGATCTCTCCTGCATTCAGCTAATTAAGTGCACCCAGTTATGTTTGACGAGTTAATAAATAAATACATATGTAAATTCTTTTGCACTCTTTAATCATCCAGAATGGGTTATTCAAATGATTTTGTTTTTATTTTAAGTGGAAGTTGCATTCCGGTCATTGTAGTATGAATGTATAATCAATCTCTCTCTGGCCACATAAAATGATCTATCAGTTGTGATTTTTTAATCTGTGAATTGTATCCAAGTTTTCTTGGTTTCCATTGCAGTTGGGGACATTAGGAGCTGGGAATCATTATGCAGAGATACAGGTCGTGGATGAGATTTATGACAAATGGGCTGCTGGAAAAATGGGTATTGAAAGTCGAGGGCAGATTTGTGTGATGATTCACTCTGGTAGCAGAGGATTTGGACATCAAGTTGCAACTGGTAATGTTTTTAAGAGTATCTCTCTTAGTGTGTGTGCAATGAAAATGTGCATGTTTTGAAATATTATAGGAATATACTGGCTAAGGAGCTTCCCTTTATTTGCAATAATGTTAAAAAGGAACCAGCGGGTTCAAATCCCGGCGGTGTTGAATATTTTTCAGAGGTATCTCGATCCCTGCTTGAGGTGCTTTGTGGAGGGCACTTTGAGTGAGTACGCCGTCCGTCGGATGGGACGTTAAGCTGCGGACCCCTTGGCGCCTTTCGTTAAGAGTAGGCTAATGCCGACGCCGGGTTTCTCTCCACCCTTTATCCTTTCCTATCCATCCCCTATGGCGCAAATGACCTCAGCTGTCGGTCGCCTCCCCTCAAAACTACTACTACTAGGAACCAGCATGGACAATATAAAAATAGTGGCCAAATATTTTAGTTACTATGTTACAGATTATTTAAATGAAAAGAGAAATTTTAGTAGAATCCTGTATATGCTAGCAAATGGTTTATTATTATCCAAATCCAGTTTTTTCCCAACTCTATTGGTTTACCAGAGTAGTAGAAGATATAAATATGTAATCCATATACATATGTACTGGTTGAATGTCTTAATGTGAGACTTGTTGAAAAAGAGTTCTTTTTGTACTTTTCATGTCTATGCTTTAAATTTGAAAAATGTGTGAATAGCATTTTGATAAATTATTTCAGAATATTTTTTGGCTTCTCTAGGTTTGAAATGAAATGAAACAATTTACTTTGTGATTCCACACAATTTATTTAAAAAGAAACACGACCCAGGTTTTGACGTTGAACATCATCATCAGTTGGTCCTCAGCACACTGGCTATATATACCTTCTGATCGAGGGAGGGGGGTTGGTCAGAGAGTAAAAAATAAGAACATAACATCCCTCTTTGCAAAGCATCTCATCGAAAGTGACCACAAAAGTGACTTTGTGACAAAAATTATTCATTTTTAAAATAAATGTCAAAGGCTCGATGCTTTGGAGCAGTTAGAAATTTTGAAATGTGTCCTTGGAAAGATCAATTTTCCAACAAAATTTTGTATCCCTCCCGCTCCCCACTCCTAGACCTACCGCTCTTCTAAGTCGAAAGATGTAGTTCTCTTTTCATCCCAGCTACATTGTAACCTTTTTACCCCTCCAACCTCCCTCTCTGACCAACCCCCCTCCCTCGATCAGAAGGTATATATAGCCAGTGTGCTTCTATGAGGACCACCTGATGATGTCATTCAACGTCAAAACCTTAGTAGTGTTTTTTTATATAAAGTGTGTGGAATTACAAAGTAAATTATTTCATTTCAATATGTTATGCAAATTCCATAAAGTTGCGCCCGAGACAACAAATTCTCTAGGTTTATATTTTGTGTGGCATAGTTTTGCAGCTTTCATTTGCTTCATCATCAGGAAGTTGTTTTCTATTGTCTTCATTTAATATTCATTGATTGACCGACCAATCCTGTTGAAAGTATCTTGTTGGTAGCATATAAACTAGTGTTGTTTTGTGCTTATTTAAAGCTGTGTCCTTATTCATTCACTTGTTGCTTTCATTCTAGATGGCTAGAACTGCGAAATTCGATGGTCAGTTGATGCTATATGAATTTGGTTACCTTTCAGAGTGACTTTATCTCTTTTAAGGGAGTGTTTTGCCACCTGATTGCCAAATTCACACACCTTTTTTAGACTTGAATGCAAATGCTGGTAGTTGTACCAGTATCTAGAATTTTTTTTTCATTTGAAATGTGTTCGTTAAGTTTTTCTTGGCTATAAGTTACATTATGAATGTAAATATTATAAAGTTAATATTTGGATGTGACTTCTTTAAATGAGTCTCTATCCATAGCATAATCATTTTACATTTCACTGATTTGGTTTACCCTTAATGAAGCATATCACTGCCCTATACAATAATCATGTGTTACAAGATAATAAAATTCATTTTCTGTATTTTAAAAATTTATTTCTGTAGGTTTTTTCCATTAACTGGTTTTATTTAACTTTTGCAGATGCATTGGTGCAAATGGAGAAGGCCATGAAAAGAGACAACATTGAGACAAATGACAGGCAGCTAGCATGTGCCAGAATCAATTCGGTTGAAGGACAGGACTACCTGAAGTCAATGGCAGCAGCGGCCAACTTTGCCTGGGTTAATCGGAGCTCAATGACATTCCTTAGTAGGCAGGTGAGTATTTTGGACAATGCCACAGTGTTCATGTATCATCTCAATACAATGAGTCCACATTGCTCAATAAAAGCACTTGTTCCATCCAATTGTTATTCTATTGGATAAAGGTGAAATGCCATTGCTTTACAATAGGTCTACTTATGTATTTCCTTTATAATGAAATAAGGACAATTTGCACTTTTCCACAGTTTATTTAACGTACGACGCGTTTCAACTCACAGAGTCATCATCAGGTACAAGTCTTGTACCTGATGATGACTCTGTGAGTTGAAACGCGTCGTACGTTAAATAAACTGTGGAAAAGTGCAAATTGTCCTTATTTCATTATGATGAACTTCCACGACCTCAAGCCTGAATCTGTTGAACTTATTTCCTTTATCTTTTAAAAAGTGCTAAATAAGGAAAAGAAAATTTATTCTATTCCAATGACAACAATCTTACGACACTGAGGTAATTCCTTTGATGCAAATTCACATTCATATTTGATATTAGCTGTAAAATTTCATATATAAAATCATTTTATCAATTTTCTTGTTAAGTGCTGTGCTCATTTCAGTATGGCTGACCTGTATTAATGTCATTTGTGTATTGTTAGAGCCTGTGTAAAGCATATATTTAACCTAAGTAAGAGTAGCGAGGCACCTGCCTACCGGCCCAAAATTCACTCGCCAAAGTTATCCATAGTTTACCTCCAGCTTGTCTCCTTTTACCAGAAGTATGCATTACCAACCGCATTAACTCAGCTGCAATCTGTTAGATTTTACTCTGATAAAGGTATGCTCTAATGAATGTTAAAACATGTTGTTTTCTTCTTCATATACTGGTAAAATTGCTTGTGAATTGAATATTTTCATAAATGTAGGAAGATAATTTCATAACCTTAGTAATGAAGCTCACCAGTGTCCTTTCTAAGTTTTTATCAAACGTTAACGTTAAATATAATATGAAGTGAGCTATGTACAGTGTATGATTCTTGCATCTTCCTCAGGCATTTGCAAAGCAGTTCCATTTAACACCAGATGACCTAGACATGCATGTTATTTATGATGTGTCTCATAACATTGCCAAAATTGAAGAACACATCGTTGATGGGAAACAGAAAACATTGCTAGTTCATAGGAAGGTGAGTACATTTCTTGAATTTTCAAATTACTTACGAGTTATAATGTCCATTTCAGCTTGTTGTTGGACCTTGCCTATCTTAGGATATTTATTGGCTATTGTAAATATAATGTTTTCAATTAATAACTAAAAAATAATGGTTTTATTTCCTTATAAAAAGGGTATATATGGTATTAGTGAACTAATTCTCTTGTGCAAAAGTTCTAGCGATGGAGTTTATTCATTAAGGCTAGAATTTCATTTTATGCACCATCATTTTTCGTGTATTATTGATGGTATGCTGTTGTTGGCTGATGAAAAGTAATTTTTACCTATTCTTGTGGATGTTGTTTATGGTGAAAGATTGGGGGAAAAAGATATGGGGAAAAAGATTGTTAATAACTGAAATCATACATAATTGTTCATAATGTGTTACCTTTACCGAATGGTTATATGTCCTCATAGAATTTTTTGTCTGGTAGTTAATGTTGACATTTCTCCTAGGCATTGTAAATGTTATCACTGTTCAGTCATCATTTTCAATCAAAAGTATCTGCGGTTCAATTTCCATATACTGTATTTTCCGACCCATAAGATTCACCAGTACCTAAGGCGCCCTGTGATTTTTCAGGTTTCAGGCAACATATATTCGTGGTAGAATCCCAGAAGTTCATCATCACTACTGCTAAAGTGATACATACCTGTATATGGAGTTTAAACTTAATAAGTCACTTTTCTCATAGAATTCCATCTTCACTTCCATCTACCACATCACTTATTCCACATTTTTTAAATAGGCTAAATGATAGTCTCACTATTAGCTTTTAGTCAGGATGTTTTCACCCAATCACAAGTAAAGGAAATCAATGGATGTTTCATTCTCCCCGCCATTGTGCCATCATCAAATGGGAATCAATCTACTCTGTCCACTCGTGAATAGAACTGTTGATTGGTCTATTGACTGAAACATCCAGAGGCTGGAATTAAGAAGTTAATCCACCAGGAATCATAGCAAGATGTGTCTTATGTTAAGTGGCAAGGCTTTTTACCGATTCCAGTTTCTTGGCCTTAAACTGATTGCACAGCAACAAAGATGATTTCTTCAGAAGACCGCCCGGATATCTAGACTACACCTTCTGTAACCACACCTTCATACCCTCTCCATCCATCCATCATTTGGGATGAACATGAATGTGAATTCCCTGTGTAATTGTACAGTTTTTGTTTAAAGATTACTAAAGATGGAGTTTTGAACCATCTGCCTAACGCACAAGAACAACAGTAAAGAATACAAGGTGTGTTCAAAAAGTAAGGCGGCTTTTCAAATTTCGTGGATAATATGCCTTTAATTTTTTTATTTTGTTGTGTCATTACACATGTCCCAAACATATGTTTATGGTTTCAACAATATAGCATATTTAGTTTGTTATTGACAGATATAAATGTTTAATGTAAGTGTTTTGGTATGCTCAGCGATTTTTCACTATAAAAAATGGATCAAAGAATTTGCATCAAATTTTGTGTGTAAAATAGAATTAAGTGCTCCAAAACACTTAAAATGTTGACTTTGGCATATGGTGGGGTTGCTCTGAGTAAAAAAAAATTTTATAAGTGGTAAGAGCTCTTCCAAGATGGACAAGAAGATGTCGAATATGAACCTCACTGTAGACATTCCAGCACGTCAACAACAGAGGAAAACGTTGAAGCAGTGAAGAAAATTGTTTTGAAAAATCATCGAAACACTATTAGAGAAGTTGCTGAGGATGTTGGCATATCTGTTGGCTGGTGCCATGCAATTTTTTCAGATGTTTTGGGCTTGAGTGTGTCAGCAAAGTTTGTTCCGTAACTGCTAATTTTGACCAGAAAAAACATCACATGATCTCACATCACTCAGGAGCTGTTGAATGACATCAATGATGATCCTGATTTGCTCAAAAGGATCATTTGGTGAAAAATCATGGGTGTATGGTTATGGCGTGGAAACTGAAGTCCGATCGCCCCAATGGAAGAACCCAGGAGAACCAAGACAGAAAAAAGCACACCAAGTTTGATCAAATGTCAAGGTTTTGCTCACTGTCTTCTTTGATTAATGTGGCATAGTGTATCAGGAGTTCTTGCAACAAGATCGTATGGTAAATAAGGAATATCACCTTGAAGTTATGCCTTGTTTGCCAGAAGCAAAACGAAAAAACATTTGGAATTGTGGAAAAACAATTCATGGCTTTTGCATCTTAATAATGGACCTGCTCACTCATCATTGCTTGTGAGAGATTTTTTGGCCAGAAACAACACCACAATCATGCCTCAGCCACCATATTCATCGGATTTGGGCCCCTGTGACTTTTTCCTGTTCCCAAAACTGAAGAGACCTTTGAAAGGATGGAGATCTGCAATGATTGAGGAGATAAAGACTGCATCGCTGGAGGAGCTCAAGGCTATACCAAAAAGTGCTTATCAGAATTGTTTCAAGGATTGGAAAAAGCATTGGCTTAAGTGTATTATATCTGGGGGGGATTTCTTTGAAGAGGACAACTTGAATAGTGAAGAAAATTACAAAACCTTTTAATATGAACATCAAACAACTCCACAAAGTGAAGTCTGAAAGCGTAAAGTGTAGAATAAATAAATATTTTTTCATAAAAATATCTAGTCACAATACTCTTTGAACACACCTCGTGTACTCTCATTACAGAAGTCTTTATCATTACTAACTTAGCACCAGGGTACCTCATCCATGTTTCCTATTTGTACTATCTCAAAAAATTTGCTCCAGTTTATGATGTATTCATGGAATTCTGTGACCTATCTTTCGTATTCAAGTGGCAGTGTTTATGCTATTTTAGTTGTGCTATCATGCATAGATAATTTTTCTATGTGGATCTCTCACGTCATGATGTTTTCCCAGAAAAATCTGGAATAGGCATAGCCAGGGCTTATTTTTTTTGCTTCGATTTAAATGAATTTTGTTGCAATTGAAATCCTATTCCTCTTGCGATTTATTATCCAGTTATTAACATATTCCTTTAGCTTTGGCCATTTGGGAGCGGATAAACGTGAAGTTCTTATTATTATCTCCATTTTTTAAATCAATCTTCTGCCTCCTCCATTCTTTTATCATCTTCACAGTCTGTAATATTTAATCCCCCTTATTTATTTTCCCTCTTGTGTATTTATTTAAAGGGTTCAACTCGAGCCTTTCCCGCTCATCATCCATTGATTCCTGTGGACTACCAATTGACTGGTCAACCTGTTTTGATTGGTGGGACGATGGGTACATGCAGTTATGTCCTTACTGGAACAGAAAAGGGAATGCAGGAAACGTTTGGCTCAACCTGTCATGGAGCTGTGAGTACAAAGTTCTTACTTGTTAAGTGTGTAAACATTTTGCATGTATAACGTAATAAATAAATTGGGTTTCTTTGTAAGCCATAACCTTAATGCTGTATGTAAGGTAAATAGACTTATACTTTATGGACTGATAAGTTAGACTCATAGGTTGAAAATCTTCATAATAATTATATTGAGTCGATAAAATTCCCACTTACGTTTAGCCATTACCAAAGCGTCGGAAAAAATATTTTGATGAGATTACACTGCAGGCCAAAATTAGTGCAACATTTAGTGACATTATGAAGTGCATTCCTTGCTAAGTATTTGAGCCATCCCTTATATGATGGGCTACAAATGGTGAATCATTGGATGAGTAGGGGAGGATTCTAACAGAGGGATATGGGACTCTTATTCATCCATCCATCATGGCATCAACAAATGTGGTTCTGCTGTGCTTTGCTTCTGATTTCTTGGCTGTGAAGTTATGTCGTTGCTTCAGTGTTTATGACTGCTAGAATTTCAAGAGCAATCTTACAATGCAGTATGCTTGGAGAGAAGACTACATTATTTGAAGGTGATTAAATAAATTATTACGTCTTTTATGCGTATAAAATTGTGTATTGGCATTATTTAATTTTTATTCTTATTTATTTATATTTTTTTCAAAAATCATCGTAAAAATTTTATGTTGCTGATGAATCATTAAATTAGGGAAAATTTGATTGTGCAGGAGTATTTTTGTAAATTGTGACATCATTTGATTTAGCCTACTGTAAATCGTAAAAGTTGAGATTAGATTAATGAGATCTAATTGCATATTCGGTTTTAATTTAGCAGTTTACTTGTTAATACTTAATTTACTGAAGGTTTTTGTGTTTTGGTTTTGTTCATCATTGTTTTTAGTTACTAAAAAAATCAACTTATCAGTTTTATGTTACAGAAGAAATTTAGCGTATAAAATGTGAAGAACAACTACAAAAATAAACAATTGAAATTATGGCTTAGAGAGTTCAAGTTATTAATGTTGTGTGTATAAGTATTCATGATGCCATTACACATCTACTTCAAGTACTAGAAGAATTAATGTTATTTTAGATGGCTGATAGCAAAATGTGAATGATTGTTGATTTAATTGGTGATAGAATGACCAAAGATGATTTTGGCATGGCAGTGTGTCTGCAAAGTGAGAGATGGGTGTACCAGGGAACACAATGATGCCATTGTATAATTTTCTGATGGCACTTCCAGGCTTATTTTCATTTACATTAATCTTCTTTAGTATTTTTTGGTAATGACACCAACACCAGTGGTTCACAGACTGAACTCAAATTTTTTGTCATAATTTCCACCGGCCTGGAAAATGTTAAGTAATATCCTGATTCCCTGGAAAATCAGTTAATAGACACATTTTACATTTCAAGACCCCATGACTTTGAGGGATATTGTGTATCTGTTGATGTACATAGGAAAGTTGCTCATGTATCACTCTGAGATGTGTGCAAGACGTGCTATCACCCTATATCTCCTAATATGAACTCCAACTTTTTGCTCCAAGTATTGGTTAGAAAAGTAAGGGGTGGGCTATGTTGGTATTAAAAAATAATCACTCGTAAGTATAACACCAGTAGCAAGTACTTGCATACTGTTCTGACTTTATTTAAACATTTAAGGGTAATTTATTGGTGTATAGGCCATAATTAACTCAAGTTTTATTCACTATGTAGATCTATGTTTGTATTTGCAAAATAGTTTTTGCTTCATATTTTTAAAATTGTTTATCATTCAATGTGCATAGTTGAATAACTTCTAATAGATGAGGATGATTATTATTAATGTTATGCTTAGTAGTGATTCATAAAGGTATCTCTTATCCATTACTTTTTAAAACCTTGTAAAGTTTCAAGCTTAATTTATATTGCTGTGCCATAATATTATTTTTAGGATCAAATGTGCTCCTTAGTAAAGTATGACAAGTTTGTTTATCATATCCAGCATGTTTTTGAAATACTCAGTGATCTTAACTTGCTTCATGCAATATTTGTAAATAACCTTGAATTATGCATATTAATATGGTTGTTGGTATTGTGATTTGAATTTTTAACCTAGTTTTTATTTTTCATTTTAGGGGCGAGCACTGTCTCGTGCAAAGTCTAGGAGAAATTTGGATTACCAGGAGGTGCTGAATAGGCTAGAGCAAATGGGCATTTCAATAAGAGTGGCATCTCCTAAACTGGTGATGGAAGAAGCTCCAGAATCATATAAGAATGTGACAGATGTAGTTGACACCTGCCATGCTGCAGGAATCAGTAAAAAATGTATTAAACTCAGGCCAATTGCTGTCATCAAGGGTTAAATGGAGGATGACCCATAAGCAAGTGTTCTTCCATGACCTGGATCCGCATATTCCCCAGTGTTTTGTGTGAATGAAGTCAATCCAAAGTGTGCCTACTAAGCTCTAAAATTGTTAAAATCACAGAAAGCTGATTGGAGTAGTACTGCGGTTGGTTGCAAACAAGCAAGTGATGACAAATATTGAGTACTCCACCAAGCCACTGGCGTCAAAATAAATGGATGAGGCTGTTATTTTTGTTTCTTCGGTCTTTTTAAAATAGAACATTTAAACCAAATCATGCAAGAAGGGGCTCTGCTGAAAAAAATTGGTGAAGGGGCTAATGCTCGAAATTAGCCCTTCGAATGATTGTCACTCTTTCCCTTGGAATTGTACCAAAATATGGCGCTTATACTAACTATAATTTAGCTATGAGAACATTATGATTCTGTTCTTTGGTTTGTAAATTGTTTTACAATTTACTTTCCCACATTATTCAATGACATGGTTCAAGCTATTGTCTTAAGTGAAAAAAATATCATATGATAAAGATCTATATTTATGTTCCTCCCAAAATATTCCCATTGATTGAAATATCTGTAGGGAATATTGTATATATGAAATAAAAGTTGTATGATGGATATAGTTGTGTTATTGCTTATGTCTTGTCACTGTAAGTTAGCCAAAAATTTCTTTAGTTTTCTGTCTCTACCATATGCAGACTTGGTTTGAAGCATGGGTTTAGATTCTGAGCCTAATGAAGGACGAATTCTTCTCTAGGCAGGTTATCAATTTTTATTATCCTGGTTAAGTGAGTACTTTGAAAAATGTTGGGGCATATTGTTGAGGTAGGTTTTCCAGTGAATGCAATTGAATGATCTTTAAAGAATTGCTGAAGAAGAAGCTAAAAGACAAGAGCGAAGTCTGATACAAGGCCTCTATGTCACTTAAGTGTCTGAATTTTTTTACATGCTACATGTGTATCATTCATTGATGACTAATTTATCTTTCAAAGGTAGCTGGTTGTTTCTAACTGCTATTATGTGATGTGTGAGGTTCTTTTTTATGCAATATTTTAGTTATGCCCATAAGTAAAGGTGTATGTAATTACAGAATCAAGTGCTAATGATTTAGCAGGAAATATTCATGTGTGTCATTAGAGATGGAATATTGGGTATTATTTTTAAGAGTTATAAAGATAGTGAATGAGAGGAGGAATGGCAAATTGAGTATGAAATTGAATTGAGCATAAAATTGATACATTTTTTAGCCTCGAATAATTAGGAAACCTAACTACCTGCTTGAAATATAATATTTAAAACAAAAATGGCTCCGAGAATTTCAAGTCAGTTCGTAATTACTGTATTTCAATTCATTTTTTGATAACTTTATCTTTCAGGTAAGATTTAGTTGCTCGTAAGTGCATTTAACCGAAAAACGGACTTTCATTTGAGCAAGATAGATTTATTTGAAAATGTGGAAGGCTACACTGTGAGTTATTTTCATTTAAATTCACATTAAATATTGCTGTATTAGTCGTAATATTCACGAGCTGATTTGAAAGTTAGTTAATAAAAATATAATACCAAGGGGTCTACTGATTAATCCCAGTATGTCTATGATTGCTCTATTAGTATACATGACCCCTGGGTTGTAAGCATTGAATTTTATTTTGATGATTCAGTTTTCGTGTAGAGTTTCCCGGTCAGTAATATCTTCCGAGGCCCCAGAGATATATAATTCAAGGTTTCCTAATAAATATAATATTTAAATCGACAATTACTGATTTTAAGACTGGTTATTGATAGGGATTTATTTCGATGGGTTAACTGTTTACTCAGTTGATAAAAATAAATGCATTGCTGACTAACATATTTGCTACCCGAGTCTTCTTCTCTTACCCAACGTTTACATTAATATGGATCCCATGAAACAAATCGGAGTACATTACAAATCGAGTTTAATAAGATATCCGCCTTGCTCGTCTCCTCCCCCCGACCCTACATCCTTCATTGGGCGGGGCCACGCGGAATGCAAAAATCCGCCTTCGTCCGGCTGTGCTCACGTCGTCGATACATTCCGAGCGCTGCGTTTTCCAAAGACACCTCTTGCTATTTGTTGCCCTCCTGCTACCACTGCGCGCCGCCAGGGCTCTCTCCGATCCCGCCTCGCGTTGTTTCGCTGCTCGTTGGTGACGCACCCCCTACTTTCCTCTTCCTCCAAGGCTTCCCTACTCTCACTCTACACGCCATTGCCAGTTCGGAGCAATCGAGGCGCAGTTTCCTCCTCCTCCACGCTGAGTTCCTACTACACTACGGGAGCGTCTTGCCGTGGCTGGTTGATGAGACCGCGGCAAAGCGTTGTTTGCTCGCTTGCTGCCACTGTGTTCACACTTATAGGCGCGCCTCGGTGACGGTGGAAGGAAAGTTTCGTTGCCAGGGAGAGAGAGAGAGCAGCGAGCCGTCTTGTAGATAGATAGAATACTACCTACGCGCGCATGAAAACCTACTCCCACGGCACACCAAAATCTCGCGTTTGGGTGTCTCCGGTGGAGAATTCCGAGTTCCTCGCCCGCTTCCTTCTTTTTCTTCCCTCATGCGGTCCTCTGCCTTCGACCCAAAGTGGGAATAGGCGGTCATAGAGTTGCGGGTAACTTTTGGAGCACTTGAGAAAGAAGGATAGGAAGGAAGGAAGAGCGTGGGCCAGAGAAGAGGTCCCGCCCCCCACACGTGAGCCCGTCCCCTTCCCACGATTTCGACTCGAGCGTCCGACGAATGCTTTTCGGGGTCCCGGAGTACTTCGCCCCTCCCCCTACCCATCAATCACTCTGCCTTCACTTAGGAGGGGCGGAGGATGGGGTGGAAACTCTTTGGTGGGAGCGGGAGGGAGAGAAGGATCCCTTGCACGTCCGTCCCCGACGCCCTGTCCATCACTGTCTGTCAGACAAGACTCCAACGTAACACCCGTCAGTCATTTCTCTGAAAATTATGTCTCTTTTGCACCAGAGCCGCATGTCAGGGCAGGAGGTGCTCGCGTGCGAGGGGAACTGCTGCCTCCGGTCGAGGCAGCCCTCGCAGGAGGGGAGGGGGTTAGAGGAAAAAAAACGCCACGCGTGTAGCAACAACCCCACCACCCCCCTTGGTCGAAGTGTAAACCACGCCCACCGGAGCGATAGGGGAGGGGGCAGGGAACCCTCCACAGTACCCTATCGCCTCGCATTGGCTTACCCCATCGGGTGGGGAGCCTCTCTCCCTCCTGTTGCGAGGTTTGGAGAACCCCTCTCGCCGCCGCGTTTCTTCGTGTTATATGCTCCTGCAACACTGCGAAGGCGGTTTGTTTGGTGCAATGTGTATATGGGGTTCGATCGTTTCTATGATGTGGGTAAATGAAATGGACACCCCTTTCCCCCCTACAATCACGGCCCTCAGAGCAGTGGAAAGAGTATGCGTCGGAACGTAAAAAACCTTCATTGTCCGTTAAAGATTTATGCCCAAGAGAAAGAATTACTTTTTTAGAGAAGCTTAAATACAAGTTTTCAAACCTCGGGTATCCAATAAAACCGACCACCTTGCGTTGCAAAAATCACTACTTAATCACCTATCGCAGTAAGCTCCGCACCTACTCTTACAATTAACCATTGTTTTTACTCGATATACTGCAGAATAAAATGTGAAGTTCTGATATTCCTTGGGACTACAGAGTTCAAAAAGTGGATACTGTCTTGAAACGTTGATTTGTATTGGGATCATCATATCACTGTGTGGGTCACAGTATACCCTCTTCCAAGTATAGGTTTATTCCAGCCCAAGGCAGGGGTATGCATATTCTCTTTGAACCGAGACAAAGGCGCAGGAAAGAGTGGAATATTCAAGGCTGCTTCAATACGTGGACCACAGATATACACGTTGAAAAACTTTCAATATAAACAGTGTTTACCCTTTTAGCTGAATTTATGTATAATTCAATTAAAACAGGGCTCATTTTTTTATATCTTTCCTGTGAGGAATTTTTTCCTGCTCTTCGTATAGAATTGAAACGAATAATCCTGATAGGACAAGTCTTCGAAGGTGGAAGCAAGGGTAAAAATACATCGAAAAAAGAAATGCATGGGTACATATTACATTTTAATTGTCCCCATTGGTACTTATTTCATTTGAGAGATCACCGAAGACTCGACAATAGGATTTTCCCAAAATTAAAGGACCTGGGTTGTGGAAACGCCCTTTGCCTTACACAAATGTAACACAGGATTCCTCGACCCCTATCGTGCAGGGGGATTGTACATTCTACATACCTGTATTCTACATTCACATGGCACCCTGAAACACAATCCTAAGGTTTGTTTCAGGTGGTGCATCAACACCAAATATGCAAAACAAAAAATTAAGGTTTTCGTAATTGTTAGTTCTCAAATAAATATGTTAATTAATTCCAATAGTGGAGATAATGCTAAGTAAAGGTAAATGCACTTCGGTATCAAATTCTCGGCTCGTGCGACATAAGCTGCTAGTGACGGCAATGGTACAATTATTCTCTTTAACCCATCCAAGTTACCTTCAGTATAGAAGAATATACATGTATTTATTTTTACAGGATAAATTCTGTCGTATTTTGGCATGCTATTATTATTCTATTTTCCCATTTTATTGTCATATTTTCCGCTTCCTACCATTTTCATAATATTGTTCCTTTTCGACCATTTTTCTATTTCTAAATGACACAGTTATAAATTGCTAATGACTCTTAAACTTCAACACGAATTTTTTAGTTGTTTTCTGTTATTTCCGAATACACTTATTTTACTGTCGGACCTTGCCTAGTTAAGGGAGAAGAGCAGACTTCTAATATATTCGTGTTGACTCAGATAACACAGAATATTTATTTCGTGTGTAAAATGCACATATATAACTTTAACACGAGAAACATATCGTGAGACACATGTATTAATTACATTTATCTTTTCATGCATAGGTACATCAAACGTTTCCGCAGGAATGTTCCGTATACATATTTACTGCAAGTGTACGTTCTATCTAAGTAGAGCTAAATACATACGTGCAGTTCAGTCCTCACGCATCAATTTACATTTTATTAATACAAAAACTGCAATTTTATGGAAGCTTTTATATTTAATATATATATTTCCAAACGGTGTCTGTCTTATTTTCTTCACAAGCTTTCGCTTACTAAACTATTCAAGCTTATATATTTCATGACCTTTATACTACTAAGAAAATTGTATTAGCCGATGGGTCAGGTTAAATTATTTCATATTTTTATGTTAAAAAAGTACCGATTTACGACTTGTTTATTGAACGGGTGCTCGTATTTAATGCCAACGACGAATGCGAGAAGCAAGTGACTGAAATAGGGGCAAGGACCTATGAAGAAATCCCCAGAAACGGGATAAGTTGTAGCGCTATTATATGATTAATTTACTGTAATGATGTGCAATATACACCAGATAAGTAAGATTTTATCTAAATTCCTTTTGGCACGTACAGGCTCTACATACCGGGAAGAAAGTGTAGATATAAAGACGGGAAAGGAAGGGAAGCCATGCAGCTGCCTCTTCGCTCATTGGAAGAAAAAGGACTTGCACCTCCAACACCACATCTGAGGAACGTGGGTGTTGCTGCACTTGCAGACGTATTATATCCCGTCGCCGCGTCGCTGGGATTTGAACCCAGGTCGGTGACAATTGGAAGTAATTTGCACTGGCCACGCGTCTCGTTCGCACTCCTTACTTCTCCCCGTCTCCAAGAGGAGCCGCCTCATGCAGCACTTATTATTATTACTCATTTATTTTCCTCTGGCCCGAGCGGAAATGGGGCCGTCCGGGCGAATCACGTTCATCGAGTCCGAGGAGATCATGAGGCTAGGGGAGGTGTCCGTTCTCCCTCTCCGAACGACGACGCTTGGAGGGCCTTGTATATACGAGTAGATATATAAAAACCCAGAGAGTGGCGGTCTCTATCGGAGAGTTAAACGTAGTGATAGCGCTGGGTAGGAGGCGGGGCACGACCTCCAAGAAACGCGGGTATATGCCCCAAACCGGATCTGAGGAGCAGGTTTGCGCGTGGGGGAGAGAGTGAGAGGATTTTTTTTAAATTACGATGTCCCTGCGTAGGTGGTTTTCATGTTAAACGATCATCGGAAAAATTCGGTGATTTTTATCCTGATATTTTATCCCATTTTTATTTTTTTGTTTATATATGGTTTTGCATTTGAAGGCAAAATGTTTTCGCTTTAAAATTAGAGTAATTTCTTTTGAGAGAACAAAGCGTATTTTTAGAAGAATCTCAGGTTCGGTAATTCCCTCAAGAGAAGAATTCCCCTGCTCTTTCTCTCTCTCTTCACGGAAATTTGCTTAAAAATGTAATTACGTATGATATCTACATACATTTAGGAAAATAAATTTCCTGGAAAGGTTTTTTTCGTCGTTTGATTAATTCTTTTTAATGCCAGGAGCTCTTTCTCTTTTCTCATTTTTCTGAAACTTATCTCATTTCTTTCGATTTTATTTTTTAGGTTTTATTGATACCCACTTCCCGACAGGACGCACGTCATCAACTTCACGGGGTGCAATAAGCCCAGTAACTTTTTTTTCCGTTGCTCCCCCAAGATCATCCTGTCAGAAGATATAAGAAATTTTTTTTCCAAATTTTAGTTACATCTGCCCCGCTGGAGCAATTGAACAACTGTTATCAATACAATTTTCTGCTACCTTCTGTTCAATCTGCTAATTCATGAACAAATGCGTGTTTTTATGAAACTAATTGCATTTTTTTCGCATTTTAAATTGTCTGTGCATCAGAAAAAGTAATAGAATAAGAATTAGTGCTTAGTTCGATTTACTGCTGCAACTTAACCATTTATAGTATCACGCAGAAAAACATAGCAATTGCCTAAAACGTTACTAACCCAAATTACCTATTCTGAATTAATCCCTCATGAATAATCATTATCGATGGTTGCCATCTGTAATATTCCGTTGAACTAATTACATTTTTATCAGTTCAAAATATTATGTACTTGGGAAAAAGTTCACCTGAAAAGGATATCGAATTACTGACCTGGCTCGTTAAATGACTTGGCCACCACGTTTCTCAGCATTCCAATATTTGAAGGCACTCTTTGCATGGTGAAAAGGACTGAACGTTATACATAAGTTCCCTGCATTCCATGTCCACGCATACATGTCTGGGAAATTTACTACTGAACCTCAGGGAAATCATTACTCTTGTCCCTAGGGTTTCCGGCAAGGGTGTTGCGAATTCTGGTTCGGATGAAATATTTGCAGCTGCAATCAAATCCGTCTGCATGTAGAATAAAGATACCGCATCCCTTAAGTGTAGCAAATGTTTCTTCTCCAAATCCAGATGATACTTCTGGACAAAATATATTTTCTACGTGCGTTGGTTGTGTTCAATTTCTCTCATTCTAATTTACCTCCTTAAGCCTAAATATTAGGTGCATTATTTTTAACTGAAGAATTTCATGGAAGGACTGGATAAGTACAATCGGTTGTTTAAGGATTGTTTCACATTTAAAAATCGTCATTGTCGACGTTTCGCCGTCAGTGTGACTCCTTACGCTTGGAATCTGCTAAGATGGCGTTAATAACATTAGGAATTCAAAGATCTTCAAACGCAGGCCAAACTTGGTCCAGTGTATTGCAAATTCCCCGCAAGCTAAAGTTTTGTTGGTATTTGTCCTCCTGACTGGACTTCACCGCCTATTCTCTGCAATCCTTAGGCAATTTCATCCACCTGACGGACTTCTATACAGTTTCCTCATAGTAAAACATGCTTAGACTGAATTCTATTAACACTAATCCTTGAACGAATGTATCAAAGTATTGAAGATTAGTACTTCACATTTTAATAAAGGATATTATATATCGTAAAACAGTCCCACTACATCATTCAAATAAATATTTCACTGCCGTATCCGTGCGTATTCTTTTGCATCACCATGGCATACCAAAATGTTAAGTGGCCTTTATTATTCTCCTTCATAATCCCTGAGGACTGGATTCATCTATTTTCTGATTTAAAGGCACAGCCAGGATTTGGATTTAAATGGTAATAGAATATTGTTAAATATTTCACATTTCTACGTAGGTACTTACCTTTTCATTTCAAAACGTAATTGTTGACCCTTATATAATTTGTGGGACCATATTAGGGAATTAGTTAACGTGAAAAAATCCTCGAATCGGCAAGATCGGCGCAATTCTCTCTGGAAGTGATTTTTTTAAATGAATTTAGTTTCGTCTGCACTGATATAATGACAATAAATCTCAATAGGTGTCGTCAATGCTCGTCATTGGTGAAGTATGGAGAAATAAAAGGAGTGGGATGAGGGAAAAGTAGGGGTCAAAACGGGGAATGGTAACTCGCGGGGGTCGGTCACTCAACTGAGGAATCCGCTGATGATAGGCGCTAAAAGGACCTATATAGTATGTTGTCGTAGAACTTGTTTTAGGGCGGTATAAGATAATGGGCGGTCACGGGAGTAGGGATGCGACGTAAAGGAAGCTAGTATAAGGGTGAGGGATGGGTGTGAAGGGTGAACGGCTTGTAAAGAAAATGATCAAAGAATAGGGAAATATAATAAAGGAAGTCGCGACGAAGTTTAGATGCCGATTCCATTTTAATCAGGTGGGGTAGGATCATGAAATGGCTGCACGGCTTATTACGGAAAATAAAAGTAGAGGAGACAGTGAGATCGAGGAGAGGACAGATAGAAGAAGAAAATTGCGAGAAGATAAAGCGTCTGAGGATAGCTGGAAGATAGGGAGGGGGGGGGGGGTAGATAGTGAGGCTCAAGTCTGAATTCAAACTGTGGACAGATTTGCGAATTGGTATAAATTCTTAGGAGACAAATAGGAAAAGGTGTACGTTGTGTGAGAAATGGAGCGGTTGGTTTCAATTTTCTTTATTCTCGGATGATGTGACTTACCGTCATGTAAGGAGCACCGCTTGTTCGGGAACTATTTACTAAAAATATTTACTAGTGAGAACCTTTTAATTGTTTTCGTATCCTAATTATTTTCGTATTCAGTCGAAGGATTCCTGTATGCTGCTGCATGGTTAATTTCTCGTGAACTTTTTATTCCACAAGACTAATTCACACATTTTTCATCTCCTGTTTGAGCACTACAAGCGAGTTTTATATGCTGGCACACCAGTTCAAACGCTTGAAAAACTAACAAAAATACAGTATGGAGCATGGATTAAGCTAATCCGAAAAGTAAAATTATTTATTATTATTATTAATTAGTAAAACATTTCATTGAAGTTATCCGATGGATTTTTCATCACAGACTAAGCATACCTCATTATCACTTGACCTTAGGAAACGAAAACAAATATGAAATGTTCGAAGCCCATTTTCCAAGCTGCAGTTCATCTCTAACGCTTTAATGTAGAATGATGACGCACTCCTTTTGCCATAGTGTTATGGAATTTTCTGAGCATACCTCTCTCACGTAAGGGCGCGAAGGAAAATCTGGCATCGATACTTCTCTGGTGTTTCTATTCACTAGAAAAAATCCTCGATTTTACCAAAAATTTTATTATCGTCACTATTAATGCAAACTTAATGAGATGAAAGTTGAGAGGGTCGTCGAGGGCACACATTACGGAATCCCGGCTTTCGCCCCAAAAGAGAGAACTCGATTCCAAAATTTCCTTCGCGACGCTTCGTAGTGATTCGAACACCAACGACCGAGTTCCGTGGGAGAAAACGAAATATGGAGGTCCACAAACTTCTAAAAAAAAGCGAGAAAATTTCTGCCTCTACAATTATGATTTCGATAGTCATTTTTGACTCACTTTTACTTCATGAAATTTTGATGAATTTTATGATATTTTATCAAAACCAATGTTATCAGACGAATGGCTAAATATCCAAATTCCGTTGATTATCGTTGCTATTATTATTTAGGTTTTAATTCATAGAAAAGTGTTTAAATTACATAGAATTGTCCCTGAATTGTAAGCTCATGGCATGTTGTCGGGATCTTTGACCTGGGAAGGGTGTTTCAGAATAGTTCTGAGTTCAAAACAAATGTTTTCAGTGGCTACTTTAGTTTACCCGTGCATCTGATTCTAATCCCGTAGCCGTCTTTCTCACCAATCACTCTTTTTCAATGGTTTGTGAAACTAATTAACAATATGCAGTGCTCATTTCAGATGTAGAAACGATGTTGCTTCAGAGGTGGTTATAGCCATTCCAATAGACGTTTTGACAAAGGGACAATAAATTTTATTTCAATGCATAGTATACGATGCAGGGTCCCATGCTTCTACCCAAAGATTGGTATGGTCGGTGTGAATTCCTCAGTTATCGTTTTAATGTTTGATTCTCTGTGAAGACATAAGATTGCTAAAATTCTGACGTGTCTTTCTCTCGTTCCACCAGTTATACAGGGTGCGGAAACATAACTTCATTTTTTATAACGCAAAATCCCTTTAAAAAGGAAGTTAAGTTGACGCACTCTGTACGTTCACTTGTACACTCTGAATTTGCTCGTCTGCAATGAACTGTTAAATTATGTTCACACTTGGTGAGCCATGTTTTATTGCTGGCTTTCAGTATGGTGTTGAATAAATGAAAAACATTTATAGCCGTAAACAGTTTACCTTTCAAAACAAAGTAAAAATGAGATTATTTGGCTAATACCACAGGTCAAAGGATTGGGGCAAGGGTAAATAAGGAAAGGAATGACAAAGGTGAATACCAATGCGCGTATTTCGGTCGCAAAGTAACCCTCTTCAGCGTACTTAAGGTGAATCGTCACGACAACACCAGTTGAAGTGAGCCTCACTTCAACTGGTGTTGTCGTGATGGCTGGCTACTTTGTGGCTGAAATAAGTGTATTTGTATTCACCTTTCTTATCCCTTTCCTTATTTACCCTTTACCCCATCCTTTGACTTGTGGCGTTAGCCAACTAATCTCATTTGTACTTTGTTTTGAAAGGTAAACTATTTACCGCTGTTGGAGTTTTTCATTTATTCAATACTACTAGCCGCAAGAGCTCAATTCAATCAATAATTTCAGTATCGTGTTATGCAGATAGATCGAGAATATGATCAAATGTATTGTTAATAAACTTCCTTTTGAAAAAATTTATTACCAATTTATTAAGTCATCAAACGTAAGCACATAATTGTTATCCTTTTAGTAGATCGCTGGCTTTTGATTTGGCAAGAACGGTTCTTTAAGGATGCAGTCTTGACTCAACATTATAAGTTTAGGGATCTCCTTGAGCTTCAGAGAGAGGGACGGATATGTGAGGTCAAGAGGATGGTTAGGCGGTCAAGAGCGCGGGAGAGAGCAGCCAGCTGTCTCGCCACCCGTGGAATGATGCCAATCGATCCAAGTGCAATCGGAGTTAACGCCGTCGCTCGCGTTGCACGCGGGATATCTTCGTTACCTCCCTTTGCGTCTTATGGTTCGGAGGCCCAGTGCGGCCATGTCTTGAGCTCCTCGTAAAACGTCCTTCCCGGACTCAGGACGCTCGTCACTTGTCTGTGACCCAGCAGCTTGTAGTCAGACGTCAGCTCGTTCAAGCTTACGGCACATTGAAGCAGGTTTCGAAGAGCCGTGGTCATGCTTTCGCTCGGGACTTTCTCTGCGGTGAAAGAATAAATACATTAAAATAGAACCATTTTCGACAGAAAACTAAAGGATGGTGACAGCCTATATTCCACGGGGCAATGATGGTTCACACGTGAAGAGTTGTGATCAAATACATGGGTGCTTCAGCCTTTCCTTTCGGTGAGTCACATAGCAATTTATTAAAAGTAGTTAAGTATAGTTAGCATGGGATAATCAGGACGGATAACGATTCAGAGAGCAGTAAGATAGTTTTGGTTCTTCGACATCTCCTGAGCTTTTTAACATAGCACGAATGAATTTGCGAGACGAGCTTTGGAGGACCTGGGATAAAATTTCGCTCAACACATATTTTTACTGTAGTTATTTTTTCACAATGCTCTTTGATATAATATTTTGTAAATCGGTAAGAGAAAGCAGAGTCGCAAATAATTGGAAAATAGAAAACATCTCGCCCATTTTGAATCATGCTTTTGGGCAGGATTCGAATTAAAACTATTCATTTGATGTCACTGTTATACAAATTCTTGGGTTATTCAGTTTTCAGTTCTGTATTTAGACGTTTCGATAGTATTGATTCATAATCATTAACCACTGTAAATTTAGGAAATTCCCGTCATGCGGGATCGATTTAAAAAAAATGATTATAGGAAGTCTATTGTGAAGAGGTAGGACAGTCCCCGACAGTTTGGACAGTAGGGCAGTTTTCGACCGTCCCCGAAAAAAAAGGACTGAAACAACGACTTCTAGTTCATAAGTATGTCTGCAAAAGTTGTGCTTTGAAACCCAAGAGCTTTATTCATTAATACCTTTTTCTTTTGCTTCCCGTTCTCCAGTTCGTCATACTTTCTCACCCACTCATGCATTTCCGAAGCTCTCTTCCTCTCTTGCCTACCATTTACCTTCAATTCATTGCCTTCACTGTCGCGCTGCTTCTCATTTTCTCCTAAATCCAATTTCCCTACCTTGAAATTTCACGAACCATACTCCCATCGTCTCATACGTGTACAATATCTATCAATTTTAACATGTATGTGCATTGACCTTGGCATTTATTGAACTTTCTCCGCCCTTTAATCAGTCGTCAAAAATTTTCCAACGCTCCAACCATCGCACGCTCACTATTTCCACTGAGAGCGAGAGTCGTAATCGTAAACGCCACTCTCCATAACAACGTCCAGACTTTAATGAGAATCTCTAGATTTACGAATACTTTCTTTACTGAAGAGTCTCAGTCATTTCTCACGCCCTCTGGGTATATGTTTATTTTCTAACGCATTTCTCCTCCTAATGGCCTCACTACTACCATTAAGCAAATTCTAAGGTCAAACGCTTCACAGGCGTAGTATTTACTGCACGTATTTGCCTCTACTGTTTGCTCTTTTGCTTGAATTTTTAATTTAGTAAATGTTCATCAAAAAGTGTTAAATCTTAAATATCATTTGATCCAATCTCATCCTTGTCAGATATGACTCTTTTAACAATTATCAAAAAAGATATTTGAAGTCTATGGAGGTAATTCTTTAAAGGAAATCAAAACAAACATTTCTTAATACTCGGTGGCTTATGATTGGCATCGCAACTGCCGAGGAGTTAGTTTTAGTATATCTTGTATAACAATTAAGTCGAGAATCTAATAGCAAATCTCGTTGACTCAATTCGAAAATATTTTGGTTATATGCGTAGGATTAAGTTAGGAGCTAATGTCATTAAGAAAGAGGAGGAAAATATTTGGGTCTAAGAGAGACTCCAACAACACGATAGAAATAAAGGAGGTAATTTTGATTCAGGAATATTATCTTAACATTTCTCTCTAATTGGCCCGTAGCTTTTAAAAAACAGTAGCATTTTGTCCATATATTCCCCAATTCTATAGTTGTCCTAGAAAACGCACGTGGATGACTTTATCGAACGCCTTCAGGCAAGTATAGTACAATTTATTATTTAGATAACGATTTCGCAAAGATAAACATTGCCTTGTGTTGGAATATAACTCCCACAAAGATTTAAAAGGAGAATCGTGTTCAAAGCATTTAGAACGCAATTGTTTTGTGAAATATGACGTAGGCTGACAATGCATTATGTAATTTAACTCAAGAGACTCCAGGCAAAGAAGATCTATTGACCCGGCCATGGGTTATCGATCCGCCTTACTGGCCTTTCGTGACACCGATCATCTGCGAATAGCGTCGTCACAAAATGCAGAAATTCACCCGATCCGAGTGGAAATAAGCGAATTTCTTGATGGCAATTCCGGAAGGAAAGCCAGAAAGCAGCCACAGAAATCTGGCTTTGGGGACGTCAGTTAGGTTCGGGGTTGGCGATTTGTTTATGTGGGGCATTTGATCTCTTTCATCTCTACCGCCGTCGTCCCCAATAATAATCTCCGGATGAGGACATCGAACTGTATTTTGACGACGGAGACAGTCGACCGACCCAATTTAGGGGATAAGGCTCATCAATCAGAACGCTGCTGAAATTAGATGCGAACCCAAATGTTGCTGCTAGTGGCCCCGTAATTTCACTACCCGAAGCGCTTGTATAATCATCATCTTCTGAAGGCGGTACATTGTCGTCACAGCCATTGGTCTCTCTCCGTTGCCGTTCTTTTCAGTACATTGTAAGGTTTTACTCTCATAGTACTTTTCATCTATAAATTTCTTTCTTGGCCTTCCTCTTTCTCATTTTCTTATTATTTCCCCTCCATTTTATTTTCCAGGAAGTTGTTATGCTTGAGAACTTGTCCAACAAATTTAATTTTCCTTTTTTTCCATCTCTTTTATTAAATTCCTTTCCTTTTTGATTTCTCTCGATACTGCTATGTTGCCTTTCTTGCCCGTCCATCTCGTTCTTGTTATTCTTCTCCAAATACACATTACCGTTGCTTCCAACCGAGCCTTTTCCCTCTTTCCCAATGTCCAAGTTGTTTACATAATACCGTGGTTATACCAAAACCACAAATTAACCATCAAAACTACAGTAATTCACCGGAAGATATTTTAGCTCGCCAAATCCTAAGCCCAATGCCATGCGAAATCCACAAATTTGTGTGTAGGCTGGTTCCTTTCCCTGTACCGCCTTTTGCTAAGATATGGCATCCGAAAATTATGCAATGCTATACAAATCTTGCGTTAAGCTAAGGCGCTCAGAGGCGTCACTCGGTATCAAACCCAACCCCCCCCCCGGTCAGTAGTACAGTGTGTGATTTGATTTTGAATATGTCATCATCATCAATGGTATTTCAATCCTAAGACTGGTTTACTATAGCCCTCCATTCTTCTCTATTCAGTGTTAATTCCCTCACACCCCTTGATAACAGTTCAATTTTGCGTCCTTAATTTGTCGCGGATTGGCACTTTTCTCTTGGTATTCCTCGAGGGATATGCCCTTCCATTTTCCCTTCTATTATGTTTATAATCAATCAGCTGTGCCTAATACTGCCCAATTCATCTAGTTCTTCTTTGCCATAGAGTTCTTCACATGGTCCTTCCCTCTTCTGCCATTCTGGATACCTCCTCGTTCTTCACTTTGTCTGTCCATCAAACCTTCAGGATTCTTCTCCAACGCCAAGTCTCAAAGGCTTCTATTATTTCCTAATCCACTTATGCAATGTTTTCTGTCTCTGATCCGTAGAGTGCCATGCTCCACACGAGCGTTATAATGAACTGCTTCCTTGTCTAAAAGCTCAGGTTCTTTGAACACTACAGTATTTGCCTCTTCTCGATGAACGCCGTCATAGCTTGAGCTATTCTTCGCTTGATGTCGAGCGAGCTTCTTTCATCGCAAATTATACCGCTGCTCGTAGATGAAGGATTCCACTTTCTCTAGTTTCAATCCCCGAATTGTGATAAATATCTTCAGTTTTTCTCTTCCATCCGCAAGGATTTTATTTTCTTCTTGTAGATGCGCATATTATAATTCTGAAGTACTTGGTCCATATTATTTAGAGTTATCTGCAGGTCCTCTCACGTTTCTGCAACTGCTGCAGAGTCATCTGCGAACCGGAGCATTTTAATTTATTCGCCATTCGCCTCCTTTGGAGCCCTGTTCTTATGCGCCTTTTATTGCCTCTTCGAGATATACAACGTTGTGCAGTGCTGGCGAGAGGATGATTCCATGTCTAACTTTTGTTTGTTTTGGATTCTAATAACTTTCCTTTTTCCACTTGCGCGGTTGATACCTGAAAATTGTACAGGTGAAGGATTCCTTTTTTTTTTAGTTGTCGTTGATTCCTAGCGCTATTAGTATGTTGAATATTTGGTTCCATTTGAAGTTGTTGAATGCCTTCTCCAAGTCAAGGATATGCTTGTTTATGCATATCATTTTTTAGGCCAGTGCCCTCAAGCTAAATGTTGCCTTTCTTGCCACCCGGTTTTTTTACTGAATCCGAATTGATTTTCATCAGGCTTACTGCTATATTTCCTTCTAAACATGGCTAATTATTTGAGTATGTATTTTTTAATAAGAGAGACATAAGACTCGACGTTCCTTTTTAATTGTCATGTATCATTTCTTGGTTTCTTCGCCTCTTCTATTCTATCTTTACTTCGATCATCACACTCTTATCGAAGTCCTCGGATAGTTTTCCACCGCAATATCCATCTTTAATTGTTCCATGAATGATTGTCCTTCGCTTTGGTTCTGAGTTCCTCGAGTATGCTCTCAATTTTTTTGTCAACTCCTCGTGCTTTGTTGTTATTCATGTCTTTCGCGGCTCCGTTGATATTCCCTTTCATGTATGTAGTTATATATACAGCGCTATATAATGTAGTAAATAAATATTTCAATTGAAGTTTGTATGAATATATTTTCGGTCTGCGTAGACTATCAACCCAAGAGCTGCAGATTTTAGTTCCTCCGCGGTCATGGGAGTTGCTTACGCTGTATTATTTCTGCCCCCAGGAAACCTGATGGAAAGTGGGAAGAGTAAAAATATGGACCTGAGGGCATCAATGAGCAGCCAGAGATGGCGGGTGGGCAAATAGAATAGCTAAGAGTGGACGACGGCTGCTTGTCAAGAGAGCAGTCAAAGGCTCTTCCTGGCATGGTACAGCTAATGAAAGACGCTCATTATCTTTTCCCGATCCGAAAGGTCACAGATTTCACTTCAACCTAGATGGAGTATATTTGACATTCTCGTTCTCGCCTCATGATGGGACACGTTGGTGACATCACGACTGGCAATGAATACTCACTCCCTCCCCGTCATAAAGGAGTAACTTAGGTTGCCACCAGAGCATCATTACAACAGGAGGAGGCCACGCTTGTGTTTAAACTTTGCCTATTTGACATCATACGAATCATAGAATTATTCGAACTAATTATTTCAATTGCGTGGAAATATGTTTGAAATCCGATAATATAAATGACGTTTACGGTAACTTTCGTGCAGTTGTTTTCGGAAAACAAGTGATAGTTTTGCGCGAATTCTTAGTCTTTTCACTACAACCTATGAATATGCATTATTTCATTGCACTTCCTGATCGAAATCAATGTTGGAAAACCCTCATAATTCTTTTCAGTGCGTTTGAACTGGTTTGTTTTCCAAAGCATTTTGCGTAAGGGGGTGAGCAAAATGGAGGGGAAATAACGAAAAATTCCTTATTCGAAAATATTCCCTTGGAATTGAACAGTACTTTTGTCGATATGCAATATTGATTTCAATCCCATTCGTGGCAATAAAAATAAATACTTACTACTCATAGGAGGCGAAACTTCTCTGAAGCCATGAAATATTATCGGTTATCAAAGGCAAGTTTTGAGTGCCCACGAAAAAGTTCAATCTGTTTGCCTTGCTGAGCGAATACATAGATCACCGTACTAAGAAACCTGCCCTTGATCCCAAGGGATTTTTCTCAATGGAAATAAAACTTGAATTTAATAAATATTTGTAATAATATGCATACCAAGAATTGAGGAAAACTCATGCTAACCTCGCGTCAAAGTTTTCTTATATACGTGCAGAAAATAAACGTGTAAGAATCATAGCATACTATATATCAGATGACCGCAGCTAAGGTTCGGTGTGCGGGAAATTTTTCTAACACGAAAAGTATGTATGAACCAAACCTAGACACGTGTGATTATCCGATCTTCTCTGTAACTGTGACAGCTACGAGTTGTAATTTAATTTGGGCGTGCCCCAATTGAAATCTTTTCTTTGAAAGGGGAAGGAGGAAGGGCAGAGAAAGCCTTACCGTCGAAGTTCCCGATGAGCGCGATACCAAGGGACCTGGTGTTGTAGCCCCTGGAGTGGCTGCCCACCTTGTGCCAACCAACTCCCTCGTACACCTTGCCGTCTCCGCCGATGAGGAACCTATTGGAGGAGAAGAAGGGAAAGATTCAAACGTTGGTATCCCGTTGACGGTCACTCTGCTAGACTTTGCCAAGGTCGCTTCGGGATTGACCTACGCACATAGGTGAGGGTAAAGTTACTTGGCGAATGAGATTCACGCATTTAGGGGTTGGTTACAATTCTGTTTTTTGGGAAGTTTGGTCATCCAGATGATTGCTCTGATAGAGTTTTGGTGGGGTTTTGCCCAAGCAGATCGCCCGTAACTTTTGCACTCGATATCATCACCTCGTTAGCCGAGCACTCTGCCCACGCCATGCTACTCCATCGCCCGATTTAAGCGAGGAGAGTAAAATGCGATTTCAACCACGCCCTTCATCCATCTCCACACACCACAATAATCAACCCAAAAATTGTTGGTTTTTAAGGTGAACGTACAGATCACCTTCCACTTAACCCTACGGCGTGGTCCATTGACAAAAAATTACCCGACGAAGAGAAGGACATGTTTTTGTTTGCTTGGAAAGACTTTGAACAAATAGATGGTTTGCAAATTTGTCGAATAAAATATATTTAAAATCAAAGCGCATAAATTCGTGTATATAAATCCCAAAAATTATTTTTAAGGCCAATATAGTGAGGGGTAACAAATCTCCTCCCTTCCCCATATCTCGAAAGATGACGGAAATTCTTTAAAAATTAACAGTAGTCGTCCAACATATGAAATAAAACTTTTAAAAGATTAAAAGAATTAAATGTAGGTGGTAGCTACTTTACTGAAATGTTTAATTGCAAGCCTAACCCCCGCAGTATTCCCTCGTCTCTTTATCTTCCCATCGGTGACTCCTTGTACCCTGACGGAGGAATTGTTTTCGTTTTAATCTTTAAAGAAAAAACAAATTTCTCCTTTCAATACCATAGTCTGTGTATCTGAGCTATGTGATATACTATTTTCATGATAGCATCTGCAATGGTGCATTGAACGGATGATATTATTGTTATTATTAAGATCCTCAGTGCGGACACCACTTGCGTCAGGCGGCAGATTGACCCATTATCAGTGAAGGGCACACACTCACGAGAACGCGATGTCGTCGAAATTCCTTTCGGACATCTGGTAGGACTGTATGGAGCGCACGCGCAACTGGCACTGCTCATTCGTGGTGCACTCTGGAGTATCCGTGTGGATGATGATGGCGTAGGGGACGGGGAACGTCATGTGGTTCACGGATTTGGGCGGGAGGGCATTCCAACTCGGTCTCCCCACCACCTCGGGACACTGCGATTGAGGAGATCCTTGACCTGGAAGAGGCGAAGAGAAAGTTCATTCATCAGATCTATCGCACCCTGAGTATTAAATTATTTGCGATGATTAAATGGATATTGCCTAAAACTTCATTTCTCCGCGTCCAAATTGCTTGTTTAATAATTTAAATTAATAATTGAAAATAAAGACCTTCAACTGTCATTGAAAACCAAAATATTTTCAATATTTGAACATATAGACATCTGTATCTCATATATATATATATATATATATATATATATATATACACATATATATATACACACATGTATGTATATATATATATATATAAATGTACATATATATATATATATATATATATATATATATATATATATATATATATGCAAGAACAGTTTCAACTCAATAAACCCTGGAAAGTAGCATTCATGAGACGTCACATCTCAGTGTTGAGGTGTCAAAGAATTGTGATACAATGGTTTACGATGTGAACGCGATAATATATCATGCTCTTTTAAAATAGGAAATGTGATTGACACAGATGAACGTATCAGAATACTCGCGCCTATAATTGTAATTGCTAATTGCAAGCATAATTTAAAAGGCCCCAGCTTGACGGTTTTGCTTAATCTCACTTGTACAGAATTTGACGTGATTTGCCGTGATGCACGCAGCCGGGAAGGAACGTTTCAAAATTGAGGTTAACATCGTCAAAGGCGCAGCGCTCCTTCAATAATGCACCATATACGCGAGTCCGTGGGCTGTGCCTCTATTTTTAACACTTCATCAAAAGCTTTGACTATTTTTCATTGTGATTCAGTCGGGACATGCGATTCGAACACGAATACCAATGAACGATGACAGTATCTCGTGGTGACTGTTATTTATGATTTCACTGTGTGAATTTTGCTTCTGAATTCCACAACAAGAGACCTTTTTGAGTCCGAGAGAAGGACATTCTACGAAACGGTTCGCGCGCTTTCGTTCAATTTCTGGACATTCCGGTAACTCATTGTCTTCCTGTCGATATTGGAAATCCATTGTCTCTCCGTCAAACCGAGTGCTCGGTGGAAGAAAACAAAACCGCTCGGCTCACCAATTCGAGAGAGAAGAGGTAAGTGTTCGGGGAAGTGGAAGAGACCGAGCGAGAGAGGGGAAGACCGGGGTTTCCCCGGCCACGCACGCACGGCCAATTCCCCTTGTTCGAGGCTGCTAGAACCTCAGGGACGTGTGACCTCTCGTCAAGGATGAACGTGAACAGTAACTTCAATCTGCTAGGATGTACCAAACACGCACCTCGAAAAAAAATGAACTGAAAAATGAAAACACTATCATCAATAGTGCAGCAATTGGAAGCGGTGTTAACGCATGATAACTTCGTTGACTAGTTGATTACGCCAACGAATTCGAAAGCTTTTTCTTGTAGTACGGTCGCTTTGGAATTTGTAATCGTATTTTCTTGTTGGATCATTGGTAGTTTGTTTTTTGGAGCAATAATTTTCCATTGTTATGATTATTTATATCCCATTATAGAGGAATCGAATGGAAATACATAAATGTCGGACCAAACTTTTACGTTCAAACTTATCCCTGTACGCGAAAAATGTTGAAGAGCTTGAATTTGGTGCATAAAATAGACAAGGGAAGACACTAGATAAAAATAATATGAACACGCGAGAAGATTAGATGATGTCAGAGTCAAATTCTGTGTCAAACCAGCCCCAATATTGATGAAAATCAATCTGTTATTTTCAAAGCGCAAATGATTTCTGTCGATAGATAGATAGAGGTCTTTATTTGGGCGAAATTGAGACCTAATGGTCCCTTAGAATAGAAAACTCCTGGAAGTACATTAAGATGGATTAAATATTTTATTGATATGGCATGCGATCACTTCACGAGCATTTCATTTAAATGCCTAGTTAGAGAGTAAGGGAGGTTGCTCATCCACACTATTCACCAGTCAATATTTGAATTCATTCAAAAACAAGCATTTTTCGTTATGCAACTCAACCTAGAAAATAATGCTATCCGTCTACATAAAAGAGCATACTTTTAAGAAATATTCTCTGGAAGAATGAGAAAATGCCGTCGGCCTGGAAAAAATACAGGTTGATTTCTTTTGATATATTTCGATTGATGAGGAGATCCTCTATGAATTTAGATGTTTTTTTTCTGTGAAAAAAGTCTTCAAAAATTTGGGGCGATAAATTGAACCTTAATGCTTTCTCCAAATGATTGCCGCATATTTCTAAAGCGGTCAAATCCACTCTTTTATCCTAATTCTATCCCCGATGCTATCAACGGCGGATTTTAGTCTCTCAATGAACCCAAACGAATACTTTTGGGACTAATATTCAGTTCCTGTCAGATAATTTTTATTATTCAATGGATGTTTCACCACAGAGATATTCTCGTATCAATATCATCAGAATATTTAGTTACTACTAATAATACTACTTAATACTGATTGATCTGTATGACGCACAAGAACTATCATACCAAAGGGAGCCACAGTATAATGAAAACTATACACTTTGATTACAATAGAAACAATTCATATATTTCTCATGGCTGTAAACATGTTTTAACTTCACAAAATAGTACAGCTTTATGAGAGCTAAAAACCTGAAGTTCCAGTATTTACTTTTTGTAAAAGAACGGAGACGTTTAATTTTTTCGAGCCGGCGTATGCAAGCAAGTTCTTGGAGGAAAGGAAGTATTCCATTACTCACCAAAGAAGACATTTTCTATTTAAATAACGCAAAATTCGAACGGTGAAATATCGTATTTCATTCTCATGCAATTGGTTGGGGCAAGAGTTTGCACAAAGAGGCCTTAGCACACTGCCAAGGAAGTGTAAACGTAAAAAATAATGACACGAAAGAATGATAAATGGTATTATTTAAATTAAAAATGGATTCACGGGGAAAAAAGATTTTATTTTAGATCTCTAAATAAAATGTACTTATTTTCATTGAATCCGCGATAATCTCTAGCCACATCCATTCGGAGCTATTTCATTAACTACGCGTGGAACCGGTTAAATTTCATCGTCATCATTGAGGATGGACTGCCCGAAGTTCCAAATGGGCCGTAGAGATCCGGTTCCCGAATGCAAAGTCTGATGAGCTGTGCACGAACGAGATCTTCTTTCATTGTTTTTCTCGTAGGAAAAATAGAAAAAATAACTTAGCGACGTCCAAAAGAGGTAACATGTTTGAGAAGCATAAGGAAGAATATATGAATAACATCTTACAGAAATCCTTCAGCAACAACAGGTCTATATCGGTAGATGAAGTAAAGGTTTTGTATTGACCGTCTCTCTTATTTCTTCATCTCGAGAATATGGTTTTTTATTAGAAAAAATGGTAATGAGCGATGGGTTCCCCACGAAAGAGGCCTTTGAATAAAATTGAGTCATTTCACTTGATAGTTATCATATACCCATTGAAGAAAAAATCCTCCCCTCCCTTTCTTGAAATCTATTATCTTTTCGCACATTTTCCCCTAAAGTACCACAAAATGCAAATATCATTATGCCCGATGAAAAAATGCCAATCTTTTTTCAGGGATCTACTTCCGACCCCAACATTGAAACCTTTCCGTAACTCTGCCGAATCTTTTTCGGAAAATTCTCTCCTTAACTCAGAATCTAGACATAACACACACGGTTACAAGGACGCAAGTTCCACTCACCAGTCACGGAGACGACGAAAAGTACCAGTATCGCGTAGCTTTTAAGAGACGCCATGGTTGGACTACCTCCTACGAAAGAACTCTGCGAACTATACACACACACGGCTCGCCGTCGACTAACCAAGCTGCAGCGACCTTCAAACTTTTATGCTCTTATTTTATTAGTATTTACCAAACAGTCCGCTACGGCGCGAGTATCGCAATGACTGTCCGTGATCTCCTTCCCCCCACAGTTTCTACTTCCTCAGAGTCTCCGTGGGAGTGAATCTCAGTGACCTAGAGTCAGCTTTACCTTTCCACCTGTGGCAATTACGCCACACACTTAACTGCAAAAGATGAAAATAAAACAGATTTTTTTACCGAGAAGGCTAGTCGAGCGGTGTGACTAGATGTCGGAGTTCAGCGACCTCTCCTGCCGGAGAGCACATGCGAAGTGGCCGTGATTAGTAGCCCGCCGATGCCGTTTGCCTGCCTGTCGAAGCTGCGAATCAGGGATCCTGTTTGATTAGGGTATAACAAAAACGTGATAGAGTTAGATCGCGCATATAATTCTCTTGTGAGCGATCACGCGGTCCGGTTCGATCATTTAATTCATCTGGATACGTACTTGAAGACCGGAATACTTTTAGTTGCTATTTCGATCGGCCAAATTGTAAGGTGGGAGACCCCGAAAGAAGGTCTAGACCCTCCAGGCATGGTGGCTATGCCGTAGGTCAGTAATCCAACAATGTGAAAGAAGACTATGTATACAGGTCTCAGGGAAGACTAGGGAATACAATGGGAAACAATGGTGCTAACAAAATATTTGTAAGGACAAATTAACATGAATTCTCGAGAAAAAAGAAGTCGCAACATGTATATATATATATATATATATATATATATATATATATGCATATGTGTGTGTGTACACACACACATGTTTAACATTTTGACGGCACAGTAGCATACAAAATAAAATTAATAACACGTAGAAAGAGTCTAACCTGAAGAAGGCCTCAGAGAAGGCCGAAAGCTCAATCAATCTGGTGTCCAAAGAAACTACGGGAGATGCCGCAACAATAACTTTTAACGGAGTCTTCAAAATGTGTTATTTTCGTGTTATTAACTTTATTTTGTGTTCTATTGTGCCGTCCAAATATTATATTGCTCTCGTAAGTGCTTCTAGGTCATCGAAAAAATAAATGAATTAAAACAAATATATATATCTATAAATAAATAAATAATATATATATATGTATATACATACATTCTAGCACGAAAACCGGCCATATGGCGAGCAAATATTCATTTGCATGGAAATCGTTATCGATACATCCTCGGGAGGTAAATTAAATATATATGATGTCGCTAAAGAAAGGATAATTATTGCCACTTTTCACACAATAGAGGGTTCCATATCTTTAGCGGTGCCTGTGCCACAAAATAAGAGGGAAAAAAGTGCGAGAAATTCTGGAAAGAGTCAAAAAGAATCTACCATAGCCAAAATAAAAATAGTAGCAAATTAGGGACTTTATACATATATGCTCGCATAGGCAAAATTCCTATTTCCTAAGTAATAAGCACACAAGGTGCACATATTCGGAATGGCAATGGACTAAATTTATAAAATGTAGGACTTAGGATAATTTTAAAGCTACGTATAGATTCTTCTGGCAGACTAAATGAGGAGTTCTACCTATCTTGTTTACGTCATAATTAATGGAAAACTGAACAGTCAAATAAGAGATGCAAGAGTTTTTCGTGAATAAAATATTGGCTCCGACCATTTCCTAGTCATTTCGGTATTAGATATCATCATATAGGAAAAGAACAACGGGAAAGACAATAAAATAAAATGCACTTTATGGATGCAGAGCGGGCGAAAGAGTTATATCAAAGAATACAATGAAGTGCTTATAGAATTTAAAATAACAGAAGATGCCGGACACGAATGAAGAACCTGGAAAACGGGATAACGAAAATAGCAAAGGACGTCCAGGCAAACAAAGACTTAAACACTCGAAACTAAATTAAAATGTAGGCAACCGAAACGTAGGCAGCCATTATATGAAACAAGAAGCACCCACCTGCCCTCACCGCTAGAGTCGCTCCCAATTTAATTTCTCTAAAAACCCTGCCAAAGTTACCTTCCTGTTACAGTTTTTGACAAGTTTACTGGATTATCTTAGGAGTTTATTTGTTAAAACAAAATAAACAACGGGATGTTAATAAATAAACATCCCGTTGGATCCCAATCGCTCTCCGCATATTTTAAATGTACATCGTTTATCAGCTAATTTCAAGAAACAACTCTCCCCTTCTTTGTCATTAGCTACATTTACCTACCAAATGAAATCGTGTTTCTTTTGAGCTACCTCAATACCACTAATTAGTTTCCCATTTTAAGAAAACGTGACTCCGAAGTACTTAACTTGTTCTGAGTTCCTTACAATTTGTTCAGACGTTTCCACTGTGTGTATAATGTGTTTCTAATTTCTTCTAGTTCCAAAGTTAACTACGGTATTTTCATTAAAATTTAATTGTAATTCCTAATCTTTATGCTGCTTCGTAATTTCATGAAATATACGTAATCAATCACGTGAAAAAAACCAAACCTTTTCGGTCGTGGGCAAATAATTATGTTTAAGTTTATTTTAAATAATATTATCAATTAATGAAATTGCACCCGAACAAACAAACCCCCGTGGCCGAGTATCTTTGAAGGATAAAGGCAAATAATATGATTGCTAACGCACCCTTTGATAAAGTGACTAATAACATTTGAGGAATTAAGGGAAAAATCAATGACTTCGGGAATTCTTAAATAATGCGTAATTTCATTTCTGGCCTTGATAACTAAATAGAAAGAAGGAAGCATTTTATGGAATGTTCTGAATCCGTGCATTACCTCATAATTTAGTTAATACAACATTATTTGTATTTACTGGTATAATTACTATTAAGATAACATCGAAAAATTATGCAATTCAGGGGCAATTTTTCTTCCAAATTCGACAGGGTTTCTTTCTATCCATCGAATGATTACGGCTATGAGCTCTCCCAACTCTGAGTGATTGTATTTGAAATTTAGCTTTTTCTAAGTCTCGAAAATCCGAGGTTTTCATGGAACTCCTCATTGTTTCATAAACATTTGATGAGCGGAAAATTAATTGCGTTACTTAGTTCAGAGTAAATGATTGATTATTCCACCTCTTCAGAGCTATGAGGCATTATTTTATTTCAGAAATTGTTTCCACACATGGGTGTAAGTCGTATCGTTATACAAACAAATGGACAATCTGTGCAGGTTAAGTATTGAACATGAATATATAACTTAAAGAGATAATCGCTTAATAGCGATATTCAGTTGTTTTGAAGAATTCCGATGCCAGAAGCTGTATCGCATTGAAACTCGATCAAGTGAAATATTTTACTCGACTTGACAAGATCCGTACCGAGGTGGGATTCGAAATCGTTCTAAAACTAACATTCCCCATTTTCCAAATAACTGGGCCTTCATTATGCAGCTGATGACTTCCTTACTTCATGCTCGGATAAGCCGCGCTGAGAATTGCTAGCGACGCCATAGAGCAATGGACAATCCGCAAGGATAAATTAGTTCCTCGGTTTTGATAACACTATCGGGTGACCTAACTCACCCCTCAGTTCATGGTTCGCATGGATAAACTTTCTCTCGGAAACTCATACGAATGCAGCATCTTAGACTCAAAGGCCGTGACTTTCAAGGCATTTTCTGTTCTCCCTGCGCTGCCGATGCCCCATTGCTGAGATTTTTTCGCATCTCTTTATCATCGATGCAATTCAAATTTTGTCAGCGAGGTTCTTTTCAATTGATTCGCTAGCCTTGCTGTGTTTTAATAGAAGAAATGAACACGTTGAATTGAGGCTCTCACCTAGTGGCTCACCAAGAACTGCTTCTTGTATAAATAAGTGAATCCTGGAGGATTTTCGGAAAGCTGTTTGTTTCACTATTATTCCTCAAATAATAGACATTTATTCCTCGAATTAAAAATTACTCGAAATTAACCTTGTTTCTCATCTCTGTTGTTCGAATCGTATTTCATGGAAGGGACAAAGATTGCAATGCGGATTCAAATAACTGTGGTGTAAAAATTGCGATGCGAAGAGCAACAATGCGGGAACACATTTCCCTCTGTCATGCAAAAGGTTGTAGTATTCAGGGTAGTCTTTTATCATTTGGGTAAATATGAGGTGCGAAAGGACTTGACTGTTATATATGTGCAAATGATACGCCTATGTATCAGCCAACGATTAGCTGAATCTTGAGCACACCGTGAGGCATAAGGGCTTTGTTAGGAACATGAATTGTTTTATTATTTTGCAATCCAAAAATAGTCAGGTTGTCCTAGCATTGGATTGCAGACAACGCACGTAACTAATCAATAAATAAATACTCACTTAAAACAAGAAATGAACACACTAAATATTATATGTAGACCTCAAGAAAGCAACATTATATCACATGAGCATACTATAGAAATCAAGGAAGGGTGAAACTAAGTTCGCGATTACTCACTTTAGCGTGAAAATTGCACTATTTACCGGGGTAGTCATTTGATGTGAATGATGTAATATCTGAGAAGATATTTATTTCAGAAGCAAGAGAGTCAAGGGAATTGAAGGTGTGTACCAAGAAGAGGAAGGAGGAAAATAAGAGGGGAAGGCCCTGGGAGGAGGCCGAAGGTCAATGTAAAGAAAGCAAAGAGAGAAGGATGAAAGGCGGAAGATCTGTCGGGGTGGGCGTCAAGGAGTTACATCGAGAAATGAAGAGCGGAGGGCTGCAATCAACACTCTAATTTAAAATCTGATGATGAAGTGCATGTACAAATTATACACAAATAATGGCATCACAATAAAAAAATCGGAGGGTTTGATATGATAGCGCTCAAAGCTTGAGGGCATTTGTCAATCGCACTTTCAAGTCGAAGATGAGTAATTTTCTTACACTGCAGTCTCCAGGAAATTTTGGTATCGAGATAATTAAACATCCTCAATTCGCTGCTGGTTTTCAGAGGCACCACTCGGATGTCAACAGTCGAATATTCAGATAACTAGCAGACAGCAATCTCGAAATCCATTCAAACGCATTCCCCTCCGTCGTGTCAGGAAGTCTATCAGTCATCACTTGTGAGAATTTCTGTAGCATGGTTAATAGTATGGAACCTATAAATGAAGGATTTTGACGAAGTTGAAATTAGAAGAGGAACGTGTCCTCAAAAGTTTCTAAATACCTACCCGACCGGTCAATTCCCGGCATCGGAACATTCGATCTTTATTGAATGATCTGTGTTTATTTTAGGTGTTGAAATTGCTCTACTTATTAACCTTGAAATTTACTTATTTCTCAGTGTACTCTATTTCAATGCCAAGAATTTGATTTTGTCAGGCCGTAATTTCACAGAGAGTTTTCCGGTTGGAACTCTGCGTCCGAATGATCTGATTACTCCAGTGCTGTGAGTGCCAGATTTGTCTGTCGACGAAGCATTCTATGGGAGGTGTGTTCAATAAATGACGGTAATTTGAATTAGTTGGAAATAATCTTATTTACTCGTCTGTATCAATTGTATCCCCTTTGAAGCAGTAACCAGTAGATATTATACCTTTATGCCAGCACTATTTCCAGTCCTCGAAACAAATCTGAATCGAATCGATCTTTAATATAGCTTTAAGCCATCCCAGTGATACGTTTTTAATCTTACCCATGCTTGCTATACGACGGCCCTTTAAGGCTCTCCCTATTGCTGGAAACAGAAAAGACACACGGGACCCTGTCTGGCGAATATGGAGGTTGGAACATCATTATATGACTGTTTTTGGCCAAATATTCACGGACAGTCAATTAACAGTGTGAAGAAGGTGCATTATCGTGATGGTGAAAAAGCCATAAATTGTTTCGTCACTTACACGGGCGTTTTTGTTTGTATTGCTTAACGCAAACGGCGTTGAACTTGTAAGCAGAACTCTTTATTGATCGTTTGACCTTGTGGTAAGAAGTCATGGCTCACTAGGCCATTTACTATGCGAGATTACAAAATTCCCGTTACTTTTTTGACACACCTCGTACTGCCCGTGCTACCACGGTGTGATAGGCGTAGTTGCATTTTCAAATAAATAAACTTTTAATTTTTTTTCATGGAAAATATTGAATATTTAAATGTAGTCTCTTTGGTGGCGGCGGTTGGTCCTCTTACACGGAATAGAACTGGACTCTCTTTATGAATCCGTAGTGTAAATGGTACGGCCCACTGAATACTTTACGCCTATAATGAGAGGTGTTGCAGCGAAGTCGGTCTTGCGAATAACACTATGGACACTCCTGAAATGCCATGCACCCTGTATCACACCTTTCCAGCTGTATCCCACAGTAAGAATGCTTGCACCCTTGAATCTGAGAGTTTCGCCACTCAGAGCTTCTACTCTTAGCTTGTCCTGGTCAATTGCATTAACTGCAGTCTCTTTATAGATGTACAGTATGTTACCCATTTTTTGTCATAAAATATCTCATTATCAAAATTGAAAAACTTTTGAAGCAATAGATGTTGTGGTATCAAATAATTGAGAAATGTATCTATTTATTATAGAATTATCCTCCTCATTACCTCATAAGGTCGAGTTGTTTTAAGCAATTTACTTGAATTTAAAATATGTCAATTCCGAATATTTGACTTCCCGGGTAAAACGACTCGCTCATCGAAACGTCGGCAGAAATGGATAACCTATCCCGGCAGAAAACCCGAGAATATTTCACTACTCGTAGTAGTAGTAGTAGTTTTTATGTGAGGCGACCGACAGATAAGGTCATTGGCGCCATTAGGGATGGATGGGAAAGGAAGGGTGGAGAGGAACCCGGCGTCGGCATTAGCCTACTCTAATCGGAGGGCCCCAAGGGGTCTGCAGTTTAACATCCCATCCGACGGACGTCGTACTCACTCAAAGTGCTCTCCTCAAAGCACAAGTAGGGATCGGGATACCGCTGAAAAATATTTGTTGTCTCCAGAATTTGAACCCGGGTTCTCACAGTGGAAGCCTGTACGTTAGCCACCACACCATCTTGATCCCCTCGCTACTCGTTTATGATATCAATGTTTCCAGTTTTTGTGCGCGAGTCATACAAGTTTGAACTGGCGAAACAGGATTTTGTTATTAGATTAGATTTTAATTTTTAAGAGTTTGCATGCGTATTTATATTTACATCTGTTATTTCATGTAGCGATGCAATCTGGTTAACTTTAGGAATCTAGGAACCTCTTTAGACGATTTAGTCTGTCCATTTCACATGAGAGCGAAAAAGGAAAAGTGAAGATTGCAGCGATCTCTAAAGTAACGCACTTCCCACAGCAGCTATTGCGACAGTTGATAACGAGTTGAGCTGTGGCAATGAAAACATAAATGGTAAAACCTATTTTCCCATCATGGAAACTGATCGGGAAATTTCCTGTTCCCGATAAAAAAATTCGTGCTAACTATGTTTGCCCTTTGATATTATTTTTATGTGCTTTATTTAATTTTATAAAAAAATACGCAAACCAATTCGAAAGTGGGGAATTACGCGTGAACATATTTGCCTCGAAGTATAGTAAGAAATCAAGGATTCTTCATTTCAATGATGATGCACTGATGGCATCGCTACCCGCGGGGTGCCTCTTTTCTTTTGAGACCGAATACATACGGAGGTCTTATATTTTGCATCTTACACTTACACTTATCTTACTTATCTTCTTCTTTGCATCTTACACTGGCTTAAATTACATTTGCAGTAAAGACTACGAGAATGTTGTCTAGTATACTCAAACTGAAGAATCGTGTGACTGCCGTGCATTGTGCTCAATTAAACAGAGTGAAGCAGAACAAATGTTTTCATGCAGCACTTGGTAAATAGTGCGACATGAAAGAATACTGACAAGAGTCAAGAGAGAGACAAGCTAGAGCATGGAGAGTGGAAAAAGTCCGCGAAAAATTATTTTCAAAAAATACATATTTTTCATATTGCATTATGTAAATACGAAAATAAGCAGTTCAATTTATAATAAATTATCATAAATTCAATTTAGAAAAATTTATAAAAAATTCTTCATTAAAAAATATTTGTTTAAAAAAATACCAAAAATTCTATTTAATTTGGAAGAATACATGTTGGCCACATTGGATTAGGTAGGGCTAAAAGAAACGTGGCACGCAAGCCATTGAAAAAAGAACAGCCTTCGTACAGTTTTGAAATGAAGACATTGACACGCACTGTTTAACACTTCAAGTCAACACTTAATAAAGTGCATGATTGGTTTTTTAAATATCATATATTTCAACTATTCATGATAAGGATATAACCTTGGTGTGACCCTATTCCATTTTTCGAAAATGTGTGCGTTGTATTTCATACTGCGAAGAAAAATCCGTGCTGTCCAAATAAATACCAGGAGAGTATATGCATTGCTTCAAGGGGAAGAGGGGTTTGATTCTTGGGGAGTCCGTCCTTGACAGGGCATTAGTCGGAGAGATAGCAAGTGGCTTGATGTATATATGTATACGTATCTATGAATAAAGGCTGATATTCTAACACCCCCGCCACATGCCCCTGCAATGGCCTGCAAGGTATTGTGTAGCTGTGGATTGGTTTCTACCTCTAGATCCTCATTAACCTTTCATGCTGTTTAAGCATGTCTCGTTGAATATCCGAGAGTGTCAACCGATATATGAACCCTGGACTCTCCAGTCAACAACACTACGACCCTCTACTCACTAGGCTAATGGTCACCAACCATTCGAGCCTCTAAACATTATTTTGAATACCGCCAACCGCTAGCATGATTTGTTTAGATCTATGAAATAATTCAATATGAAATGGTAACTACGAATTTTTACCATCAAAAAGTTATTAAAGCTTATTAAACGTTAACAAAATTGTATGTGCAGTATTTGTTGCTGCCAGTTTTGAAATTTTTCCGCGGACTACTAATTACCGGCTGCTGCACTAGACTACTGCACCCTGTAAGGCAGGTGAATGCTTTAACGAGATATTTGTATGTATTCCCCTTGTATGAAAAATGCATGCCTCATTGTAAATGAAAAACATGCGAATTTCATATCTAAAAAGCGAACTAAATTTTTTAAATATTTATTTTCTGGCATTTATTCTTTTTTCAAGCAGTCACTTCCAACCTTAATCGTGCAACGATGCATTCATGACCGTCCATCCGTCAGCTAAAACGGCGCTCGTCGAATCTTTGCCGCCCTCCGAAGAGATATAACGGGAAATACACGGAGAAGAGACGGGGGAGGAATCGATGTGGGTGGCGGAGGAGTTTTTTTTTGCGACCGGAGTCTGGGTTCTTCCCGATGGGAGGATAAAGAGAACAAACACGTCACGAGGAAAAAGCGGTCATCCATCTCCCTCGGTGACGGGAAATCTTTTCAATCCCCTCGGTTACTGAGACTTAGCTGTTTCTGAGGGCCAAGGAGATTTTTGACTTGTTTTTGTGTTGTTGATTGACCGTGTGTCTCCCGTACCGTGGGGGACCCCCTGACTGCATGTTGGGAGGGGAGACACGCCTCCTTGTTGCGGGTAGGGAAATTCATGAGCGCAGTCATGTTCGCGGAGAAAACTGGATAGGTCATGTTAGCAGAATTGCTGAGCAGAACGATCGGTCGACCTCACGAACTTAAAGCGCATTTAATTTTTCGTGTTTCGTTCCAACGCTCTGCCCCCGTTGCAAACTTGTCTTCTATGATGCCATGTTCCTATCTCACAGGCACGCATAAGAATTTTGTTTTCATAATGTGATGAGGTATGATTTGGAGGTTGTCTAATGTTAAAGAATATATATGAAGAATACCATAACACTAATAATAAAGTTAATGAAATAGAACCAGAGACGCAGTCTTACATTTACAAAGGAGATATGAGAATACAGGAACTCTCTCCTCACGAAGACCTTTTTTTTAAATACACGTATTGAATGACTAGCACAGAAAATCTAAGATCATTCATAGCATACTCAGAGACTGCTGGAAACGGTAATAGGGAAGGGAAAATTCTGGGAAAGCGAGTTCTAGGGAGAAAAAGAACAAGAATTTTGGATTAAATTAACGGAGGTAGAAAGCAAAGTAGAGCTACGTGTAAATAATGATTCACAGGCATTGTAATATTTAGCATGAGTTTTAAGGATTTGTGTGTTGTATTATGCAGGGCTCAGAATTAAAGCTGTGCGTAGCGCCCGTGCCCATCGAAACTCTACCCTAAACGTGTACACTAATGTAATATAAACGTACTCGTCAGACATAAACAAAAAGTCTTGCAAGAAAAAAATTGAGTGACATAACCTGCTCTTTGGACGCTCCGATATATTCATCTAAACTGCCATATTTCGAAAACATTCTCCTGAGATATACCCGAATATTGAGGCTTAGAGCTATGATTTTGACAGTCGCTGGATTTATAAATCCTACATGGTTGCAGGTAAAAAAATTAAAAAATATTTAACTACCTATGAATGAAAACTATAAGTAGATTCTAGTAACTGATCGTATTGGAAAATACAAAAGGGGAAGAAAGGTGATATGATTTTATGTGATATCAGTTACTGATGCCTCTCATGAATGCCTCTTCTGATATAACAGTGGATTAATGTTGGTACCTGAGCCCCTGAGTGCGTGCGTACAATCCAATCCGATACTGAAAGACGGTGAAGGTAAGTAAATAACAAAGAGATGAATCAAACCGTTTTCTTCCGCTGGTCCACAATTTTATTTTTGAACTGGAGTCTCACATTAATTTTCACGGATATATCGTCGATTTTCTGAAAGGCTATGAAAATAAATGGCTCCTCTGCTTTTTTAATTATTTACTAATTATCAAAAAAAGATTCACAATATAATAAGGTGACAAGCATACAAGTCGATGCATCCATTATTATCGGAACCAAACGGGATACGGCGCGCAACGATACTCCGGGAAGTAAATGCCAGAAAAGAGTTCGAAATTGCCTCATTAAATCGAAGTAACTTTAAATTTAATTTGAAATCTATTTCCTGGTCCATAAAAATTATTTTGAATATTCCAATCAATTGTGTGTGATGTTCACGCCAATTTACTTTGAATTGGATAACGTTAAAAGATGGCTACGTAAAGCTTGAAAGTTACGCTTACAGGTATAAGAAAGAAAAAAGAAAGTTTTGTTGGAATTAAATTCTCAAAATTAATTGTTAAAAGTCCATTCTCGAAATAATTAATGCATTAGTTTTCAAAATATACCAAATACATTATTTCCACGTTGCTTTCAACAAAAATGTTTTTAAAATATTCATGAAACGAGATTAAGTCAAAAACTGATACTGTCATGAAATATTACAATATATGATTTATGTTGTAAAAAGTTTTCACGGGATGTAGGTATCAGATAGCGACTATACTTTCGCCTTTCGTTAGATAGTCTGGCCATCTGCACACGTCTTTTACTGAAGTCCGTCTTCTAAGTAGCTTTCATATTCCCCTCCTCACCGTTGGCCTTGGCCCGTGTTTCGACCCAGTCAATGTTTTGGTCGAATTCGTGGTCGAACTCAATCGAACGTGCGATTGGGCGAAAGAATCCCGAGGGATATGGACAAGTTATCAGGCATGGCTAACTAACACTAAATTTGAAAACCAAAAACGGGAAGCCTCGTTTCCGCAGATATGGGTCACCCGAGACCTTGCGGGTGTAAGGGAGTAAGAACATGCTTGGTCTGCGAAACTGAATTTGGTGCTGTCAAACGCGAATTCTCAATCAATGAGGTATGTTTGTTTATTTACAATTGTGAATGCTCACCTTAAAGTGTATTCTTAAGCTTTTAAAATTTTTCAGGAATGTCTTTCCTATGTATATTGCGCGCTTTGCAAGAAAGCATGGAAAGGGAAGAACACGAATATGTGGGATGAACACCCCAATCACCGAGGGGAACCCTTAGATTTCCCTGGAATATATATTGAGGTACTTCATGTTTATTGCACGACACTCCAAATTAGATTCAAGTTTGAACCTAAACAATTATTTTTTCCACAGCTGGATTTTATAACTCCGGAGGAGCAAGAAAGCTTGATATGTCATATGGATAAGTTACCTTGGGACCCGTCACAGAGTGGAAGAAGGAAGCAGGTAAGAATTGTTTGGAAATATGAACACACGTAATTAATTTTACACGAGGACGACCGAACAAAATAGCTTGGTTTTTGTCTCGGACACAAGAAATGTTTCCTTGAAGTGATTTCAGGCAGAATTTCCTTAGCATTTGCCACCCTAGGCATGCACATTAAACACTGGTTTGGAAGACGAGCATATAAAGCAATGTTGAAAGAGAAAACTTGATTCACGTAGCCTAAACCATTTGATACGAACTACTTCTTGGGATTCATTTTCTTCTTTTCCATTTCGTTAGGTCTTGCGTTAACTCCTGCTGTTCTACAACGCCTCAAAGTTACATATATTTTTGCAGCTTCAGTGCTTGACTGTCAATAAGTCGTAGCACAAAATATATTTCTTTCTTCAACTTTTGCCATGATATTTTACTAGGTATTTTTTATAGAACGGTTATTCTGTGGCAAGAAGGGGGTACAAAAGCAGATTATGTAAATAAGGCATTTAATCAGAACTCTGTATATGGTTGTGGTGCTGTAACCATTGCAACCCTCAGGGTAATGCTCGTAACTAGAAAAATAGGTTCATTGCCACAGAAGGATTTGCTCTTCCACCAAGTTAAGGTACTGTGTGTGTACTCTGGTTTCATGGATTTCAATGCACTAAATTTAATAGATTTCGTTAATATATTACCATGCAACAATTTCAGAGTGTAAAAATCATTCGCCTTGACTGGGACTCGAACCCAGATCCCTCAATATCCGGTCGAGTGCTTTAGCCACTTAAGCTACCGAGGCGTCCTCTTAAACTCTGAAATTTGGAATATATTACCACCTAGATATGACTACTTGATCTTTGATAATTCCTGGAACATGGTTCCATGACATTTTATCCTTGTTTAACTCCTCTTGAAATAGTTGTTTACCATTTTGCTATCTTATTTTTTTTTGCATAAGAATGATTAATTCATTTGTAATTAATTCCAATAGATAAACCAACTGATGACTTTATTCTTTTGTGTCATTTAATTTTCAACAAGATATTTTTTCAAGTTAATATTGTCGCCATTGTAAAAATTAGATTTCCAGCAGTTTAGCAATGAGTAAATACAAAAATATTGTTGTAAAAATTGAGTTATTGTGGCAATAATGACTGAAGGGCTCCGACTGAAAAGTATAAAACCAAATTAATGTGGGAGGAGATGGACCTGCTTTGGTTGGGTAAGAATTTTCATTTTTGTTAGATTTGAGTAATTTTTTTAAAATCTCCAGGAAAGCCCAGAACTATGTGTAGGCACATATTTTGAATTTCAGGACTTTCACTGGCAGGTATTTCATATCAGGTCACAAGACACCAAAACCATAGAGTTGTGGTAGGATACTGGCAAAAGATTCCTAAAATTTAATCAAGGTAATGTAACAAGTATTCCATAATTTATACTCTTTCTTTGAAACCTACAGAAAAGATTTCTGCTGGGTGGAAAGAATTTCTAAGAATAAAAATTTTGGATATAAAATTTCCTTGTAAATTTTCAGAATTATGGCCCCAAGTGCAATTTCAAGAAGAAAAGAATGAAAGTAGGAGATTTTGATGGCTTCCCCAAGTTTTCTGAATTCATCCAGCAGCGATTTCATGATGTGAGCATTTTAGAAGGATTTATGACAGTGGAGCAGTGCTCGTTGGAGTATATCTCAGACAGAGGAGCTTCAATTGACCCACATATAGATGACTGCTGGGTGTGGGGTGAACGTGTGGTCACTGTAAATGTGGTTGGGGATTCGATGCTGACTCTTAACCGTTATGTGGGCACGCATGAAAGGTAGGAAATTCAATTCAAACTTGTGCCTTTGTCTATTACCAAAGTGTACTTTTGATTGTCTCTTATCTCAATAGATATTTTCAAGGTAGACATTGTCAACCTCAATATTAATTCTTTCCCTCTCTTCCAGACTTGGCTCTGGTCTGGGGCATATATGCTCTGAGAGCATGTACTGCTGATTTCACATAACGGATATAAATAAAACATTTACTTCCTCACTCATATCTACTAACCTATAACTTCCTTGCTATGTGACCCTGATATTTCTCTTAGCCATCATATGTCTGGAGAATCTCAATACTTTAGCTGTCTTACGTTTTATTTTCATTCAATATTTTTTATGCCAATTCTGAAATGAATGTGACTGCATTACTTTCACTGTCTTGTTTCATGAAAGAATTATCATATACTAGTTCGGTTGACATAATCAGCGCTTGGCTTACTTTCATTTCTAACTCTAATATCTTCCATGTTCTGATTACCATTTATGATGGATACAAGCAAGTTGAAGCATTGGTAATGAATGGCATTTCTGTATTACACCCAATTCCAATTTTCATCACACTGCCCTTAACACCTATCCCTATGGAACTTTCAATTTTGCAATAATTTACTGTGATCATAACACACTCATGAATGCATTTTCAAAATCTCTTAAGTTAAGAAAGTATACTAAATATATCCTGTATTCCTTTCTGTTATTGTTCTGATTATTGATATATCATCACAATTTCTCTCAACTTCCTAAACCTGAACCAGTCTTCATCTAAGCTGTCCTTTCTTTATTTGCCAGTCTTATCTTTATTCTAGGAAATATTATTCAGAGAAGGTGTTTATGGTTTAAATTGTATGCTCAATTACTTCTGAATTCATTATGCTTTATTGTTTTCTGGGATGGTGCTACTTATTACTAGACAGTTGACTGCATGCCTCTGGCAAATTGTCTTCATTGCGTGAAGATATTGGAGATAATAGGTATTTTCAAAATTTTTGGTGGTCTGTATACTTTGAGGCTAGATACTATATGTCACTTCACAATTTCATGACTACTCAAGTGATACCCTCCAAGTATGAACAAATTAGAGAGAATGTTAAAAATCACTTTGGAATGGACGAATAACCACACCTACAGATGGTACATTCTGTTTATTTGGCACATGTTGAAATTGGGTGATACTGGCATCATATGGCATGGTGTGATCATGCTAATCTCAAACCAGGCATCACCAAAACAACACCACCAATGAATTATATGTGAAAGATTTATACACATAGCTGTCTTATTCTAGTAACAAGTTTATTCAGTCATCTTGTGCCTAATGCTAAACAAAATCCTTGAGCATCCTAAATTTAAAAGAAACCATGTACTATTAGTACTATTTGAATCTGATCTTTGCATTTTTCTATAAAAATTTTCACCATAGCCTAAACTGATTTATTAAACCAGTTAAATCAATGTGAACATGGATTGTTTTCCAGGTACAATTTAGCTGATGTGCCTACCTACCCACGTGTTGTTGACAGTGATGGCGCAGTTGTTTGGAATCCCTCATGCTCTGACTTGGACAATGGATTGGAAGCTGAATTGAAGCAAATGGACTTGAAGAAGCCAAACGCTGCTGAACATGCCCAGGAGAAAGCTTGTGTTGCCACTGATGACCATTTGGTTGACACCCTCTCCTCAAGTGACTCTCCGGCCAGAGATTTGCCAAAAGGTCAAAACCAAAACAGTAATCGTGCACAGACACAGGGAAATCATTGTCAGGATGTTTCTAAGAAAACTGGCAACACTTGTGATTCGTACAGTTTCAGTGAAGTTTCTGATGATCTTGACAATTTTCCGATAATACGAGTTCCAATGCCCGCAAGGTCACTACTGGTTATATATGGTGCTGCTCGTTATGAATGGGAGCACAGTGTTCTGCGAGAGGACATAACAGGCAGGAGGGTGTGCTTAGCTTATCGAGAATTCACCCCTCCATTCCTCGGAGGGGGGGCTGAGGAAAAGATTGGATCTGAGGTGCTGCAAAAAGCTGCCAACTTCTGGTGATGTAGCATATGTGAACATGCGACTGTAACAAGACAGAAATGTAAATAAATCTTTTAATTGTAAGTCATTGGTTTTATTATTTTCAGGGATGTTTGGATGGAAATAATCCTGATAATACTATGCCAAAGGATCATGCTAGTATGATTTAATTTCATGATAAACATAATATTTGTGCATGATAATATAATAAGTAGTAATCTTCCAGGATAAGGCAGGTTTCAGATGGGCCTTGGCACTAACTACTGATGCATAGATAAGGTAACACTCAGCTATTCCACAAAATATAACTTATTGCGACCAGTTTTGATAGAGTATATCATCATTTGGCAATTTCTACCAGGTTACGCCATCCAACATAGCCGATTCCTCAGTAACGGCGGACGATATACTTCTACATGACGCATTTGGTAGACACTAACCAGATATCTTTGCGTGTTTTAATCAGTGAAGTGAGCATTTAATTGTGACCTGCTAACCTGAGTGTGACCTCAGTATGTGTGTTTAATATGAGCCCAGGCCAAAACAACATATGAAAATAGAGTGAGCATGCAATTATTGAATATGGCTTCGGAAAACGGCCCGGGTGAGGACCTTTCCTCTATCAAACTTCAATTCGAAACTAAGGTAAACGAGCTCAATCAAATGATAGCAAATGAAAGAATCGCCAAGGATAAAAAAGGGGACTTTATGTGCTGTGTTGGTGCTCTCTCCGGCTGTTTTGACAATGTGGCCACATTAGTGAATAACATTCTGATAGCTAAAGCGACAACTGACGAAATCCTTGGGAAAAACACAGATATCATCAGAAGCGTAATACGGGAAGAAATCGCAAAAATGCCGACACAAGCTAGGAAAGAAGCATCATTCTCCGAAATAGTATCAGCTCAAAGGCTGGATTCGAAGGGCACAAAGGTAGAACTTCCCAGCGGAAAGCGAATAATTACGAAAAAATCAAAGAGCGTTCTAATATTCCCACCCGACGATTGTAAAAAGATCGAGACCAGCGAAGACACAAAAAAGGCACTTATAAACCTAGTAGATCCCAAAGAAAAGGGAATAAAAATTCTAAGAATAGCAAGAATAAGGAATAGAGGTATTAAGGTAGAATCAAACGACTCTGATTTGGAGGAAAAACTAAAAAGCTACGACTGTTTCCAAAAGAGAGAACTGATAATGAAAAAAGAGGAAAAGAATAAGCCGCGTCTCCTTATAACGGGAGTCAAAGAGACACTTAAGGAAGAAGAAGTACTTAAGTGTATCAAACTGCAGAATGACCTACCTGAAGAAAGCGAGGTAGCTCTAAGGTATAAATTTGGTAAAAGAGAAGCCAAAAGAGTAAACTGGGTGTTCGAAGTTGACGCCACGACGAGGAAAAGACTACTGACAAATAAAAGAGTGTATATAGGTTATGAATCACACCAAGTCCGCGACCACCTTACGATTCTACAATGCTATAATTGCCAGAAATTTGGACACTTAGCAAAAGAATGTAAGAGCGATAATAGTACCTGCAGTCATTGCTCTGGGGAACATGACTCGAGGCAATGCAACGAAAAAGGAAGCAGTCCAAAATGTATAAATTGTGCGGAAGCTGGAAACGGGAAATTTGACCACAATTCCCATGACAGCAAATGCCCTATCATTCAGAGTAAGTTGGAGTGGCTAGCCAGTACGATAGACTATGGAGAATAATCAACATATTCTCAAAATAGGGCAAATAAACACCCAAGGAGCCAAAACGCCCACATTAGAACTGAGGGAAGTCAGCGAAAAACTCAGAATAGATATTTTATTTGTCCAAGAGCCCTACGTCATCAGACCGGGAGAGCAAAAGACCTGGAAAATACCAGGGATGGGGATGCGGGCAAGAACCATCCCAAGTAATCCAGCAAATAAGGTTTTCGCCAGCATTATCTTATTTAACAACAGCCTGGACGTCCTGGAGTTAACACCTTACTGCGACGACTACCATGCTGTCGCTGAGATAACGTCAGGGAAAAGCTCAATAATAATAATAAGTGCATATTTTCCTCCGAGCAGGTGTATCAAACCGTTCATAGAACACATAAGAAAAATCGTTAAGGAAAATCGAAGTCATAAAATCTTACTATGTACAGATAGTAATGCCAAAAGTGAAACCTGGTTTCATAGGTTTACGGACTCTAGAGGAAAGTTAATTGAAGAACTAGTCCTAGCTGAAGACCTCTACATTGCTAACTGTATCGGAGAACCGTTTACCTTCTCCAGTCCGAATGGCAAATCCAACATAGACCTGACTATCGGTAATGCCAAAATCATCCGAAATATCACCAACTGGAAAGTCCGGCCAGGGAAGATTACCAGTGACCACCAATTGATCACCTTCGACATTAAGGAAGCTAGTTACAGGGAAACACCCGAAATGAGATATATACTGAAAAACGCTGATTGGGAAAAATGCAAGGAAACCTTCCTGAACGAACTAGTAGCCTCGGAACGGAATACTCCATGGACACCAACAACGGAGCAAATAGATCTTAACATAGCAAGACTAACCAAAGCTATTAAAAGCTCCATGAAAACAAGTATTCCAGTAAGATATTACAGATGAAAAACTCATCCTTGGTGGAATGACGACCTAAACAACCTCAAAAAGCAAGTCCACAGACTGAGAACCGTCTTCCAAAAGAGTCGAAACGAGGACAGAGGAATCCATCGTCTGAGATACCTAGCAAAGCAAAGGATATATAAGGAACGTATTAAAAAATCCAAAGAAAATGCTTGGAGAAAGTTTGCTAGACAAAACTTTGGAGACAACTCCTGGGGCTTTATCTACAAGCTGTTCTCAGATAAACTGAAACTCCCAACAATACCAGGGACTAGACGAAATGACAAGGGTGAGGTAATGCTGATAGAAGAATGGATGGACGAAATGTTGGACACCCTTCTACCTGACGAAGATCAATCAGATAATTGTTACCACGAGTCTACCAGGAGAATGTACAATGAACCGCTTGAGAAAAGCGCCGCAAGGCTCTTCTCAGACGAGGAAGTCAGTGAAGCCATCTACCTGATAAGAGATGGCAAAGCCCCCGGCCACGACCAGATTCCGGGTACTGTAATAAGAAAACTGTGTCAGCCTATCTCAGGAGAGCTAACCAATATCATTAATGATTGTATAGTCCTCTCATACTTTCCGAACACCTGGAAACTTGGGAAGCTACACGCTATTCTAAAGAATAAGCGTAAAGGCCCAGCGAACGCTGAAGCATTCCGACCAATCACTCTCCTCCCAGAGCTGGGAAAGGTAATGGAGAGACTTATTAAAAAGAGAATTATAGAAGAGGCTGGGGAATGCCAGATCTACCACCCCAAGCAATACGGGTTTACTCCAGGGAGAAGCACGATTGATGCCATAACTAAACTGCTGAGACTAACTAACAACGATTGCAAATACACCATGGTGGTTTTTATAGACATAAAGGCGCTTTTGATTCCGTCTGGTGGCCATCCGTAATTAAAGAACTAAAATATTTAAGGGTCTCCAACAACCTAATAAAATTAGTCAAAAACTATTTTACCAACCGCGTGATAGAATACTCCAGCAAACACCTCAAGTTCTCTAAAGTAGCCACGAAGGGGTGCCCACAGGGTTCGGTTCTTGGCCCAACCTTGTGGAACCTCTTAACCAATTCGCTTTTAAGAGAAGAACTCCCGGATAGGTGCGATATTATCGCATACGCGGATGACATCGCAGTAACTATCCCTGGAAACAGCAGAAAAGAGCTGGAAATGTTGGCGGAGAAAACCCTACTTATCCTAGAAACCTGGGCAAAAAGTAACAAACTGAAGTTATCCATAGAAAAAAGCCAATACATGACCCTAGGAGCAAAAATATTAAGAAACCCGGCATGTAAAATCAATGGGAAACAGCTAAAGAGAACGAAGACCTTTAAATACCTCGGTATACACATAGACGATAAACTTACCTTCCAACCTCACGTGAACTACACTTGCTCGAAGGTTAAGACTATCTTTGGTGCCATAAGAAGGCTTTGCCGTTGTACATATGGCCTCAAACCGATGGAAAACATTTATGAGGGAGTAGTAATACCCATTGTCACTTATGGGTGCGAAATTTGGTCCCATAGAGTCAATCTCGCAAGATTCGAGAGAAAGCTAAAGGAGACACAGCGTGCCTGCTTGATAGCGATGTGCAACAGCTATTCCACCGTGAGCTGCGACGCACTCTGTATAGTGGCTGCAACTCCACCTCTAAAATACCGAATTTGGGAAAGAATTGCTATAAACAAATCGAGGAAAAAATTAAATATAGAGTATTTCAACCTCTCGTTAGATGCAGAAAATGCAGTACAAATATCAAAATTAAAAAGACTACTGAGACAGGAAACACATAGAGAATGGAACGACGAATGGAACAGAACAGAAAAGGGAAGGAAAACACACCGTATATTTCCGAACATAGATGACCGGATTAAATTAAATATTAAACACACATCAGCAAGCACACAAGTGTTAACCGGACATGGAAACTTTAACTCCTACTTAAACTTCATAGGGAAATGTTTTACCCCTCTGTGTAACTGTGGAAAAGAAGACACAGCAGAACACAGAGTGGAGGATTGTGTTTACTATGAGACAGAGCGGCAACTCTTATGGAACAATATGGAAGAGAAGCTAACGAGCTTTAGGGAAATGATCACATTCTGCCTACAGAACAACAATAACCTGCTCGGAAAATTTGCAATAAGAAAACCAGCAAATAGTGAACCACAACAAGCGAACTAACTGGGAAATATTTTGTGTAAAATTTTATGTAAAATGTAGCAATGTATTCTATATGTCTATTGAGTGATTTTTTTTTTCTTGAATTGTTTATCATTAGTTTAACTTCCAACATATATAAGCACCTGTAGATGTTAAAATTTTAGAAAAACTTTCCTTATGTCTGATTATTTTTGTCTCTTTTGTTATGTATGTTGTTTCCTTATGTCTCATTATTGTTTGTAAAAAGGGGAACTAAGATTCAAAGGAATCCCCAACTAACTATGAAGTAAAATAAAAGTGGACCCAGGAAACCATTGGTCAAATGGGTCCAAAAAAAAAAAAAAAAAATTGCATACTAACTACTGAATTCTCAAGTCCTCTCTTGTATGGTGCAAAATATCCTCCAACCTCACACTTCACATTTAAATAATGTGGCACTTTGGACATGATAATTTGATAAAAAATTGCAGAATTGTTATATGTTAATCGTTAACATAACTTTGTTAGAAATATTGATGAAGTACACTTCATGGAAAAGGATCTTAACACTATTGTGACAGTAGAAAAGGGCCCCAATCAATGCAAGTTAAAGTAACATTAGGGTGAAGTATTGCTCTTCTTTTTGTAGATTACTAATATTAACTATACTGTGTGAATAAAAGATACCTCTTTTCTTATGAATTTGCGTATCAAGCCTGTGAATGTTCACATTTATAAAAATTGAATATTGTAATCTTGTTCAAATAGGCATCCAAAGAAGTTATTTTGGTAAAACAGATTAAAATTCACTGCCATCTTTCCAGCCAAGTTTCAGGTGTGTCCAGTCACCCTTGAATACACCTGGACCCCCAGTACACGGGATTATTCTTATTGTTTTGAGGAATAAGATTTATTGAATATGGCTAAACTCTTAAACCTTATAGTACATGAATGTGTTTATTTCCTCTTATAATTCTAATTAAGAGATGTGATGCCATCCTTGAATGTGAAAGGGTGAAATTCTTAACCTAATGGTAATCGAAGGTTATATCATGGGTGAAATCACAGAATATATTAGAAAAACATATACAGTAATCAACCCAAAGGTCAGTTTGGTAGGTGTTGGTATAGTTATTAAGCCGGTAATAAGCATGAGGCCATGTGAAATTCACACATCAGGACAGTGGGGCTAGTTCCTTTCCCTGTGCTGGCTATGGTTTGAACCCCATGACAATTAAGTGCCATTGGGATAAGATTAAGTGACAGTGGTGGCATGGTTTGGAGCTGGATTCAAGGGGTGCATAATAGATAAGGAAATTTTTGTAGGGGAATAGGAGTGGACTTCATAGACTTGCGGCCTGTTCTTGCATCATATCGGGAGCCTCTCAATTGTTCTGGAGTAAATTATATGGTTGAAGCATTGCAGAAGGTAGTGACTAGGATTCAGGAACATATGAGAAGAGTTTAGCATATTTGGTAGGTTAGAGAGTAGGTCAACTAGTGGGAATTTACTTAATCAGCATTGTATGGGTTATTCACAAAACAATTGTGACAAGAATCATGGCATATGCAATGAAAGATTAGACTTAGCACATGAGAATCAGCATGCAAATATAAATCCTAGAGTAAGTAGCAACAGAAAGGGAAATTACAATGAACTGTTCAAGAATAGAGCTATTTCCGTTGTAGTAATCGACTGCCAAAGTTGGAAAACTAAAATAGCCAAATTTTACCATATGATTAGAAATAATAAAAGCCGAAATGATTATAGGAACTGAGAGCTAGTTATCGCAAGACATTGAAGACTTCAGGATTTAGAATTTACAGAGGAAACAGTGAAAATAGGATTGGGGAAGAATGTTCATAGCTGTTAAAGATTCATGAAAGCAGGAGTGTGTCTTTTCCCAATTGTATCATAGAAAGTGTTTGGTGTTCCATGAAAAGCCCTAGTTCAAAAAGAATCTAAATTTGTACTGCTACAGAACCCCCGATTTCAAAGAAACATCAATTTTAGAACTAAGAAGAGAGGTTTCCAGTTTTAATTCTCATTTACATAATAGGAGAATCATAATTGGAGGGGATTTTAATCTTCCATCCATAGACTGGAAAAACTATATTTTCATAGCAGGAAGTAAGGGAAAGGAGTCATGCAAGTCACTGCTTTGTGTTTTCACATTGCATTTGTTAAACCAATTAGTACTAACACCCTCCAGAGGAAACAATATAGTTGATCTAGTAGCCACAAATTCATCCAAACATGTCCCCAATATAGAAACACTTGAAGTGACCACAGAATAGTGCTAGTTAAAATTAACTTGATAACTATGAAAAATCAGAAACTTAAAAGAAAGACATACTTATTTGACCAGGCCAATTGCAAAGGATCAAGGCGTGAGCTGTAGAAGTCTTATGATTCATGTGAGGAAAGTAGTAGCAACAGAGGCAGAGCTTGTGGAGTGCTTTTCCTGACATCACAAAGGCTGCAATAGAAAAACACGTACCAAGTGAATTTAAAATTGACGGGACAGAACCTAGATGATACAACATAGAAATACATTGAGCATTGAAACACCAAAGAGCATGGTATTAAAAAATGAGGAGATCCCACAAGGACGAGTCTAACAATAAACAAAGGAAATAATACATGGCTATAAAAAAGCTAAAGCATTAGCGAAAAAAACATGTCGCCAGGTGTGAATAGAAGTTAAATATAAAAGATTAGGTGAAAATTTGGATGATAACACAAAAGCGTTTTGGTCATATGCACAGAAGGTTCAAGGAAACAAATCGACAGTGCCATCTTTAAATAGCAATGGGCAAAAACTCACCGCCAGTTTAGAAAAACCTAATACATTAAACCACTATTTTCATAGGGTTTTTAATAATCATTCCCAGAAACAAGGCGAGTCACTTCCCAATCACTCCTGTGAACCTATGTCTGAATTTTTATGCCTTCTCTTGGAATCAAACACATACTTAAAGACATCAGTCAAAACAAATCACCAGATCCTGACTGAATTCCTGCTCACATATACAAAATGATGGCCATAGAAATAGCTTCTTTCTTGGATATAATATTTCATAAATCCATAAATGATCGTAGTACCTAAAGACTGGAAAGTAGCTAATATCACTCCCATATTTTAAAAAGGCAACAGAGAAGATCCTAGTAACTACTGACCCATTTCTATCACATCCATCTCATGCAAAATTTTAGAGCACATAATTTTAAGTTCAATCATGAAAAATCTCGATTCTCAGAATTCATTTACAAAAAACCAACAGTTTCAAAAAGGTTAGGTCTTGCGAGATCCAACAGGCACTTTTCGTTCATGATATTTAGGTGTTAGGAGAAAATAATGCTCAGGTCAATGTTATATTTCTAGCATTCGACAAAGTCCCTCATTATAAGTTGCTCCAAAAGTTGGTAGCTGAAAAGACTGATAAATGTGTTATAGACTGGATTAATAATGTTTTTGCAGACCGCGAGCAAAGAGTTGAAATAGACAGAGTATCATGGGACACTGGTGCCACATTGGATGTCCTACAAGGAAGTGATATCGGTCCACTATTGTTCCTTTTATACATTAATAACATTGAGTCTCAGGTTTCCAGGAAACTTTGTCTATTTGCAGTAATATATGGGGAAATATTCAGTCATGATGATATAGTATCATTAGCTAACAACCTAAATGCAATCATAAGTGGTGAAAAACATGGGACCTAGAATTAAATTTGAATAAATGTGTTGCGATCAATTTTCGGAGGAAAGGTATTTCTCCGGAAAACACACTATATGGGACATACACAGAAGCGACATCACTCATGTAGAATCAGTGAAATACTTAGGTGTAATGATAGCGATGGATTTGCCCCGAAGAAAACACATTTGTGAAATTTGTGGAAGTACAAGTAAAAAGTTTGGATTCATAAAAGGAATACTTGGGAATTGTAATGAAAGCATCAAGGGCTTTGTTATTACAAGTCAGATAGGCCCCAACTTGAGTATGCTGCAAGTGTATGTGATCCTCATGAAGTAGGCTTAATTTTGGAACTACATTGAGTGTAATACAGAGCAGCTAGGTTGGTGAAAATTTTTTGCAAACAAGGTAGCAGTGTCACGACACTATTGGAAGAATTAGGATGGGAGCAACTAGTTGGCCGTAGGCTTAAATACTGGTTAAATTTACTGGGTAAATTTGAGGCAGGTTACTTATCTGACAATGTTAACTGACATATTACAGGCCCCAACTTACCATGGTAGATCAGATCACCCACACAAAATGAGGGAGATTTTTTGTGGAACAGATATATTTAAAATGTCGTTTTTTCCTAGAACCATTAGAGATCAAAATATTTATGAAAGCAATCGTGTAGGAGATAATTAGAATCGGTAGTGTATATATTTATAAATATCCTGCATGTTATTCTTTTAATTTAATATACCCATCTTTTTAATAGTTCTACAGTATGATTTGAATATGCATATCCTGTTATTGAATGTTGTTGCATGTAAGCACTCTCTTTAGTCTGATTAAAATTTTTCAAGTGCATGATCAAACTAATATTTGTTCAGAGATAACATGATTGCGATTGTGCATACATGGCTGGACCTAACACCCCCTGCCACACACCCTCGTGGAGTATTATGTAGATGAGATGTATGAGGGCTGTTAAATAAAGAGTTGCAATGAAGAGAGAGAAATCATTTTTTTCCAACAATTCCAACCTTTACTCATCGTTAAAATTTCAATGGTTCTTCTCAAAGTAGTCCTTATTGGATGTAATGCACATGTCCAAACGTTTTTAGTATTCGAAGAAAAGCAAACCTTTTATTGACGGGTCTTCAAAATCAACTTTGCCTTTACCACTACTTCTTATGGTGAAAAATGCTTATTAGAGACATGGAAAATGTTACATGGGGAGGATGAGGAACACATTTCATATTGATTTTTGAGATATATTCAGCAACACCATTTGCGAAGTGTGGCTATCCATTTTAATGGTGAATCATCCAGCTAGACATGTCACATGTGTAGTTTTTCTGTTACCAATCTATAGGTGCATGCAATGAAATTTTTGCAATATTTCTGCTAGTGGTCTCTAGATTATTCAATGTCTTTAGATATACTCTTACAATGGCAGTAGTGGTGTTTAATTCCATAAGAGCAGTGCCTGCTGCTCCATATCCACCTTCCTCTGAAATTGATTCTATCCCCTCTTTGAACATTTGAAGCCATCTTCAAGCTCAGCTATAGGAAAAAAGTGGGGGTTGAAAGAAGAAAAGGTGGGGTTGTGACCTCACCCCCCCTCTCCCTCATGAATGGTATATAAATAGACCGTAGCTTGATTTATTTGTACCTGTTGTTGACACCTAAGATTTGAAACTAGTTGTATGAAAATAAAGAACAGTGGAAATGTACATTGTGTTCTTCATTTAATGAATATGAACTTCCACTAAGCTGAGTCTGAAACAATGGAATTATACCAATTATTGAAACCTGGGTCATAAGATTAAAGCATTAAATGGAATTAACAAAGCTGCCATCTTTCTTTCCATTATGGATAAGTTCCCCAAAGTCAAGTCTTAAATGACCAATTTCATAGATTTCATAGTTTGAGCCTGGCAGACTGAAACAAGCTGAGTGATGTTGGTTTTTACCACTATAAAGGTACACTCAATTATTTTCTAAAAGTAGTGCAAGCAGGACAATAGACAAAGTGAGGGGCATTCCCTTACCTTCAATGGCATTGTAACATAGATATTGTAGTAAGAACACTTGGTAGGATAGTTAAAAGTTCGAAATCGGTTCAGGGAAAGAAACTGGTGCTGATTGTATCAAAAGTACATATTTTACTGAGTATAGGGCTTAGTACTGCCTGATTTAACCTTCACTGATCAAGCCTGGATTGAAAACTGTCATGGAAAGTTTCTGGACTTACCTTAATGAGGGTCTAACTTTAAATGTGACTGTCCTGGCTTGACTCCTTATCATAAGACCTATTGGCAAAATACTTGAGTGGTATTTTCAAAAAAAGTTATATATAATATTAATTCCTTGATGCGATTTATTTTCTCTTCAGTGACCTCAGATCAATTTTATTATGGTATATTGATAATCCCATCATGTATGTATATGAGTAGGTATACTTCCCAAGGGTCGAAACATCTCTTTTTATAGAACAACCAGAAATTAGTTGTGATTTGATTCCATTAGTTTAGGGATAGAAGTGTTTTACTCATCTGATTAACTTCACCTGCAAAATGAAAATAGTTGTAGATATATAATATATATATATATGAAATGACGCTCACCTTTTTCATTTATTCTTTTCGTGTGATTAAATTTCTCCTTTCTTGTTTATCCTTTGATCATCTGAATTTAGATAACTGAAAGTATGCATCTGAAGTTCTCATCGAAGAAATTAAAAAAGAAAAAGGCATCATTGGGTTTGTCATAAGATGAGGGTAATGTTATTATGCATCCAATAATCCAATTCCATGATTGTGGCTAATGAGGTTGTATTTTATGTGAGTGTACATGTATCTACGCATTAAGAGAGCCAAAGATATGTTAATTATCAGGTGAAAAAACTAAACAAGCATTATTAAAGTGGATCTATTCATTAATGACAAATTGCATAACAATGTAGAAAATTTTTAAGAAGGCAGGTACCTACCTTGCTAAATTCCTTAAAATGAAGCATCAGATTTAGTAATCCTAAAATCTGACTCTTTCCACGTTATTAGGAGTATTTTTAGATTACTTTTACGAAGCAGAATCAAATCAAACTGAATAATTTGCACACATTTTATTTTATGCTGCGTGTACTTTGTTTCCTGTTTAGTGGCGCCAAAACGGGGAGTAAAGGATATATTTAACATGTAAATGTACCTTGAATTTGAAATAAGAATAAAAGCCTTTTAATTGACGAGAAATAAACTAAAATTGATTGAAATTTCCCCACACAGTTGAAAAAATATTGAAAGTTGTACCTAAACATTAGATGGGATGGAGCTTTTCGCCTGGGCGGTGTAACGAAATTAAATTCCGTTAGCTATAAAGGTAACTTAAAAAAAATAGTTGGGGAAAGGATTTCTTGAGGTTTATTTTGAAGTTTTTCCGAAAAGATGTGATTAGAGAATTGAATTTGTCATTGACATCCGTACAAATGCATTTACAGAAATTAGGAAATAGAATCTGTTGAGAAAACTATTTAATTATCTCATAAATTTATCCTTTTCAAGTCCTTTCGTTTACTTCTTCGCCTATATTGTGGCCAACAAGTTACTTAGGGAAGATATAAGTAGAGTCAGATTTATGTTGTTTCATATGAAGCGCATAGACATTTTAGTTCCAGACACACTATATTTAAATTTGTTTTTTATTGAAAATGTACTTATTTTTTCATATTACTACCGTGTTAGGGATTTTAAAATTTTGAAAACAGATGAAGAATGAAATTGGGCAACTAAAGTGACATCTGCGGTGGAATCGCAAAAGTACACACAATTCGATTCCCTCGGCATTCGTCAAACAAAGCGATTGCAAGATAGTTGTTAAAATGGCGGCTGAAGGTGCGGCTGCGGCTGGTGGTAATCCTAATGCAGAGATAGTTAGAGGCCAGGTATTTGAGGTGGGACCTCGTTACACCAACCTTGCTTACATCGGGGAAGGAGCGTATGGAATGGTTGTGTGAGTACTCAAACTTTATTTACCAACAGCTTTTTGTGTTACTTTCGCTGGTTTCCAATTGCACGGCGATGTTTGGATGGTGCTTGTGTTCTGCGTAATGTGTCCAAATGAGTATTTTTTCTAATGTTGATTGTTTATCAAATATATAACTGAGCTCAAATTAGCGTTGGGAAGATAAGACTGTTTACTAATTTTAATGAGGTGTCTGCTTCTATATTTCAACACTATTTGATGCATGTCAGCCTCTTTTAGTGTATGCAAATTTAGGGCCAGTGCTCTTATTAATAAACATGTTTAAACTCAGGTGAGGTGTATGTAGTGTAAAATTATTTTATAAAGTTTGAATATTCTCATTATTTTTAATTCAGCTAATTTTTTTGTTTGTCGTGTTATGATTTGTTATTACTAGTACTTCAGATGTATTTACATACGCCTGTCATTGGATATGAAGCTATTTGAACGCCGCAGTATTTTGTATTTAGCATGTTCACATGCTATTTAGCATGTTCATGTCTTGTGCCACGTTATGGTTGTATTTCATCTTAGGTGTTCGACATCTATTTACCTTGTGTTGGTAATATAATTTTCTATTTGTCATTCCTTTTAATTACCTTTAGCCTGTCTCGTGTGCTTTTTTAAATAGCAAGAATCCGTGATGTGTGATTTTGTTGACGTATCCGTGCCATTATTAACGGCGGTTAACCCTAACACAGCGAAAGACCCACGCTTCGGCTACAACCGAATTGGTCCCTCTGAAGCCATCCTATGTGATCCTAGTCTTTTACCAAGATTTTAAACCCGCCTTTCTCCCAGTGAGATCATCTTTCTTTCTCCCCCCACCCGTTTTGGAGCTCCACGTCATTCGCCTGCCTGTATGCCCTCCATCGAAAGTGTTGCCGTGGAAGTGCGATTTCCACGACCGCCGATGGCGATGAGCTCGCCGCCCTCCCAGGCCGATCCACCGCCGCCTCCTGGCGCTCGCTCTGTGGGCGAAAGAGCGAATGATTATCGCGCTTCAGTTAGCTCGCCGTTGCCGAGTCGCGAATTGAGGTAAAGATGTCTGACGCGTATTCCTTTTTTTGACGCGTCCTCATTTTTTTTACTTATTTGGCTCTTTCATGTGTGGCTCAGTTGTCCATCTCGATAAAAAATGGAAACTCGCAGTAGCTGTTGATTTGATTTCGCTGAACGGCGATTTTCGAAAATGAGATCTTTTGATGTGATCTAGATTTTATTTTCGTATTTTCCTCCGGGATCAGTTTAACATTCGATGAGGGATGAGGCCTCGGAACGACACTGAACGAATTCCCAGGCGAAAGATGCAAATGAACGGCGAGCGATTAAAAAGCAAGGGCAACAGGTTTGTAAATCGGGGAGGGGACGGAACAATGAGGCGATTTCAATTATGGGCGCACTTGCGTGGTGGGAGGGGAGGAGGCTCATCGAGAGCGCATTCATTTGTGCCCGCAAAAGTGTGACGTTTTGCGTGTGGGACCCCCTTTCCCCTCTCCTCGCGAGTTTCACATTTCGGCCGCCGTTATCCATCTTGTCCCGTCCTTCCCTTTTGCAGGCCGAGAGAGAGAGAGCAGCATGGGGACCAGATGATTTCGTGCACGATACCCCCCTTAATTCTGCTGCTCCCCGTCGGTTCTCGGGTCCATTTGCAGACGTACCCCGTGCCTGGGTTACGCCCCCTCCTCGCTATCCCCCCATCCTGACGTTTCCCCCCCCCTTACGTATCACACCTCCTCCTCCACGTCCCCTCTGCCCTCCCCTGGTTCGCCCTCCTTTCACCGCCAGGTTATTGATTTCGAGAGGGGGTGGGGCGGCGCCTGTTCGCTACAGAGGGGCCAGGGGGAGACGGGGCTGGGTGGTGGAATATAGGAGGAGGTTTTCCTTTGGTAGAAGATCGGGATGTGGAGCGGGGAATATCCCTGAGTCTGTTGGTGCGGTAGGACAGGATGAGGAGAGGGAAGTTGGGGACGGAAAGCACGAGCTTTGTTTGCGTGCGGGAGTATGAAGTTAGAGGGGGATGGGATGATGTGGGGGGAAGGGTTTAGGGCACCCCACCAGTACTGGTTGGGTGTGGCCATGGCAGGAAAGTTAAATTTTTTCATTTTTTATGCGCGTGTGTGATCTGGGACATCCAAAACGGTGGAATAGAGTGGGGTGGGAAAGGTAAGGTGAGAGGAAGGGTTTGGTGCGGCTTGTTGGCGAAGTGGGACCAGGCGGCGTAGTGTCACTCGTGCCTCACGTGGAGTGCGGTGGGGGGTGTTGGAGGGTGTCCCTTCTTTCGATCCCTCATCAGGGTAGGAGGATGTGGTTTCGGTGGTTGTGGCGGATCCTCCCCTCCGCCGCAGCCGCCTCTCCTCCCACCTCCCTACCCTTATCCACACACTGTTCCGTTTCCTTCCTCTGATTATGGCGCACGCTGTCTCAACGGGCGGCTTTGTTGCCGGGGACGATTCCGCCCCTTCGCTGTTACGACTTTTTTCGGAATGTCTTCGTCCTCGCGGTGCGAGCGTGGCAAAGGAGGGAATGCGAGATGGACGGTTGACAACTCTCAATCGTGATTAAGCTGGGGACGTTACGTGTTTGCGTGGACGGAAAGCCACGTGAGACGCGTGTTGACGCCCCGACGATATATTCCAAGGACACTTTGAGACATTGAAAAACCTGCCCACTTTTTTTAAAAATTGGTTTTGGCAAAAAAATAAATTGCGCGGCGTTACAATTTCCCAAGCACAGTGAGGGGAGCCTAGTAGCAATTCCTGCGTCGCTTTATTGTGTTGACAAAAGCAAAATTATTTTATGATGATTTTGAAGTTGAGGGGTGCAATTTCGTAAGGTATTTTTGTTCGCGCCCACTTTTTCATCATTTTACTATTCAGTACTTTTGCTAACAGACTCAGACGTATCTCATTCGGCAGTATTGTCCCCCGCCGGATGCCAAAGGCAAATGTTATTTCAAACAAAATGTTGATAAATGTAAATAATATTGTGTGACCTCTTAGTGTGGACGCAACGGTAACGATATTCTATATTTCGCCACTGGGAGGGCTTCGGTTCAAACGGTTAAAATCACGTTTTAAGAACGTCGAATTGATGGGACCCGAGTCATTAATAAGTGATGGTGGGAGAGAAATCCCTAGATAGTGCTTTTTCAAGGTAAACAGTAATGATCAATACCCAATCCAATTAATGCATGGTCATTTGAGAGTGAAGCGCATTGGGATTTGGGTTTTCGTCGTTCCCACGGATCGCGATTCCCCCGTCGACATTTTTTTTAATCCTGAAAATCCATCGCCAAGTTCACTGCCAAGTATGGCTCATTAAGTTTTGAATGTGATATTGTGAAGATGTCTCCTGCTAACCTGCTTCGCTGTCTTTAACTGGTAAATTACCTTCCGTGTGTTTACCAATTCGATACCTAAATTTATCCCCAGGCCCGCATGCTTTCTCGAGCACCAATATTTCGACTCGGCTGCCATTGATTTAAACCAGCGAGGTCGGTAACCTGAGGGGAGCGTGGAAAAATTGGCCCGTGGATACATTTGGACTGGCCCGACTAATCAATCGATGTGACACTTGTTGCGACGTTTTTCACTTCAACCGTCTCCACGGTTTACGCAAAAACACGTGTCCCTGACGTGTCTGAAAATAGGTTTTTGATGCGACATCAAAGATTTTTCGGCGAGAGAATCATGCAGTGGGAGATTTCGGTAATTGGATCCAGCAACGCCATACCGGGTCAGGGTTGCGGATTGAGAGTTCATTAGGCTCCTCGGTGACTGGGTGAGGGTCGCTCGCAATCGGGCCACGTTTTTCGTCTCCTCCGCGCTAACATCGAGTTGCGATTATTTTTTTTACTAGGGAAATATTTCTAACCTCTCCCGCATTCCATTCCTCCATAAAGCCTGCGTTCGGTGTGTTTTTGGTCACGTGAGCGAGAGGCGCGATAAAGTCGGGGAAAACATGGCGGGGAGAGCGCATTCCGGGCCGTTCTCCGTTCCAATTGTTTCTCGGAAATCATCCGCCCTCTCCAGCCATCCACGCGCGCGCCTATCGCTCACGTGACCGTCGTTCGCTTGACGATTTTTTTTTCGTCCATCGTGCGGCGAAATTAATCCAGAGAGCGAGCAATCAATTCCGAAAGTTTGCCGGTTCACAGGTATCGGGACGGAGAGGGGGGCGTTATAAATCGCGTGCCAGGGGCCCACTTCGGACCCGCCTCTTTCCTCCCACCTCCCCACCCTCGCCCTCTCGTTCCTCCCCCCACTCCCGTCTCCTAACGCTTCCCTTCTCCCGAAACTCCCTAACGATCCCATCCCATCCTCCTTCACACCGTCCGACCGATCTCGAGGGCTCAGGAGAATTATGGCAGACGTTTCTGTCGCCATCGCAAACGGCTTCCCTTGACGTATTTATTCATCTCTATCTCTCAGCGATCCCATCCTTCGACATATTCTGACCGGGCTCATGTGTATGCCCTGACAGCGACAGAAGTTTCTGACGCTGATCCCGGTCCCACAATCCCCACGCTCTTAAGTAATTGCGGTGTGGGTTGCTGATGAGCCAGAGCGTTCCGAGAACGTTTTAGCTGCTCTTAATACGTGAATGCTTGCCGACAAAACGATTTTCCTTTGACGTAGTTTTTGAAACAGACCATTGGACCTCTTGTTACTGAACAGCGTTCCAAAGTAAACAGAATTGGAGAGGCTTAATCCTAGGTCAACACGTATTGTTCCCGTGACGTATTGATCCTCAAAGGGGCTTGCAGCGGACTTACACGATTTCTTGGAGTTAGGGTGAAGGGAGCCGGCTAGCGCGAAATTGGACGGGACCACCCACCTGGGTATCCGAATGTTCTCTGCGCCTTTTTTTATGGTTTATTGTCGAGAAAGAATGAACGATGCTGGTTTCTTACTTTAGATGTAGGACTTCATTTCACGCTCAATGAGTGAACATTCTACCCAGTGAACAGGTTTGCACACTGCCCAGTGGAGCCGTTGTTTCCATATGTTTAAAAAAAGTTAACAATATTTGGAATCTGAAATACATGCGTGGGTGTATGAGTCTTAGATTCGAGCAGGAAAACCTGGAATCACGGATGGTTTATAGTCGTAATCGGCATCTTAGGTTGCCGTAATGGGTAGAGTGGTTTTTACATTTTTTCATTTACGACCACCCTTGTCTTCTATTAATTTTTGTGTGTCTTACTCAAGTTATGCCGGTATGCAGACATTATGCTTTGCTCTAAGCCTCAAAAGAAAATAAAATGGCGAAGAATGTGAAGTGGAACGTGGAGTGTGTACGATTGACGAACTTTCCACCAGAGAGAAGAGGATTGGCTAATACCACGGGGTTTTGAGCTGATTAGCAGGATGGATAAAAATATAAATGGACTAGTGCTGTAATTGGTAGAGAAGTGGCGTAAATAGTTAGATGAAATTAGCCATCGGCAGAAGGGCTCTGGGGAATTTATGTCTGGTGGTGGTGTGATATTGTTGCCTGTGATGGAAGAGAACCTTAGGTAAGCGGAGGATGGGGATAAAAGAAGAGGTATCTACATCTACGCAACATCACACCGGCAGCCGTGAAGGCGCTTGGCGGGGGGTGTTAGAGCACCAGCCTTTTAATGCATAACTATGTAAGATTATACATAAATATGTATATACGTATTTGCTCATGTGCACGTACGCAATAATGACCTAATACATGCAGCATGCACTAATGGGTTTGACCGAATCACTACATATTTTTTGCTTTTTAATTGAAAAATATTGGGGTGGGAAGCAATATGGGTAATATTATATGACAATTTTTGGAAAACACCTGAAAATATTTCTTTTTTTTTCACGAAAGATTTCATTGAATTCGATCTTTGAGACACCACCCGTGAGAAAATGTCGGAGTGGTGGTCCTTCTATGGGGGAACTCAGTCTTCTTCTAGGGGATGGTTCTAGGGAGGGGGCAGTGTGCTGCAAGGTCATAAGGCATTGATTATTAAATCGATCGTAAACCTAATAAATGTACGTGTTAAGGCGAAATTCTAATTTATGTCAGGTAACAACTGACTGCACTCGTGCATACCCAACGGGCGAACCAGTTTACCGTAGTACCCAATTACCCTTAATGTAGAAAAATTTGGGAGCCATGTATTTTACGAACGGTGTTGCAGGATGTTATCCTTTTGCCTATCCGGGTCCAAAGTGGTGTATTATGCCGAGCCCATGTTTGAACTTGAGTTTCCACTACTGCTACATCACATTTTTTTCTTAATACAGACACACTTAGTTTCAAATGACCTCAGTCGTCGCGGAACCTTACGACTAAATTGCTAACACTATTGAGTTCCCTTAAATCGAGGCGATTGTATGATTGATGGGATATCATAATTTTATGACACCGAAAATAATTGATGTAGAATTTGCTTGTGCCTGTAATGCCTCTTTTTTGCGTAACTACGTCGTGTAAGAAAAAATATTTTTTTTGGTGGATATGACGGTACAGTGGGTAGAATGCTGGGCTGCAGACGGGAAGGCCAGGGTTCGATACTGGGCCTCTGGACACTTTGAGCTTCACGCAAGCTGTGTAATTTTTCGGGTCCCTGATCTTCCTGGGAAACCGTAGGCAGCACAAGGAAAGGATGTGACCCCCCTACCCTGATGTGTGGATTTCACACGCTGTCGGACTTGGTACTGGGTGAGCTCTACGCTCGCCTGTTGGACCGACCTTCGGGTTGGTTACTGTGTTTGGTTCATATGATTTTGCTGTTTTTGGGGGGACCGCCACAACCAACCCTTAGATTGGTTTCTATAGGTAAGTTGAGCTCTTTTCTGCGTACTGAACCGGACGGCGCATGAAATTCGACGATGGCATTGACGCTAATTGCCTTATTCCCATGGATACCTTAGATGAGGTTATCTCCCTCCGTTACCCATTATTTGAAGTCAGGACTCTTCGGTCGATAGTCGAACGCTCTCTTTCTATGACGTAATCGCAGATTTATTGGTTCAAAACAATAGTGCATATTTTGTTGAACTCTCATAGTTTTAATAAAATTGACCATGATATTTTATTCAGAATATTTATCGTTGGTATGATGCATCTACATTTACGCAATAGTCAGCAAGCCGTTGCAACGGAGTCGTATGTGGATATTCGGGCACTTGGCATTTATGAATTAAGAAAAACGTATGCACACTCATAAAGTTGGTTGAAATATCAGCAGGAATTGCTATGGGGACTTATTTAAGATTATTTTGTTAAATAAGTTGAACGTGTCCCAAAGTTAAATTGTTGGCAGTGCCGCAGAAATCTCCCCTTGAGTAACTATGTAAAGGTGTTCCTGTTATCATTGACATAATTGGCTGGGCGTTTTAAAAACTCGACGTTTTTTCTCCTTATATTTTCCCCCTTTTCGTGTGTATCTGATGCCAAGGAATTGCGTAGGACCAGCCGTCGGTGTCATATCTGGCAATATTCATGTATAGGAAGTGATGAAATAATAAGGACAATTTGCACTTTTCCACAGTTTATTTAACGTACGACGCGTTTCAACTCACAGAGTCATCATCAGGTACAAGACATGGTGAGATTACATATTTTGGAACGAGGTGCCCAGTCCTCCGTTCCATCTGTTCCTTGCCGAGGAGGAATTGTTGTGCATTCGGTTAGAAGTACAAGTGTTTTACCAGTGTTGTGAAATAAACGGCATTTCCTTCTGAGATATTTTTTGTTCACCACGTCCGCAACGTGGAAGCGACGTTATTCTGAAAGGAGGAAAGAAGTCGATTATGAGGCAAGTTATTGTCCATACTCGTCTTCCTAACTAATATGGTACAGAAATTTTTAACACCCCATGCTAGGTAGGGCTTCTTATGTTATCTAAAAGATAAATATTTGTATTACTTAATTGTGTCTTTTGTCTCCCGTTCGAAACAGTATTATACGAAAAGAGCAATATACAGTCACTCTGCAAAGCTCTTTTAGGCAGAGGATGCTACTTCCTGAGAATTGTGTGCATGGCTAGCTGTTCATTGATTTTCGGAATACGAGATATTTGAGGAAAATTACGAGTGCCGATCGTTCTTGGAGTAAGTGCGGAATGGCCCTGGGCAACCGGCCGGTACCTGTATTATTTCCAGCAACCAGAGCAGTTTTATAATATTTCCCTTTTATTGAATTCGATAACGTTTTCATCTCTTAACCGAATTTGCAGGCGAACGTTTTAAGTTCTCTTCAAAATTTTTGGAGCTAATTCGCTTCAAAAATACAGGACACACTCACCTCTTCGTTGTTCGGCGGCAAAGATTAGCTCAATTTATTGATTTCAACTCGCGGAGAAATAGTCGCCTCAGATATGTTGTGCATTCAATCCCTATTGCGACAAAACAGATGTAGTTGAAATCTGGATACAAGATACATGCACGTCTTTCAAACGGGTCGCATGTGACAAACTGTTGTTAGGTCATATCGACAACCATAGAACGTTTCCAGTTGAAGGTAGCCTCCTACAGGTGGAGCTTCAATACGCATTCCAATTGCGCTCTTAAGGATGACTAAAACCCTTTCAGAAAGTAAGAAGGAAAATATCGTTGAAAACGATCAAAAATGAGGCAGGAAAACTATTAGTTGAACCAGAAAAGATCGTCAAGGAATGGAAGGAATGCATAGAAGAACTGTTTGGTAAAGAAATTAGGCCAGCTAGGTTAGACATAGAGAATATGACGTACTCGTAGATAAGGATAACTTAAGTCCACAGTTGCTCGACGGTGAGATAGAAAGGGCATTAACGGAATTGAATTGTAAGAAAGCAGTGGAGGTGGACAACATTCCCGCGGAACTACTGATAGGTTTAATATAAGGTTAGAGGAAGAGTTTTTATGGACTGATTCGTAGTATTTAGGAGGGAAGTATTTGGCCGGAAGACACTGTCAGATCAGCGTTGGTGCCCATTCCAAAAAAGGGAAGGGTGACGACTACAGAACAATGTTTGATTTTACACGCCGCTGTAGTGGTTCTCAGGATCATCCACAAGAGGATGGAGAGCCGGGCAAATGATTACTCAGGAGATGATCAATTTGCGTTCATGGAGGGGAGAGGCACGTGTGATGCCATAGCAGTAATGAGGTCACGAATAAATAGGAGCATAGAACACAGACAAGGTGTATTTGTGTTTCGTAGATTTTGGAAAGGCGTTTGATATAGTAAATTAGGTAGAATTAATAAATGTATTTCAGAAAATAGAAGTGGATTGGAAGGATGGTAGACCAATCCGAAGCCTGCACTCGTCTCAAACAGCCCAGGTGCAAGTGGGGAACGGAAAGTCTGCATGGGCAGTGTTGGGAAGAGGAGTAAGGCAGGGTTGCCCATTATCACCGTTGCTGTTCAACGTTTATGGGGAGGAAATGACAAAAGAAGCACAGGAAGAACTGGAGATGGGAATGAAAGTCCGTGGGGAAATTATAAAATCAGTTCGGTTTGCTGATGATAATGATGATAGGCCAGTCAGGAAAGCGTTCGCAAGCATTGCAGTGTACATTGGTCTTTGCGATAGGTATAGAATGAGAATGAGTGTTAATGAAGCGAACGTTATGCGGTTTTCCAGAAAGAGAAAGGCTAAGTTAAACGTTAAAATATTTGGGCAAAAACTAGAGTAGGTGGACAAGTCAGTTAATGTATCTTGGAAGTATTTTGGGCCAAAATGTTCAACGTGGTAGGGATACAAGGAGAAGGAAAAGAAGCTTTAGGCACGGAAGCTTTAACAAACAGGGAATGGTTGGCGGAGACGTCGAGTAAGGATATTTAGAAAAGGCTCGCCAAAACTTCAATTAGAAGCGTGTTTCTTGACGACACGCAAACATGGTCATTGAAGCAGGGTAATAGGCGTAATTTGGAGGATTTTTAAAATGTGTGTGGAGAAGGATGGAGAAGGTGAAATGGACCGAAAGGAAAACAAATGATTAAGTACTAGGTATGGTGGGCAAGTAGAAGGGATTGTTGGGAGAAATCAGAAAGAGGCTGGGAAGATGGATGCAGGGTATATTGATTGGAAATGGGATGTTGAAGATGGTGATAGCGGGGAGGATGTTTGACAAACTCGGTAAGGATAGGAATAGGATACGTTTGTGAATGAAGGGAGGGAGGAAGTATCCGGAATGCAAGAGGAGCTTGGTGTGTTGTTGGATGTCAGGTTATGTTTTGTAAAGAGAAACAAGAGAATTGTCGCTTTCGGCAGCGTGTATCCATGCAAAAACCTACCGTAAACGGTAGAATACCATTATTACTAATAATATATCCTTAAGGTACGTCGGTTTCCGGTAGTCTAGTTTTCCTCCTTGAGTTCATGATCTTACAAGCCTGTGCTCTAATTTTTTGTATCATGTGTTGGCGTATATCTCGCGGAAGATTCATGAACACTGGATGAACCCAGACTGTGAGCGTAAAGTGCACCGACGATTTATTTAGAAAACCGTCTTGCTGTAAGGGATTTCTCCTTGGTATTAGCATTGCACTTGCCGCCAGGAATGCCATTTTGTACCTTGGAAAGGTATTAATTATCCACATCAGCTATTCCGTGTGCCTTTTATTTATGGAAAATGGTTTTTGCAATAAGGGCACAGTCCCGACTCTCAACGTACCATTTCCCAGGTGCTGCCGAAACCTTGCGTCGTAACATGTCAGCGCGAGAGAGCGGGGGTTCGGGGAGAGCCGGAGACTATATGTTTTGTGATCACGATGTATGCTTTACGAGTACCTCACTCCAACCTTGATATTTCAGTGCAAGTTATAATCTGTCAACACCCATTTTCCGTGAGCTACAACCGCCATTGGCTTTCGGGACATTATCGGTATTTCGAGTAGATGACGTGAAATTTAATTGCACTCGATTCCGTTTGGCATGTCTGGCCATCGGCGGATCGGATATGATCCTGCCACCAAAATTAATTGCAGTCATTTTATGGAATATTTAAATTTTGGTTTTAAATTTGTCGAATAAAAAATAATTATGACATTTCATTCCTTAAAACAGGGAAGTTAATTGGATCAGCGATCTCTGATTTATTTAATTGCAAGGAGTTAATAAAAAGTTCCTAGGTGACAGAAGGAATGGAGTTTGGGAAATTTGATATTTTTCCGGATTATTAGTTCGATATCGAAATATAACTTTGATGCGGCAGAGAATCAGGCATTACTGCATTTGATATTTTCGATAAAAGAAAAACGACTTCTTGTCTATTTTCTACTGGGACAAAAATTACGCTTTCCCAGTGTTCGAAAAATATCTTGTACGAGTATAATGGTTTATAGAATTGGTTGTCAGAGGAAATTAACCCTGAGAAAAAAAACTATAAACCGTTACAGCTGCTTGAATAGCAATTTTGATCTCTTTGGGGGGAAACATATGTTTAGCCATCGGTAAAGGCCCTTGAAGATAAGGAAAGCAAGTCAAATTTGAAAACTAAATGTCGGACACCCCGGAGAAGCATATGCAACGGTAATATGTTTGGCACGCGTGCCAATCCATTCCCGATGCGATTTAAAAACTCATGCGCATCAAAGGAATGCCGCCTCCTTTGTTTCTCTATCATGGACTTCTTTTGGAACCCCCGTCGGCTACGCTTGCTGCGGGTACTCCCTCCCCCTCCCCGGTCTCTTACCCCCCCTCCCCGGTCTCTTACCCGCCCCTCCACGGTATCTTACCCCCTCCGCCCTTGCGCACCGTTCCCTCCTGATAGCCGGCCCTGACCCGATAGTATCTCTCTCTCTCTCCTGCGGCCCTTCTTCCCGCCGCCCGCATGCGAGGAGGGCGCAGCAGCGGGCAAGGATTTGCCCCCTCCCGCCTCCTCCCTCGCTCCCCTTCCCTCGGCTCACCCTTTCTCTTCGCCCCAGAGCGCTCGCATTCCACGGCGCTGCTCATCTGCATTCCATAATTTTCCGGTTCCAGTTGCGTCGACTATACTCCCCTCCCACCGCCCTGCCGTCCTCCCTCTCACCGCTCTCACGTCCACCCCGACTCCCACCGGCCGAGTGATGTCCAGTTTGCGGCCGTAATGGGTTCTTTAGCAGCATGGCTAGCGCCTCCTTTCATGTCACGCGTGTGAATGCCCACTTCACCCCCCCTCTCACCCTTTTCCCCGCCATCTCCTTCCGCTTCCCAACCGACCTTTCCTTCCCCTTTGGAGTGGGCAGCTTACGCTCGCCGCCCCTCCATCCTCCCCGCCCCAATCCCACCCCATTGTGTTGCTTCGTCGGCGACTTGGGAGTTGAACTCTCGAGACAGCGCGTGTGTGCTGGTGCGATATTACCATTGGTAGTATCGACTCTGCTGCCTGAGTTATTGAGTAAGAAGTGAGATATCCGTGGCGTCTATGGCCGTCAGAGGAGTTTGGCAGGTCGCTCCAAATTGTTTTGTGGAATGTGCGTTTAAATGTCAATCCTCGGAGTTCAAGGACATGCCGTTTATAAGGATGAGGATCTGCGTATCTATTTACATCTTCCGTATTGTCCATCGGTTTTTTTCAAATCGAGGGAAGTCGTCAGAATCGACCTTTAAGGCTCTATCAAAGAAGCAAGGTGCGAGAAGGCGGTATGATCATAAGCATAGGAGCTGCTGCTTAATGAGGTGTTTTTCCTGGGGGTCTAGACATGGAGCTCATTTAATGTCTATTAAATGTTATCATTCAGCAAATTTGTCTGAGAGAAAGGCATTGATAATTATTCTCCCCGGTTGTCGCGCAGAAATTAGCCGACTGTACTTGGGCTAGTCTTAATTTTGAATACTTAGTTCAATGGTATGGACAATTCCCAGCGTCTCCGTTGCTGTGTTCAGAACGTGAAGGAAAACGGGGTAATTTTAAAGGATTTTTGCGGAGATTCCTTGTCACTGGGATATTTCGGAAGAAGTCCATTGCTTCCCTTGTCGCTGCCTCTTCGGGGGTTGAGTTAATTTTATAGGTGCCGTTACAGATTTGTGGCAAGGAACCAGGGGACTTGGGGTCTTAATGGGACTGTGGAGTCTCTTTGTGGGAGTGGAGTATCTTGTAGGAGTAGGGATCGGATTGTTTCTGATTGCCCCTGATTGCCTCAGCAAATCCTCATGGACTTCTGGGGCACTTCTGCCAAGGATAGGGGTTCTCCCTTTTCCCCTCATTTTCACGCCGTATCTCCTTGTTCTTGTCTTCGTAGGTTTCACCCCTTCCTTTGCCGTCCGAAATACCTGATCTTTGACTCTCAAGGCCTCATTTTCTCTAAAATATTTTCATCCAAGCCTTCAACATTCCGTAACCCCCGCCCCCATCCACTTTTTTGTGACTCATTCTAATTTCCCCCCATGACTTCCTCTCTTCTCTGCACATCTCGCACCCTCATTCTTGAATCTTTCTCTCCAACCAGAGGATTTTTCACATCGTTTTCCCCTTGCCCTTATCTAAAAATCCTCCCAATTTTCATCCTCTTTTCTGGAAGGGGATTCTATGGGATTGTACGTAACACGCTGACCTCTTTAGCGCGACATTATGCCATGTGCATGATGACAACCTCTTGCATTTCCCTGTAACAAGTCAGTGTTACGCAGTTTAGATCCCTGCCCGACTTAAACCATTTTCAGCTGTTATTTTTGCTGTCAAGAATAATCTTAAGCCAGATTTAATGGGATATCCTTTTTTGTAACCCCTCGAGTTGCAGAAACTGCGGGTGATGCCTAACAGTAACTATTAACGGAGTCATCCGCTTATATGCATTTCAATGCAATAATTTCAGAGGGTAAAAATCATTCGCCTTGACCGGCTAAAGTAAGTTGGCCCTTCCCGCGAGTTTAATTTTTTTTTAAATTTGGTAGAGTACGTGGGCTCAACGTTGTAGAACTTGTGCTAAAATGGAATGTTGAATACCTGTATGCCATATTTCCAAACGGTTTCTAATGCGAGTTTATTTTAGCATGGAGTATAGCTAATTAGTGGTGCGGTATAATATTTTATGTGTTATTTTCACTTCATATATGCGTGAGATTGATGCATAGTTTGATGATGACTTAGGCAGGAAGTAATGCGTATTTTTCTGAGGTATACTCGCAGGATATTTCTGCTTCGTGCCAGTCGAGAGTATCCATTAATGTTTGTCTCATCCGGGACTACTTAAGGAGAATCATGGGGGAAATCTCTCATTTCTGCAGATGAGACTTGAGCGTGACTGGGCCGGGTTAACCAATCCGGCCATTTCTCTTATCGTTTTCCCCGTTAGGTTTTTTTTATTGAAATTTGGAGGCAGTCGACCTCAATCAAGTTAGTCGGGGTTTTTTTTCAAACACGATGATAGCTCTGGTGGTGAAATATCATTTTGTTACAACGTTCCAGATCTCAATATCGGCGGCGTGTGGACGAAGAAAAGTAAAGGGAGAGGATATGACGTACTTTCCGAAGGGAAATTGATTTTCCGGTAACGATCGTAATGGAGAGGACGATCGCAATACCTTCTAGTTCGTCGCAGGTGTCTCATCGGCATCCATTCCAACTCGCCAATTTCATTACTTCGTCGCCTTATTTCTTCGGAATTCTACCGCTGTTACGCATCTGTTGTTTTCCTCTTGCGTTTCTTCGCACCTATAGATTTCCCGAAAGAATATCCCAGGATTTATTTATTTTTTGTCATTGTTCTCGAAATAACGTTTAATGTTTGTCTCATTACTGTTCGATTTCACGTTTATATTTGTCATAGGGGATCGAGATGGTGTGGGGGCTAACGTACTGGCTTCCCACCCTGAGGGGCCGGGTTCAAATCCCGGCGGTGTTGAATATTTTTCAGAGGTATCTCAATCCCTACTTGAGGCGCTTTGTGGAGGGCACTAAGAGTGAGTACGCCGTCCTTCGGATGGGACGTTAAGCTGCGGACCCCTTGGCGCCTTTCGTAAAGAGTAGGCTAATGCCGACGCCGGGTTTCTCTCCACCCTTCATCCTTTCCTGTCCTTCCCCTATGGCGCAAATGACCTCAGCTGTCGGTCACCTCCCCTAAATACTACTAAATATTTGTCAAATTTCCGTAAGTACTCGCTCTGTCCAGCTTTCACCCTTACGCTGTTGACAATGCATTAAAAATCCTCATAGTTCTTCTCACTTTTGTAGTTGTCAACGTCGGTGGGGATATTTTTCCTCTGATTGAAAATAATTCCAAATATACCCCCCGTGGTATGTTTTCTTATCAAGAGTGGCCAATCGTTTCATGTGTGAAGGAACCTCCAGACAAATTCCATTTCGCCACTGTACATGCAAACGTCTGACTCGAGAGAAATTTGTGACTTAATTAGATTCCATACTGTTTCATTAAGGTTCAAATGTTCACTTGTGTGACCCACCAGGAAAGAACAACTTCTTTATGCCGGGGATTGTGTCATGCGTATGACCATAGCTTGACACTAACTTTGAAAGCCTTTTAATTTACAGCGATAATTACTGGGAGCACCCTTTAGCAGAAGCATTTGTTCAGAAGTCTAAAACCATGTTCGTTTTTTTAGTACGTCGGTCTGGAACTCGGCAGCATAAATCGAAACCTTTTGTGGCTTATGGGTTGCCGAGTCCTATGGTCTAAGTTTAACGATCGTTAAGGCCGGGGATGGAATTAGGTCCGCTTAATTGAAAAAATAGAAATCTTGCATTTGTATAATTTCACCAGTGCATTAGGCTTGTTGGAAATGTACTTATACGTAGAACCTGCCGGATACCTCGAGACAGTTGCAGCGGCGAGTGGATATTAAAACGGTGACCTTCAATTATGTAATTTGGGTCAAAATGAATTGTTCGCATAGGAAGATGAAATTACCTGTGAGGTCTCACAGTCAAAATTACTGGGATACGTAACCTCGGTTTTGTCCAATGAGCGAATTATTCCAGGTGGAATGAGTTTCTTTCGTGCTCTCCGGGTGCCCTGATGATTCTCCTGCATCCCCATTTGCCACCCCTGCTTTGCTATCGGGTTTCACTCTGGCCAAACCAACTGAGTCGAAGCGACGCCGATAGAAAAGGCTAGACCCAAACCCGAGACTCACATATTTTTAAATATACGAGTGTTGGAATCTATGTATTACAATTTTACCGTGGTGGTCTCTTTCCTGGAACACGTTTTCTATAACATTAAAATGTAGAATCTAAATGATACATTCAATTTTGAAAGAAGGCCGCAGAGCCTTGAATCTTCCTGCCAGTCTTGCAATTAATATGACCCGGACTATTCCTTCCTTCCTGTGAGGGCTCCGATACTAGTTTAGCCAATAATCTCGTCACGCATACTTCCTCCTTGTAAAAAATTATATCAAATCTAGTGTATCTCCTTGGGAATTTTATTAAATGTTTTTTTTCTTTATTGCATTGTGTAATGAACACTTTTCTAAATGAAACTTCATTTTAAATTGGGATAACAAGGAGAGCAGTTCTGATTATGCGGTCGATTGTTCATGGCTTCCTCTTTTGTCTCGAAATATCTTACCCTCTTCACCCGAGAATAATTTGTGGCAATAGTTGGGGGGGGGGTTAATTTATTAGCACGATAACTGTCGGAAAAAAGAGATTTAAATATGTTTAAATTTTCAATTTGACTTCTGTTCAATGGGATGTTGACTTCGTCGGCTATTTTTTCCTGTTAAAATTTAAGTTTGGGAAAATGAAAATTTCCTCCTTCCGAATAATTAGGATTCCGAAAAACTCCTCTTTCCGAATAATTAGGATAAAACGAATACATGATTTGGTTTTCCACCAGAATCTCATTCAGACTCACATTTGGACACGTCAACATTGTGAAACTCAAGAGTTCTCTGTCAACTATTTTTGAATTGAAACTATAATAATATTTTATTGTTGCAAAAACCTACAAATAATAAGTGATGTAGTGTTGGGATCAGTTATGGGGGGGAAAACTCCTGTATAGATATATTTGGTACCTAGGCGATCACTGAGGAGAGGGACATATTGATAGTTAACTCGTGATGACTGAAGTGTAGATTGATGAAATTTTCCCTTGATCTTGTTGGCTCTAGGCGTGGGCGCGAAATCCGAGGGGATTACGTCCAGATTTTAGGTGGCCGTACCGGGAATTCCCTCAAATTTCACAAGTTCTAAAATTATGAATGTTAAAGCATAACATTTGGTTGAGTTTTGATGTTCCAATCATGCTTTTACATTGATAAATTATTTAGTTGCAGTAAATATGCAGTAGTCGGTGGAAATATTTCAAATTAACGTCGGGAGGATAAGATTTAAAAATGTATTCACTGTGAGGATTTTTCCCTCCCAACTTTTCATTGAAAACTAAGACCATGGCTCTAAGATCTAATTTCTGTCGACATTATAAGTGATGTTTATCTTTAGGTGATGTTTAAAAATACTCTTGGTTAGGTTGAGTGGCTGATGCTTCATTGTAGGAGTCAGATAAGATGTCGAGTGGGTCTAATATGTTTGAGTAGAGACGACATAATGTTGGGTGCTGAAACTTGGTAAAGGCTGAAAATATGGGAAAGGGTGAAAATGTGGCAAAAAGTTCAAAGTAGATTAGTGGCTCAGTTTTATGCATATCTTTAGGTACAGAATATTTTTTCATGAACGATACTGGCAATTTTAACGGTTTGATTTTCCTTAGGATATTTCAGTGCTCTTCTCATAGTACTGCTGTAGTCATGTGATCGGTTTTTATCTAAAAACGTGTGTAGCATTGCAGATTTCAATAGTAACTTGGATTGAAGCGTACTTAATAACTGAAATTATTAAATCGCTAGTTATCCTCTGACTTCCAGTTGATTTATGTGGTTAGAAAGTCTGTATTTGCGCCGGATCTTTCCATGTGGTTACATGAAGTGTGGCATAAGGACACCAAGCATCAATTATTTGATGGATAGGAATTATGAATTTGCTATATATAGTTTTCGAAATGGGAACTGCACATAGCGCTGCGTTTCATGGGTGTTGGGCTGTATTTCTGGTTATGATCGCGAATCGTGGAACATTATCATGGAAATAATGAAAGGAAGTGAATGTAAATATTTAAACGTACATCATATTAATCGAGTAACGCGTTAAAGATAGAGACTATTGAACAGGTAAATTCAGGATAGTGTCTTACCTCTTGCAGTTCATGATTCCAGTCCTAAAAGAGGGAAATGTACCCCCGTAGAGATTTCTCTCCTCCATCCCTTTAAATTTTCAAAATCTCCTAGTCGTCCTTGCGTGACATTGTATAGATGTAAATGGAATTGCTGATCGAAGTGGGTGGCGTAAGAGTAAATACGGTATCATCTACAGAATGTTTACCTCAGGGAGATAGCCACTTTGATAACATGATTCATGTAGTGTCGTCAGTTCAATTCTAAACAGACTTTATCATCTACTTCATTTATTTTAACCAAGTGATATTGGTTTTCGTTGTGTGGTAGGGTCGCCTTTCCCTCTTTAATGTCGACGCACGGGATATCTTGGAGCGTTGGGTTCGCCTTAAGATTCTCCTTCGCCAACAAATCCGTTCCCTGCCAAGCCGTTGAGCTTCGGTGCAAAGTCGTGTGCCTGCAGGCCGTGGGGCGACGTCGTCCGCGTCACGGACGCCGGATATGGCCCGCAAACCACGGCGGGGGAGGGGGGCCTCGGGAGAAACCGTTTACCCAAACCGAAAACAAAGGAGGGTCGTTTCGGTGCGCCCACTTCCCCCAGCACCGAGCGGGTATCTCTGGCGACGGCGGCCCACGGCTCTCGCCCGGCCCTCACTTGCACTCGCTCCCCCATCGCCCTTTCTCAACGCTGACGCCGCCGTGTCCCTCCCGTGTGTCGGAGGGGCACTTCCGGTCGCAGGGCTGGAAGGGGGGGAGGAGGCGAGGTGGTCGCTGTGGGTTCGGCTGGGCGAAGGGGGGGCGGATAAGGGGATAGACGCAGTTGTCCCTCCAACAGGTGGCCCTCGTGGTTCCGTCTCGCACCTTGGGAAGTCTGCGCGGTGGCAGGCGGGGTCTGGGCATGTGAGGGGGTTTTGGGGAGGGATCCCCGGCGTCACGTTTCACCAGTCGCCCGGATTCGTCGTCCGTGGGCTGCGGCGGCCTCTCTCTCCCCCCCCCTGCCCTTCCTTCCTCATCCCTCGGTCGTGTTCCTCCGTTATCAACCGCCGGCGGGCCGCACTCACGTGCTGTAGTCGAGGACGCGTGGCAATGAAGACAGTGCGACGTTCGTTTCAGCCTGAAGGAGAGCCGTAGTTATGTTGCTTCGGTCGTGGAATTCATCGCAGTTTCCAATTGCAAAGTTCAAAATGGGCAGGTTGTGGGGGACGCGGTATTCCCACGCGTTTCGGATTCACCACAGGGGTTTAGACACGCTGGGTGTCCCTAATCCTTCCCAACCTTCCTTGGGATGTACAGGTTGGGGAGTCGGACTTTCGAAACAGTAGGATGAGCGTTCGTTTGAGACTTTAGAGAAGGGGAGGAATGGACAATTAAGTTGGACGGAGGGACAGCGTACGACGAAGTAGTAAATGTGTAGGGGAAAATGCTAGGGCAAATTCGTGCAGGCGAATTGTGATATTCTCATGGAGGAAATATTGAGATATAATGGGATTTATGAATGCTATGATGAGGGGAGGAGGTAAATGTGGAAGTTATTAGGTGTTTTGGACGAAATAAATATGGGTAGAAATAAGAAAATAATGTAGGCCAACAAGATATTAGGCTGGGGGAATTGCGAGTGATGAGTAATAATTGTTGGAACCGTCCAAAAACTTCAACACATAGATCGCTATGAAATGTTGGGAGACTGCGCGCGTCAACCTTGAGAAACTTAATATCAATAGACACGTCGTAGAAAAATGCAAGAGAAAGGTAAAAGAGATGTGTAATTTCTGAAGAGGTTCGGCCACGGTTGGAGTGAGCGGAAATTCTATCGAAAATATCGAAGGAAGTTTTTATAAATTTCGGAGAAGCTCCGCGGGATTTGTGAAAAACTTTTATGGCAAGGGAGTGTGTGTAGCGGATTGTCGGAGGATCCCAGGTTGGTAGTCCCTGTATTGACGTAAATAGGAAGCCAAAGTAAGACATTTGGGTTGATTTCTGACACTGAGGGAACAATTAGAATCCTGTACTATGTGGCAGATGAGGCCAACCAGATAAAAACAAAGAAATATACACCGTCAACGAGAGAAATGACCTTGCGACAGTGAGCTCTTTCCGAGAGCAGGAGGCTCCTTTCTCTTGCAAAATTCTCTCTACGATAACATAGCCAAGAACTCCAACAATTTTAATCGAATCGACGCGTCATGTTTACCCATGCCTATGTTTAATTGAACAACACTCCCTGCCACACGCTCTCTTTGTGAATCCTTTATAATGACGCCGCGATTACGTTAAGATTCTGTCAACTACACTGTCTGTACCTTAAGGGTTTACACGAATCATGTTTGATAGGACACCATTGTAAATTTGCAAATTTAATGCTGCGGAGAAACGCCCAAGAATTATTTTAAAAGGAGGATCGAGAAGGTGCGGTGGCTAACGCACTGGCTTCCCACCGTGAGGGTCCGGATTCGAATCCCGGAGGCGGGAGATATTCTTCCGGGGTATCCCACTCCCTACTTGATGTGTTTTGCGGAGGGCACTTTGAGTTAGTACGCCGTCCGTCGGATGGGATGTTAAGCTGCGGAACCCTTGGCGCCTTTGGACAAGAGTGGGCTAATGTCGGCGCCGGGTTTTCTCCACCAGTCCTCCTTTTCCCCCCATTCATAATGGCGCAAATGACCTCAGCTGTCGGTCGCCTCCCCTAAATACTAATACAAGGATATAAGGTAACATCAGGACCTTGAAAATACGGAAGAGACTGTAAATGGAAGCATATTTGTACGTCTACGTAACATGAGGTTTTGTTATGGTCGCGATTCAGGCAAGATAGGAGAAAGAAAGAGTAGATCCTTCAGTTCTACTCGAAGAGACTGTTTCTCATATTCCATCCGCGTGTCTGATCTACTTCTAAGCCGTTAGACCATAATAATTCGTGTGACAGATGACATAGTGAATCCTCCTCGCCGCTGTATCTCGAATGAATAGCTGATGGCATGCTCTGTTTTTGTACGGAGTATGGAGCGCATTTCTAATACTCTTTCGAAGCGTCATTGAGCTCCTCTTCAGTCAACATTACCTGTTTCTTCTCCGAGATTTGACGTTCGGAAAAATATACCATCCCTCAGATCGGCGATTTGAGAGATAGGCGGTGGCACCTACAGATTATTATTTAACATATTATTGGTGAGTTACATTATAGGGAACAAATAATTTCGATGTTGCATGCCTGGTGTGAAATCATCCCCCTGTGACACACCCTAGTCGCGGTTTGCAGGGGGTCTTGTAGATGACTATTTTATCTTTTGGGCAGTTTCGATCGAAGAAGCCTGGAGAGAAAGAGGAAGGTGGCTTTGCCAATTCTCTTTTGCATCGTTATCTACGCGCTGCCGTCTTCACCTACTCTCCTCGGGACTATCTAAAATTTTTTCATATACCCTCCGCCGTTCGATTCCTCCTCCTCACTCGCTCTTGCGTAACACAGCATTTCCATCGCTTCCAATCCTGGCATTTCCGTCGCGATCAGCTCCCTGAAGAAGCTTGCTCCACGTATAAATGTTTTGCCGAAGCACTTTCTCGCTTTCGTTCCGGAGCCGTAAAAAAAATCTTTTTTTTTCCACATCGTCCTCCGGCTTGCGAAGTTATATTTTTTTTGTTGTTGTTCGCTTCACTGCATTCGCAGACTGCGCCCGGGGCCGACGCCTCGTCCTCGTTCCCTCCAGATGGTGACCAACCCCTCAGCCCTCTTCCCCCCTTCCCCGTGCCCCCTCTCCGTCTTTCCCCTGCTTCCCTCGGCGTTGCCGTCATCCTCGGGAGATTTTCTAACTTGCGTCACGCCCCGCGGTCGATGGGAAATTCGGAGCTCGTGTCCACGCTTCTTCTCCCCGGCCATCGAATCACAACTGATGACACGAGAGTTCGATTTATCTCGACTCTCTCTCTCTCTCTCTCACGATGACGAGCGGGCGGTAGCTTTGCATCACTTAAGACGCTTTAGCGCGATCAGTGTTGAGCGGGGAGGGCATGGCGGATAGATCGATGGATGGTCAGTCTTCATCACTTCTGGGGCGAGGTCGTGTTGTCAGTCGAGGCCCTGTTGCCGCACGAAGATTGCTTTCAGGGAGGGGAAAATGGTTTTATTGGAAATGGGTGAATAAGCGTGTTTTTTTTAAATTTTAATAAATTGTTAAATTTTTCATTTCTGAATCATCATTTGGGATGATTGATCGTAATTTTCAGTTTTGTGGTATGATTCTTCAAGGGGAAGGTATCTGTGAAAATGCAATGACGACGAAAAAAGAAAGAACAGCCGTCAACCAAAAGATATTGTTTATCGGAAAAGTTGACGGAACATAAAAAAGCAATGATACAATCACAGATATTTTATAAAATCAAAGCGCCTATCTTGTCAATTTGTGCATAATTTGAAATATATCTGTCCAAGGTTTATAAAAGTTAGTTAATAGGAAATTTATCCATAGTTACTCATCTAAAAATAATTGTAGGAAGTTAATGCTTGATTACCTTATGTAATCATGGATGACGTTCCAAATATTTCAAGAAAATGCAATCAATTGAATCGGCGGTTGGTTACGAAAATTACGCGACACTTATGACCTTGGCCCACATCTAAGTATATAGTTGCGTAGTGTTACTTTGATAAGAATAACCGCATAAAGTTACATCATGGGCAACAATTAGTTACATAGTTGTGTCCACGCGTGTATTTTGCTGATAGCGTATGATATCGTAATGTCGATGTAAAGAGGTATTTTGTTTAATTTGCGAAACGTTAATGCCTCCGAACAACGTTAATTTTGAAATACCCCGCATAAATACATTTATCATGACCATTATTGAACGCCAATTGCTACCTGTTTGCAAACGGAATGGGATGTGGCGGTCGAGGTTGAATTCCGGCTCTTGTCTCAGTGGAACGCCAACGATTTCGGGCAATGGCCTAGACCAGTATGAACACGACGATGCATGGATTGGCGTCTGTAGTGGAGGGGGGTGGGAGCGAGGCCCTCATCTCCAAGGATTTCCGGTGTTTTCGTTCATTCCTAATACATTATGATATATTTGGTTAAAGCAACTATTTAAACCTACGAAGAATAGGCTCCGAGAGAAAAGAGACCGGAGGGCAAGGATAGCTAATTAATGATTAATGAGGTTAGGTATAGTTTCAGGGATCTTTTAGTTAAAAATATAGGCATCTGAGACTGTTTATTCCTTCTCTCTCGCGCAAAAATAAATATAAAACTGGGTTTTTACATCAACCTTAAACGTTTGTAAAGGTATCCTTTATAAAATATTCACCTATGTACACATAATTAAGTATGTTGTAAATTTTTGGAATTCTGAAATTTGCAATGATTTGCCGTTGACCCAATTTATTTATCATGATTTCCAAGTATGAAGTGTTTTTCAATGCAGTTAGAATGTCAAGTAATATGAAGTAACTACCTTGAGCTAGTTTTCCTTGAAGTCCTGCTTGGAATGTATTTAAAAATTAGAATTGGGAACGGTTGAGAGGCATACTATATGCTAGAATGTAACATTCGACCTTCCAAATTCCATTGAATCCCGTTTAGGGAAAGCGCCAAACATCCCCGAGAGCGACTCATTCTAGAGCGTCCAAAACATATTTGCTGTAGTTCGGGAGCCGCTTCTTGTTAAGTAAAGTCGAGAAGGGCCAATTTCGCTTCTGACGGTAAACATTGTCGGTATTTTTTTCTTCCTTTACTTATCTCTCACTAACTATGGTTTCCGAACTCAGCGTACACTTTGGAGGCCTCAAATATCACGATGGAATATATCGTATCTCAAACTATGATTTATGTCTTAAATGTTTACTGTTCGCTTTAAATTATGTTTGCACGTGCGAGACTTGCGTAATAAATCTTTATTCAGTGTTACACATGAAATTTCATGGGTTTTTCACGGCTGCCAGCTTTCTACATTAATATTAATAGGCTCAGAGTTTCCCAGGAAACATTTTCATTTGAAAACTAGGGAATATACGTACCTGATTTCTCGAAGATTTACACCAAATACGAATAGCATCCACAAGTGGGATGATTGCAACGATCATTTATTATTGGTGAAAAGGCTAACAGGCTCAGTACTTTAGATTTCTCTTATGAATAATTGTGATAAGTAGTGTTATATATAATTTATTTCAATAACGATAACAGATTTTAATTTAAATTTATTGTGCAATATTAAAAGTTCTTACATGAATAGTTATTCGTCCACAATTCACGACAGAATTGGCCTCCTTCATAGATCTTCGCCTGGAAACATTGCCCGGCGCAAAGTACGATTTATTAAGCTCCTGAATTTTAAACTAAACTGGAAGAAGACTTATTGTGCAACAGGATGTAGAAATTTAATATTTTACCGATCAGAATATAAATATGAACTTTGTAATTTAAGTCTCATGTCAATCAAGTTTGCACTACTTGTTTCGCGTGACAACAAACTTTAATGAGTCTTGTTCCGTGAACTTCCTTGAGCGAAGGACATCCTGGCAAAAGCTTTGGTTAGGAATGACTACCTATTTCCACGAAACTACGAATTTGCGCGTCAATTACGTTGTGTTTTTAAAGACTAAAAGAAACCCCAGCTTTTAAGCCGACGAATGCGAAAATGTGAACCTCATGTGCGAATAAGTCTATTTTGCTGGGAGGTAAATCACTCTCATAGAGAATTTTCTAACCACATTTTGGATTATCCTCCTTTCCTACGAGGAGGGCAATCCAAGCGTGTAACATTATAACAGGAAGCATTACTTATGCCTAATTAATTAAAAATTGACAATTCACCACAAATTAAAATTTAATACGACCGGTTTCAATATAACTATATCGTCATCAGGTCCGATGGTGAGGTCAGGTTCACCTGATGATGATGTAGTTACATTGAAACCGGTCGTATTTAATTTCATTTTGTGGAAAATTGCTAATTTTTAATTAATTATGATATTCCACCATTCCACGCCTGAAACGTCCCTTTTTATTACTTCAAAATAAGAAGGAAGGAAAAATGTTTACCTTGAAATCGCGAATGAAGAGACGCTGATTTTTATGGCAACACGGCACTAGCGTACCTGCACTTGGTTTCAGTTGAACGCGACACATTCCCCTACGAGAGGGCCTCTGGTCTCATCTAGTCTGTGACACACTCCGTTGGAGATGAGAAAGATCGCTTCCGCCTTATGCTTTCTCTTTAGTAATGTTCGTTGTTACCGTTTCTCCCGCTAGTGGGGTCACAACTAAGGCAGATGTCCGGTGTTCTACGCCAACATAGCGTAATGAGTCGCTGATGTCAAGTGATTAACCGGCCCAAGATTGACGACCAAGGCACACATTTTGCTGTTGTACTGTTCCCATGAATATGTAGGTAATTGCAAAAAAAAGCCATTGTGTCATCCGCAACAGGTCCTTTGGCAATTATTAATCTTGTCTGGAATGATTTGTCTTCTGCATGACTACTGTCACGGGTATGAATGATCTCTCTGGATTTTGGAGTAGCTCTGAGTTTATACAGTTAGTTTGACTTTTCTATAGAATTTCAGTAAACTTTTTATCTCCCACTTGGGGCCCTGGATATCTCGCCCGGAAATAAACTTGAGAACAATTGTTTCGGGACCACATTGTTTCGTCTAGGTCTTTCTACTGTGTCAAAAAAGGCAAAATTACGAGATTTTTCAAGTTTTTCAATTGATGAATGTTTTTGACTTAAACGTTTGCAATGCTTTCTTTCAGGAAGGCCGTCACGAATTTGTTCCCAATCTGCTTCGAGGCTTTCCAAGTTCTATGCCAGAATTTACTTATCTGATCTGATCGTCGTACAGTGTTGACCTCCTGGGGTTCAATTTTTCCGATATATTTTTCATATTTGTCTTCGTGATCTTGAAAAAGTCCTATGAACACATGGACCTTGAAAAAAAGTAAATTACGAAGTAGGCAAATTGTCTAGGACCCATGAATTACCATAGACCATTGTCATTTTCAGTGCCCAATAATTACTGTTGCTCCTAAATTAATGGTCACTGACTACTCGCATATATAATCTTATTCTCAATTGGTCATACAGTGCATCGAGTTTCATTAAGAAATAATGTCTTTAAAACCAAGGTTAGTTTTTTCGGTGAGTTTAGAGAGGCGCAATCCACAATCACGTTCTGGGGCAGTTCTATCCTATGCTGCGTACTGTTTCCCAGAAAGTACTTCTTATGTTTTAAATGTCAAAAATCAACTTTTCAGCTGTAGTTGTTAAGGGGCGTCACTATGATTACAACCCAAGACCTATCATTTCAATATAGGGTTAATTTATTTGATCAAAGCCTTGTTAAATTTTATAGTGCTTTGTTATAATAGAATATTTATCTCTTTCCTATGTCCGCAGGTATTCATATTTTAATTTGAGTGTATAATTAAACAAGATGTACGACCTGATATACGTCCCGTCCACCATTAAAGGTTTACCCATGGTTAATCGAAAGGCGCTGAGTTGATCTTATTCCAGGAAGAGTTCTCTTCCTTTTGGGAGTTCACTGGATGGTTTTCGGTTTCTTCCACGTTTTGTCATGCCACCCCCGCACCGATGGTGCGGTTACTTTCACCCCCTGACGCGTCCAGTTTCTTCTGTTCCACTCGAGGACGCTTTTTGGGAGAGGTCGCCAAACGCCGGTCCTTGTGGACCAGTAAACTCGACAGGAACCAAAAGTCAGCGAATCAATTTGTTTTTCTTTCCACCCCGGTGCCACTAATTAATTTCTCATGATAAAGTGGGGAGGAAATTATTTTCTGTGCGCTTCCACATTTGCGTGGGTGCTTTTGACTCGTCCTAAATTCGAGGTCAAAGTCGCTGGGATGTATCGGAGGGGGACGGTGCGGTCCACCGTTAAGCGAATCCCCGAGGTAGCGAATCATCGCGGCAGAAGTTCATTTCGAAAAAAAAATTTTAATTAAAAAATTAATAATTTTTTTGAAGAGTCTCGTGGGGAAAATTTCCAAAGATTTAATGTATTTTCATCGCAATCAACAGCGGGATTATTTTTTCTTTTTCATTCGGTGAACGTTGCCGCACGGTTTCATAATGGCCGTGGAGGTCGGAGTCTGTGTTTATTAGCATCAAGTTCCCTGCGTCTTCCGTGTACCTCGCTTTGACACGAAGTTCCGCTTCATGGAGCGGTTCAGCGGTGCGTTGCCCGCGGGCGCTTGGTGACTCAAAATTAAAATTGGAGTTGCAGGGAAGTGAAGGTGGGGAGTGTTATTTCATCCAGGTTTTTGCCTGAGGGCAGAAAATTGAGTTTACCGAAATGCCGCTTCCTCAAACACTGATGGAAATGGCGTAACAAATGCAGACTGAATGTATGCGTCTGCCTTGGATAAGTCGGTCTGCTCCCTTTGTTTTCCTTCAACACTTTCAAGCACCCGGCCAAAGTTTTGCGCTAATGTGTAATTTCCTCATGGTAGTTTTATTTTGTTTTTGATTCCTTTGTCAAGTATGCTCTTCTTGTTAGGTGCTTATCAAGTAATGCTCATTTCGTACTGCGTTTTCCTGTTGGATCGATCAAGTGACGCAGATGTTATGTGGCGATCATGACATCATCATCACACTATTATATGAGCTGATAGTTAAGTGTTCAGTAGGGTGTGTTATTGAAGAGTATTTAAAACCCAGAACAACGGTGTTGTCGTGATTCTTATTTTACGCCCTACGGATACGATGCCCTTTGCAAACGTATTCCATCTTCATGTTTTAGACAAAAATTAGTTTTTGTTAACGCCGAAAAAAATATATCTTCCTTTCGGATATGTGTACCATAAATATCGATGAAGTAGCGTTAATTCTGACCAAAACATGAAAATTGCCTCGATATTTTTTGCGAAAGTACTCCCTAGTTTTTATTTTAGCCTTTTTATTCTTCGATAGAACGAAAACGTGAACTTCACGTTCATTTGGATTTAATGCATTTTTCATTATGCTTGAATAAGAGGCCATACCAGTGTATGGTGGGAATGCGTCGTGAAGGTTGTCGGATATTCTTAGCACGGTTTTTAGCATAAGGGGAAATGACACGTAAAATGAGGTTGTTATTACTTGCGACACGCTTAATTTACTTGAGTTCCTGTTAACCTGTGTCCGTGTCGCAAGTCGCACGTGAAGTCCTCTTGGTAACTCTCTTTCAGATGGCTAAGGAATGACAACATTAGCGCAGCTTGCCTCATTGTCAGCCAACCCTAAATTGATCAGTGGGTGCATATTATGAAGTGAGATTAGCTAGACGTCTTAGTAACGGAGTAGAAGCAAGACCCGAAAGCGAGTGCCTGAAATTAATGCATCTTATCACTTTAGGGTTGACTATATAAATATAGGGCGCCATGAAGTTGTATTTTTTTGAAGAATTCGCACACTGAAATGGTAGAGCACCAAAAGATTCGAATACTAATTGTTCGGATGTTAAACTAATGATTTGATTCTGCGAGGGAAGGATAGAGTATTTATTATGTTTATCGATCAGCAGTCGAATCTTTTCCTTTTGTGCGTCACATCCAACGTATAAAAATAGTGTGGGGCAACGGTAATTACCTCGGTGTCAGCAAGAAGCTAAAGAGACCGACCAAGGTCAACAAAGAGTCGTCAGCGCATAATAGTGTTTTACGACGTAGGATACGTTTCATCGAGTTCTGCTACGTGAGGTCACCGTGAAGGGAAGAAATCTCTTGGAAAGAAATCGTGGGTCCAGCGGCAGAAGGTGAGCTCACTTAAAAGAAGTTCACAGACCATAGATTTATAGTGCCGCTCCATTTCATCAAAGGTAGTGTTTCTTTACGTCTTCTGTGTACAAAGGTGCGTAGGTATAAGATCAAAGAAAGGTTTGCTCGGGACTCTTGTTGTTAAGCCGATCCCCCCCCCCCCATTGCATCACCAAGGTTATCAAGAGGGATTTACCTTCCCCGCACTCTCCTTCACGTCGTTATTCTTCCCCCGCAAGCGAAAATACCTAATAGTTCGCCTTTTCCTTGAAGCGGATGCGAATCACAAGAGCTCACGCAGGTCGCAAAGAGATTTTCCTTGTCTCTGCGTGCGAGCTGCACGACCAGCGTACCAGAGTACCTTGTTGAACGGCCGATCGTAAACCTTAGTTAGGCCGAGACAAACATTTTATTTGTTGCCGGGGGGATCAGTAAAAAAAAACATAATGCGAACGCTCTTAAAATGCCTTCATGGCATGTATTTAAGATATAAAGAATATATGTAGCACACTTAATGAGAGTTTTTATTGATTCAAAATCAGTTCCATTCGATAGAGATAGCAAATTGTACGATATGTGGAGCGAATGTTTTATTGTGTGAGTGAAACTCTGTGAGCCGAATGATCGTGAGTAATAGTAGCCCTTGCTATGCGTCCCACGCTCGCTAATTCCCTCTCCAAAGCGTTCTCCGACTACGCGCTTCTTGCTCTAAGGGTTAATGTGTTTGTGTAACTGCCATCCACGTTGTTTCCGCTACTTATGGATTGATATTTGTGATGCTTCCGAAAAGCGGTGATAATTTTCTTCCTGTTGTTGTCCTAAATCTTGGATGTCTTTGGATGGCGAGTCTAACGAGGAAGTGATTCATGTAATGGACGTCCTAAGCGTCAGTTAGGATTCAGCTATGTTTTGATTTCTCTTTTGGTTGTTTTTGTGGCCGCCCACCTTACCTAAAAGTAAAGTGGGTGGCCACCGGTAATCGGCAATAAAGTAACCGAGATACCCCCAATATATATTATCTTCTATCTCATATCCGACCAGTAGCTCGACGATCTATCCCTGGACTACAGCGACCTGCGATCTATGTTATATATATATATATATATATATATATATATATATATATATATATATATGCATTTACATACACACATGCAAAATGATTCAAATAATTCAGATCATGATAAATACAGGTACGTGCACTATGGTTTCTAAGTAAGGTATACTCCTAACTGATAGTAACAAGAAGAACTATAACCAATACTAGATGGAGATAAAGACATCGTACTAGGCTATTTGGATTGAAACAAGAATTATACAAATATACCTCCCCCCAAGCGCGGTGGGATACAATTAATCAGATCTCTTATCGTGGGAAAACGACGTTTCAAATCTATCACTTCTGCACTTAATATCTCTAATTTTATTGACATGATATCTACTACCGTCGTACGTTGCGGCCAATCAAACATTGTCAGGGTCATTGCTAAAGAGGTCTCCTTCCAATTTATGTAAGGGATTTATCTGTAATTTAACCTTCGCCCCGTGAGTGATTCCCAAACTAGCTCCTGTACGCTGCACGAAACGTTTTGCCCTGGAGACGTGTAAGGGTAACGCCTAGGTATTTAATGGAGGCTACTCTTTCTATTTCGTTATTTTTGATGAAGCAGGCGTTCGGGATGCGACTACTCCTGCTCCAAATATCCATTTTTACACGCTTTTTTTAAGTTGGAATGAAATTGCCAAGTTTAACGCACCCACGTTGAATTGCAATAAGGTCGTCTGCTGAAGTTCCTTTCTTCTCCGGAATATGGGTGTTTTAATTTTCCAGTCCATCCATATGTTCTTCTTTTCTATTGAAGCCTCAACGTTCATTACGACGGCTTTGTGCGGTTTTATCAATGTCTTGCTCGCGACGTCAATTGTTCGCTAATTCGATTCCCCTGAATATTCTTTTGAAAAGTTGCCATTTGGGTTGACGAGCTCGCTAGATCAACCAGGGAAGACCATTATTTTTTGCTCAAGTTGCCTCACGGTCACCGTCATCATTTTTATTTTCGTTCCTGAAATGAAAAATAATTCATCCTCCATCCTTGCGGTCTCCCTCAGCGTCGTATTGCTCCCATTTGCCAAGTCTCTAGCAGATAGATTTGGCCATTTTCTTTCACTTTCCATGTGTTCCTCTATCGCGAGCCTCCCTCTATTTTCCATCCGTCGGGCTTGGGTAATTTTTCGCGCAAATGCCGGCGAATTAAGAACGAACGTCCCCGACACGAATGACTCGCATCCCACTCTTGGGAGTTCCATTTAATCTCGAAATGTCAAGCTTGCTGGAGTTGGGAAGAAAAAAGCCGCTGCGAAAATTTTGTTGAAAGAGTGGCCACTTGGAGTGATGATGAGAGGATAGGCCAAACGCGCGCTGGCAACAAAATAAAATTTTGGTGAATTCCCGAGACCGGGGGGAGGGGGGGTAATGGAATACCCCCACCCCCTAATTGCCCTTCCCCGCTACACCCCATGTCTCCCCCTTCCCAGCTTTGTTTCCCTCTCGGGTGGATAGGAGAGGAAGTCAAACACGCCTCGGGAGAGATTCTGGTATCCGTCGCTCGAGGATGTGGAAGAGGATAGGCGTGAGTCAGTTGAGTGGCTTTTCCTAAAGAGGCAAGGGAGACAGGAAGGCGAAGAGGGAGGGGGGCGGTGTGGGTCGCTCTTCCGCGTTAATGCCTCGGCCCTCTCTCCTGCCACCCATCCTCCTTCGCCATCCTCCCTTCCCCGCACCTTTCTCTCTGCCCTACTCCTGCCCTCCACCCTCTCTCTGTCACTCGCTGACACGGTGGGTGGGTGGTTGGCCTTCCGAATATCGATTGAGTCGGATGCTGCTGTTGCGACGCGATGCACCGGTCGGGCAGACGCCGCCGCCGCGACCAGGGGGTGGTGGCGGCGGTCTCCGGGGGTCAGAAGTGGGCGTGGGATGGGGTGAGAATGGGATGCAAGTGCGGCGATTCTGCGCGCGATCGCCTGCACCCCCCGACGAGGGGCGGGGGAGTGTGCTTCCACCCCCATCTTTCAGCCCCCCGCTCGCACAGGGGATGGCATAATGTTTGCATCGAATGGACTTAAATTAAGGTACCCCACTGAAAATCATGTCCATACTTGCATGAAAATCAATTGTGGAATATCTCATGACCATGTAAAAAGCCAGCTAGCTAGCAATGGAAGCTTCTACAGATTTCGTGGAATGGGTGTCTCAATATCCAGGACAGTAGGAATGTAGAAATGTATACTATATGTTCTCTTTTTGGTAATCATGTTATCTATATCGTATTTCCAAAGTTATTTTTCTTCTTTAATGAGGTTCAAGGTTTGTTTTAATTTTTGTAATGGAATGCAATAACAATATTAAATCAATAACTCTGGACGACCACCCGATCAAACCGAACTGCGCAGAGAGTAAAATGAATTAATTTTAAGAATAAACTTAGTCGATATTTACTCAGGGTCAGTTGAAAGAAGGGGCTATGAAGTTTCAAGCTAGCCCAAATAAAATCAATCTATAAATAATGGTAAGTGAAATTTTGTTTTCCTCATCACATGGATAGCAATTATTAATAATTAATTGAGTGGACAAGTATTTTTTTTCAATGATAAACTTACATAACGTTTAGCTCTAACTGATAGAGCAGGTATATACTCCATTATAAATTTACTAAATACAGAATTAACTTAACATCGAACGACTACCAGGCACAATGCTTTAAATTTTTAATTCATGTTTGAATGCTCCACTTTATAGAGTTTATTGAAAGATTTATATGGCTTACTTTTCATGTATATCATATGACAGCAGTCGATAAATTTTACATGTTGATATGTAAAATGTTCGTGCATTTTGGTTATATACCATTTAAAATGTTTTGATGCATCGATGCCATCATGGTCTCCTCTTTAAGTTTGGGGTAAGGAAGCGGTAGGGGATGGCGAGAGATATTTCGATTTACGGTTAATTAATATATATATATATATATAATATGTATTTATATATATATAGTGGATTACATGAATAAAGGATGAATCAGGAAGAATACGGTTGATTGTGAGTAGGGGAGATATCAATTTGTGTTCTGAAAATTATTGGGCCTCCCGGAAATCAAATACAACTCAATCCGCTCGGCGTCATTGTCGATACCTTTTTTCGATTTTTTGTACAAATATGAAGTAACCGAAGAGGAAAACATACATGTATCACCCTTAAGAGTGGCACCGGTGATTTTTGTATGTTTCATGATAGAGAACCGCGGAAGTTGAACATCAGCTTGATAAAACGTCTTCATCATATTGTCACAAATAGTGACCAACTCATGGCCACCATCAGGAGCTTTTCGATTCGGTGTAGGCTTTCAAAGATCGCAAAATAAATGCTACACCTATCTCCCTTGGGTCCCAGAGCTCTTCTTCCCAGTCCACAGTCTGTTCTGCATAATTTTCATCAGTTCTTCGTTTATACACGTACCACTATCCTTTATGGCGCCCGACATTACTCTTCTTTCTGTCCGTCTTCTCCTTTGTTCAAAATTCTAAATTCTGTCGCCTACTCCAACATTCCCCTATCTTTTCTCCACATATCCTCCTGTGGCGTTTTTTGCTCTCTTCGAATTTTCTCTTAATTTCATAATTTTCCGTACCCACATCGTGGAGCCTTATATATGGGTGTCTGCACTCATTCTTTTTTCATATACAGGTCTGTATGTCAGGTTTCTGAAGAATGAATTGCGACCCTCAACTTAATAGTATTCATTATCCTTTTCATTTCGTCTTTAGTTCAGTCCCGCTCGTCATTTTCTTCTCTTGATGTTTCTTTTTTTTCCGACACAGTTAACCTCCTAATCACACTATTTCTACTCTCATTATGTCCCAAATTAGACTGCCTGCAGCATGCGCGTACTCCCCATATTAATTGTTATTCGTAGCCTTCTTAATTTGGGTGAGACTAATTCTTTCATTTCCTCACGATTTAATTTACTCCCTGCGCTACACATACCTAAGAGTGTTCTTCTGCAATTATCGCATTATTTGGCTGACTGGCTAACTAAAACTTCATATCATCCCTAAATGTGTCTGACGAAAATGGTATAGTGTTCATTGTAGTTTTGTTGCGTCTAATTTCGAATGGTTGAAATTTTTGTGAACTCTGCCATGTTTATTTTTATCTTTCAATTTAATAATTATTGACAGCAGTTCAACGGCATATTTAGATTGTTGATGTACTAAGCTCTTTTGAGCATCACTATTCTCATGAGCCCTGCATATCTCTGATATGTTGACCCTGACAGCTTGCATTACTATATACCATCGCGTTAGGTTAATTTGTAAATTATAAATTTCTCCTAGACGCCTTTAAGCCTTAAATAGTTACGGATTCGGCTTTTTATAAGATCAAATTTTTCATTCGGGCGTACTGTATAAATGCACGGAAAAAGCTCGCTCGGGAAGTCATTGAGACTTTGCTGTCGTGTTTCCCTTTTGTTCTCTGAAAGGGGAACTCGGCGTTCGCTTAGCTAAACGAGTGCGACTGTATAGCGTTTTGTGCGCACTCGTGGCCTCCAGATAGGCGCCAGCTCGGGGCGAAAGGGGATAAATAAAAGAGAGAGAGAATCGCAGCAGCGTGGAGCGAGGGTGCTCGACGGCGACGCTCGAGTTGTGGAAAACGTGCCTGACTTTTGCTCAGCGGTGTCCGTGGCTTCCGTGGAGTTTTCCTTCGTCCCCCCCACCCCCCACTCCTCCGCCCGTCACCCCCACCCTCTCTTCGTCCTTCGCCCGAGAGAAAAGGGGGGTTTGGAGCTCTCCTTACCCCCTCGCTGCACCCAGAGAGGGGGCTCGAGAGGCACTCCTGTTGCTCGCAGGCAAAAGCCGTGTCCCCGGAGGGGCAAATAGGGTGTCGGGGGATGAGCGGGGAGGGGGAAGGGGTTGACGATGGGTTGCAGGCGGGCAACCAGCTCGCCCCCGACGGTCTCTCCATTTCAATCGCTCGTCAACGCAGAGCGTTTGCCGAGTGACGCCCGTGAAAAGGCTGCGGGAATGGGCTCGATTGAGTTATGTGGGGCGGGCGGGAAGGCGTTCGTTGGCGATCCCGTGCATCCGTTAGGTCGTTATAAATCAAGCGCATCAAATGAAACGGTCGTACTTTCGTCCACCTCGCGGCACCTCCTAAACCTTCCTTAAAAGAGTAAATGAAATATGGAATGTGATTTTCATTTCTTTTATAGGGTGCGGCAACATAACTTCCTTTTTTGAAAGCGTTTTGCGTTTGAAAAATGGAAGTTATGTTGCCGCACCCTGTATTAAGTTAAGAATTCGGCAGGGGTCATCTATTTTCATCATATTTCCTTGGACACAAATTCTTTAGCATAGATTTAAGTATTACACATCGTAATATATTAGAAAACTGAATTCCATGCTTTCATTGTCGAACTCTTGTAATATCTACCGTCAGGATATTTGTATTCATATTTATAATTGCATATTTCAGGGAGTATTCTGTGAAAATATAAATATGGATAAATATTCTATTTCTGATATACTACCTTGATCAAAAAGTTCCCGGAATAACCACCGTGTGGCGCTCCCATCGTTCCGATTTGAGTTCTGTTTTTTTTGTTAAATTGGTACATCTGTTGTTGATATTCCCTTTAAATCTTAGTGTCATAACTTGACATTTGCAAAAGTTACGTAGCCAAGAGTACATCTATCTCTGTGTGTGTTGGCGATTTTTTACAATTGCAGAAATGGATTTAAATTTGCAACAACGAACTTGTATTAAATTTTGCGTAAAAAACGGATTTAGTGGCGCACGGACGTTGGAAATGTTGGAAAAGTGTTTCGGCAACGATTCTCTAAAAAAAACGGTCGTTTACCAGTGGCACGAGCGGTTCAGAAGTGGTCGTGAGTCAATCGAAGATGATGAACGCAGTGGCAGACCATCGACATCGAAAGTCGGTGAAAAAATTGATAAAGTAAAAGAAATGTTGGTCAATAACCGCAAATTAACCACCAGAGAAATAGCGGAGGACATGAACATTGCCTATGGATCCGCCCAAGACATTGTGGTTAATGATATGGGTTTCCGTCGTGTAGCAGCAAAGTTGGTGCCAAAAGACCTCAATTTCATGCAAAAAAGAGACCGTGTTGACGTCGCAAAAGACATGATTTGCGAGGCTGAATCCGATCCCACATTCATCAAAAGGATCATTACTGGAGACGAGACGTGGGTTTATGAGTACGACACGCAATCCAGACATCAGGCAAGTGAATGGCGTTCACCAAATGAGCCGAGACCAAAAAAACCACGTCGTTTTCAGTCAAAAAAGAAGGCAATGCTGACGGTTTTCATGGATTACAACGGTGTAGTGCATCATGAATTTTTGCCAGAAGGCCAGACAGTAAACAAAGAGTATTATTTGGGCGTTATGAGACGTTTGCGTGAAGCAATTCGCCGAAAGAGACCAGAAATGTGGGCAGAAAACTCGTGGATTTTGCACCATGATAACGCACCGTCGCACAGTGCTATCATTATTCGTAATTTTTTGACGAAAAATGCAACAAATGCCATCCAACAGCCACCGAATTCACCTGATTTGGCTCCCTGTGACTTCTTTCTGTTCAATCGAGTTAAAAAACCATTACGGGGAACGCGTTTTAGCAGCCGAGAGGAAGTAATGGAAAAATCGCAGGAAGCACTGATGGACATACCGAAAACCGAATATAAAAAATGTTTCGAGGATTGGATCAAGCGCTGGCATAAGTGTGTTGCAGTCGATGGGGATTACTTTGAAGGGGACAATATAGATTTAGATGAATAAACTTGTATTTTTAATTTTCTGAATAAATTCCGGGAAATTTTTGATCAAGGTAGTAAATAGCCAATTTATATGTTTTAAATCCATTTAATAAATTCGAGGATGACCGGATTTTTACTGCGTAGTCATTTTCAAGGTAAAGCCTCGACCAAGTCAGTTTGGTATCATCCGTTTACTTAAGACTCGTTACATTCCTTCATATAAAGTATACGTTCGATTTTGTAGTTAAGTGAAATTTGACATGAATTGAGATTAGATGAGGGCTAAGGTTCTGTTGAATTAATTTCATTCGGACTCGTATCCGGAAAAATAATGCATTGGAAGTCGAATGATCGTGGCAAAAAGGTCATTCTGCTAGGAATCTCCTCGTGGGTACGAGGGTGATCAAATGTGTTAAATGCCCATGGAGATGAGACAGGTATTGCCCCAGGATATGGTCGTCGGACCCGTCTCGCCACGTGTAATGTACCCACTTACCCTCAGCCAAATATAACCGCTGCGTTTATGGTAATTTTATTCTAGTCGTCTACTCCCGATGGTGATCCTTCGGGTTCAAAATCAATCCTAAACCTGCAGAAGCGAACCGAATTATATGTTGAAAAATAAAGAAGCGTGAATCCACACACAACTCAGGAAACCGACAAGGGACGTGGCAGGGGATAAATTTACACCAGGCATGCACAGAAGTGCTCCCGTCACGTTATCTTCGGGTGTGATTGGCGATTATAAAAAAATGTCATATGAAGTAATGAAAAATTGCGAGTGTGAAATTCGTGGTGAAGAGACTATCACCATTAGCGGAGAGATCCTGCAGATTAAGAAATCAGAAATCTGTACCAAATCCCTTTGAAAAAAGTTAGTAGTTCCTAGATAAAAAAATTAATTAGCAATAAGCTCGAGCAAGGGTAGTGGATTCGCGGATTTTCAGGATATTTTGGACGGATGTGGGGTTCGGGGATCGTATTAACAAAATCAGGAAATTTGTTTTGGCGTCGTACATAATTAACAAGTTGGTAGGGGATTGATGGTCGGGACTCTGCAGTGACGACTTGGATATGGAGAGAGAGAAAATGGTACCCACGCACCAGGCCGTTGAAGAATGAAGGACGGGCGTGAATTGGAGGCTTTTCACGTGTAGCCACGGGTAAAGATTTGAGATAATAACCTGAATAGAATAAAAGACAATTTTGAAAGGGTGTGCCGAGAGGAAGCTTCCTGGAGATATCGGTAGGTGATGTGGATGGAGGAGACACTGGGAGGTATCCGGATTCCGACTGTTGTGATACAAGGGATGAGACTGATGTTAGGTAAGCGTGGGGAGGTGGGGGAAATACAAGACTTCTTGGATGGGTGTGTGGATGACGTAAAGGGCGGTGGGAACTATAAGCTTGGGAAGTAGATGACTTAGGATAAAACGTGTTCGTCCTGTTCATAAATATTTAGGTGGCTTTTATTCGTGGAATAATCGTTGCGCTATTCGTCGCAGTCTGGTTTCGTTCGATTGAGTTGACTTCCTCCACGAACTTTGACTTATAATTGAGTACGTAAGTGGGAGAAATGCACGGCATATTCTATGTTTTCAGGCTTAACTTAGTGGTAATCCATTATCACTGAAGTCAAAAAAACAATGTATCTTTTTATTAGGTTAGATTCAACGCATCAGCGTCATCCTCAGGTACCTTGATGGTATGTACCAGAGGTTCTTGAGAATGACGTCGATGCGTCGAAACTAGTCGTACCTAATAAAAAATTTGGTGGAAAGATACATATTTTTTACTTCAGTGAAATGCACGACATTTTTACTGTTTGGTGAGACAATTCCCAGTCGTTAAAACGTAGCTAATACTTTTCCGCCGTTTAAAAGACATTTATTTCCTTTCCCGCACTAATCGATGACATTATTTCACGTAACTATCATTGTAAATGAGCAATTCTCGTCACTGATAAAATTAATCGATTTCCAGGCCCGAAAAATGCCCAGAAATCCATCCTTGAAATATAGCGCACCGTTCACTCCTACGTAACTGCCCGTCGCCCCATGGTGTTTCGACTCATGGGTGGTCATTTCGACTCATAATTAATCATCTTTGAATCATTGCATCAGTTAAAATTGCACCGAAGAAGTTGATTCTGATTAGGAACATAAATTAATTGAATGATTTAAACTCGCAACTCTTAAGGAGTTGGTTTCCCACTTGAGAGATAATAGTCACAGCTAGTTTTGTTGCCACCACGTTTGCTAGGTCGGTCGTCATTTATGTTAGCTTTTCGGAAACCTATCTCTTATGAAAAATCATTATTATTCAACGGAACTGATTACCAGTGTATCTGCATATTGCCTGGAAATATATTACCTACAGCTTAATAATTTTTAAGAAATAAATGGGGAAATTCATGGGAAAACCCCGAAGAAAATATTTATCTTCGCCATTTAGCTTAAAGAAAATATTTATCTTCGGGATTTAGCTTAAAGGATCAGTGTCATAATAACTTTCCGTAAAAGATAAAATCAAGTAAAAACATCTCCGGGGGAGATTAGGAATCTAGAATGGGAGTATTTGTGAAACTCGAAAGCGTAGGAAAATATCTTATTTTACGGTTTACCTAAAAGTGCGAAAATTGTCAAATCTTTTGAATTTTGCCTGGAAGCGTGAAATGTGGAATTCACTCCCCGAGCTGGAGTAACCCTGATTGAGATAAAGGCGAATCTCATCGGTTGATGCAAACAGATATTTAAGTCTAACCATTGGCAAAATCGATTTCTTCCCCACAAAGATAAAGGTTTATGTGCTCATGCTGAGATTATGAAATTTTATTTTTTGTTTAAAAGCTGAACTTGTTTGCCTAACGTCGCTCGGGGATACCCGACCAAAATGATGAAAAGTATTGATTTGGAAATTTGCCATTGGACAGGGAATAAATTGCAATTTTGGAGGGTTTATTTCATTTCTTCGAAGTTGTGTGTAAACGTGCGTCACCTGTTCGATGTTTCATATGATTAACGGCCTAGATGCTTTCAAGAAATAGCTTCGAAATGCGTTGTACATTGTAATGCAAGTATAGGGTAAATGTATAAGTCTAAGTTATGTACTTAAAATGAATTTCCATTAATTAGAGCCTACTGCAGTATCCAATATTAATAACTATATTTAATGGATGGTTTGCCTTTGGTATACATCATACCTTTTCTTATTCTAGTGAGCTTAATTGTCTCTATAATTGATGGACTCGAACTCGTATGGTGAAAAGCTTATTATATCCAAACTCGCCGTAATTGTGAACTTACTTTTCATTTAAACGAATATATATTTCATTTATCATCTACTGGTACGACGTGTTATACCAGTTAAATGATGCAATCACGTACTTGAAACTCCTGTAAAAGAAGACGTAATTTCAAATTATGTGAAACTTAAACCGTGAGTGAGTTTTCGAGTAGTATACGTAAATTCTGCCAATACTAGGAACAACAAAAGGAATATTTTAGAAGAGAGGGCGAATTTAAGACCGTGTAAAATATAATAAGGTAACATTTAGGAAGATGAGCGAAAGCTGTTAATTCGTCCGAAGGATAAGTTTTTGTTTAGTCTGTATTTTTCCCTGATTTTCGGAAAAAAGTAGCATAAAAATGTATTATAAATGATTAATTTGGGTTGTTGCGGTAGAACTGTGATAATAAATTGGACTGATTTCCTACCAATTATATTCTAAGAATAGGCTAAGAAGGATACGTTTAAGCAAGTCGTGGGGAAAGAGAAGACGCGGGAAACTATTTGGTCGTGTAATGAATAGAAGTAGTTTTCAGAATGCCGTAATTTGAGGAACCAGAGAATGAAAGAGCTATGTAGGAATGTTTAGAGTGAGTCAGGGAAATCATGTGAGGAATGACATCAGTGCAAGGCGCGATGAAAGCCTGTGGGGTTGCAACAGTCTTTTTAGAATCGATTACCCGATGGTGATGATGAGGACGTGGCAAGAGGATTAATTAATTAAATGTTTTGAACATAAAATACTGAGAACAATTACCTTCTTCCTATGGAGAACTAATAGATGAGGTTCTCGTCTCTTATTATTTCGTTGGCGACTGTATTACCCGCTAGTGCAGAGTTAGGAACTATTACTCTGCGGTGGCAGAAAGGAGGAAATAGGGAAGTGAAATATAAAAAGGCAAGCAGAAAGTATGAACTGAAAATGATGAGTAATACACGTATTAAATTCTGTAGTATTGTTGTCTGTTAGTTACTTGGCACCTGGTGAGACACCCGGAGGATTTTGCTGGGATGAACTCCAACCTCCAATGAGGCAGCTTCGATGTCACTGCTAGGTATTGTATTTCCGTTATCGATCCCATCGATTTACAATGCATGCGGTCATAAATAACTCGGCGGCAGTGTAGCGTCATGGTTCATCATTTTCGTGAATGTCCGCATGCGGGGTTTCACTCCACTTAAATTTTGATTTTCCGACAATTGCACGTCATGTTCGTCGAGGCGTCTTTAATTTTGAAATATAGTGCGTGGAAGTTCATTCGCGGCGATGGTACGAGGGTAGGTGTGAGGTTTTTTTTAAATTTAGGGATGTAGACTTGGAGAAGAATGTAAAAGAATAAACTAGAGAGAGAGGGAAAGGGATTAAACGGCAATTTCTTTGGCCGAGGGGGGGGGGTAGTATGCTGCTAAGTGAAGTCAGAAGGAAAAATATTGGGTGGAAGAGGTATAGAGGTATTGATAGTTGGTGGGATGCCTAAGGCCGTCATAGACGGCTGAACGTTACGTGCAGTTAAGCTGGGAAGAGGGGCGTCGGAGAATTTTTTAAAAACCATAAACACAGTAATCAACCCGAAGGTCGGTTTGGTAGGTGACGGTTGAGTTCACCCAGTACTAAACCCGACGGCGTGCGAAGTTCACACATCAGGGTAGGGGGGCCAGTTCTTTTCCCTATGCCGGTTATGGTTTCCCAGGAAGATCTGGTACCAGAAAAATCACATAGCTTGGGTGGAGCTGCAGGTGTCCAGAGAGGCTTGCCCGGGAATCGAACCCGACCCCTCCGGTCAGTAGTCCAACGCTCTACCCCTGGACTACCTTGACCCACTCAGAGAATTTATGGATGGCTTTTTGGACGGGAGTGAAGACAGTCAAGGAGTGTGTGAAATTGGTAACCTAAAAAGGAAATGTCGAAAGGAGGAGTACTTATAGAATACCCACTGGCTACATAATATTTGTTAACGTCGATCTTAAACCTACTCTTGATAGGTATATTATTTATTTTATGTGTACAAAAACATTTGGAGATTACGTTCATCTGTTATGTAACTTACCCTGTCATTTTAATTCGTGGTGAAATCTAAACATAGCGGTGAAATTTTTCCGAGCATGGTCATTTTCTCTAATTCGGAAAACGCATAAAACGTGTCTTTTGTGAAAGCGAGAAAACAGTAATGGGTCCTTAATGCTCCTCATGTTTCTGCCTTTATAATTCGTCAGTTTTCGCAGCAAATTCCCGATGGAGGATGACCGAATCAAATTTCAAATCGTAGCGAGTTCGCGTGAACCTCACGTATTCACATATCGTTTTATTCGGTTGATTTTCGCGAGGACCGCGGTGCAGCGCTTTCAAACAGAACGCGACGAATACATTTCAATCAGGATTAATGAAACGTCGGTGTTTTCATGGTGTCGCGTTGACAAAGAGTCGCTTTTGCTCGTTTTGCTGGAGCAAAAAAAAATAAACCCACGAGGCAAGCCGTTTTGAAGAGCAGTGCACGCCGACATTTCCATTGAGCTCGCCGTGTGCTAACACACCGCGAGGCAGGCGTCGCGACGAAACGTTTGAGACCGACGTTACTCCGCTGACAGCTCTAATTAACGGTCTCGTTTTGATTAAAGTGGATGCCATGAAAGATATCAGAGTTAAGTGGAGAGCATCAGACCAGTCCTAGATTTGATGACGATGATTAATGATAATAGTGAAGACAGATCGACCGTGATATCTTACCACGGGAAGTGGCCGACATTGTCGAACATACCAATATCGAACATAATATTGGGGTCCATTTTCTATTTCAATGCGTTATAACTGAGAAATCAACTAAAGACTGACTGCTCGAGGAAAAAAACATATTATCCAATGTCGCTGTACATAATGATGTAATGTATTACTCGAACGTCAATGCAGAAGTGATAAATGACTAGACGTAATAAATAGGTTCGATTGAATACGATAGTAATTTGGAAATCTTAGGAAAACTTACAGAGGTAATAGCTCTGGTGCGTATCGAATTAATTTTCAGTTAGTGGCGTGTATGGAAGGAACTCTTCGTTTTTGTCGTGTTTTGCATTCTCCAATTTGATATCCCCATTTTCAAGCGTCAAATGTTCTATTTGCCTCGTCTTAATTTTGTCTTTCATGCACTCCGCCTTAAATCGAAGTACGCATTTGCTTAGATAATCTTAGTTAGCGTTGCGACCTTATTATCTGCTAAAGAATCGTCTTAATAAAAGAGTTTGTAGTTCAAGAAGAATGAATTGGTTCCTGGAATTTCAAGGGTAAAATTGTGTAGGAAAAACTTCTAATATTACTACATATTACCTAATATTACTATTACTTCCATTTTATAGTGAAGACTTTAAATATTTTTCCGTATATTTCCGAAACTTAGTCTTCAAGGAAAGATCTTGAACCTGAGTTAGTTCCTACATTTCACTTCATGCCCCCATCAAAAAATCCTCTGATATACGCTAAGCACCTTTCCACGGAATACCTTTAGTTCACTGTATTACCAATCATAGGCCCCAGAACATCCCATGAGATATAATAGCCCGGTAAGTCAAATTAAACTTTCGGTTAAATGGATAAAGGTGGAGGTAAGGAGCTACTGTGGAAAACAAAAAAAAAGTTTGTAGGATGGGGTGATAGTGGGAGTAGGCAGAAAAATTCGAATGAAGAGCAACTTTATTACAAAATAGGTGAAAAATATTGGAATTTTGAAGGCAGTGATGTTTCAGGTGCGCAGGGAGTTGGGTGAAGGTAATATAAGACTTTTCGACGATACGAAGGGTTTTAAGGAGTTGACGAAAGTAATATTTACGACAAAAATGTATCGATAGTCTTCCTATATTTCTGAAGACTTCGACGACCTGTGGTAGTGGTGTTCACAGGCTGTCAAAGGTCCTTGCCCGCGACACAATACCTACGTACTTTCTAAAAACGGCTTTCCCCTGGCACTGTTTGGTCTTGTCCCCTGGCATATCGACCGTCCCGCAGTGATGGTATTTCGACGGATTGCCTATCTTTCACGGGGTCACTCACGCGCAAGCTAGGCCGCTGGCCTCGCGCCCGAACCGTGTCGGAGGTGGGACCCGTAATGAGCCGTAGAATGATGAACATCATCCCTCCTAATGGAACTAAAACCGCGCTAATGCCTTGATGATGAAAAGCCATTAGCGCGGTTTAAAGTTGGAGTAATTAGAATTTACTCCACAGTAATGATACTCAGTCGGGGAACTCGGGAAAAGGGCAATAATGGCTCAATTTCTTCAAAAACTCAAGATAGAATCGGGAAAAGCGACTATTTTTTTACGTGGGGAACTTGGTATTATCAAACTGGGAATGTTCGATTGAAGTCGGGAATTCCCAATGCGGACGATGTTAATTTTATTTGCGAGGTCATAGTGTGTTTTCCGTGATATCGTCGGCTCGTTATTGCCATGAGGGATGATCCTCGTAAAATTATGTTGTCAGGGTCCAAACATTTATAAGGAAAATCGGAGGCAAGGGCAATATTTTCGTCGGGAAAATACTGTCTTTTCCTGTAGGTAAATGTCAAGAATGCGAATGTATAAAATAAATAGTTACCCTCAATGCCTCTTGAAGCAATTTTTTACATACTTAGTAGGTAGAGAAGGACTAGTGCCTCGTATTCAAGAGAGTAGAGTCTCGTATTCAAATCCTGCCGATGCCTGTGAACAATACAAGGAGGACTGACATAACTTTCAAGAAGATCGAAACTGGGGCAGCATCTGTCGAGTATCTCACATTGTATACCAGTGTGCGGTACCCCTGCGGTTTGCGAAATTCTCTCACTCAGGGGGATAGACCTCACCTTGAAAGGATATACATTATATTCCGGACGATATCGGTTACTGAATTGTTCTTTATGCTGATACGTGTAGTGGTTTGGGGTTAGAAAAGTCCAAATGTATTTTTTGGAAAATATATTATGATTTACGTGGAACCCTTGCACGATGTAAATGTTTTTTTTTGTCGAGGATTACGTGCACGAATGGTTTCATATTTCGATTTCATGTGCCCTCGAGCTCTTCTATAAACCTTGCCCAATTTCCGCAGATCAGGTTTTCGGATGATTATCTTATTTCTCTTGCAAAGTATATTTATAAACCTTCCAAGTAGTCTGTGGGTTCTAAGATGTATCAACATGGGGCGAAAATTTGAATAAGTCGTTATTTGCTTTCGCCACTTTCGAATCTGGGAACTGAGTATCGCGATTTTCGATTTGCTCTCGCTCTACTTCTTTGTTGAAAAGTTTTTCTTTTAATATGAGCATTCTCATAGGCCGTGTCGCAGTCCATTGGGCTATCGATTGAGAGAAACTGCGTTGAAACTTGTGTTTCCCCATCCTTTTTTTCGAAAAAGTTAATGGAAACAACATTTTGTATTCCGTTTGATATCCATCATTTACGCGACTTAAATTTTATTGTGTATCAATATCGAAATATTTCGATGTCACACCACAATTAAACTTTGAGGCTTACTGAATTGGAATTGTATATTCTGTAATAATGAAGCAATTTCACCAGGTATCGCTGAAAATTGCGTTTTTGCAAAATTAACTTCCTTAGAGTGTGTACTCTCTTAGAGCAAACGATTTTCACATCTCCGTTGCATTCTGTTGAGTTGCTCCCCAAATGTAAAGTTCGAGAGTGTTTCTGAGTGAGAATCCCTGAGACACCTGCGTCGTGGCTTGCCAACCGTGAAGGGCGACCTACGAGACCTACGACCTACGCCGACCTACGAGATTTCAACCGAGTGAATGATTTGCATGTATGCCATATTTCGGATGCACAGTTTTGCAATTTTGGACAGCGATCTTTGATATCTCTTAATATCGGCAAATGGAAGTATTTGAGCAAACAAATTTGAAGTGGAGTAATAGCATGTAATCGTAGGTGTATGTATTTTACCCAGCGGATTAGTGACTGTACGTTTGAAGTAATGAAGTATTTGCTGAACTAAAATGATTTATTTTCCTCCGTTAATTTCACGGGTCTCGATCCATGTTGCCTAGGCTTACGAAATCAATAACAGTTTGTGACATATATCTTGGCGCATCAAATCAATAAGGCGAGAAACAAAATATTAACCTAAGAAAATTTCGGAAAAAATTTTCAAGGCCCCTATATATTTCTCAAACTTAGAATTTGAACATTTCTAGTAGTTAAAATAAGTTTTGGAGTCTAGGATACCTTTTTCACTTAAATTCTGTGTGTTGAAGAATATTGAATCATACGAACTGATGAAATGCCGTATTTTTTTTATTTTAACGATAGGTTACAGGCCATCGGTCTCCATTTAATATTTTGAGCTAGCAATCTTTCATTTGGTCAAAGACTGTCCCAAATCAGCATTTTGAAGTTGACATCCTGGTTTATTTAAGTTGTGCCTAAACGGAAATGTAAGTCCGTGACTTAACGACTCCCGCGCGACTTCTACTAATGAAGTTGTTGATACGGATAATGCGGCTCTTTTTTTGTTGTTAAATGTCAAATAATCTCATAGGATTTAAGCCGTGGGACATCTTTCAAAAGTACGATTCATCTCCATAGTTATGCTCGCCAGCGTCGGAAAAATTCAGCAATGAAAGTTTTGGTTTCATCACTATACTTTTTTTCTTGAGTACTTTGACAAATTCCAAAAATTTCAGAGTTTAAGAGGACGCCTCGGTAGCTTAAGTGGCTAAAGCACTCGACCGGATATTGAGGGATCTGGGTTCGAATCCCAGTCAAGGCGAATGATTTTTACTCTCTGAAATTGTTCCATTCTTGAGTACTTCATTCTCATAGATAATTGTTCGATTGCCTCATCAAATTCGTGTGTTAAAACTCTTTCAAATCAAGATAAACCTACATGAGCCAACAATCGTAGTGCTCTCAACTGTTTACCTGAAGTGTTGGGTCCAAGAACATTGGCAATGAACAATTTGGTCATTTTATTTCTACTAGTCTTTAAAAGAACGAAATCGGTCCTTTATGTGGCGCAGCGACGCTGTTAGCCCGCTTCCACCACACTGACTGAGATGGAGAGTTCAGTCACCCCACGCTTAAATTTCCTGCTGCAAGGGCCGATTAGATTTTTTAAACAGTTAAATTTATAAGTTGTCGAGCCTCTGTTTCTCGTCCATTCATCCCTCTCCTTCCCTTATTTTACCTTTCCCCTCGCACCTTCTGTGTAATTACTTGGCAACCTCATCTAGCCTTTCCCGCCCACCCTTCGTGTCTGCCGGCTGGTGCTCTCACTGTCCCTCCACACAAGGAACCTCCGTAGTCGCTCTCAGTCTCGTAATTACGCTGCCGAGAGGCCGTCGGCGTCAGAGAATCCTGTTTACGATTTGCCGGGAACAGGGGAATCCCGGAGGGTGTCGTTGAGTCAACAAAAGCGTTCAACAGTTCTTATGCATAGCTGTACACGCGAGGCCCACATGAGCCGTGTTCGACCTCTGTCACGACGAGCGCCGGAGGGATATCCTCCCGGTGGGGTCAAGGCGAATACATCCCTGACGCCCAGTTGCGTGGTTACCCCGCAAACGCGAGTTAAATTGCCGCGTGCGACAAAAGGCTCGCGTCAAGCGTGTGAAGTCGTGTGAATCTCACTGGTGTTCGGTGAGGGAATACAAAGACGCGACTTTCGAGGCGCAGATAACCGAGTTTGAAGTTAAGAGTGATGAGCCTCAGGCTGAAACAAGCATCATGTTCGGGCCATGGCCGTTTTGGATCCAAAAAGAATTTCGCGAGCGAAAGAAAATATATCCGTAATAATTTAATGACGGATATTCACTGCGAAAGTAGGATAACGAAGACGTTTTAAATATGATGGGCTAAGAGAGGAAGCTGCGCTCCATCAAAACTACTGCGCAGCATCATGGCCATTAGGGAGTAAGCACAGGCGTAATTTTTTGCCCCGCCTAACACTAATTGAAATATAAACAATTTTTCAGCTCCACGCAGGAGTAAGATAGCCGTAGAGTGGAAGATTATAAAATGTGGGTGTGGCGAAGGATCGAAAAGGTGAAATTTGCAGAAAGACAAACAAAAGAGAAACTTTAAGGCATGGTGGGGAAGGAGAGGGGGCTGTTGGTAGAAATACAAAGGAGGCAGGAAAGATGGACGCAGAGCGTTTAGATCGGCGATGATGCGAGGGCAATTAGAAAATTTCTCGGAATGGAGTAGAAATGCTAACGACTGCGTAACTGGTTTATTAACGACTGTGATAGAGGGGCGAACGTTAAGCAAACGAGAAAGAGGTAACAATATGATTGACATGTCGGACAGAATGAAGGGAGGAAGGAAGGTGGCGGAATTAAAGAAGGATTCATCGGTTGTGCCCATTGTCAGGTTTTGTTTTGTTGATACAGGCAAGTGAAAACTTCTCTTAATCGGTATAACACCGATAATAATAATAATTTTAAAGTGTTTTGTGATTGTGAAATCTGGAGGGAATGCAGTCTCATCATTTTCTCGGTTTTTAACCGGAAAAAGAACAAAAAAGCAATTTATTTATAGTGCGGTGTGCGAAGGGAGGAAGCTGCGAGGGGAAATTCGCAAAAGGTCGAAAAAAATTGAGTGGGGAAAATAGTGAAACGTATTTGGGCATCAAATATTACCAACTGTACCGCTTTCAATAATTTTCTTCAATGTTTCTCTTTTTTTAATACATTTTAAAGTCATAAATGTAGCATAGATGTATATTTTCATATTTCATGTATTAATAAAAGTATTTAGTTCGATGGTAATATTTAAAACCCTTACTAAATCACCAGTCAAGCCTTCCCTCGCGAATTTCTCTCAGGAAACATGGATTTGGGGGCTTCAAATAAAAAAATACCCACTTGCTGCTGGGCAGGGTTGCGTGATTAAGAACGGGAGCACCTAATGGCTTTCGACGAAATCTTTGTCCCCACACAGATGCAATGAAAACATTCCCTCGGAAAACGCAGCCGTGGGACGAGAGGGGGTCGTCGCAAGCCTCCGTCCGCTCGTGGAATCCGTGTGACGTCGTGCGCAGAGCGGGCGCTTTCTAGGGCGCGGCGGCGACCTGCCTCATGTCGGTGCTCTCTGCTCGCGTACGAGCGCGCGCTCGAGCCAGTCCGCACGCACTAGTACACGCGCCGCCCCCCACGTACGCACAGCGGAGCGGGCCGCCGGCCGCGACCTCTCCCGTGACCCTTTATCCCTCTCCCGCCTCCTCCCAAACCCCCTCCTATCCGTCGCAATTCGGCTCCACGGACCTCTCGGAAAGAGAGCTGGCGCCCTCTATCGACCGGCCAAGCGGCCGTCGTCGGCTCCTGCGCGCAGATGGCGCCTCCCGCTGCATTCGCGCGAGGATTATTTTATTATTATTATTATCATATATTTTTCGGTGGGTGATTCGTGGTAGAGGTATCGGGTTGCAAAAAGGAGAGGCAAGGTGGAAGGTTATAAAATATTCTTCGGAGATGATCGGCTGGGAAAAGGGGAGGGTGGTAATTTGAAAAAAAAAAGATGATGCCAGTCATACCTCTCCGATCGCCGGGGTGGAAGCGGTAAAACCGTACGGTATCGCTTCGTCGCAGCGAAACGGCTCGATGGGAGTGGATGTGTCTGTTGGGAGAGGGGAAAGGGCACTTCGCCGTAATAGCCGGGCGGCTGGCCCCTGTCGGTCTGCCAAATCAGTTCCGGCCTCTTCCCCCCCCCCCCCCACGCACAATTCGAGCCAGTGGGGACTCATTTCTCGTGACTTGGAGGATTGCGTCGCAGTTTACGTTGGCATTTGTACTTTCGGCTCACGTTTCAGGATGGAAAGGTGAGAAATCGCGTGGTATTGCTAACCCCCCCTCACACCTCCAGCCAATCCCTGGACCCCGATCATCGCGGAGCTAGTCCGACGAATGTGGAACTTCCATGATTTTCGATTTTGAGATTTGGCTGATGACAAGCGGCGTGAAATACTTACAGATAATTAGGCTTTATATGAGCAAACTATAATGGCTATCAAATTGATGTGCGGTGTTGAGAAAAGGCAGTTTTAGCGTAGGATTCGTTCAAGAAGACGATCGGCTGAGGAGACTCACATTGGCCCCCGATGTAGGTGTGTAATTTGGCTAGGGCAAGGTGCTGGCAAACCTGGCGTCATCGGGTTTGTTGCTTAAGGTGCCATGGATCCTCGAACGGAAGGGCTCAGTTTTGTAATCAAATTATACAATTTGATAACCTAGAAGGAAGAGTTTGAACGAAACTCGTGGAAAACTTACGGAGTCTCTAAGTGAAAGTTACCAGGGGTCCAGGATTTCACGTCATTTCAAACGGACGGTATTTTGCCCTTAAAAACCCAAGTAAAGATCGGAAAATTCAACGAAAACGCAATACTGGCTGAATCCGAACCGACGTCCTTCGTATGAGGCGTCGAGGTGGATTGACTGCGTCAGCAAACCAGCCTCGTCCGAATCCAATATTCCTTGAAGCATCGACGAATTTAATCTACGTGAGTCTACCGTGAGAAAATACCAATCTACGTGAGAATTACCGTATCTATAATGGCATCCATGGCGTATTGCCGAAGCAAGCAGTGTTTTTTATCGGGAATTTTCAGTAGTAGGTGGCTAGTCGTTCAGTAAATAATAGAATGAGAGCAAGTAACTTGAAAGTTTGATAAAAAAAAGCGTTTCCGATCGAAGAAACTTTCAGCGGTCAGAATTTATTTTGTATGCCAATGAGATAACGTTTCTTTTGATGTCCACCTGAGGCCTCCCGATAACCGTTCCAAGTAGTCACCCAACCTATTTTCGGAAAGAGCGTTTGAACAGCATGGCTCTTTTGTCACACTGTTGTGTTCCTTTGCCTTCACGAGTCCCTAACAAGGTTCACGAGTACTTTTTTCCACGTCACGCATCTGACCGTGCCCATTGCAAATCCGGACAAAGACGCGGACGTCGGAGTAACTGTCGTGATACTTCAAGATCTGGGAGTTAAAATTTTAACAATCCAGGAAATATCATGATGGAAATCGACCCGGAAATATTCTTTTCTAAACCATCAACGATTTAATCGTATTTTTTAAATAAATATGATCAAAGCAAATAGGATAGAAAATTAAATGTTTATTTCTTGCAATTATGAATTCTTCTAGGGATCCGTAATGAATGTTTTTATCTATATGTGTGTAATATTGGGAATTAAATCAACTAGTCATGAGTATATATTTTCTGCTTATGCCTCATTTCTTGGATAATCTAACCATGTGGAAGAAGACATTAATATATAATAAGAATATATCTCGAAAGGTCATGGTCCGATCATTAAACTTTTAGCAAATTGGCGACCGCAATTACTTCTCCATCGTCATTTGACAAACCTCAAATCAACATTATTTCATACTCCTAGTGGCTCTGTACTCTGGCTGACGCTTTATTTCTTTTGTCAAGCTATACCTTTAACCGAATGTATATTTATTTTAAGTTAACACCGTGAAATTTCGATTTTTTTATTCAAATTAACTCATTATTTAGCTTTAGTTTGCAACTAGACTCAAAACGGCTTCCCTCAGCAGACAGGTTGCTAACCTAGCAAGAAATTTTAAAACAGGGCGAAATAGAACACTTGCGCACTCGATTTGAAGTCAACCAGGATTGCTCCGTCCACCTTTGTCCTTAATATCAGCTTTCAAATGTTATGCCTCAGAACCGGCCCGGTTGATGTCAAGGAAGCATTTCCTCCATTTTTTATATTGATCTCCGTTTCCACGAAAAAATTGCATGTTACTCTTGATTTTCGCATTGTTTCCTTTGAACGGTATCGTATTACAAAGTCATGCTTTAACTTGAAAAAGTTTTGAGGCAGCAGCTCGTTACGATACAGCCGCTCATGTCGTGAAATATCCGGTAGTAGAAGTAGTAATTTCATTTTTAGATGCATCGACGATTGAGTTCATTTGCACCTTACTGTCCATATTAAGAATATGGGAAAGTGTAGAACATGCTACCTTTGGTTATGATCCATTCACGTTAATATTTTACACGTGCTTCTACTGTATAAGGTATTACTCTGACCGGAATAATTCGGTTTGAAAAAATATTATTGTGGATGCGGCTTAAGGGTTAACACCAAGGATAATGTCAAGGTCTCCTCATATATTTAGAGATTCGCATACTGCCTCTTGAAACACCTTACATTTCACCGTACCTTCCCGTACCGTACGCACCGTACGTTTCCTGTTTTACCAACAGGAAAGATCGGGATTAGATTAAGAGTATTATTGAATTCGGTCTAGTAATATACTACATTAATTTGCTAATTGATATATTTTACTTATCTTAGGATGACTCAAAAATTCATATGTGAAAAGTAACTCGTTTCGACCATTATTAATAAATATATATTGAAGGAATAGCAGTCTCCTATGTGACGCGGACCATACCAAACCAGCGAAGATTGTGTGATGCGAACCCTTGTAATCCCGATTCGGCTAAAGAGTTGCCGGACCCCTAAGCCAAGAATTTTACCATCTCTTACCGGTCGTAAACCCGAGCGGCTCTCCACTTGCAAGATGTCCATGTTGCTGCCGTCTGTGAATCTCACACATGTATCAAATGACCCTGTTGAGATCTTATGTCTGTCGATTCCCTATTCCTCTTGTGGCATATCGGCTCCGATTTTTGATCCCTGCGATAATTTCTTCGTCGGCCAGATCCTTCCCCTCCACATAGCCTAGTTTTTCGTATCGGAAACCGATGGGCATTTTTATGTCTGTCGCGGAAGAAAAAAAGTCAAGGGTTGGCGTTAAATAGTCGATCGTGGCGTGGCCGAGGTTTTGCTCAATCGTATTTCTTTAAGTAGATACTTGTTGTATGAGATGGATTTTCCTCGAGTCATAACCGCAACGCCGTGGAATCCCTTGTATGTCCGTATCGACCAGCACGCACGCAGACTTCTCATGGTTCCACTCCGTTCCGCCCCTCGCCATGCCAACCCTATTTTCCCCCCCACTCGCCACCCCAACTCGCATCCAGACTGCCTTTCCTGAACATGCATCTCGCCTCCCCCCTCCCTCCATGGCTAACCAGATCAACAGGTCTTGCTCAGAGGAAATCCTCTTCATTTTCACGGGATTCCCGCCGTCAACATTCTATTTTCCCATTTCGTCTCCTAATTCATAGTGAATAGTTATATACGTATAAAATTGCCTGTAGAAATATTTTGGTAGTAGTTCTCATGTCACAGTGCTCGAAATATCCCGACTGCCAATAGAATTCAGGTTGAAACCTATAAGATTCCTCAACTATGGCTACTTAAAGCCTGCAACACTCTGGGAATCAATATAGTCCATTGGTACCCCCTCCTAAGGTCTCGCGCACTTTCCTCTCGCATTCATTCCCCTCACCCGCCCGTCCCCCTCCATTCCTTGACCCCCTGCAACACTTCTCTCCTTCCCCACACCCATTTGTGTCCTTCTTACGTGTTTTTTCGTGTTAGTATTGTATTCTGATGTGATATATCGTGTCGTCTCTCGTCAGTGTTTCTCCTAAATTTAGACTTTTAACAATCCCACTGAAACACTGTGGTGTCCAACACATTCCAGTGTTGAAGACAAAATGAGACGCTTTAGATAAGTGAGAAAGAGAGGAAGTTGGTGGAGAGTATTAGAAGGAAACGGAGGGGTCTATGAGGATATGTATTTAGGGTCTCGGGAGTTTATGGCTTTAATTGAAGGAGGAATGCAAGATAAGCCTGGTATTGAGGAGAAGAGAACAGGCATCTAGGACAACGTGAAGGGGACGGAAATATGAAAAGCTGATGACACAAAGGCGAGGATAAAATTGTTCATTTTGGGGAGTAATAATTTAAAAATCAAATGAAATGGAATTTGAAAGTCTTCCTTGCTGATTTCAGTCTTCGGCATCATCGCTCTAAAGAAATCACTCGGTGAAATAATTTCACTTGAAATTCACTCTCCGCAACGAGTGGCGTGTAATCAGACGTTAATTTTATGTGTAGCATTTTTGATTGATTTTTCGCTATGATGATCTTTTTCATTTTTGAAATGTTTTTGCAATCTGTGTTCCTCTTCATTTCACCTGTAGCACCCTTTCATTCTTCCCTAAATTCTGTTTTTCATCGTTCCAAATTCCCTGTTCTAGAATCCCCTCAATATTAAATTCCGTTTTTATAAACATTTCCCTTGAATTTCTCCTCGTAAATCTTTTTCGCCTTTCTGCTTTCTTTTGCACAAAGGATGATTATACACGTATGCATTATGGATGGCCAACCCTTTTCCTATCCCGTTAATTATGCCCGCTGTACTGGTTTACCTGTGACGATAATCATTCCGCGAAGTTCCCAGCGACTTTATTTTAAGCTCTAATTATTGCGTACTAGATTTTTTTATCTCTATTCTCAGTCCCTAGTTGTTGTTCGGGTTGGTTTCGTGGCTGTCCCTGTCGGTTTTCCCACGCCAGCTTTTCGGATTGATTGCAATTCGTCTATTATGGAACATAACGATCGATAAGGGTATCCAGTGAAATGGCGTCCATTGGTGTCGCATTTCTATCGAAAACACTGAATAGATTCCTCGAGCCGAACGTCACGAGGTTGAAAACTGAACAACAAAACCGCCCTTTCGATCGGAATGTGTAAATCTAAAAGTTCCTCAGGAGACAGCGAGGAGTGTCGCTAACATTCCGGTCCTTTTTTGTGACATGTGGGGAGCGCTTCAACTTCCCTATTGACGGATTTGACGTTGAACTGCGGACTTTCAGGTCACTAGCGTCAATAGCAGACTGATTTATCCCAAGGTTATTTACTGCAGTTACTTCTTCCTCCTTCCAACGTGGTTGAACTCCGATAATTGGGACGCCCATGACCTAGATAAGTAACTACTCCCTATCTTTTCCAACAGTTTTTGCTTTTGAGGTGCTTTTTGCGACGGTATCACGGCAACGTAAGGGATATACTACCTTGATCAAAAAGTTCCCGGAATAACCACCGTGTGGCGCTCCCATCGTTCCGATTTGAGTTCTGTTTTTTTTTTGTTAAATTGGTACATCTGTTGTTGATATTCCCTTTAAATCTTAGTGTCATAACTTGACATTTGCAAAAGTTACGTAGCCAAGAGTACATCTATCTCTGTGTGTGTTGGCGATTTTTTACAATTGCAGAAATGGATTTAAATTTGCAACAACGAACTTGTATTAAATTTTGCGTAAAAAACGGATTTAGTGGCGCACGGACGTTGGAAATGTTGGAAAAGTGTTTCGGCAACGATTCTCTAAAAAAAACGGTCGTTTACCAGTGGCACGAGCGGTTCAGAAGTGGTCGTGAGTCAATCGAAGATGATGAACGCAGTGGCAGACCATCGACATCGAAAGTCGGTGAAAAAATTGATAAAGTAAAAGAAATGTTGGTCAATAACCGCAAATTAACCATCAGAGAAATAGCGGAGGACTTGAACATTGCCTATGGATCCGCCCAAGACATTGTGGTTAATGATTTGGGTTTCCGTCGTGTAGCAGCAAAGTTGGTGCCAAAAGACCTCAATTTCATGCAAAAAAGAGACCGTGTTGACGTCGCAAAAGACATGATTTGCGAGGCTGAATCCGATCCCACATTCATCAAAAGGATCATTACTGGAGACGAGACGTGGGTTTATGAGTACGACACGCAATCCAGACATCAGGCAAGTGAATGGCGTTCACCAAATGAGCCGAGACCAAAAAAACCACGTCGTTTTCAGTCAAAAAAGAAGGCAATGCTGACGGTTTTCATGGATTACAACGGTGTAGTGCATCATGAATTTTTGCCAGAAGGCCAGACAGTAAACAAAGAGTATTATTTGGGCGTTATGAGACGTTTGCGTGAAGCAATTCGCCGAAAGAGACCAGAAATGTGGGCAGAAAACTCGTGGATTTTGCACCATGATAACGCACCGTCGCACAGTGCTATCATTATTCGTAATTTTTTGACGAAAAATGCAACAAATACCATCCAACAGCCACCGAATTCACCTGATTTGGCTCCCTGTGACTTCTTTCTGTGACAATCGAGTTAAAAAACCATTACGGGGAACGCGTTTTAGCAGCCGAGAGGAAGTAATGTAAAAATCGCAGGAAGCACTGATGGACATACCGAAAACCGACCGTAACTTTTGCAAATGTCAAGTTATGACACTAAGATTTAAAGGGAATATCAACAACAGATGTACCAATTTAACAAAAAAAACAGAACTCAAATCGGAACGATGGGAGCGCCACACGGTGGTTATTCCGGGAACTTTTTGATCAATGTAGTATAGTTGAATGTCCGCCGTGGAGAGGTCTGGGAAATTCGTGAATTGGGAATCGTTATGGAACTTCACGCGCTCCGCGAAGCTTTTGGAGCGTTCCCTGAACCTACCCTTCCACCCGGGCGAAGGCGAAGAGAGGTAAATGCGAGGGAGATGGTCTCTTTTTTGTGGGTGAAGACGCGGACGGGCGTAATACCTTGCGTCTGTGCCATCACATAACGAGTAAATATTTGGCTTATGCGAGGTGAACACGCTCTCTTGCTCGCGACGCCTGTTTCGTAAATGGCTGTTAATGCCCCCGGGTTTCACGTTTCGACAAGTTGCGGGGTAGGGTCCAACTGCCCTTGACATTGGAGTGTTCTTCGGCTAAAGGAGTGCACCTATGTTAGGTGTTCATCCATCCCAAAATAGCTCTCTGGTTGAAATGTCAGTCTATATGACTGGTATATGTATCCACGGTCGACTCTGTGTACATTCGTCTTACCATTGCGTTGTATGCACTCAAATGGTTTTCGAGTCGAATATTTTCCAGCGTGAACTATGGATTATGCGGTGAAATTGAACTCGTTACGATCATTCGCTCATTATATTGCCGTTCTTTAAGTTATCGTGTGGATAAATACGACATATCGTATTCAGACTTGGTGCAGGAACACGGAGGAGTAGCTAACGGAAAGATTTTTAAAATCTTTTTTTGTCTCGGTATGTATGTAAGTCGTTGGGTGTGAGTGGAAAGTGATTAGTTTCACGTATTCATTGTGAATTAGGTTCATGTTAATGATAGCATACACGTGGCTTGTCAGAAGCGTAAAACAAATGTTTAGAGGTTAAGTATCGTAGGATTTTGGCTCGAAACTAGGAAATCAAATTGCGAACCATGCTTAAGTTTTAAGTAGCTTCATGGCCAACCAAATTAATATACATATTGTAAAGCGATCATTAATCTGTCTTCGTGAATTCGTCATTTTTTTGCAAACATTACAGCCGGAATATTTCGGAGTAAGGGGAAACCATGTAGATAAGTTAACCAACTGAAAAAGTTCAAGTAGATGTATTTTTTTAAATGTACGAATTCGGGTAGGGTCATAATTCAAAATTTTTTTGTGATTTTCAGAGCTTTTTAGGTGTTGGACGCCATGGTTTCATTATATTTTTATCAGCTCACGTCGCCAACTGGACCTGTTGATACGCGGTAAATATTCGAATCCTGCAATGAAGCGAAACGAATATTTGCGCAATTTTCGCGATATATTTCGACGCATGCAAATTTCCACCGTACGCAGAGGCAATAATTTTACACAGATTGGTCGATTGTTTACCAGAAAATTACTGCGTGTAACCGAATGTTTCCTCTGCCGAAACAGCGTTGTTTTTTTCGCACGCATAGCATGCATACATTTCTGAATGCCACGCGTAAATGTTATGGTTTATGTTAAAAATGATACAGCCCATTTCTTTGGATCAAAATCAAGGGTGGTCACTTAGTCGGGAAAAAAGTCTGGGATTGCTCAAAAGATCTTTCTAAAAATTCGGGAAAGAATGGAGGAAAGGGCCAAATTTTGTTTTCAAAAGTCTGGAATTAGATGTGCGAGTCGGGAGTATGATATGAGAAAGTTAATTACCGATGGGAATGATGTTCCTTTTAGTTGTGAGGTCCGTCGTTCGTGTTTGCCTTGGACCATCGCGCGTGCAGACCGCATACAAACGAAGGAAAGAATACTCCATGGATAAACTAGACCCATGCGTGTTATATTTCCATCGTGAGATAATTAGGTGAACAGAATTGAAGTTTGTGTTTAGTCGAGAAGTCACGAGTGTCATCTCATATCAAGCGTCTCAGTATTCCTGACGGGAGTCCGATTGATCAATTGATCAGCCCTCTATCATTAAATTGCATGGAACTTACAAGGACTCAATCCTTTAACTACCACTTGTATGCACATGTTAAACACCCAACCCTATTCTAGTTGTTTGCCAAAATCTGAGTAGTGCAATCCTTGTGGGAACAGAATGAACATGGCCAATCGCAGCCTATAATTTCAATTTTTTCCTCATTGGGTACGCAAAAATGATTGAGCCTTTGTTTACCGTTGTTATTCATCAAATGCGGCTTTGAAATGACAGTTTTTTGATTGGTTACTGGCACTCTTTAATGTCGCCATGCACTTGGGTAAAAATAAGTCAACTTTGACGAGTGAAGCATGCGATGCTGGGATGTGGGCCATTTTGTTTTCCTCTAATCGGGTCATTTGCTCCTTTTGCATGTCATTATTCCTCCGTCGCGTGTATTTACATTCCACTTCTCTCCTCTCTCGCTCCCCTCCCCCCGCCCCCGCTACCCATCCATCATCCAAAGTAAACAGATCAAAGATTGGTTTGTAGCAGCCTTCCATTTTATTTGGTTCCACGCCAATCTCTACTCCTCGTCATAGCTCCTTACTGACGTTGAGGTCGGTTGTTTCCCCGTGAGTAATCTTTGCCGCAGCGTGTACATCATGTGCGGCACGGTGTGTGCGGGCTTGGTCTCTCGTTTCGGTTGGAGGATGGCCGTATCAAGGTTAAAATTAAAAAAAATAGGATTTTCCCTGAGGCCGTAATCTTTGTTGACACAGGTGTTAAGGAGGAGGAATATAAAAAAAATATATTAAAAAATTAATGAAAGGAAAAATAATAACAATAATAAATCTGTCACTCTTAAAACAGCCAATATAGTTAACACTACTTGACTATTGCCAATATGACATTAGCCAATATAAGATGAGGTTAATGAAAAGAAAATTTAATTCGCACCCGACGTAGGTCCGAACACTGTGCTACTCAGGTTCGTGACTCGTGAGTCGCACGTACTCATGTTTTACGGGTTTTTCACTTCCGCGGCAGGGATCCGTCATTCGGACTGAAATGTAATTATTATTTGGTAGTCTACCGTTTTAAGTTATATTATGGATGGAAATAGTAGTGGGCACCGCTATGTTTGGTAGTCTCGTCTAAATAGGCACACCCTGACATCTGTAAACTAAAATAAACCCTTCGTCATATCTACATATTATCTGCCCCTGTTGGCCAACGTTCTCCCCTCTATCCCAATCCTCCTATATCGACGACCAAAATGTCCTACATCCAACTTCGTTACTTCATTTATGCGTAGAATTCTCTCAATCTCCCACACCCTGCGTTGTACTTCGCTGGTTTTCCTTTTCCCCATTTTTACCTTTACCATACTTCTCCATACTGGCATCTCAAAAGCTCTCCGCATCTCAAAAGCGTTTCCAGAGAACTCCGCTCATCTTATTTCGGAGGCAATGTTTCCGCGGCGTATGAAACTACGCCCCGTGTCAAAACTCTATTCTTTTCATAACTGATTCTCAACTAAATAACTTACCTCCTTTATTTATATATTCTACGACTTTATGATGGGCACAGTTATAAAAAGAACATCATATGAAAAAGAATAGGGGTACAATGTGGACTCACCCACTCTCTCACTCGGGTTTATGATCCGATGATGGTAACTCCCGTGCCTCACAAGTACCAGCCACTCACTCAGGGTTTCCCGTGTCATAATGAAGCCGTGTACGTATTTTCACCTCAGAAGGGAATGCCATGCGAGGGATATTTTGAGGGTGGAGCGTGAGATGTAATGGCGCAGTCCTTATCTTTCCCCTTTAGTAATAATTTGGTTAGTCGACGAGGCGTGAGAATGATGTGAGGTGGGAGGGTCACACACGACCCTAATGGGTATCAAGTTTCTCTTTAGGAAACCATGACGAAACGAGATTCCTCCAGATGATAAATGACTGCTATGGGGATACGGGCGCTGGCGTCGTCCTCGTTCATTACATCTAAGGATCCAAGTTGGGGCTTCGTGGCCATGTTAGCACGCTTGGTACCCCTCCCCCTCATGTCCAAATTATCGGAAATCTCTTTGAGAGTTTTCTCGTCGGAATAATCACGTTGAGAGCTCTTTCATCGCTGAGCGAATCCGTCGAAAAAGGATTGGTTCAGGCTTGCTAAGACAATCGGTAGAAATGTTTTTTTTAAAGGAACTGGGAAATTGTCCTTGAGATAGGTTCTATCTTTTGAAATCGCATCTGAGTATCAATCATTTTGAGCGCGATCACGATCGAGCCATTTCACATCGAAGTTGGATCCTGTTGGATACTGATGGACACTATTGTCTCTATTCTCAATAATTCAGATTGTGAGTTAAATTAACCGCAGAAAAGAAAGTAAGTTTTTAGGAAAAAGGAAATCGTGTTGGAAACATATTGGTCCGTGAATTTCTTTGACAACTCCGGGCTCGAGCTTTCAATTAGTTAAATCGCACTCCATGTTTTAACTCGAGATTATTGAAGAGGAATGGAGAAAATTTTTACTTGAGGAAATAATTTAGTCGTGTACATTTTAGGTAACGCTTGACTTTAATCTCCTGGGAGTGTAGTTGTGCTGGTGGAAAACTTCCCCATCAAACAATCGTTTCCATTTCAATGCCCCTCGCCCTCTCCGAGCTGCTTTTTCTCCAGTCGTGAGTGCGCCTGCGTTTTCAAACGGGCGTCGTCTCGTCGTTGTCATGCCTGGGCGATTTTCGTGATACTTAGGTATAATGCATTTCCCGGTGCCTACGGTGTACCTCCAAGCGACCCGTGTTGGAAAATTCGCTTGTTTTGCGGAGTGCGGAGATATAGGCCCAATTCTTCGAGCGGGAAGGTGGGATCGAAAATAAGGGATGCAGGTGCGGGAATTATCATCGCTAAGTAAAAGTGGAACACGATGTGCGAATTTTTTTGCGTGGAAGATTTACCGCCATTTTCAGGCGATATTTAAAGTTAATGAGGTCCATATCCGTGGATTATTTAGGCTATTTTTTTATGAATCCTTTATGATTACAAGGAATTTAATGAGATGGCAGTTTTACGTTATCAACATCCACATGGTACCCTACAGGCCACTTCTAGGATATGTGTGGCAGGCTATGATTTGGTGTTGCGTAATTCTATCTACCAATAAATGTGCTAAATAATTCAATTAATGTAAATGCTCTTAACACATCTTCATGCACTTCGGTATTTGAGTGTAAAATACTTCTCTACGCCTGCAAGACGAGTTGCTAGCTACAGTTAAACAAAGGTTAGGATAAATAATGACCACACGCAAGGCTATTTTGTGTTATATTTTCCCCTAGTAGAGCGTTAAAAGTTATTCTGATCCCTTATCGTGCGCGGGAAAAATAACATCTTAAATCCGTTGGATTGGAGCTACACTTGATATATCTATTCTTATTTTAATGGCCTCTGAGTATATTTTCATCATCATCGCAAAAGTGGCCCCCTGCCAATTTATGCAAGAGTGTAATCTGTAATGTAACCTTCGCTCCATGAGTGCAAACCTAGTTCAACTGTTAATATAGATACGCGACTAGGTTCAATCTAATACAATTTTGCAAATCAAGCTCCTCTTCGCTGTACATAATCTAATCCTGTTAGTTTGGATCTTAGTCAGTCATCTTAAACACGGTTCAAACGTTGTGGAGAGGAAAGTTATCAATCTTTATGGTACTCCTTCAATGTGTAAAACCAGTACTATCACGTTAAAGTTTTTGTGCCTTTGATGTCGTACGGCGACGTCACCGAAACCCCTTCGAATTAATTAGAAAGCATCCTTGGTAATTAATGAAAAGTGGTCCTTGGTAAATGAACATTTTCCCTTCGCCCCAGAGGGATAACAGCGTAGAAATTGGTCCGTTGTCGAATGCAAAGCCTCTGCAGATTTCCGGAGTAACCGAAATTAATCATGGTGGTGTTAAATTTTGCTCTAAGCCGTATTGGAACGGATCTTGGGATATTTGCCATCGGCATACAAACCTCTTTAAGTTATTTAAATGGGGGGGAGGCCGCAGAGCGAGCTGGAAACGTTCCGAATCGTCGCGTGCTACTGTGGCAGATGGCTTTAATGAATTGGCTAAATGAAATGTTCATTATCGCTTCCTACACTGTGACGCTCGGTTACTTAGATATGCTTCGATTGGCTAGTGTTTGGAAAGAGCACGGACACGGGGTCTTCTTCCCGGATTCATAACATCACATGGACTTATTGTTCATGTACCACCATTACGTGGGTTCAAGCCGAGGAATTTATTATGAATGGTGCACAAAACGTGTATGCGTCACAGGTTTGAGCTAAATATTCCATTAACTAATTGGGCAAGTATTCGGTCACGGAACTGCCGGTATTATTTTTATAAAGCAGCATAATATGCAGTTGGATTGTTCTAATTATTTACTTTCGGGATGAGATCCCATGTCTAATTACTAAAACGCGGGGCGTTAAAGTTTTTATAATTATTTACTTTCGGGATGAGATCCCATGTCTAATTACTAAAACGCGGGGCGTTAAAGTTTTTATAATCAAGCCTTGTTAAAAAAATATTTTCGTCGAGGGACGAGGAAAACATCAGTGGTAAAAATTGAAATTGTGATATCTCTTGCTGTATTCGCCTAATCTTCACTAGTCGTTGAAAGGAGCTTCAGAGAATTTTCCTTGTCTCGCCAATGCTTTAAAAATGACATTTATATCAATTTGGTTACCTGTATAAACATGAAAACTATGTGTAAATTTTACCTGATATAACCGTATATAAGATCTTGCTAGTTAACGTACTTTAAGAAATTAGTAACCATTATAGTAAGCGATTGAAATGGTCGCAGAAAATAAAAGTCACTTGTAGAACTGGTTTGAGCTGGTTACGTGAATTGTGTAGTTTATCGTTTACCTACGTTTATTTGCCCTCGGAAAATGAAATCTAATCTCCGCTCCTATAGTGTGCAGAAATTGCGTTACAATGTTGCATATTATGTCCAAGGCTAATTTTAATCGTTGACTGTTAAAAGGGCAGATTGACAATCAAACATAATTCATTCAAAGTGAAGGAATGCATCCACTAAACACGTAGTAAGCTGTACGAAAATATTCTCTCCAGCAAAATCTCGCCAAAGCCTAAGAAATATGTTACTTATTTTTGACTCTCTAATAAGACTTCTTCCTCACTCAATTGTCTTTTGGAGTATCAAAAAAAATTCTGGTATTTTAAATTTCTTGTTTGCGCATTTCGGCTCGATAAACTAAACAGCGTTTCCCCTTCTCTTGTGTACTTCCGTCTATTTTTGCTTCCTCATTTGAAAGGTTTATCACGCCAGTAAGCGTGGGACCCTCCATCATGATGCAACGGTTGTTGCGATAGCTCATTTTAATTTTCAAACGCCATTTCATTCGAATAATTGGCACGTGTTTTTGCAAATATTTTTGATGAGAATTAGAGAATTGCCTAAAATCAAGGATTTTGTTATCATGAAACAAATAGTTTGTTGTTACAAAGGTTTCTGAAATGGGCTGGATCATTTTTTTTAGGATAATGCTAGATGAAATGCGAGAATATTAATTTTAAGCCAAAGCAAGAGAAGATGTACTCACATCCGAAAAAGTATCGCCTAATCATTCAGAATATCTTCACCGACCAGGTGAAATAGAATTAGAGATTCGTTTTTCCCTTCCGAGAACCATAATTGATGGAAAAAATGATATTTCACACTCTTAATCCGTTAAACCTCTTATCCCATATCAGGGCCAGGGGTGGACACGCGCATGGAAAACATGTTAACCCTGGTAATGTCCCGGAAAATTGAAAAAAAAAAATGTATTAGAATTTTTGTACGGTTAAGATGAACTGGTGTTTTTATGTATTTGCCAGCAAAGTGCTACAGTGCTAACGTGGAGCTTGCTTCCCCCCCCCATTATACCCATTTACATGTGATTTTAATAACACGCTGGCAATGTTCAATGCCTATCCCGAAGAGAACCTGGTAGACATCATGAACAGTCATCATTCTTTCTCTAAACGTATTTCTAGTTTATTTGTAATTGTTGATTCAAATGTGTGTGCTTTGATTATTAGATTTGTGCGATTTTGCATATGGTCAGTTTTTAGAATGATGTTGAACAAAAAAAGATTTTTCAATCGGTGATTTTAATTGTAGCTTTGTTGCATCACGTGTCTTATTTTTGTTACACAGTTCTCTCATCATATGTCCTGTACAAACGGTTTTTATATGAAGAAACGTTTATAAATTTTAAAGTAATACTACGCTTCTCTTTATGAATGAATTGGCACCAAATGGAATCTTGACTTTTTATAAAAGACAACATTTTGTGGTTTTCTGAGCTAATATACATACTATTGTTATTATTGTGAAGAGTATTTTACAGGTCAAGTGACGTCTATGATGGATTATCTGTTACATTTCTAAGTCCCACTTAAGACAACACTGGATTAATGCTTGGAAGCTTGCATTGCAAGAAAGCATTATTCAGATCAACTTCAGATACACACATATCTTCCTTACTGCATCCCTTTATTCTGTCTAGCATGCCTATCCTCTTCCTGCCTCCTCCTCATTTGTCCAAATTTCTTCCCTCTGTCGCCAGCGTCAATAGTCCATTGCCACTCAGTATGTTTTGCATCCTTTGTGTTTGAATTTTTTCGAACAGCCTTCTCCCCTCCCGCACCATACGTATAAAATCTTCGTTTGTTTTTCTTTCCGTCCATTTTACTTGATTCGCCCTCCCCCACACCCGCGTCTCAAAATTCTCCGTTCTACGGTTAACTTCTTGCCTCGAACGACGAAATTTCACCTCGGTACAATACTACGCTCCAAATTTTAGTGCTCGCTAAGCCTTTTCTTTGAATATGTATTTTATGGTCCCTGTCATCAACTCCTTCCTCTTGGTAAAAGCTTCTTTACTTAACGCAAATTATTCTTCTTATAATGTCCTTAAACTTTGCCCCCACCTAAAACAGTGTTTAAATAGGTAAACTATAGTTCCTTCTCTAGTTTAGAACCCCCCCACCCCCAACCTTAATATTTGTCTTAGCTGTTCTGTCTCGCGAAAACCTTATTACCTTCGTTTATTTCTCGTTGATTCTCATCCCAAACGCATGACACAGAGTCTACAATGCGCAGAACATCGACTGCATTCCCTGTAGTGACTGACTAGCTAACGCTTGATCATGCGAAAATATTATTTGCTGAGTTATCCGCCAACTTTTATTCCTTCCTCCACCCCCCTCTTAACATTTTCTCCTTGTGTGCGTTGAAATGGGTGACCGGTAATGGGCAGCATTTTCCCACCCTCCTTCCCAATGCGGCCTATCCGAACTCACCATTCGCTACCCGCTGTTCGATATTATTTATTTGCGGAGAAAAACAGTATGGAAACATTTTTAATATCTTAATCCAGAAATGTCGTTGAATTTTGCCATTATTTTTCGTGACCACCCTGTTAAATGTTCTTCCATACTCTGGCGTTCCCCGTCGTGTAGCTCGTAGGAAAATGTAGAACACTTGGTGCACCCGTTCATCATGTCATCCAGCGGTAAGGCACCGACCTTGACCTTGACTCCTTCCAGTGAGACCACGCACAGCATCTCCGTACTCGGTAGATGTCCCTGTCTGGCCCGTGTCCACGTGAGCGCGCCACGGTGAAACTCAGGGGTCGACAAAGGACTTGGTTTTGATGAGGTGTGCCCCCGGGTCAGCTTAACGCTTCTGTAAACTCGAGTCCCGTTACGGAGGTGCGGCTCAATCGGAATGGGCAATGATTGTTCGTTGGACCGCTCTCTCTCCGAGAAGCATTGGAGCACGCATTGAAAACAAATCGAATAGAAGTAACGGTTATTGTAGGAGATAAATCATCGGACAGGTAAGAGGACCAGCCCGATTCGATGATCCAATTTTTCCAGCTATGCGAGTCATGCGCTAAATTTGATGCCCAACCACATGATGCTCTCAGGACGTAATGCAAAGAACGGTATCAATTTTCAGGGCAGTATCAATTTTCTCGGCTCATTTTTCGCTCTCTTCAAGAGGCATCACCTCGTTGGCGCGTGATTACAGGTCTCCCGTATCCCGTTTTTCGAATTAGCGAATCGATACTTTAATACCTGGTAATATCTGGATGCCGATGCTACGGTTATTATAAGTATTTGATATTTTCATTCGACTCCGGTGACGGTTTTTTTTTTAGTTCGATGGTCTCGAGCGAAAGCGATTAGAACGTGGAGCTCCCGGAGCCTCGTTTGCAGATTTCAATGATGTCACGGCGCACCGCCGATGTATAAAATTCGGTATAATGTGCGCTAGTGATATTCGCAGGCGATCCCACTTCGTCATGCTAATCGCTTTGTTCGTCGTCGGCCAATAACGGGCCCTCAGTTCGTAGGCGGTCCCCATCCGCTCAGGGAAGGGTTGGAGGGCACGGTTTCGTCACGTCCCCGATAGGGTCCGTGATCGATTACTATAGCCACCCTTCCTGCCTGTTTCTTTTCTCGGGATTTTAGGAAGGGAGAGAGAGGAAAAAAAAAGTCCTCCGCTGCCTAAAATTCGGAAGTTGGCAAGTATGATGTGTGCACCGTAGGCGGGAAAGAGATGGGAGGTAATGGGATGTGGGGCGGGGAGGGGCTGGTCGATAATGGAGGGGTGGGGCGTTTGTTTTCGATTTGACGAATTTAGCGCCCCCCCCCACCTTCCCTCGCCTCTCTCATCTCCTTCAGAGACCACCTCCACTCCCTTCGCGTCTACCACCCTTCTTATGTTACCCTGGTATTCTTCATTTGTCCAAAGCGAGCTCGTAAAAGCACTTATTTTTATTAATTTTCCCCTCGTTTTACGTATAATTTAAGTCGAGCATTGTTCGAACGTCCATGGTTGGATGGAAGTTTTTAAATTGAAAGTGGATGAAATGAAGTGACGGTCCATTGCCGGGCCCGATTCCTTCGGTTCTAAAAAAAATCTCATCCTTTACTTTCCTTGGTCCGGTTGGTATTTCTTTTATTGGAGTCTTAATTTGTGACTTGAGAAGAAAATGGTAGCGCAAGGGACGCGCCTAACCGAATTTCATCGGAGGGTTTCAAAGCGTAACAATCGCTCGGGGGATAACGCTGAAACGAAAGGATTTGCAGATGTTTGAAAACTTTTCATTGTTATGAAAGAGTCGTTCTGCGTGGGAGGATTTTGTGAGCACCAACTCCATTTTGTTGTTGTGGAACGCTCAAAAGTCACGCTCACTGCCCATGAGTCCAGAAAAAGGGTTCCATTCGGCACTTTTTGGGCGATGTAATACCTCAGCTACAGATATAAATGAATGAATAAATAAATATATATATTTATTTATTCATATTATATATATATATGTGTATATATATATGTGTGTGTGTGTATATATATATATATATATATATATATATATATATATATATATATATATATATATATATATATATATATATATATATATATAAATTTGATGTTAGCCATCGATAAAATTGAATGCATTATTTGGAGAAGCCAGTTTAAGTTTTAATGGGTTAAAGTATTAGAACTCGTTAAAACGATGTACTCGAAAATATTTCGTGCACCGAGCCGAAATTACTCGATGTTCATATTTGTTTTCTTTTGTAATATTAAAATGTTTGTAGTTTGAAAAATGTGATATGTGTGCTCGATTTTTAGGGATTTTCGCTATACCTCCGCGATAAAGTAATACTTGAATACAGAAGTGTAACTCACAAGATAATATTCCGCCGCGTAGACGCGCACCAATCGGCTCTTTTAGGATAGATGTGAGAATATTGCGTAGGCGAGAATCAGGAGGGAAAGATGGAAATATATGGAAAATGTCGGGAAAGGAGGTAGAAACTCTGAATTTTAAAAATTACCTTTCATTGTAGTGTTAGGTGGGAATTTCAAATAGTAGCAGAGCCTAGTCTGTGAAAGACCCCGGCGATGTTGTGTAGTTTTTTTGGATCCATAAAAACGCAACTGTAATGGAGATGTATTACTAATGAATGCGTGCAATCAAACAACGAAAATCGGCACTCAATGGAAATATATTGTTCTATTATGGTTGGTTATACTTCGACCTTGTAGTTTAGTTGGAATTTAAAATTTCAGTTGCTATATTTGGTCTCAATATCGCAATCATTTTCATGTTTAAGTTGGAAATAATTCTGTCTCGCTGTTAGATACGGCGTTCCAAAAATTAATATGTACACAGGGTTAAGTCTAGTGAAGAACACGCCAAACGAATAGAAAATATTAGTCGGTTACTGTAGTGAGATTAATAATGCAGGAATACTTCGTTGTCATAAAGGAAATTATATCTTAGCTGAATTTCCCTAAATGCAAATGAATAACAAGTGCGGAATTTTTGCGAAAGCTGTACACGCATGCCGTCATCGATTACGATGTTGCACAAAAATAAATACTTTTATAGTTCTAGAAATTTGCAGGGCTTGAGTGAGCGTATATGAATGCTTGTGTTCAATATTAGCGGTAATTTTTCAGCGAATAAATTTGTGTTAATAATTAACACACAGTTCAACCTGTCAGACCGCATTTTTTTGTTTCGCACTCTTTAAATCATGCGGTGGGTCAGCTTTTGAAAATTTGCCTGATTTACGAATGTTGCATCACACACAACGATTTTCAAGAGACCTCCCCACTAGTTTGGCGAAGTGATGTATGCGCATATATTGCGCCGAGATTTCACTGTATCCCTCCGGGATCCACATTCGAGTGCGCTGAATTTGACCGCGGCTTACGTATAATCGATGCCCCATTCCGTCTCATGTTTACAAAATTCGTTTTTGGCTTCAGCGAGACGGGGCCTTCGTATTTTTATGAGGGAAAGGGGAGGATAAGAGATTAGAGCGTTCAATTTTTTTCTCAGAAGCTTGTGGCTTGATGAAGGGGAAATACTGAAGTCTCTCATCTCCTGGATGACTGTTTGAAGATCGGTCACCATGCATTTTTCACCCAGGTCACTGCCAGATTTACCGATGAGGGGTCTCGAGATTTCCCGAACCAGGACCCCGGGGGCGCCACAGATGCCAAGTAAATTTTAAGCTTGCGGGTTCCCGCATTAGGTTTTCGAGTCGAGACGATTTTTATACTATTTTCACCTTCGACTGTGCGAACTTTGTTTATGCAGAAGTACTATGCAATTAAGCAAGATTTCATTTCTAGCCACTAGTGGGAAATAATTTCAGAATTATTGACTACTAGGTTCACTTTGCATATTTTTTACGACTGTATTTTAATTTTTTGGATCAAATCATGATGTAGTTCTATATCTTCAAAACGTAGCAATGTGTGTGACGGAATTCATTCGGATTCTTTACTGTCTTACTGAAAATATTCTTCAATTTTCTATGGAAAGCCTTTGAAATTATTAATACGGCTCTGTAACTTCCATGCATGTTCTAGTAGTAGTGTTATTAAAAGGCTTATAGTATACTCTAAAATTTAGTTAGTTATTGTAATCACCGTATTACTCCGGTATCTCGGCATAAATTTCATGTCCATGCTAAAAAGAAAGACTCGTACTTCCACGAAGTGAAGCCTGAAACAATAGAATATATATAAATTTCATGCTTAATTATATATTCCGTATTAATAATTATTGAGGTTCCCATGGGGGCCCTCAGTCGGGGAATGTTTAATTCATTTAAAAATGCGGGAAAAATGGGGGAAAGGGCCGAATTTGTTGAAAACTTTGGGAATTTCGTGTTTCGTGGGAATATTATATGGGAATCCCCTCCCGTGGACTACAACCTAGACGTGGTGGAAGAGATTGTGCGTTACGATGACCCCTAGAGCTGTGGTGGCCGGAGCAATGATAATTACTCCTGGTAGGGTCACCCATGCCAGATAGATCGAAGGTTAGGAGCCAGACGAAAGTTAGTCCACGCAGCGACTGTTCCTCATTGAGGCCGCTACAAAGGCGTCCGACCCCAGCGGGGCGGCCATTGTGTTATGGTGTCACGTCTAAAACACTGTTGAGGAAGGCCACTGGAAACCACCTCATTTATTATTCCCGAGAATAAAATGATGGACAGTATAGATAATATGAGTCCTGGCAACTACGGGACTCGGCCAAATCAGTCGTGTGTTGTACCCGGCATTGGTAGAGGCAAGGCTTTGGCGGTCGTCATCTCACGAAACCCTTGCTAAAGAAAACCGACAGCAGGAGGGCAGAAGACGCAAAGGAACAAGACCAATTTAGTTAGAAATTGGAATACTGTTGAGGATATGAAGATTAGAGAATATTAAGTGAGAGATGGAAAGAGAAAATATAGATATTTTAGGTTAATGCGAGGTGGGATGGAAGGATAGTGAGGATTACTGGAGTGATAGTTATAGAATAATATACAGCGGCGGGGACGAGAGCCAACGAGGGGTTGCCATTATATTAAATGAAGAGGTAGGAAGAAGCGTAGTAAACATAGAACAAGCAACGGATAAAATATTACTGGTAGAGATGAAAGCAAAACCGACGAACTTGGTCATTTTTCAGGTATACATGCCACCAAGCAATCAGAAGGAGGAAGAAGTCGATGGGATATACAATCAGTTAAGAGGACATAATCGCTTGTTCCTGCAGGGAAACCAATTGATAGTGATGGGGGATTAGAATGCGATGATAGGCAAAGGAAGAATTGGCGATGAGGTGGAGGACTACGGTTAAGGTATTAGGAATGACCGTGGGGAGAAAGCAATTGAGTTCTGCCGGAGACAGGGGTTAGTTATCCCCAACACTTGGTTTAGACACCACAAAAAGCGTAGGCATGCATGGAAAATGTCAGATGACTCACAAAGGAATCAGAATATAAGTATTCTGGTAAGACACAGATGCAGGAACAGTGTCAGGGATCGGGAATGTGCGGTGGCTAACGTACAGGCTTCCCACCGTGAGGGCTCGGGTGCGAATCCCGGAGGCGGAAGATTTTTTTCAGTGGGATCCCGATCCCTAATTGAGGTAATTTGTGAAGGGCTTTTTGAGGGAGTACGACGTCCGTCGGATGGCACATTAAATTGTGGACCCCTTGGCGCCTTCCGACAATAGTAGGCTAATGCCGACGCCGGTCTCTCTCCACCCTTCCTCTCCCATCCATCCCCAATGGCGCAAAAATTACCTTAGCTGTTGGTCGCCTCCCCTAAAAACTACTACTAGGAACAGTGTCATCAATTCGCACAGCTTCCCTGGAGCGGATGTGGATTCTGACCACAATTTTGCTGTCATGAAGTGTAGCGTCCGTTTCAAAAAGATAAGGCAGGGGCGGGGGTTAGAAAATGGAATGTAGAAGCATGTATTGACAAGTGGATTAACAAGGAAGGAATTCCAGCAGGCTGTAGAGAAAATCATGGATGGCGATAAAGCACTGAGTATCATCGAAGAAAAAAGGGTATGTATCAAGAAAGGGATATCGAAAGCCGCAAAAGACACTAAACGAACCGTTAACGGAAAAAGTGCAAGGAAACCGTGGATCACGGATGAGATGATTGCAAAGATGGATGAGAGAAGAAAATGGAAGAATGTAAACACCGAGTTAGGCAAAATGAAGTACAATGAGTTAATTAATAAATTGAGACGGGCACAAATGAAGCAAAGAAGCATGGCGGAAGACGTAGTGCGAGGATATGGAAAGTTTGCAGAGGAAGGGTGAAATTGGTGCGCAGTACAGCAAGGTTACATCACTATCGGGAAGTAAGAAGGGAAGATTTATGCTAACAGTTAGAGGTAAAGCAGGTAAGATAATATTTGACACATAAAAGATCCAAGAGAGGTGGAAGGAATATATAGAAGAACTGTATAGTAAAGAACTTAGACCAACTAAGTTAGACATAGAAAAGGAACATGACGTAGAGGAAGATAGCCTAGGTCCAGGCTTACTCGACGATAAGATGAAAAGGGTATTAAGGGAGATGACATCAAGCAAGGCCGTGGGGGTAGACAACATTCCTGCGGAAATACTAGAAGGTTAAGGAAAATGTGGAAGAAAGAATCTAAATGGACTTATCCGTAGTATTTATGAGGAAGGAATACTATAGTACAATAAGTTTGATTTCCCATGCTGCTAAAGTCGTTCTCAGGATCATCAACCAAAGGATGGAGAGCAATGTAAATGATTTCTTTGGGGATGATCAGTTTGGCCTTAGAAAGGGGAGAGGCATATAGAATACAATCGGCACGTATTTGCCTGTTTAGTAGATTTCAAAAAGATTTTTGATAGAGTGAATTGTGAAAAATTTATTAGTATATTGCGGAAAATTGGAATTGATTGGAGGGACAGTAGGCTAATCCGCAACCTGTACATGTCTCAGACTGCTCAGGTGCGAGTGGGGAACGGGGAGTCCGGATGGGCTGTATTAGGAAGAGGTGTAAGTCAGGGTTGTCCATTGTCACCGGTGCTGTTCAACGTTTATGTGGAGGAATAGATTACAGAGGCATGGAAAGAACTGGAGGTAGTATTGAAAGTGGGCGGGAAAATCGTAAAATCCGTTAGGTTTGCTTTAGTTTGTCAGTCAGCCAAGGGATTGAAAGCATTGCTGTGTAAATTGTAAATTCATTGCGATAGATACGGGATGAGAATCAATATAATATTAATAAAACAAAGGTTATGCGATATACCTGAAAAAAAGACAAAGCTAAACGTTAAAATAGGAGGGCAAAAGTAGAGCAGGTATAACAGTTTACGTATCTCGGAAGTGTTCTGGACCAACACGATCAGAGATGTAAGGACATAAGGAAAAGAATTGCATTTGGGAAAAAGGTTTTCACAAGGAGGAGGGAGTGGACAGGGACGTTGAGTTAGGATGTTAAGAAAAGACTCGTAAAAACTTTGATATGGAGCGTAGTTATGTACGGTGCGAAACCGTGGTCATTGAAAAAGGATGATAGAAATAGATTGGAGGATTTTGAAATGTGGGTGCGGAGAAGAATGGAGAAGGTGAAATGGACCGAAAGGAAAACAAATAAGGACAGAGTAGGTATAGTAGGTACAAATGAGGACAGAGTAGGTAGGTAGGTAGGTGGGCGGGTGGACTACAGTACAGTACTTGGTATGGTGGGCGAGGAGAGGGGTTTTTTTGGGAGAAATCCTAAGGAGGCAGGAAAAATGGATGAAGGGCGTATTGATCGGAAATGGGATGTTTTGACTGTAATAGAGGGGAGAATGTTAGGCAAACGAGGAAAGGGAAGGAACAGGATAGGGATGTCGGACTGGATGAAGGGAGGAAGAAAGTACTCGGAGATGAAGAGCGACCTGATGTAGAGTAGGATGCTGGATTGTGTTTTGTTAGGAGTCACAAAATATTTACATGGTAATTTTGTCCATCCAAAACCTACCTGGACCGGTAGATTACTTAATATTAATTAATATGGGAATCGGTAAATTTGGATGCAAAGGACTTTCGTGAGATGAGCTGTGAGTTAAGTTCGTGTTTGCATTGCTGTAGACCATCGCTTGTACGGTAACTGACAGAAGTCAATGCTCTAGCCTCTATTGCTCTAGCAAACAATGCCTAAACAGATTCCAAACGCTCGGCAGAGAAATCGAGAAAAATGACGTGATGTTTATCAGGAAAACTTCGGGAACGAGAATCCATTAAATGTGGCTATCCGTAATAATAAATAGTTTTACACATTTGTTGTCAGTTGATGAAGGTTTTGTTTACGTGAGCTAAAAGGATTTAATTTCAAGACGTCAAGCATGACTCCAGATCAACTGTCGGTTCATTGACGACTTTTCTTCTTGACCTCACGTACGCAAACCGTCCTTTCCAAAGAGTTCTTTGCTCGTTTTTTTTTTAGCTTAACCGTTAGCATTCCTTGCAGTCTTTTGTTCCTCAGCGCTTATTCGCCGCGGGCTCCTCACGCCGCGCCGCTGAGGAATCATGCCAAGTCGTGCACGCGGTGACATTGGGCCGTGACAAGCGGAAGTCAGGGAAATTAAATATTTGACACAAAACCCCGTAAAAGTCAAGGAAGTAGTTTATTCACGCCGCCGCGCACCTCGGAAGTCCGAGGTGGTGGAAGAAATGTTCTTTAGAAGTTGTTTTTTGAATTTTCATCATTGTTTCTTAGGACTAAAGTGGCCATTATTTGAACGGAGTAGCATTATTAACAGTACCACTATGTTCTGGTGTATAAAAATTAGTTTTTGCTCGTGTGCAAATTAGTTTGTAAATACTAGTTTTCATTATTTACATGTTTGGACATTTGTTTTCTCTTACTATTAATTGGTGTTTCGTAAATTAACAGTATGGTGAGCTGTTGTTTCATGGGCATGTATGTAAGAATTTAGAATAAATTCACTGTTTAAGTTTCACAATTATTTTTGGAGCATTAAGGGAGTCAATTCATCTAATATTTCAATTCCCAAAACTCCCAACTTTTCATTACATCCGTGGAGGATGGCATAACGATATTTGGCTGTTAATTTTTTTTGCTTCAATTCTTGTGTGTAGAATGAGCCCAATGTATCCATTTTATCCTCAAGCAACTAATTGTTACTGTACTATTCTTTGAACCTTTAATGTAGACAATAATGTTATGATGTTTGCATCATACTCCTGACAGAGACTTTACTTTTATTGCATTATTTTTGCTTTGCTTTTACTTGCAGAATTTTACTTTGATTGCACTTGTTAGGAATAATTTTCACTCATTTCAGATAATTTTGTTATTTACAGATATCACTAATTATATGATTTTCACTGTCCTCTACTAATTCTTTGTAGACAGGGCGATGCCCAAAATTAACGTCATTTGCCATTTTAGATGAAAAAAGGCAAATATATAATTAAGAAATGTTAGTTTGGTATTGCTTTACTGGGAATGCTTTCACTTACATTTTCCATAATCAGTATATGATACAGACCAAACAACAATTCATAGTCAACCATAAGGTTAGTTGGATGGTTGAGGATGAGCTCTCCCCAATCAAAACCCTACTTATGTGTAAAACACACACCTGGGTAGGTAGGCTATTCCCCTATGCCACATTCAGCTGCCTAGTAATATCTGGTACTTGAAATATCACACACAGCTTGGTTAAAGCTGTGTGTGGGAAAGCAAGGAATTCCAAAATGATCGCACATTTTGATCTTATCTGTGTTTTCCTTCTTACCGAACAAATAAAAAGTTGTATGATCAAGGTGGCAGTGTTTGGAGTTCTCATTTGATGAAGGTGGGACTGTTTTATCTTGAAATATGATAAGAAATGGGTTTTTTTTAGCAAAAGTACACTATAGAACTGAATTTAATGCCTTTTCCTCCTAAATGACCTCAGCTGCTGGTTTCCTACCCTTAAAACTACGCCCGTGATATATTTTTCTTTAAATCATTTCTGATTTGTCCATATGAATAGAGGGCAAAGTTAAAAGTGTAACGGTTTATTATTGTATTTCACTGAGCAACCTTATTTTTTTATTTTACTCGTTGAATATTGTGGCATTTTTCATTCTTTTTAGTTTTCACTGCTAATTTTTCCATGGCTTTTCTCAACTTTCTATCTGAAAAAGGCCTTCTTTTCTGATGAAAGATAGGGTACTTGTGGTTAGCAGCCTTCGCAGTGCCTAATTTCACAGCCAAAAATCAGACTCAAATGCTCTTGTTACTTTCCTAAATGTTTCAAAGTTACATAACAATTGAGGCATAAAAAACCTGATTGATAGAATTGCACTTTTTTCAAGTTTTCATTTTTAATTGGTGATAATTGAGTACTCTCAAATAGAAATAATTGGATTAGGTCGTCTACCATAATCTTGTGCAGTTTATGGTAGATGAAAGCATATTGCGTTTGGAATCTTTGGAAGTGGCTACTACTGCTCTCGGTCCTTTCATCCTACTAAACTGGTGGTAGTTATTTTCTGCTATAAATATTGTGGTGGGTTCTGGATTATCAGGGTCTTTATTATAATTTAATATGCTCTAATAATTAAGAATGGGCAGTTACAAGGGGCAATAATACTGCATCATCAACCCACTGTTAAGTACTGATTAGTAATTATTTAAACATTTAGCATACAATTCTAATGTTTTAGAGCACTTCAACTATAGCATCTGCTAGAATTGAAGTGTTCTATAAATGCCACTAATATAGGAGTCAGGGTGCTGCTGAGAAGTCTGTCACTCTGCTTTGAATTTAACCGAAGTTTTAATTTTGGAAAGCCAAATGCTTGTGTATTTTATGGTCAGATTGCTGTTATAATCTTAATGTATTATATCCTATGGTTCTTTAAAATTTTCTCTCCTGATAACTGAATTTTTTTCTTTTCAGGTCTGCATATGATAACGTTACCAAAACAAAGGTTGCAATCAAGAAGATATCACCCTTTGAGCACCAAACATACTGCCAGAGGACTCTGAGGGAAATAAAAATACTGACAAGGTTTAAACATGAAAATGTAAGTGCTGTAATATGAAAATATTAAATATAAGCTTTTATTTAGGGAAGACAGATTAGTTTTTGGTGCGAGATATCAAACACAAACTTTTTCATACTTGTTTTGCAAAGCACGTGCCATATATTAAGGTCTACATGGTCAAAGCCAGCTACTCACACTGATAAAAACATGTCTATTGAAGCATATTTCAAGAGAGAGACCACTTATTACTTTAGGGGTTATTGGTAGCTATATGAAGTATTTACGAGGGTCATCCGGAAAGTAGTACCCGTTCGTGAAATAAAAAGACAAAAGTAAATATTAACAAACATAAAAAATTTTATTTGAAAGAGGATACTTTAAACTACTTCTCAACATAATCTCCAAGCAAATTAAGGCATTTGTCATAACGTGTGACAAGTTTCTGTATTCCTGCTGCATAGTCCTTCGCCGCCAGCTCATTGAGATACGCGAGGGACCCATCTTGCACAAATTTTTGCATAATGCAGATGGTGTTTAACAATTTCATGAACAATTGTTCGAGAAACATTGGGAAAATGCTCACAGATGTCATCAATTGTGACGCGCCGATCGTTCCTCACGAATTCGTCAACTGAGCTCACCAGTTGGTCTGTAATGAGCGACGGTCTCCCCGAACGCTCATCGTCGTGTGTGTTCCCCCTCCCCATGTTGAAGTTGCGACACCACCGCCGAACAGACGACTCGTCCATTACATTGTCTCCATACACCTCCTTTAATTGGCGATGAATATCACATGGGCGAACGTTTCTTGCATTGAGGAATTTAATCACTGCCCTCACTTCACAACTGGCGGCGTTCTCAATTTTTTTAAACATTGTAAACAATCACAGAAACAACACAGGCAATGCTAGCGTCACGCAACTTGGCTCAGAGAAGGCAGACAAGCCACTGAAGCTATCTGGCCTCGTCCAGCGGCTACTCGCGTCGTCAGCACTTCATGCGGCACGAACGGGTACTACTTTCCGGATGACCCTCGTATTTTGACCAAACATCAAATGTAAGAGACCCCTAAATGCAAAAGGGGAAAGATTAAGCCATTGCGTGATGAAGCGAAGATTGAGGGGGTGCTGCAAAGACACCAAAATGCCTCTCACTTTTGTCAGATGATATCAAGTTGTGTCACCCATCCCTGTACTCTAAATGCCCCAGAGATACCTCATTCAAATACTAGTTGCTCTCCAAGATAGCCAGTAACCTACCAGTCTCCTTAAACCTTAATCATTCCTTTCAGTGCTTACATCTTCCATCTCTTTCTTCTTGTGAATCAGTCCCTCATTTTTCTGTAGTCAGTGCTGGTCTTAAGTAATGTCATATTCCTCAGCATATGCCCAATCAGTGAAGCTCTTCATCTTGTTCATGTTTGCTGTTCACTTCCACCCTCACCCAGTGTTTAAAGCACACAATCTTATGCTTATTTATTTTTCATCATTCTGCCATAGTACCTTATTTCCTTTACCCTTAACCCTATTTACTATGTTGCTAGGACTGCTTATGTCCATAGGTAGTTGGAAGGTTATTTAATTTATAGTATTAACTTTAGATTTTCTTCTTTTATATTTTGTTGTCTCATTCCATTATGTTCATCTGCATTGTCTGTGGTCCATTATATGCTTAACATTTCTTAAATTATTCGTATATTGCTATATCTTTCCATTTATTTCACTTATTATGATTGAAAACACATTAATGGGCAAGGAGCAGTGAGTATCCTTGCATTAACACTTCCTTTATTTTAGATTTTATTATTCTTTTATCACATCTCTTGTCCTATTGTTTATTGAGAGTGTTATTTCATGATGTATTACATTTTCCCTAATGTAGCCTGATGTTGTTTCAGCAGACTTTTGCGGAGCTGCATGAGGATACCTTCACCTAACTCATTCACAGGATATACTTTGACAAAGAGTCTGTTTTAAATTCATGCTGCTTGAGAGTGACAGATGACTTAAGATCTTCAAAAATTTAGTTTCTGGTGATGGAGTGATATTTCTTAATGAATGAAATTTCTAAATCAATGAATGACGTCCATAATCAATTAATGACATTTCTCTGACATTTAATTAAATTTCTCAAGAAAAATAAATTCTCTATGTTTAAAATGAAAATCCTTTATACACAAATTGCTTAAACTTAGCTTTTGCTTAGTTAGCTTTTTAGCTTTAAAATTTGACAGCATGTAAGTTAGACGCACTGTCACTAGACCCAATGCTATTAATTTATATAATTCTTTTTGTAAGCCATTTCATAAGCATAAAATATCAAATTATTGTCAATTATTAAGAGTGTCTCTTTCCCATAGATTGATGATGGTTTGACCGTAACTGGTAAATGGCAGTGATTTTAACTAATTTAGCAACCCTTGTGGCAATGTAGGCAATGCGCTGAGGAAGATGTGCATTTATTTCAGGCATTCCATCTAGTGGAAAATAAATCCTTAATCTGATTTAAATGTGGTCATTGCTACATTACATGTTAGCATGCTGGAGAGAAAATCATATTACATTAAAGGCTACATTGAATTGGCCGGCCTTAATGTGCAAAATATTTTTAAAGAGTGCCAAACATTGCATAATGATTTTAATGTTGATATTTAAAAGGTACCCTCTCAGTGTCCTTTTTTGTGTTGCACCCTTTTTGAAAGACTGCTAGCCTTGATGCAAAATGTACCATTTATGGTAATGCAAGTGTTTTTCATGCTTATTAAAAATTCAAAAATATTTTCTTGGGACAGATAATTGACATCCGAGACATACTGCGTGCTGTTACCATAGACCAGATGAGAGATGTGTACATAGTTCAGTGCCTGATGGAAACAGACCTGTATAAATTGCTAAAAACTCAGGTAAGAATGTTGTTTTTGATTCATCTACATCTACGTAATATCCCGCAAGCTGCCGCAGGGGCATGTGGCGGGTGATGTTAGGTTACCACCCATAAAAGAGAATAAAACCGTATGAAAAGCCAACAAATTCATGCAAATCTACATGATTACTACCTTGATCAAAAAGTTCCCGGAATAACCACCGTGTGGCGCTCCCATCGTTCCGATTTGAGTTCTGTTTTTTTTGTTAAATTGGTACATCTATTGTTGATATTCCCTTTAAATCTTAGTGTCATAACTTGACATTTGCAAAAGTTACGGTCGGTTTTCGGTATGTCCATCAGTGCTTCCTGCGATTTTTACATTACTTCCTCTCGGCTGCTAAAACGCGTTCCCCGTAATGGTTTTTTAACTCGATTGTCACAGAAAGAAGTCACAGGGAGCCAAATCAGGTGAATTCGGTGGCTGTTGGATGGTATTTGTTGCATTTTTCGTCAAAAAATTACGAATAATGATAGCACTGTGCGACGGTGCGTTATCATGGTGCAAAATCCACGAGTTTTCTGCCCACATTTCTGGTCTTTTTCGGCGAATTGCTTCACGCAAACGTCTCATAACGCCCAAATAATACTCTTTGTTTACTGTCTGGCCTTCTGGCAAAAATTCATGATGCACTACACCGTTGTAATCCATGAAAACCGTCAGCATTGCCTTCTTTTTTGACTGAAAACGACGTGGTTTTTTTGGTCTCGGCTCATTTGGTGAACGCCATTCACTTGCCTGATGTCTGGATTGCGTGTCGTACTCATAAACCCACGTCTCGTCTCCAGTAATGATCCTTTTGATGAATGTGGGATCGGATTCAGCCTCGCAAATCATGTCTTTTGCGACGTCAACACGGTCTCTTTTTTGCATGAAATTGAGGTCTTTTGGCACCAACTTTGCTGCTACACGACGGAAACCCAAATCATTAACCACAATGTCTTGGGCGGATCCATAGGCAATGTTCAAGTCCTCCGCTATTTCTCTGATGGTTAATTTGCGGTTATTGACCAACATTTCTTTTACTTTATCAATTTTTTCACCGACTTTCGATGTCGATGGTCTGCCACTGCGTTCATCATCTTCGATTGACTCACGACCACTTCTGAACCGCTCGTGCCACTGGTAAACGACCGTTTTTTTTTTAGAGAATCGTTGCCGAAACACTTTTCCAACATTTCCTACGTCCGTGCGCCACTAAATCCGTTTTTTACGCAAAATTTAATACAAGTTCGTTGTTGCAAATTTAAATCCATTTCTAAAATTGTAAAAAATCGCCAACACACACAGAGATAGATGTACTCTTGGCTACGTAACTTTTGCAAATGTCAAGTTATGACACTAAGATTTAAAGGGAATATCAACAACAGATGTACCAATTTAACAAAAAAAACAGAACTCAAATCGGAACGATGGGAGCGCCACACGGTGGTTATTCCGGGAACTTTTTGATCAAGGTAGTACGTGTATGTAGGTGTTAGATTTCAGTTTATCCAGTGCTCAATCAAGTGCTAAAATCTTATCGAGTTCATTAACAGCATAATGTGAAGTGGGATATTCATGTTTCTCATTGAATCTCTAAATTGCACTCAACAGTGTTTTGTATTAAATTTCTCAAATCACGTGTTCCTGTAAATATTTTCCTGTACCACAGTCACTTCTGGAGCAGAGCTATATGTTGTATTATCTTTTTAGGCAATGCACCTTCATTATTGAGCAAAGTTTTTCTTTGTTCAATAACATAATTTAGATTTAGAATTTGCTAAATTTTTCATCTAGAACATCTTTAGACCTCATCTAAAATTTTTGAAATATTACTGATTATATATTGTTTATGCATTTTTTATGTACTCTTCTTAAAAAGGCATGCCTCTAGGGGAAATGAATTCAATATTACAGAGGAGTTAAACTGAACAACTGGCTACTGGTGTTAGGTTCACAACCACTTTAGTAGCTCATGAAAAGATGTTGTAGGGCTAAACCTTTTCAAACAAATTAATGTGTTATTTTGTAATGAAATCTTAACATAATGTAAATGATTGCATTGGACAGTATCGAATATGTTATCCCCTTTTTTATTTTGGCTTGTCTTGCACTATTGGTGGATACATGAGGGGGCTATCTATGATCCTCCCTTTCATTATATATTTGGATTTGATAAAATTCTAATTAAAGATACTTTGATGCCTGACTCAACTTCTAAATACATAATGTTATCAGAGCATTAAATTATCTATTTCAAGGTGGGCTGTAGTATTTAAATTAATGTGATTAGTATAACATGACTGAGAATTTCAGCACTGTGGAAAAAAATAAAGATTATTTTTGCCCATACATGAGAATGGTCCTCTTAAGAGGTTTTATAGCTTTGCTAGTGCCTTTTGCTGTTTGCAATGCTTCAGTGTCCTCATCAGATAATGCATTGATAATGTTTTTTTTACTGTTTCTAATATTCCTCTTAATATTTGAATTCCCTTTATTGTGAAATTGTGTACTGAAGTTAATTTTGTGCTCTATGCCTAGATAGATTTGATATCAGTATTGAAACATATTCTTTTCCATTATGTTTTGGGTTTTATTTTATGGAAAGGTTACCAATTGTTTGTTATAAATTGAGAAAAAGTTTCATTAGAAGTAATTTTTTCAATAAATTTTTCTTGATATGGTCCTGCTGACTTTTTCTCCTTTATTTCTAGGATACAACACTTTTCAATAAGTATATTATGCATGAATGTTTATTTATAACATTGGCTTGTGTATCAACAGTAAATATAAAAAATAATGATAGCATATAGATAATGGCTCACTCCATGGCTTACACAAGACCTAAGGTGTGATCACCTCTATTGCGTGGACTACAAATGTTCATATGTAGTTTAATATTTTATGATTGCCATTTGTTGTCTGAGCTTTTCAAGGTAAGAACAAAAGTTAAAATATTGTTCGTACATCCAGCTTCTTTTTAATTTCAGAGGCTCAGTAATGATCACATCTGCTACTTCTTATATCAAATCCTTCGAGGACTCAAGTACATCCACTCAGCGAATGTCCTTCACCGAGACCTTAAACCTAGTAACCTCCTCCTCAACACAACTTGCGATCTCAAGGTGAGTTTTAATAATTAATGGCCACGATTAATGTTAATATAAACCAGTTCCCATTCTACAAGCATCCTCTCTAGCCTACCTCTTCCTTTCTCATCATACTTGCTTAAGCATTGTTGCCTGTGTGTCATCAGAGTTCGTTACAGCTGTCTTTTGTTCTAAGCATTTACAATTGATTTTTTCTGCATATTGTAGCATGTAGTTGTTGCCATTGCTCAACCATGAGCATTAAAAGACTGCTGCTTTAGAAGTTGTCAAAAGGTTTTGTTTAAATGATGTACAAGTTGTAATGGATGAATGCATTATGTTTTAAATTATTGGTTGTTGTATAACATGGATATTTTAATTATCTCTGAATTACCACTGCAATTTTTAATTGAACTATTTATCCAAATTTACAGAAACTTTTAACAAACGGGTTTCATTGTTGCAAAACTTGCATGAAAATCTGAACACTCAATCATATCTTTGTCTATTCTTTAAAAATTAAATTCTCCTGTATCAGGTAAACAAAATTTTACAAGATTAAATTCTACTTTGAACGTGAATGTTGTGTTGTTATTGCATATTTTTGTGTGCTCATAGTTAAGGGTATCAATTAGTGGCTCCCAGATCTAATTAGTATTGTATTTGTTCTTTGATTTAAGTCTTCTAAAGTTTCAGTAATTAATATCGTTTACATTTTTCTTATTTTTAGATTAATGCATAACATAAATGTCAGCTAATAAAATTCTTCGTTGTTATTAAGGGTACCCGTGCAAAAACAAATAGGAAAATGAAAAATGTTGGGTAGCGTTCAATTCTGTCAAAAGTTTTAGAAAAATATCTGGAAATGAGTCAGAAATGCCGGGAAGTATTCAGAAATAATATATTTTTCTCTGGAATTTTTTTTGAGGGAATGTTTTAAAGGTTGAAGTAATTGGATGCGAGGTCTGTTCAAACAGTCCCTGAACTTTTTTATTGCAAAAAAATACTTTACAAATTATTGGTCAGGGTCCCTTCAAAGTAGTTTCCTACCCAAGACATACACTTATCCCAACAGTGTTGCCACTTTTTGAAACAGTCCTGGAACGCTTCTTCCGGAATGTTCCTAATCTTTTCCATCAAATTTTTCTTTCTGGAATCTCTGGAATGGTGGCAAAATTTTTCCTTTGAGCGAGGTTTTTAGTTTAAGGAACAGGAAAAAGTCACATGGGGCCTAGTCTGATGAGTAGAGAGAGTGGAGAAGCACATTGGTCTTGTTTTTTGCTAAAAACTCATGAGTTCTGAGAGAAAAATGAGCTGGCACGTTGTCGTGGTGAAAAACTCACCGGTCACCACTCACCGTTCCTCCAAATTTCAGGCCATTTTCACCTAACTCTCTCTCTTAGGCATTCCATAACCCCCAGGTAGTACTCTGTGTTGATTGTCTGGCCTCTAGGTAGGTATTCGTGATGCACAACCCCCTTTGCATTGAAAAAAACAATCAACATCACCTTTATATTTCAGTGAACTTGTCGAGCTTTTTTGGAGAGGAGGGGATTTTGGGGGCACCATATGCCTTGGTAATTGGCAAAAGTTTCCGTGAAGGATTTTCAGAGTTTCACGTGGAATTTCACAGAACATTGCTGCTCTTCCAAGGGCTCATTTCTGTGGATCCGATTTATCTTTTCACTTCACAAACACCTCTTTGCATAAATGGCTGTAACTAATAAAAAAAAACAAGATGTCAACTAATTGTTTGAAGATTGTTATTCAAGTTTCTGTGGACAAAACGCCCCCAAGCAGATTAAAAAATAACCATCTGGAGGCACACTTCAAAAGTTCGGGAACCTTTTGAATAGACCATTCAGTATAGCATGTGCAAGTGCCTTCACAAACCAAAACACAAGAGGAAATAGAAATGGAGGTAATAGTAGTGAATTCAGGGAGTGAGAAAAGGAATGATTTATTACTTCCATGTTGGTAATTAATCTTATTAAAATTGGCAATATAACAAAAACATGTAGAGTAAACTTCATCAGCACATTCTATCTGGTAATTAAACTGCGTGCATTTTTACAATTTAAGTAAACAGCGGAATTCTAAACACTGTGATGGAGGGAAGAATGTTTGGCAGGGCTGGGAAAAGAATAGGGATGTTGACTGGAATGAAGGGAGGTAGAACATATGTGGCAATGAAGAAATTGATTATGGTGTAGCGTGTCAGTTTTGGTCTTGTTAGCCAAAGCTTAGAAATCTAGGAATATACAGGTAGGGTCCATCGAAAATGTATCTTAAATGGTAGACTACTAAATAATAATAAATCTGCAATTGAGAGAGATTGTTATTTTGTTGGATTTATGTTATATCCCAATATCCCTTTTAGAATGCTATCTTACTGGTCTTTTTTTTAACTATCATGAAATCTTTTATCAAAAGACATATCACAGGGAATGACAGGCAATGGGTGTCTCTGCAGTCACCCATGTTGACCTTTTGCATTGTTTTCCCCTACCTGACTATGTTCACTTGGTTGATCGACATTTTGACAAAAAAGAGTTGGGTTCTTCCATAAATACTTTAATGTGTTGTCTTTTTGAGTGCAAATGTTTGGTTGCCTTATCTCTCTGCCTGTTACGCATGGTAAAACTGCATATGACAGTGCGCATCAGCCATGCTTTACATTAGGCTGAATTTTAAATTTTTTTGTGCATAAATTGCCATAATTCATGTATCTTTGTGAATATAAATTATTACTTGTCACTTACCATCCTCTTTTATTCTTCTCCATTTTAGCACTGCTCTTAAATTGTGCTTTAAGTGATATTTATGTTCACATTATGCCTGTGGCATACTGTTTTTTTCTTATCATTTCCAGGCCACTCCATTTTAATTAAAATAGGGCTGTAAGGAAAGTGTTTGTGCTCGTGTAAAGCATATACTTCTACTTTTTTTTGAAAAATATAAAAACGAGAATGTTTGCGTTGAATTTTGTTTTCCAGTTTCTGTGGCCTCTGTTTTTGATGTTATGAAACTTGAAATGTTAATTCATAACATTTTGTGTATTCATACATGGATTCATCTCCCTGCATTAATAAATGCATACATCAATGGAAACTTGAAAATAAATGCCTTCTGTGAATTGTTTCTTTCGAGTCATGCCCAGTGTATGGATATTTTGAGCTCTCTTACCTTTCCATTTAGTGGAATAGAGTTGGGAAAATGTCCTTTCTTTGCAGATAAGCTCTAATTGAATGTAATAATGCTCAGGTTCTCTTAAAACTGTCATTATTATCCAGATAAGGGCGATGATTGATCAGAGAGGTGATATGTGACTGAGTACATAAAAAGATTAATCTCATAGGGTTTCATTATATGCAGTTATAATGCGTGTTGCTTAGTCTATTCACTTACTTGCTCAGGGTTCAAGATTAGGGAATAATTTTGTGTCCGGCTTTTTATGGCTTTGTTCTATGAATCATATTGTTTGCTGCTATTCTGCAAGAAATATTTTTAGTGCAATGACTAGCCAAGGTTTAATTTGATGTGCATATTAATATGCATTATTTAATGAGTCATTGTTGGCCTAGTATTTTTAAAGTGTTTTATTGATCTGAGGTTTGGATATAAAATATCATCTGATTATACTAAATCATCATACAGTCAGTTCCATGTATAGGCTACTGGTCTTAATGCCATTCAAAAAGCCTAATCTCCTTCCTCTTGGCATCTCATCATAGCAGCTTTTTTCTTTCCCTGTCTTACTCGAAACTTGTTTTCTGTCTATGTTCAACTTATTTTCCTTATCTTTTTTGTATCCGCATTTCTGAAGATTTCAATGAGCGACCATTTTCATCTTTAAGACAATTTTCAAAACTATATTGCTCTGTATCATATCATTTTTTTACTGATACTTTCTTTCTATCTTTGCCTTTCGAAATGGGAGAAAGGAAAGTTAAGTAGATGGTACTACTGTAGTAAAAAAATAATTGACAATAAAGTCGTGGGATTGATCGAGATATTTCAAGTCAAACATTTTTCTCACTTAAAATCTAAATTTTTTAACCTCATTCAAATGTATACAATGGGACGGCATGTAAATAAACGATGACAAATGGTAATGGCTATACAATGAACCAAAAACATTACCATAATTGTCCAACCCCTTTATCACCCTTCCCTAACTTACCACCAAGTGGCGATCTCTCTTCAGTTTGGAAAAACATAGCCTTAACCTAGTGGCAGTCAGGCATATGACTACTATATTAATTGCATTAATTGTGAATAGGGGTAAAAATTGTGAATATTGAACAAAATTCAATAAACTTAATAATATTCAATTCTATTATTTCACATAATTAGCAAGCATCGAATAATGATTTTTGTGACTAAAGAATGTTAGTACATCTATTTGAATTGCTTCTGAAACTGGTCATAGTTAAAATGATGTTGGTTTTACCATATATATGCAAGAAAGTAGGATGTTGTTGTCCAGTGAATAGAGTGCTGGGCTGCTGATCACATGGTCTGGGTTTGATTCCCAAAAACATCTCTGGGCACCTTCATCTTCACCCTAGTTGAAAGATTTTTGAGGTACTAGATATTCCTAGAAAACCATAAGCAGCACAGGGAAGGAATGAGTATATATGTGTGAGTGTCACACACCATAGTGCCAGGTGAGCTTCATCCTCACCTATTAAAACCAATATTTGGGTTTATTACTGTGGCTTGGTCAGCAAAAAATAGTTTTGAAAAATCGTTGAAAGTTCATTATTAGTATGGATATCATGTATACACTTCCTCTGAATCAAGCCCCAACTATGTTAATTTTGTTCTAAAACCTTATTTTTTGTCTGCTATAGAATTTGATTGTCCTAGAAGTTGATTCGCAAAAATCACCGCAGTTTATCCGTTTAATTTTGCATCAGATGTTGTGACTTAAATTCATCGGAACATAAGGGGCCACAGAGCATTACATGCATTTTTAGTATGTATGAAGAAATAATGTATAAAACCCGGAGATATATGAAATAGTTTTTTCCATTAGAAAAACCAGGTTTTAGAAAGATCATCCAATGCATATTTATTTTGCATTCCTTCTTTAATCACTACCATTGTTAACTCATCATCATCCATAATATTTTTATAGAAGTATTGCAACCATTGTTATCAGTTGATATTATCAGAATGTATGACTATCTAGGTGACATCATCAGGTACAAAACTTCATAGCATGTTTGGGAAATATATAATACATCATATAGGGGAAAGTGGGGTACAAGGGAGGAAGTGGGGGTGGGAAAGGAGAGGCAGGGTCTGTTATTGGTGAAGTAGGAGGACAGGGGGGGGTGTTGTGTTGAAAGGGGTTGCTAATTTAGTGGTTGACAGAGGGAAGAGAAAGCTAAGAGGAAGAGAAGTGGGGGGTGGGAGGAAGGAGATATGCATAGGAGGTTATTAATGCAACAACATGGGAAGTTCGAAAAGGGGTGAGTATCTTTCATAAACATTTTCCTTAACCTGATGTCCATTTTTACACTTCATACATGTATCTCCAATCGTACCTATGCGTCCTTTTTCTGTCCCATTTTCTCACAATGTTGTATGTCTGGAATGAAATCACCGGTATGGTCCATATCCCATTGGTGCTTGGTGATATGTTACCCAATCCCATTTTGCCAAACATGTGTTTGATGTGTACCACACCAGGAACTTCACATTGCATTTTTAACACTTGAATTAATTTCAATAGCTCTCTCATTCTTTCATCGCTTTGAATTAAAAGCATTTTGTTTTTAGGAAGGTCATATGATATTTCTTTCACTTGGGATAAAAATTGTTACATGAAGAGAAATGAGAAAAATGAGCAAATTAGGTATGAAATCAAGTCAGAGGAATCCGGGGACGTAGTCAACTAACTTCTATATCATCTAATTGCAGCTTCGTTCCATTTCCAAAGAAACTGCGGGAGATGCCACAACAGTAACTTTTAACAGAGTCATCCGCTGATTTGCATTTCAATGCAACAATTTCAGAACATAAAAATCATTCGCCTTGACCGGGATTTGAACTCAGATCCCTCATTATCCGGTCAAGTGCTTCAGCCACTTAAGCTATCGAGGCGTCCTCTTAAACTCTGAAATTTTGGGGGCTTTGGAGGAACAAGATGTTGTGATGAAATACCGTTCACACAATGTCACAGGCATTCATAGTCATGCGTGACGCACCACAGTCCACAAGGTTAAAACTTACTTTTAAACACTTAGGCTGTTTATACATTGACAAATTCCAAAGAAACTGTAGGAGATGCCGCAACAGTAACTTCAAATGGAGTCATCGGCTAATGTGAATTTCAATAGGTTAACTGGCTAAAGCACTCGACCAGACATTGAGGGATCTGGGTTCGAATCCCCGTTAAGGTGAATGATTTTTACGCTCTGAAATTATTGCATTCATTCCAATTGTTACTTTTAGTGAACATTTTAGCGCAGTAAAATCTCGATTACCCATGCTAATGGATGCATGATAAAGCACAGATAATAAAAAAACACAAATAACCAAAATACGTGGATAATATGTTTTGTATAAACAGATGTACACAGAAAATCTCCTTTTTCATTATGTGTGATTAATTCGAGTTTTTTTTGCAATGGAAAGTACATATTTTTCCATTTTTCAGCCATTTTTTGATAAAGGTGGAATTATATATTTACAAGAACACAGAATTTCCTTAAAGTGAGTGGCAGAACATATTTTCTTCAGAAAGCTAAACCAATCATGCAGCAGGGAAAAAAATGAGTGGCAAAAGATGAATTTAAAAAAAAAAGAAGATCGCTAATGTGCAGTCATATTCATGACATGATGCCAATTAAAATAATGCATTGTGGATAGTTAATGATTTACTTGTTGCATAGTAAAACTATGTATTTGCTCGCTTTAAAGGAGAATATGGAATTCTCAGGGCTAGTGAATACAAGGAAAACTATAAATACCTGTAGGAAAGTGCGGTTAGTAATAAATTGGAAAATGAAAACATTTAATACCATAATTTTTGATTTGATGAAATTAAATTTTGACAACTTTTGATTTGATGAAATTAAAAAATGTTAAGCCCAGGTATTTCAAACTTGTACGGGTTTCAAATCTGTATTTATTGAAAGGTGTATTGAAGTTTCAAAGCATTTAATTATCTTTAAAATTGTAATTTTCGTAAAAATTTTGATTCGCTGGAAAGAGAGAGAGGAGCACAGATAATCAAGAGTTTACTTTATGTAGTACGCGCATGTGGTAGTGCACAGCTGTAATCATGCATTTTTTCTGCATGTTAAATTTCATCATCAGAACTTATGTATGTCAAGGAATCAACCTATTACCTATAACTATTTTAAAAATACTTTTGGACCTAATCTGTCATACATTTCATGCCATGATATGTATGTTAAATACACATACTTCCTTTTGTATGTTTCTTTTTTTAGAATTTTTGCGTTTTGGATCATAATCAGTATTCTGGTTGGCAGTTCCTACCTATTCCACCATATTTCCCTATCCTGTCTCCTTCATTTTATATCCACATTCCCCTTCATTATGTCCACAAACTGTAGTCTTCTCCATCCTCTCCTCACAGCTCCCTCAATGGTTCCTTCCAAGGCATCCCTCCTTCTCAGTACATGTCCAAGCCAGTTCTTCCTTTTTTTATGGCATCAATCAATAATCTCTCATCTCTGATTCTCCTCGGCACCTCCTTTCTCCTGACTCTGTTTGATCACATGATCTCAGCATCTTTCTTCAAATTCACATTTCAAAGGTTTTTCTTCTAATAAAAGTCACTTTTTCCACAAGATCAATACCTCAGATCTGTATATTATTTTGCTCCGAAGGTTAAATTTCACTAATCTCTTCCTCAGTTCCAAATTAATCCTCCTACTTAATAATCTATGTCATGATGCCACTTTGGCGATTGCTATTTTTACTTTAAGTTTAGCATTTCCAGTCTTCCAATTTTTCTGTTTCTTAATTCTAATAGTGTCTCACATTTTCCATTTTGTTTCATCTAAAACATTCAAGTTTTCTGGATCTCACACATTTTTCTTTGAGTTCAGCCTTGAACCATATTCTTGTTGCAGTATGATTTTTTCTAAATATGTACATAATTGGTTTTGGTTACCTAAAAGGTTAATTCATTTTCAATAATATTCCAAACTAACTGTATAGCTGGTATTGCCCTGAACTACAAAATCTTGAAGGATTATATGGTTGACGTATCGACTACCCAAGATTGACTGCTGGCTCCATTCGTGTGCACCTACCTTCCCTTATGCCCTGCAGATATCTCCATATCCAGACGCACTACCAATCCTCAGCCTTGTATTTATTGTATGAGCCAATTTGATTAAGTCTTCCCCTTCTAAGAGAACAAGAGTGAAAAATCCACTATTTACATTGGAACTGCCAAAAGTATGTAAGCACCACAAGTTTCATTAAAATTTATTGAAAAATTCTTAACAAAGAAAAACCTCATGTTATTTTAAAAAGTTATCGCCTCTTAAATTTAAAGAATTCAATTTAAAGGGTAATGGATTTAGCGGGTGCCTATTTTAAATAATACATCCATTTTAAGTTCTCGAACTTTAAAAAGCTTATATCTTGGGTTTAGCTGACAGTGACTTGGCATATAATATGTGTTTTTATGAAGACGGAATCAAGTGACAGTATTACTTGGTGTATAACTGATGTCATAAGTATTGGGTGTTGCCTTGGCAAAAGATGTGGGAATGATTGAAAGTTGCTTAAATTTTCATTTTTGTTTCCCTGGCATTTAATTACAAGGCTTGGTATTGCATGATCGATCAGACTCATGGAAGGCATGAAATGCATGCTTGTATAGCTTTTGCATTAAATCCATTCTTCCTGTAATTTTAAATTTACTGATACAAAATTGCATTACTTTTTTGTTGGAATTTGAATAAATTTTTGGATTTTCACTTGCTTATTTTGTGACCATTAATAAATCTTCATATTAGGTTCATTTGCCATAATCTGGCCCACGGTGTAGAGTAGAAGATAGTTTATCCGAATAAGTTGAGACGTGGGTTGTATCATGTGTGTGGATTTTCTTTTAATTGATGAAAGTGCATTTTGTCATTTGAATTGAAATAATTAAGCTAATTATCTTAATAAGTCAAGTGTATTGATGGATGGTGCACCTTTTAAATCATCATGTAAAATTTGGCTTTGTTAATTTATGTTTCAAAATTAATGTCATGGTGCAGTTTTAGCTGTGAATTATTGTCTATGGGAGAAATACATGATCATTCATTTTTCTTATGTATGTTATGTTAACATCAATGCTCAACTTTGAGCCTTAATGTGGGCTGATTAGACTAAAAGATGAAAGCATAGAAGTATGTGCACACATGAATTGGTTAACAAGTTTTTAATCTATAGAACAAAATTCATTTTGTAAATAGAAATAAAATCAATGAACCATATAATCTTTGTGCCAATTTAATTCATTCTTTGGATTTTCGGATAAACAATCCTCTACAATAACTGATTTTTCACTTCTTTAACGTTTTGTCAGTGATTCTAATATCCTGATGTAGCACCATCTTCCATGGAGTTTTTCTGTGAAGTTTTTTGCTTTTCACAATGTTTGCAAACCATTATTAAATTTCATCTCTCCTCAACATTCCTTGTCCTCTGATTATCCCCCATGGATGACATCTCAATAAGGATTGCCGCCCATCGAGTTTAATTGTGTAACAGTGTTAAAGAGAACCAAAAAAATCACTATCACCAATGCAGGAAAGCCGACTGTGTGTACATTTTGTAATGTTTGTCATTACTTGAATGAATTTTTGGGGTGACTTAAGATGATGACTTTGTCATTGGCAGTAATGGAAGGTTTTTATTTCAAGCACTATAAACAGGAGCATTGGCATAAGTTAATAAATTTTTTCATCCTCGTTCGAAATAATCATCCCCACAATTTGAGGGCACAGGATTCAAATGTTGGAACAATAACCGTGGACAGCCGTGATGGACCCAGAAACGTGATTATCTTTTTGGAAAACTTTGATAGTTCTGCAGAAGAAATTTTGATTGTATCCATAATGGCCTACTGCAATGTTCTTTTTTGCATATATGGCTCATATTGACTCATATCTCTCTCGTTTTGCTCTGATAATATTTTAGTGTTCTCTTTTGTCGAAAATATGTAGTAGTAGTAGTTTTAGGGGAGGCGACGGACTGCGAAGGTCTTTTGCACCATGAGTGATGGATGGGAAAAGAAGGGTGGAGAGAAACCCGGTGTCAGCATTAGCCTACTCTTGTCGAAAGGCCCTAGGGGTCCGCAGTTTGAAGTCCCATCCGACGGACAGCGTACTCGCTCAAAGTACTCTCTCCAAAGCACCTATAGTAAGGATCAGGATACTACTGAAAAAAATCTGCCGCCTCCAGTATTCAATACTAGACCCTTACAGGGGGAAGCCTGTACGTCAGCCACCACACCATCCCGATCCCCTCAAAAATACGTCCGTGATTTTTAGCATAGGAAACTCCCAGGTTGCTGAGGAAGTCTTCAACAGCAGTATTAAAATTGGTCGTAGGCTATTAATATATTATGGATTTAATTTGCTATTCCCTTCGTAATTGAGCCATATTTACAACTTTTCGTAACCTTTTGGTTGTCTCGTTTCTTGCTACTTTCAAGTGTGCCCTGAGATCCCAAATAGTCTTTTCTTGTCACGAGAAGTACCATAGCCTGTTTGACCTATCAATATACCACACCTATGCTAGTTTTATAGCAAGCTGGCATCTTAACCATCTGGACTCTGCTGACTCATCACCACTTTGATTCAATTGTTCCCGGCTCAACCTTCTGGAAATTCATGTTAATTAAATGAAGAATACAATGTATCTTTCTACTGTCCTTCATTTGCGTACAACCGGTTTCAACGCTCCCCTTCAACTCAATTTGGACACCATCCTCTGGTCTTATCCTTATTGTCCAATCCAAAGCAATCAACAGTCCATCATCCCCTTCCAATTCCTTTGACATTCCTTCCCTGCACTTGAATCATAACTTGTTGGTCTTGACTTATTCACTCCTGTGAAAAATCTAATGGATAGTGCAGGTCAAGGGTTGTAACTTAAAGTTTTTTAAGTTTCATAACCCTCTTTTTGGCAGAATAGTGATCAATTTGATAGTTTGAGGGGTTCACGTAGCTCATCTTTCACAAATGTTTAGAGTGCATGAAATCCATGAATTTTCTCCAGAGAGCTTAATAGTGTAACTATTCACTTTTCCAATGCTGCAAGAAGTTTCACCAGAAAGTTCTGATACTGTGAAACCCATACAGCCAGAATTACTTGCCACATGTCCCACATGGAAATTTCATATTTTTTTACAATCTTAAGAAAATTTATTTAACTAAACCCTGTCAGTGCAGTAGTTAGATATATCTGTCCTGAGCATTAACATACCTGATTGTGAACAGTTGGTTTTCTCCACCTATTTCAGACTTGTTTCATTTGACTGAAAGAAATACTATATACCTATAGCCAAAAGTAGCGACTTAACAAAATCAGAAATTCTTGGAAAAATTAAAGTATGCCTTGTAAAACCTTTATTTTTATTGGAATATTGATGGCAATTATTAATTTATGTGAATTTCAATGGCATAGCAAGAGGGATTAATTGTGGACAGTTGTAATATATCCCTACATGATGCCTAGTCACAGTGAAAGTTGTAGAATCTTAAAATTAAAAATAATGACAATAATGTGAAGTATGAAGCTGTATGGATACATTATGGAGAAACTTCCACCAAGTCTGAAGTAGCTGATTTTATACCTTATTAATAGAGGAATCCAGACCATTGCCTCTCTAAGGTGCATGTGTATCTGTATCCAATGGCCAATCATCTTCAAAGAAATATTGAGGATAAAGGACACTAGAATGTATAAAATATTAATGCAGTAATGTGGATGCTTCCTTCGTGTTATCTCTTCCTCTGATTTAATTGCCAGTCAGTCCTCTCTTGATAGTACAGCATGTACTGCTTTGTGGCTTTCTGATGCACTTCCTTTGAGATTGAACACTTTTGACAAAGATTCTTTGTCAAACCAGTAACTGAGATTAGTTAGATATTATTCCTGCTGAATTATCCAAGAAGTATTTCCAACAATGATTGCATTTGTTATTGCAAGTAATTTTTTGCCTCTTTTAGGAAATCACCTTGAAGAATATTTTTGAATTGGACTAGTCAGGTATGGTCATAAATGTGTCTGCATTGTATATTTTTGAAACATAGTGAATTACATGAATACATAAAGATCTAAGTCTCTTCAATGTGATATAATCAACTTGAGAGGAACTAGGTGAATTTTCAGTATCCTTTGACAAGTTTCAATTATGTAGGGCAAAATAAACTCAGTGGAGGTTTCATAAGGGTGGTAAAATATTTTGTTGCTTTCTGCCAACTCCTAAAGTCTATAAAATAACTGGCAATTCGTATCTGGTATAATAACTAAATGGAAAAGAGTTGCTATTTCGAAAAGATAATTGCGTAGGCAATATATATATATATATATATATATATATATATATATATATATATATATATATATATATATATATATATATATATATATATATATAATTCCATGAGGTTTTTTAATTTCTGAAATTGTCATGGAATTCAAATGAGTACAAAAACTTTTCAAGTTTTTGCTTTTTGTTAGAATGTTTGCTTTCTATGATTCATGAATACCATAAAATATAACTTCCACAATTATCAGGCACTTTTTTTCTCCCACTATTTCCACTTAACTCTTTATTCACGATCCACTCCTAACCATCACCCTGAAAACTTAATTCACCGTAGATTTTGTTAACTATAGCTCACATTTTCACTCGACCAGTCATAAACCTTGCAAAGTAACTCATGCATAAATCATTTGAGCATCTCTCATCGGTCTGTCAGTTGTTGTGCTTGCGATTGGGTGGCAGTCCTATTGTGAGTTGTCCATCCGCTTGTGGTTCTGGAGACATGGAGGAGAGGAGAGATGGGTGGGAGGAGGGAGGGAAACCAATTTTTTGATGAACTGGGGGAGGGTGAGAGGGGGAGGAGAGATGTCGCAGTTGGGTATGATTTGTGCCGTGTGACGTCCCTTTGCAGGCGGCCCAGGCCAATCGGCCGAACGTTGCCTCCACTGAATCCACGGGCACCGTGCCCTTTGCCTCACCACCATCCCGACCCCAAGGCTTGCGTTGTTGCCTCCTCAGTGTGAGTTGGGAGACTTAATAATTCTCGCTGTTTGGGGCACCGGATTTAGGGGTGCTAGCTCCTTGTTCCCATTTTTGTTTTTTATGTTGCCCCTCCCCCCCCCCACCTCTGTGTTCTTTTTCTTCTGCATCAGCACATGTGTGACTGTGTGTGGCCAACCGAGCAGAGCCTAGAGAAAAGGCTGTGTTTACCTGACCAAGTACCATTTTAAACCATTGTGTCTACCTGGTAATGAGAGGTGATGCTTGTCTCCATACTCACTTTCAAGCAAAAACTGACGTGATATTATGGTAATGAAAAATATGGAATTACCATTTTTAGAGAATACATATTTAGGAAATATGCATAAGGAAATTACCTTGTTATTTAAATGTTTTGTTGTTAGCCTCATTTTATTTTCAGCATAAAGGTAACAATTGTGAATACATGTATGTCAATTCCATGAAATGCATCTACATACTTGGCTGTGTTATTAAAAATGATTTGGTTCACTTAAGGTTTTTAATGATTGTCCAGAATGAGGCCCTAGCCATTATTTTGTATATTCTCCCAGTGTTACTGGTATGTATTGAATTTTATGAAGGTCATCAATTCATTTATTAATTGCATTAGCTTTCATCAAATTGGTCAGTATTTAGTGAAGCATGTTTTTGAAAGTAATGATATTTCTATTATTACTGAGAAGCAATAAAGAAGCCAGATAGATATTAGACTATTAGGTAGGCGTACTATATACCTGTATATCCAAAGAATATTTGCATTTGCTGATCCGGTGGCAATCAAAACTTGAATTGTTGATAATTGGCATTAGTAAAATATTTGCTTGAAAATTCTTTTGATGAAACCTTCTGTTCCACAATATAACTGAAATTATGGCAATTTATATTTATTTAATGTACAAAAGAGTGAGCAGTGGGATAGCAATTATCGCCTTCTGCCGTGCCTTTTGGGAACCATTACGCACTGATGTTTTGTCAAAGGTCGAAGGACTATGTCCTAAATGGAATACCAAAACTGTGCTAAATGATACATAGTTAAAAAATAACATCACCTTATGTTTTATAGCTGATATTTGAGTCAGAAAATGATTGTTATACAGAAAAATTACATATTTTTATTTTTGCACACTTGTATAATGGAAATAATTCCCAGCCTTATTGATGAAAAAAATGAGAGGGAATAAGGAGCCTTGTAAAAGTATGGTGAGCCCATTTTTACATTTCTTTATGCTTACAAATGATGAGTTTGTATTATTCTTATTGTCCTGGAAATTGTGCAAAAGATCAATAATCGTTGGCTAAAATGAATTCCACAATGTTCCAAGGATTTTATCATTCGTTATACTTCAGCAAAAATTTCCCTTAAAATGTAATATTTGTGTCATGGCTATCTCAGAGCTCAGTGCTTTTGCATTTCCTTAATACATTTTCTGTTTATGAACACCAAATCTATTTGAAATGGTAAACAATGGCATGTGATGGGCCAAGTGTGAAGTTGGTACTGATAAAGTTGAATATTAGTTTGGTTGGTACATTCTTTTTATATATGTAACTTATTATTGCCGAAACAAATCTTAAAAATGAATAACTGATTGAAGCACTTTTCCACTTGATAAAATTTTTTATATTTATGACCGGGTTTCGATGTATTACATCATCATCAGGTAACCAACTGAAGTTGTGTTCAAGCTTATATACATTCCGGAAGGGGTGGAGAGGGTGTGGTAGGAAACGAGGGGGGAGGGTATAGGGAGGGGGAAGGTAAAGACAAGGGAGACATTTGCAAGAAATAGCGGAAACAGCGTATTGACCTTGTTAAAAAACACACAGTATATTTTGTCTTTAGGGTTCAAAGGGGTCCTATTGGGTGGATGGCCAGGACGAAACCAGTAGACGGGCTGGGTTTGGAGGCCAAGGATTAGGCCTTCTTCCCCCCCCCCCCCCTCGTTTCCTACCACGCCCTCTCCACCCCTTCTGGAATGTATATAAGCTTGAACACAACTTCAGTTGGTTACCTGATGATGATGTAATACATCGAAACCCGGTCGTAAATATAAAAAAAAATTTATCAAGTGGAAAAGTGCTTCAATCAGTTATTCATTATGTTCGACTTCCACCACATCACGCCTGAAGCTACTCAATTTAAATCTTAAAAAATGTCAAATGCTAGGTGAATATGAAAGTTGCGTAGATTTCGAATAATTGCAGTTCTTTTAAATAATTCTCTTCTATATTTATCTTATAGATTCAATTAGACGTTGCAAATATTTGTTGCTAATAAGTCAGGGTAGTGATCCAAAAGTATTGGATGCTGGTTGTTACTAAGAAGTATCACAAATGTAAATTAAGCCCTTAGATAGGATGCTACTCATATATTAATCATTTATTCAAGTTAATGGTATGAAGTGAATAGCTGGGGAATATTAGCTTACAAATTATTTTTTATCAATGGGATATCACATGTTAAGTATGTGATGTAGCTTTTTTGTTGGTGTGACCTCCTTTAAGAGTTGAGGTGGTACAAGGGTCAGGTAAATGCTGCTGATGTAAGATTTTTATTTCTGGAATTTTGAAGTCATACATGTTTATTCCTTATTATTATGTGAATAAGACACTTTCTCTCCTAAGTATTGTCACAATGCTGAAAAAGAAAGATTTTTATTTTTTTAACCTTCAGTTAGTATTGGACACACCTGAAAATGTATTAGGCCAATGGCCGAGGTATTTCCTAAATTTTTAATTTCTTGTAGGCCTTAACTTTTTCAATCAAGTAAAGAAGTATTATTGTTGTCAGAGTTCAAAAAACATATTTATAACTTATTGTCTTTAATTAGTTTTATCAGATTTTGATTATCTATACTGTTTCTGTCCAGTTGTTTTTAATTCTCTCTCTACTCAAAATTTAAATTTCCTCGAATTTTGAAAATATTCTGGAACATGGGTTACACTTAATGTTATAGTGAAAAATCCCTAAATCCGGCGTACTATGTTCCATGTGTATTGATGTTCTCTCCGGGAATGCCCACGCTTTATTTTTCTGTGCACGTTTGCATTTGTATCTAATTTAAACTTTCATAAAATTGAATAACTGTTATTCATTTTCAATGCAATTTGTAATCGAATAAGTTATCAAATGATGCCTCTTCTAGTGGAGCATTCCCGGAATTTTGTTGTGGAATAAATATTATTTTGTTAAAACCTTATTTTCTGTATTTTAAAATATATTTTTAGATAATCCTGATGCCACCTCTTGTCACGAGTAAATTTTTATCACAGTTCAGTGTCTGTCAATGGAACCCACATTGAAAAGATTCACAAGTTTGCTAGCTAGTAGAAACAATTGTAGTTTGAAATTATGATGCAGTTTTGAAAGATTTGAATATAAGCATCTGAGTAATGTTTCCCTGTAGTGCTTGTGGACTTGCAATTTTTCCTATTGCCTCATGTTTTATTTGTTTCTAAGTCCCTTTTGATGCAAATTTATTTTAAGTATGCAATGCTAACATGCAATATGCTGCTTCTTGGATGCTTGGCAATGGGGGCATTTTTAATAATACTGCAACTTGGTATTTGAAATGCCATCAAAGTAAAATGCTCAGTTATAATTCATTAAGTATGAGTAATCCTCTCACATTGCTATAGGCAACATTTATTGAATATTTCACATTTTGTATACTCATTTTATTGTCTACTATCTAATCTTGCATCTTCTGTTTTAAGTGTTTTCGCCGGAAAAATCTTTTTTACCAAATAATTCTGTTATTGTAAGCATCTTTCATTTTCTTTTACATGTGGTGCCCATTTCATTGGATTTTATCTACAGTTTAAATTTTTGAAGAATTTGATCCACATGAATTTATTTTTTTTTAGTTGCGAAATATGTATTTTCAATTCTATTTGTACATTTTGTAAGTTCAATTGAGGCATTATGTCTTTGAGTGATTGGTCAAGTTTTCAAGGTCGTATGTGATTTATTCTGAAATATGGAGTCTTTTGTCTTCCAGGCTGACTGTAAAACTCTTCAAAGTTATGCTTGCTCTAATGATATGGCACTAACTGAGGTCAGCGCTTAGGCCAATGCATATGGGCACAATGAATTCTTTATAATCTGTTAGCTTCCATCCTGGTCTTAACAGAGGTAATGCCACACTGATGCCTGATGCTTCATTCAGTCAACTCATCCAGTAGATTGAGGCATGGTGTTCTTCCTTTCCATAAATATTTTACAATGGGGATGTAAAAATATTGTAGTCAGGAGTATTCATTATTTTTTCTTAGTTTTTTGAAGTTTAAAGCTAAAGAAGTATATTATCCTGTTCATGCTTAGTAATCGCTGGCACATATTTTCTAATTTCAGATCTCATTTACGAGTAAGAAAGTGTAAAAGTTACATTTGGAAAAAAACCCATGCGAAAGCCTATGTTTGTAAATGTGAATAATTGGCTGAGATAGTAGGCAATGAAACTCAAAAAGTGGTTGACTATCTAATGAGTAAAGTGTTAAGATGTCATGATTTTAGTTTTTGGCCATTGAGGGATTTAAATTTTATTATTGTCCAAAATTAAAACAGCATTTTTCTTTCCTAATGTTTTTGTGCATTGGAGAAAGTACCAGCGAAAATAATATCATGATAAATGAAAATTGTCATAAAAAGTAAATTTTGCAGCTTTAATATCCTCTCTTTTTTAATCTGGCTTTTCCTTTATTTCCAGCAGAATTAAATATGATGGACACCCTAAAAATAATGTTGTATAAAAGTCAGATTTAAGGGATTCATTTTGCTCCTATGTTATTATTTTCCTGATGTGTATACTCTGTTTTGTTTGGAAATTAAAAGTTCCATTAGCTATAAGGCTTTGTTGTAATTGCATTTGGAATATGTGTTTATTTCATCATTGGAATTAAAAATCTGAAGGAAATTTCTCTGACAAACATTTTTCAGATCTGCGACTTTGGACTTGCTAGAGTAGCTGATCCAGATCATGATCACACTGGGTTCCTAACAGAATATGTCGCCACCCGGTGGTACAGGGCACCAGAAATAATGTTAAATTCAAAGGTTGGTTTACTTATCTTTTTGAATTCGTAATACTATGAATGAAGTTTTTACAATCTACTTAATCCTCTCTATTTAATCAGAGCTCTGAACAACAGTAAGTGAACATGTAATGGAAAATTCATTTTGATGAACCTTACCATTTTTATACATAACATTTTTATGCCTAAAATAGTTTTAAGCAAGAGCTCATTAAATAATGTTAGCTTGAAACTAAAATTTCAACTGAAAGGTCACTAATATTGATGTTGGAAAATGAATTAATGGCACATGTAAGTGTTATTTTTATTAATAATATAACATAGGTGTTTATGATAATAATTGGTGTATGTATTCAAAATTAGAGCAGTCTTTGAATTATGATTTTACAAGGATGTTTAGTTAAAACTGGCCAGTGTCAGCAAGATGATTAAAATAGTTTAATATATAATGGTCGATGTATTGGAAAAGTATATCATTAATGAGCAGGGTGGCCACTCAATGTGAGAAATTAGGAAAAAGTAGGGAATTAAATTTTTTCCTTTCTTTGAAAAACCAGTTTGTGTTTGGTATAGGTTGTTGCACATAAAGACCCTAGCTAAAAGTTAAAACTATAGCACTGCCTGCTTTGGTGATGGCAGTGGCACACACAGTGATAAAGAGTAATTCATTAGGAATATTCGATCCAATTTCCAATGCAAGAGAACTGAACCTGGGAAAAGAGGCTCATTTTTCCAGAAAATCAGAAAGAAAGGAATCTAGAAAATGAGCGACAACTCAGACAAGGTTTCAATTAATAGTTGTTAAATCTGTTGATATTTATAATCAATGTATGTTGAAATTCTGCCCAGTTGCATGTATATTTGATGATATCACTCAGTATTAAATATTGAACTCTAATTTTTTTGTGTTATTTTTTTATTTTTAGGGCTACACAAAGTCTATTGACATCTGGTCAGTTGGATGTATTCTCGCAGAAATGCTTTCAAATCGCCCAATATTTCCTGGCAAGCATTACCTCGACCAACTGAATCACATTTTAGGGGTTTTAGGATCCCCAACCCAAGAGGATCTGGAGTGCATCATAAATGAAAAGGTATGGAAAACCAAATCTGTATGTTTTGAAAGTATTAGTAATTTTTAAAATTATGGGGATTCAGGGAAACTCATTGGAATAGAAATGAAATTTGGGAATGCTGCAAAAGAGATTTGGAATTAGTTTTGAGGATACAGGGGGTCCTTGCTTTTCCATGGATTTAAATTAGGGTGAATTTCATTTGCAAGTGAAATGGTTGTTTCTTTGGAAGAAATTATGGCCAAACTTCATGATGATTAAATGCACTAAGATTACCTGTCCTTGGAAATTTGGCATCTTACGTGTTTTGAGTGTCCCCAATTCAATGCTTACTCAATTCTATGCCTGTCAATAATCATATAATAATTGCAATAATTACTGTATTTTATGCTGTTTGTAGACAGTTTGCCTGTAGCATAGGAGCAGGATGATACAAAATTCACATAATTGGTCACAAAACAAGACACGTTCATTTAATAATATTTAATAAAATTGTTATGCATGCTATGAAAAATATTAAAATTGTCTTCTTGCAAATATTTTCCTGTGCGGTTTGTGACTAAATGCTCTACATAAAATTCAAGTTACAAATTAATTACTCAAATAGATAATCTGGAGAAAATAATGCTGGATAAATGTTACTGGGATCACTTCACAATGTTTTCACTCATTATGATGTGCTCTGCAGAAAGGTTTAAGATCATTAGAGGGTACCACTATGTATTGATTCCAGTAAAATTTCCTATAATCCCTCCGTATATATGATTGAATTAAAATGGTAGTCATCAACTCTGGTCCCAAATCCTTCCTCTTTGATAGCAATTATTCCCCCAACATTATTTTGTAAGCATTGATTTTTCTCGTAAGGAGACCCAATGGCTTGTGTACTTGCTTTGCAAGCTAAAAATAAAGATTTGATTCTTGTAACAGGTGGAATGTTTCACATTTGCGCATTTCCAACCACCTGCAGTTGTTGGTTGTACTACTCTCTATCTCTGTAGGAATTGAGTGTAGTACTTTGGATATCAGGCACTTTTTAACTGAATGTAGATTAATAGGCTAATGCCCACCTCTTTCTCCCATTAGTTCACTGTTCCTAGTATTCTCCATACTGTAGAACAAAAATTAGCTGCTAGGTAATCTGAATCTTGCAATAGCTATGCTGCACTCATTCTACTTTACAAGTGTTATTTATTTTCTATGGTTCACAAAATATGATTTGTTCATCCAAAACTGTTTGGTGAAAGTAGAGTCAATATTTTAACCATTTGAAGAGCAGTTAATGGATGCAGTGAAGGAGATAAAGTGGATTACTGATTGAAACATAGATGATCCAAACTTCTCATTAAAAAAGTGTAAGAAAATGTAAACAAACCATTTGTTTACCCGTAGTCCAGTGGCTTTGACTATTTAAAAAATTTTCTCCACCTTACAAAATATTTTTGTAGTAGTCATATCTTTTTAATTGTAATCCATATCATAATCCTCATCATCAGTAATTTTAAACCTAATATTGGTTTACTGCGGCCCTCCGTTCTTTTCAATTCAGTGTTAATTCCATTACCTGCTGATAGCTTCTCTGTTCTACTTATGTCTTCATTGCCCTCTGTACCTGTGCTTTGGTTTTCCTCAAGGAATCTTCCCTTCTTTTACATTTCTAACTATTACATTGTGCCTCCAGATGTGCCCAGTCCCTCCCAACTCTTCATTGCCATAGAGTTCTCCGTATGATTTTTTCCTCATCTGCACTTCTATATACTTCCTTCCTTCCTCACTGTATGAGCTCATTCTCCATCAATGTTTCAAATGCTCTGTTGGTGTATTTTTCCAGTGTTCCATGTCTCCGCTCTGTAAAGTGCCATGCTCCATACGAACATTTGACTGTTTGCTTGTTTGAAACCTTAGGTTCTTTGAACATAGTATTTGTAACCAAAATCAATTTAATATCCACAGTTAAATGACTACCTAGTATATACTGTGTTTGATCATTCATAGTTCACAGTATGTAAATTACCAATTTAATTTATATCTTTTGTACAACTGCTAAACATGAAATTTAACTAGCCGATTCTAAGATTTCTGTTATTTATCAAGTTGACTCCTGGCCAAAATACAATGGCAGAGGAATAATATTCATGGACATAACTTATTTATAATGGAGGAAGCAGCTTAAGCAGTCTTTTTAAAATAATTTTCCATTTTATATATTATCATAAAGTCCAATTTTTTTAAGGTTTTTAACCATATATATGTGACTTATTATTGCAGCTCCATTTACCAAGATGATACATTTAATTGAAAATTTGTTTGTATGATAAGCCTCGTGAATATATGTAGTAACCTAATGTTTATAATGCTCAACTTCTGTCCAGATGACCCTGATTCACATCGGGTGATATCTCGGGAGACCCTCAGCTTTATACAAGCAGTATGGTTTCTTAGCTATCAGGTCGTCCAAGAAAACTGCAGATGATAACCCACTCCAATGTTTGATTTTACATGCTACATTTATAGCTTAGCATGAGGTTGTACTAATTTAAGTGGACTACTGTGGCATTTCAATTGATTATACCAAATAATGTTAATCAAAAGCATATGCTACTGCTGGAAAAGATAATATGAAAGGAATAACTAAGTTTCCAATTTTATTTCAGGCAAGAAGCTACCTGCAGTCTTTACCCTTCAAGCCCAAGGTCCCGTGGTCCAAGTTGTTCCCGAATGCAGATGCAAAGGCCCTTGACCTCTTGGACAAGATGCTCACCTTTAATCCACATAACCGTATTGTGGTAGAAGATGCCCTTGCTCATCCTTACTTGGAGCAATATTATGACCCTGCAGATGAGGTATGAGATGCATATGATTGAGAAAGTGTAATGGTGTAATATAGGGACCATTAGTAAAAATTCCAACTATTATATTCCTTCTTTGTGTAAAAAATGACTTCCGATTTTCATCTATTCCTCATATTTTCATAGAAAATCAGCTTTTAATACTGTTTAATTGGTTTTTATTATTAAGGTCATTACATTGTTTAGTGTCATCCCTCAAAACTCTTATTCTGGTGAATACCTTTTTGGAATGCATTGCTCGATGTGTAACTAATAATCTGGGGTCAGTAAGACTTTCATATGACCTAAGTTTGAAATCATATCAAAGACTTTTTTTATGCTGTACTCACCAGGTGTAGGTATGAAAAATGGCTGCGTGTGACAATGGCAGCTTTCTAAAATATTATGGGTGCAATCTAGTGCAGATGAGCGTATTGAATCATCCAGAAGAAGCAGTCTAGATTACCTTGCAATTAGAAATCAAAGTATCCATTTCACATCAATGGGGAGGATAGTTTCCTTCCTTTACGAGAATATCTGATCTGCCTGTAAAGCATCTGGAAAGACAAATCTGATACAGAAGCACAATTTTGTTACTATTTTCTCTTGTACTATCTCATAAATTTCACTGTACAAAATAATTTCCTCTTAAATTTTTTGAGCCATTGACTGTCATTAGATGTTACTTGGTGGTCATACAACAGATGTTGCAAATATTTATTGGAGTTAGAGCAATGAGTCTCTTACGATTAATGCACTATTCATGTGCTGATGGTAAGTAGTCTTTTAAGTTGGATTGGAATTTTTTTAAAAGTAAATCAAGTAGAATGCAAATTTGAATTTGAAATGTAATGTCTTGTAAACTACTAAATGGATGAGATAGTGATGCTCAAAGTAATGTTAATGCAAGAGGAATAAAATCAATTGTTAGGGCTTGGTGTTTTTTTTGGGTCCCACTTTGGTGGCAATTTGTTTTATGTGGGCCAGGAGGGTAGTCAGAAGAATTTTTGAAAGTTATTATGGTGCCAATTCGAAAGAGAAGGTAAAATAAAGTGCTGGGAACGTATCCTCTTCTCACATGTTGCCAAAATAGAGTTAAATAGGAGGATGATTAAGAAGATAGAAAAGAGAATAGGAGAGGGTCAATTTGACAGAAAGGGAACAAGAGATGGCCTTGGATTGTTAAGAATCTTTGGAGAATGATATTTAGGGAGATGTACCTAAGGTTTGTTGACCTTGAAAAGGATTTTGATGAGGATTGGATTAAGTTGATGGAGATTTTGAAAAAGGAAGGAGTGGACTGGAGGGAGAGAGGAGTGATTAGAAAGGTTTTCATTGGTCGGATATTGGTAGTTAAAAGTTGGCAAAGTAATGAAGTGAGGGAGGTGTTGTTTATCACCAGTTCTGTTTGTGATTTGTTCGAAAGAGATCATTAAATGAGTGGGAAGAGAGAAGGTCGAAAACATAGAAGCATAGTTGGGAGGGAGAAGGATAAGATGTATTGTTTGCAGATTATATGGTGGTGATTTTGCATAATTCTTGAGCTTTGGAGAGGATGATAGAAAATATTTGTAAGACGTACAAGAATAAAATTTTCGATGAGGATAAACAAACCAACTACCAAAGTGCCATGTGGATCAGAATATAAGAGAGGATAGAGCTTGAAATAGATGGAATACAAATTGAACAAGTGAAGAGATGTAAATACTTGGGAAGTGTGGGAGAAAGGAGCTGTGAATGTGAGTTGATTAGGGAAAGATAAGGTACGGCAAAGATGACATTCAACATGATTAATGATGTCATGATAGAGCTCCAGAATGTTGTGTCAGAGTGTTCAGCCTTTTCTTCTTCACGGCTTCACAAAGACATTTCATAACCTTCCGACAATATTTCTTATTCATTGTCTTCCATTGAAGAAGAAATTCATGGTGAAATACTCTTTAAAAATTAAAGAAAACCGTAGACATGAACGTAACATTTGACTGAACAACTTTCTGGGTTGCAGTGAAAATTTTCCGAGCCACTGTGGTGGCTGACATTTTTTTTCAACATTATATACATAGATAAAAGTCTCATCATCAGTGATGATGTTTTTCATGATATTTTCCTTAGACCTAGAGCATCCCAGTTTCTGATGCAATCCCACTCAATCATTTAGAACTGGGAGAATATCAGTGGACATGACAAGCATATGTGCTCAAACAATCGAAACAAAAATCTAAGCTAGGACTGACATCAATTGGCAGGTAATGCAGAAGACATGCCACTAGATGCCAGAAAAAGATGGATCCAGGTTTATTTATTGATTGCTGCATGATTCAAAATGTTCACAAACTTTCCAGACAGACCTCATATAGGTACATGCTAGAATGGTTCTCCAACACAAGTATCCATCTCAATCATTATATGTCTCTATTTAATATCTAATGGTGTTGTTGTCTTTTTTTTCATGATCCTTAAATTGTTGCTCTGAGAAGCTCATTACAGAACTAATGGTCTGTTTCTTGTTACAGCCTGTTGCTGAAGAACCATTCCGCTTTGCAATGGAACTGGATGATTTGCCAAAAGAGCGCCTGAAGGAGCTTATTTTTGAGGAAACTATGCTCTACAAGCAAAAGCTGTCACAGGAGCAGAACATGTAAAGTCCTTAACTATCAGGTATAAACCTTTCATTATAAAAAATATGCTTGGCATCCTTTTCATCATTGAATTTAAATGGTTAGTGAAATACTGTAAATCATTGTTTATGCAAATTTATTAAATATTTTATGACATAAAATTAATGCTAGATAAATAAAATCATGGCTACTTGATTCGAAAAAGAATACTATTTGTACAGACTGGTGGTTGTATTTCCATGTGCACTGAAATTCAGATTCTAAGCACTGCATTTTCATTTATGGCCCTTCACCTGAACTTGCACATTTGCGTGATTTTTAAGGTGTAACGTATTTATGAAATCGTGTTCCACTCATTTTGGAAATTTGGACTAAAGCTTGAAAAAGTGAATTATTTTTGTGTGTGCTTATTCATTGTTCAATTTTGCAATTGAAAATGCCTTTTTTGGTTAAACTAAAACTCCAATTTACTTTATTTCTTTCAATAGAAACTTAATTCAACTTCCATTATTTTCCAGGACATCACATCTGCTGGAAATCACTTCTGTTGACATCATCACCATCTAATTCAAAACCACCGGAAATTCCTTTCGATATCTAGAAAGAAGCTGGATCAAAGGAGGGCTGCTTCCTAGGATTGAGAGGAATGACTTTTGGGGTCTTTGATGCCTCTCTTTTAGAGGCTGCACAACCACAAGCTTGGGTGCCGGAGAGGAAGGGGAAAATAAGTAAATCGGCAGTTAGTGACACTCTGTGGACATGAGGGGAATGTTTATTTATTGAGAGACCAAAAGTGTGTTTTTTAATGTTTTCCTCCTTCATTGATTGTCGATGGATTTGGTCAATGGGGCACGCTTCCCACTTTTCCTCTGCATGCATCGATGCACCTGAACAGCAACAGCCTAATTTTGCCCCTTCGGAATGCTCGAGAAGGGAGACTCAGTTGGCTTGCCGGTGACCACCCCACAAGAAACAGGTTACTCTGGCAAGCCCTATGGGGTCAACTCTCTTTTCTTTGAGGAAATGTATTCCCCCCCCCCCCCCTCCCTCCCTCCCTCCCTTCCCTCCCCATCCCCACCAACCACGTGAGGTGCATGAAACGAGTGTTCTTTCATTATTTCTCAAGTCAAAATGGGGCAAAACGAGGTTGAGTGCGTATTCGATGAGTTTAAGCTGTGATCTGGTCCCTCTCCGGGGTCTGGCAGCACTTACTCGATATTTTTAAAAGGAGTCAAAGGGGCAGGAAAGAAAAGAAAGAGTGAGGGGATGGCTCATTCCCTGTTTACCTCCCCAATGCTCAGTCTTTTAAATAATTTTTCATTTGAAGTTGTCGAGGTGGCAGAGTCCTGGTGAAATCCATAATGTTGTTAAGTGGCATCTTGTCCACCATTTATAAAAAAAAGACACGGCTGGAGGTGTTGATAAGTTTTGAATATTTATTATATATGTTACTTTCCCATAGCTGGTTGGATTTGACACTGAACACCGTTATGGTGTTTAAACATGGTGAGTTCACACAATGCCTACCTTTTTGTGGGGTGACAATATTAATACCAATAACCACCATGGAGTTAACAGTAGTATCTCGTTAGTATGTTTGTGATGGGGATGAAGTAAATAAATGTGCCAATGTGAAAAACTTAATTTGGAATGGATTACATTCCACGAATATATACACATATTTGCCTTGGAAAATAATCATGTTTGATAATATAACTGCATATAATGGTTTATCATGAGGTAAGCTCGGATGGTGTTGCATAAGTGGGCTTTAGATGTAAAAGAGGTAACCCATATTTGTTTTTGTTAGGACACCCTGAGACTCCCCGGTCATAGTTGTTGTAACTGGAAAATTTATGATTCATTTCCCTTTGGTACTACGTTTATTTTCCACTGCTAATTTTCTATTTGAATTTATTTTTATGGGTAACATAAATACGATTCATAAGCCTCATTGTATTTAACCCATGGGATCATATTTTGAAGCCGACAAAGCCAAAATTTCATTTTAAATTTATTGGTTAATGACGTAAATACAAATCAGGAATCACTTTTCTTGTCTAACTTGTGTAGATTTTAAAAATCTGTATTAAAGCCCGAGGGATCATGTGCTGTAGCTGGAAAATTATCAAATTAATCTTTCAAAATTTTGTGATGTAGTTCGGAAATTCATGGTTTTTTATCATTATCTTTACCCTAATCTCAGATTTCACCTGAAGGGTTGGGTTTAAAAAAAAAGAGCAACATGTTGAACATTATTTTTTGAGTTTTTAATAAGTGACATGTTTTCAATAATAGTTTTGAATTTACTTCTGAGGATATTTTCCCAAATAGAACATCAGAAGCACACACATGATTCTTTCTATCCAGGAACATAATTTTTATTGCCATAATAAATCCCTCCCATGTACAAAAACTTCATTCTCTCATGAGTGTTGCATCAACAGGCACATTTAATTTTCACGGCAAACTTCAGTTGAAGAGTACTCTTGTTGCCTCTAATTAATTAATTTTATTTCTTAGATCATAATACACCTCACGACTCTCTTGTTTTTTCTCTTTGGTAAATGTTGACGCACACAATTATATGGAAGTTGCATCCCAATTGCTGCTAAATAATATGCTACAGTTCATGATTTGGGGAAGCGGGAGAAAGCTCTTATATTGAGTACAAATGGGAGGTAACCCAAGGGAGTCACATAATGCAGGTCATGTATCAGTGACTAGAGTGAGAAATGGTTACCTTGTGATGTGAAACTGGCTGCAATAAGGATGTGGTCGGCAAAAAGCTTAATAAATATGCCAATTACTCACAGACACTTTTACTTTTGTGTTTATATCTTTTTGGATGATGTGTTTCATATTTACACTATTCTTCTGAATATACTAAGCAGTAACAAGCAAAAAAAAATCAGAACGTGATACTGTAAGCTTTGCGGATATGTTTATGTAGAAATGAAATATGAATACAAATTGCATGTGCAAAGAGAAAAATGCCTTAATGTCGGACATGCTAACGAGATTTCACTGTATTTTAATGCTAAATGTTTTCTTGGAAAATAAAATAGGGGAAAAGTGAAGTAGGTAATGTCACTTGAGAACTGCTGCCTAAAATGGTTTTTAATCAGTAATGGTTGTGTAGTCCTCTTGAATCAGTAAAGGGAAGCGGAAGTTAAAATTTAAATATTTGGCCTAAACTTGTCATAGTTATTGACTTTTTAAAGTCTATATGAGAAGATTTCCTGTGCCTCATTACACACAAAATAGTCTCACCTGTTTAATCTGTGTGGTATTCATACTTTTTGTGTTGAATAAGTGTCATAAACCCTTACTTAAAAGAAAACTAAAATACAAAATTTGTGAAAGAAATAGTAGGCAGGACTTAACTATTTTTTGCAGCAAAATATTTTTATCACATGTATTAACTTGTGGTCCAGTTGGATCGTAAATTGTTTGACAGTGTATTATTTGAAAGTCTTTAAAAGAAATTCCCCCATTTTGAATCTTCTGAGAAACATGTTTAAACCACCTCACTGTTCAACCCTTAGTCATATATTCCATCAACTAGTTGTCTCCAACACATATCATTATCCCCTGAAATTGCTTGTCAATTTTTTAAATTCCGTAGACTTCAAAAGACAAACTGGAATTCAAAGTCAGCATGTGTTACAAGGTGAGGAGGCAATTGTTGCACAACAGGCACATATTTAATCATTGTATATGGTACCAAGATGTTGTAAAAAAAAAGCTCTCTGTATGAGCGAACCAAAAGAAAGTACTTCTGTTAAATGTCTTTATACCCATCGACCCACTGAGATCACCTTCAGTTCAATAACTCCCCTGCCCTCACTTTGTGGTTCACAATTAATCTCATAAAGGTGTCAAATAAACGTTTAGTCCTTTATCAACTTCTCTGTGTGTTCACAGCTGTTCATAGTGATGGAATGGTTTTTTTTCCAATGGATGGACAATCCTGTTAAAGTTAAGTTTTCAAGTACTTGGAAGCCTTTAACTTTATCCGGATTGATGTAAGATAAATTTATATACATATATATATAATATATATATATTTTCTACCTTGTCTTTGTATAAAGTTGTAAAATGAGTGATTGGGGGTGATTGTGATCACCCCACTAAGCAAGCCAATCCTTCATTGAGGGGTTGACAAGGTGTCCAAATTCTCTTTGTTGATGTCGCAGCACTTGCTGCGATCCTTACATGGAGTTAACAGTATGTGAGCATTTAAAGAAAGTTTGTAGACTTAACTAGTCTGTCAAAAGAGGTCTGAATCTTTGTGATTTGGAGAATTGTTCTAAGATAAACGAATGCCTGAGGGAGAAAGTGCGTGTGCTTGTTTGAGTGTGGGAACGTCACTTCACTCTCTTTTTGAGTGCTTTGTGAACACCCGAGTTTGTGTTCACTTGATGACTAAATAAAAATATAATGTTGGAGAGGTGGCGAGTATTTCCTGTTTGTTTGCCTATAATGCCCCATTTTATGTGGCCATCTTATCTGTGGTCCATGTGTCTTGCACATCATTTGTGAGAAGGTTTCCAATATTTGTCACTTCTGGTGTCTCTCTCTCTTTATCTCCTTCTAATCGTCTCTGTTAAGGTGGCCAGTTTCGGTGTTAAGAAGTTTGAATGGTTTTTGAGAAACCTATTGGAAGGGGAGGCCAATGACGATCTGATATTTGTTGCTCTTTGTGTACTATGCTCTGGCCCGGGGTCAAATATACCCCATTCCCAAATAGTGTACCTGTAACTTTTATCAATAAATATGGTGGTTCAATGGCTAATTTAATCTGGCATGGAGGATGAATGAGCTAAGTTTGATACCATTTCATTCCATGGCACATTGTGATTCTCTGCCAAGGTGAAGACATTTCCAGATTTTTCTCCATACAGTATTATTGATTTAATTGTTGTGCTGCAATAAAAAGCTTTGTTGGCATTTGTTAAGTTTTTAATGATTTCTATAACTCTCAAACTATTGGCTCTATTGATTATTTCAAATGAGCAAAATGGTCTGGACTGTTGGCTAAAAAATACATTCCAGGAAATGTATGGTGTTATCAGTTGTATAACTGGCTCAGTATCAATTAGCTTTCAACTTCCTGCAAGATTGTAGCTTCCATAGTTGCACCAAAGAGTGAAGACTTTTCATTCAAGACTGGTAGAAGGTACCTACTGGATTGGCTCCAGTTCCATTGTGTATCCCAGGGGTTCCCAAAGATTTTTGATTTGAGGATTCTTTTAATCTTAAACTCTAAAGTACCACTAACATTTTATGATACAAATGGCTGACTGTAAGAAAAGGTGGATAATGAATTTTAAATTGTAAAATTTGTATACATACCTCATAAAACAGGATATTTTCACTTTTTTTTAACAAATCAGTAGAAAATTTTGGGTGAGATTTTGCATGCAAAGAATAAGTCTCTTAAAAATTTAAATTCACAAATAGGGAGTGACTACTTGGGGTTATATCACTTATTCATGCAGAGTTTGGGAACCACTGGCATGCCCAAATGGTAGCTTGTCCTTGTTAAGTAAATTGGTAGTTACTATTGGCAGTAGTCTACCAGCTTAAGGTATTTTTAAACAGCATTTGGCAGAGTAAGCTAGGTACAATTAATGATAATTTTACAGAAGATATTTGAGTATAATGATAGATGATTTATCAATGGTTCAGGTAGCAGATGGAGTGTGCAGTTCTAGACAGGGGAGTGAGGCAAGAATGTTCATTACCACCTGTTTGTTTAATATAAATACTATTGGAAGATTTGGAGTTAAAGTAGGTTGGAACTCTTCAAACCATATTTGTGGATGATCAAGCCTTAGTTGGCCAAAGAGTCACAGTAATTCATTGTTGCATTGACTAGATTAAGAGGGTAAAAATTGAGCACAACAAAACGGTACTGATATTCTCAAGGAAATAATACAGCTAAGTTAAACATTAAAGCTGGGGGACATGAACTAGAACAAGTAAAACAATTCATCTATTTGGGAAATGTTTTGGAGTGTGGGTAGAGTTGTAAGAATATTGAAAGTAGAATGCATTTAGTAAAGAAGTGTTTACAAAGAGGCAGGAGTTGATGACAGGCACTTGAGGGGAAGAATACTAGGGAAAACTTTAATAAAGGGCTTCAGACAGAATATGTGCTGGAGGAAGATGCATCTCTTGGAAAGAAGAGCAGAAAGGTAGGGCTTTCTTAGGTTTTTGACCCTATCCCCCTGGCAGAGTGCAATCTGCTGGCACACTTAGATAATTCAAATATAAACTAAATGCTACCATGTGTGAAACTCGCATGCATGGTGCAGGTCAGTTCCTTTTTCTGTGCTGTATTATACAAAGTTATGATTTCTGAAAATCTCATAACTAGGATTTTAGGTATACCTGCGGAGAGGTTTAATCTAGATTTGAACTTGGGATCCTACAGTAGGTAAGAAAATCTCTACTCATGGCTACCATGCCATTCAAGGTTATATGTTACAGAATGCATATTTATTATACTCCATGAAGGTATTTAGTATCCGAATTAAAAGATTTTGTCCTTTTAAGGCACAACACATCTGCCCTAACCATATATATTCCAGCATTTAATGTAAATAAAATTTGTACCTGATGATGCCACAAGTTGGTGAAAAGCATTCCTTTTTAAAATTATGTCTTTGGAATGATGCAAAATCTTATAATATGGTGTATTCAATGTTCATGCAAATAGTCCTGATTTGCATTACACTAGTGAAATTGCTTTGACTAGAGTTAATGGGATGGTCAAAAGGTAGTTTATAAATTCATTGGTCAAAACTATAAGTTTTCATAAATGTATGCCATTGCAATTCAGATATGGACAGCGAGCTATTAAGTTGGTATTAAACATTAGACATTCAAGTGTCCAAGAGTGACAACCATTGGTATCACTGAATTAATCAGGTGAAAAATTTATGCTGAGACTGTAATCAATGGCTAATATTTTTCCATTAATGCTGTTATGATTCTGCGTGTGTTCAAATGATTACTTAAATGAAACAAGATTCTGAAGTAGGAAGGCTAAGTTAAACATTAAAGGAAAACTGAATGCATGAGATTGGGAGGAAGAGTTCGCATATTTGAACGGTATTTTGGAGAAAAACGGGCAGAGTAAGTAGAGATATTTGGAGACTAATGGCATTCACAATTGAATTTGTAAGAAGATGGTAATGACAATGGACCTGTTGAATAAATACCGAAAGAAAAGACTGCAGTTATATGTTTTAGAAACTTGAACTTAAAAGGATAAGGGTAGATTATTTTTGAGGCTTCCAAGATATGGGTATGATGAAGAATAGAGCAAATAGTTGCAAGAAACAACAATTAAAAATGTGGGGAGAAAAGGTAGCATTAAATTTGAAGAAACTAGAAAATAAAGATGAAATACAGAGATGCTGGAGACGTAGGAGGATGTGCAATATTGGGCAAGCTAGGGTAGAGGATGAGAGTGGGCTTTTTGGATGGCATGAAGGTTGGTAGAAAGTGCCAATGGATACCAACAATTAAAAAGAATCCTCATCAAGTAACTTATTATGTTAATCTATCAGAATGTTCTGTAAGGAAATAAAGTGAAGGATTTTAAATCCAAGTCAGATTAATGACACCTTGGTATTTTAATGTAATACTTAAAAACCACCTGAAGTTTCACTAATAAGAATAATTTAATCTCACATTTAAAAGTTATGATTCCACATTGAATAAGATTAACAATTTCATAGGAATGCACAAATTATCTAAAGTATGGAATGTAAATACAATTACCATGAGTCCTACGCGGTGCATCCAACTTAAATAAGTTTCTGGAGGTCACTTTAGGGCCATTAACTCTGGTTCTGTTTTGATTCTGGGGAGTCAACTCAAGTGGAAATACATTGTGCATTTCCACTTGAGCACTATGTGGTGAAAGCTCAGCCATTAGCCACAATAGCACGACCATATTTACATTATGTATTTGACTACATCATCTACTACAGTCCCTTCATATCAAAGAACCAGCATCACTGTTTATCATATAGGTTTTTGACCTAGTTTAATCTTTCAAATGCTTCATCAAACATGTCTTCAAACAATAATGATGCAGAAGTTCAGTTAATTTTTTAATTTTCAAAATATACACATACATACGTACAAAAATATTGCCCCCCTCGTATTCACAAGAAAAATCTCAACTTAAGTGTAGAGCCACCCAAGTTACCAAGTACTAGCTGCATGTGTACTCATGAAGTCCATTATTACACATGCTTTCAGTGATTTACACTTATGCAAATACACTCAGCAGTACACAATGACAATAAACACCCAAGTCACCTTCCCAGATGATCTCTTCTAAGATACTAGGTTTGTTTCATATTACAATTTGGTCCTCAAAGGTGGATTCCCTCCGAATGCTTCTGCTACCTTGTACACCTGCTTGTGGACTTCATCATAATGCGGGCTCAAATAATTTTTTACACGGTCCAGCCAACTAGACAGATGCGGGCGGTTGAGTCTTACGTCGTAGCCAGCCATCTCTATCCAAACATAATTGAAATTTAATTAAAATATTGGCTTGTGAATTAGTATACAAGCCACCAACAACCTAAACCATGACATCCTAACAAAAACATATTCAAAATTGGTAATTTTAGGCTTGACCTTTGGGAACTTATCCATTACAGAAAGAAAAATTTCAGCTCTGTTCATTCCAATTAATGTTTTAATCCTACGACCCAGATTTCAATACATAGTACCATCATCAGGTACTTTTTTGACCTTTACCTTCCATATGTATACCTTTGGGTCGTATGGCAACAATATGGGGGCAAAAGATAGAATTGATCTGGGCTCAAATCCAGATCCCTATACAACCAGCTGGATGATGCAGCCAAGAAAGGATGCCTTGGTAGCTTAATTGGCGGAAGCACTCAGCTGGATACAAAGGGATGCGGGCTCGAATCTTGGTCTAGGCAAATGATTTTTATCCTGAGTATTTGTTAGTCAATGAGGAGGAATTCCAAGTGACAAGTGACTCTTCAAAATAGATAAACGAGGGAAGTCCCAGAAGTACCTGGCCTGACTTAGAGATGGCGGTAGTTGTTTCAAAAATATCACTGCATTAGAAAGTATTCAATCTATAAAGCACATGTTTCAAGTTTGAAGATGCTAATTTGTATAGTATTTGTTTGGCAACCATCAATAGTGAACGTTTTCGTGAATTTGTGAAAATGGAGTATATTGGTCTTATTATGTGATACAATACTTTTATTGAAAAGGCCTCAGCCCAACCGATATAAAAGCTGAACTGGATTCTACTAATTATTTGAAGGCATTTCAAAAAGTGCAGTACATCGCATATTAATTGAAAACTTGGACATGAGAAAGCTGTGGGCAAGATGGGTCCCGCGTTTGCTCACACTCGAGCAAAACCAGTGTCCTGAAGATGTTTCAATTGAGTGTTTAGTGAAGTTTCACCGTAACAAAGCAGAATTTTTAAGCCGTTACATAACCATGGATGAAACATGGATCCATCATTTCACGGTCGAGACAAAAGAACAATGAAAACAACGGATTCAAAAGGGAAACCAACTCCAAAGAAGGTGAAAACCATTTCATCTGCAGGCAAGGTCATGGCGTTGGTTTTTTGGGATGCACATGGTATAATTTTTATTGACTATCTTGCTAAAGGAAAACTATCAACGAATAGTATTATTTGAACTTATTGCAGCATTTGAGCAAAGAAATCAAGCAAAAAAGGCCACATTTGGCTAAGAAGAAAGTGTTGTTTCATCAAGACAATGCACAAGCTCACAAATCCGTTATTGCAATGGCCAAAATTCATAAATTTAAATTGCTACCTCATGCACCCAATTCACCAGAGTTAGCCCCCTCGGATTATTTTCTGTTTGCAAACTTGGGAAAATGGCTCGGTGGTCAAAGATTTTCTAACCGGAAAGAAGTGATTTAGACAGTTAGTGGCTATTTTGGGCAGCAAAATAGTTCTTATTATAAAAAGGGTATCAAACCTATTGAACATCACTTGGAAAAGTGAATAGAGCTGAAAGGAGATTATGTTGAAAAATAAATATATTTTTTTCCAAAATGTTTGAGTTTTCTTCGATGGGTCGGGTACTTTTGGGATTACTCGCATGCATACAATCTCAAGTCTGTGTTTGCTTTTCATAAATAATTCGAAAAGTATTTTATTTTGCACACGTGTTAGCCTAGTGGTGACCATTTTTCTGCTGTATGGAGGGTCCCAGATTCAAGTACGTGCATTGACATTGATGAACACTTTCTACTAAGCCCAATCTGTGTGTGTGAGAATATACCTACTTGGGAAAACTCGGACAACATGTGCAAAAGCAGTTAAATACAAATTGGGGTTTTAAAACTCTTCAGGGTGTTTATCATGCCTAATTACATTCTATTACTCAATGAAAATGTCATGATAAAGCAGACAATCCTTCAACCTTACCGTGAGACATTTTATAATATAATAATAATTTATTTTGAAAAATGGTACAATCATATTAAATGTCATCAATATAAATATTACTTAATACACAAACATAAGTTCTTAAATGTGATGAAGATTGTCATAAAAGAATTCATCCAATTAGTAAAGTGGGTGAACAAGTAACCAGGTAATAACCCTTTTCTTGAAACTCTGGATACAGTCCAATTTCAACTGAGTAGACAAATAGTTATACTGTTATATAACTAACTATCTGCCAACTCAGATTATGAAATGAGTTGTAAGTTGATGACCATCTACAATAAGTAGTATTTAGATTCGCTTAAACCCTTGTAGTTATTTTACTCATTTTATTACAGGTCTGACTGATGTGAGTCTTCCAGTTAAGTTTTGCATCAATATAAATTCCTAGCGTTTAAGTTTCAACATCAGTTATTTTTTTAAGACTACATACAACATGCTGGGTTTTTTAAGTATTTAAATGGAAATGATTAATATCAAACCAATCCTTAGCTCGTCTTCATGTGGCACTAGATTGTGCCTTTGCACCTTCTAGATGTTGACATTTTTGTATAAAAGAGTTGTCATCAGCATATAAAACATATTTAGATTTCATATTACAAGGCAAATCATGATGATGAAAACTATTGGACCAAGCACAGAGCCTTGTGGGACACCACATTTTACTTTAAGAGCTGCAAATCAACAGCCATCAAACTCAACCAATTGGTGACCATCATCCAAATATAACTTCATGAGTTTCAGTGTTGCACTGAAACTAAATAAGTTTATGAAATGCACAAAAGAAATGATCCATCCAAAAATCACTTTTCAAACCATTACACTATAATATTCTAGCTTTGATAGGAATATTGAATGTTAACACAGTCAAAGCACAGCCTTACTATGATCACATAGTGTCACGGAGACTGATTCCTTCTCTTCAAATGCATAAATGACATAATTAACTATGGACTCAAGAGCCGTGATTGTAGAGTTCCCAGAGCAAAAGCCATACTGGGATTTGGAAAGCAGACTATTTGACCAAAACAATCACATATTTGATCTTTCATTAAAGCTTCAAAAATTTTACCAAAAACAGGGACTATGAAAATAGGGCAGTGGTTAGTTAAATTATCTTAATCACCTATACTATGCCACTCAGGAGTATTTGATGAAAAATCTCAAGCTGCCAAAAAACAAATTACCACTGAAACTCTGTGATATTCGAAGGATGCATTTATATTCCAAAGACTAGCTTCGCCATGTCATAATTTTACCATTACGTTTCCATGATATCAAATTTTGACAAATTTAGAGCCTAAATTGTACCTCTCACTTACTTGGTTGTTCAACTTCACAGGCCCCTAATATATCTGCGATGGAAATTTCATTACCAGTCAAGTATTTCTTTTCACCATTTTTCAACCAGAATTTCTCAACGTCATCCAAGGACTTTTCCATTCGTTTCCTAAAATCCATTACTCTTTCCTCCTTCGCAGGGATTCCTGTTATGGCTGGTTGCAGGAACTGAAACAGTTATTCTCAAGCTCAACAATCTTTGAGTCGTATAAATGTATGATGCCGAAGCAGTACTCAAGGCGTCGTATAAAAGACAAAGCAAATAAAAATATGATTCAATTATTTACCTTGATTTGAAAATATCTGGCACAGTTAGCACGAATATCCAAATGTTGCCATTCTAAGTATTCGTCCACTACTGCCTGGGATTTGAAGTCCCTGGGATACCAGTGATCTGGTACATCCCTAGTCTGTGACAAGTAGCGTAATATTGCTACGCTAAAATATTTTGCAAAAGAATATAAGATAAAATCCTCTTTGAAAAGAACTACGCGGCGGAAAAGAAAAACACTACCTCTCGGTTAATTTGAAACCATCTTCATCAATGACTGGAACCTTTTGAAAAGGATTTATTCGTGAATAACTTTCGGTAAAGTGCTCCCCTGTAATATATAATACAAAGGCATTATATTCACTCCAACTGTTGCCAAATTCCATTGCTACCAATTGATAATGCGAATTACAGATTTGATCTGGAGGCTTCCACATTTGTTCAAAACCAATGGAAGTCGTATAAAGTTGAATATTTTTTATGTCCCAGTTAAATCCGAAGATAATCATGAAAATGTAAAAACCTTAAACTGAGTCATTACCTTTTCGTAACGCAACCGGACAAGGCTCATATGGTATATTATTTATTTTCAAAAATAAAACCACGGCCCTTGACGGCTGGGACATCAAATCAAAATAAACTTTGAGCATCGTAGGACAATTGTAATAACTCTTGACTTGGAATTGTTTCGAAATAAGACGATTCTCCTGAACAAAATGTTTCACTTTTGCCTATCAAGTCTTGAATTAGCGATTTTTATTTATTTGTTTTTGGGGAAAAGATATTGCTTATCTCTCAACACCCTAACTGTCCTCGTCGTTGCCCATGACGTTGTTCATGTAGGATTTTAATTTGACATAACTTGAGCTTTGCCCGCAGATGGCAGTGGTGTTAGGCATTCGGTGTCGGTATCATGCGGTGAACCGGTTAACCATAAAGTTAGTTACGAATTTACCGCCACTTCTCGTTCAAATCTCGTGAGTGACGTAAAATCGTGAAAGTTTTCCCTCCACTTTTTGCTTGATGTCAAATGTAGTCAACAGAATCTGTACAAGTTCGTGTGTGTTAACTATCAGTCATGGGTGATCATCGAGCTTTAGTCCTTAAGCGACCTGTTGAATATGAGGACGTTGACGCTTTCCGCAAGTGCAGGTCGTTCTATCAAAAAATAGGGGTAAGTTTGAGTATCGTTATTGCGTCTAGGTAAAACTACCATTTAGGCTATTACGTAGTGTAAGGTTTCAGCGGGAATGCTCAGACAGAAATTCGAAAGGACGATGACTTGCTATGCTTAGTGAGTAATTGGTGCTGCTACTGTATAAATCCGGATGTTATTGTAATACCTTTGTTATCTGTAAGAAGATTTTCGTGCTGCATCCTGGGGTGCAGTTGTTTGTTGATTTACGGCATATGTGTTTGCATGAGTGCTGGATGAAGGGATTTTTGCATGAGTGTGTGCGCTGCTGTGGGTGTAATTTTCCATGTTGTTGTTTTGCATGTGGTATTGTTCCTTATTACGGTTGGTGACCTAACACCCCCTGCCACACGCCCTTGCGGCGGCTTGCGGGGTATTATGTAGATGAAGTTGGCTGAGACGAATTTGAATTGTATGATTCTTATTGTTGTATTTTTCTCCCTTAGTTTGTTTTAGATAAATGGGAAGAATCGATTGGTGATATTTGCCCCCGAGTATCAAAGCATGAGGTAAGAAATTTTTTTCTGGCTATAGTTATTTTTTTATTATTGACTTCTTAAAATGGATTGTATTCATCACACCAACTTTTTGTCGGTGTGATTTCTGCTACTTCACATGTATTTCATATGTGGTTGTTAATACAAAGCCAGGGATTATACCACGTAATTGTTCATTTACTAAACGCTGGTTAGGTAACGTTTATTTCCCTCTAAGGAAGTGTAATAAAGTCGCAGTTTGGATGCTTTCTTTTCGTTTCTCTGAGAAAATAAACCAGTAGCGAATTCAGCTGTAACTTTAGTGTTGTATAATATTTTGGAAAATATTAATTAAGTCAGTTATCAACAATTGCTTTCAGTTATCCTGCGCAGAAAAATGTCTTGATGAAACGGAAAAGAAATTATGGAAGTTGGTTGCTTGTCAAATGGCAGGTGCAACTGTTGGAGGTAAGTGAGTAATCTTTTAGAAACTCATTTCTGCATATCATTATTGTTTGTATGCACGATATTATTATATTGACCTTTTTTATTTCATATCTAGGTACTGGACAAAATAATGCAAATGCTCTTACTTCTTCCGATAAGATTCAAGGGCCAGTGAACACACAAATTGAATGTGTTCAAAGGGAAGTTCTTGCCTCTCGGCACTCGCCCGAAGTTAATAATCAAGTGGTTCGTGTGCAGAGATGTGTTCAGGTTCAGAATGTGGCACTGCATAATGTTGAAACAGCTCAACCAAAACTATTATCCATTAATGTGAGTAGCCAAATCTAGATACTTGAACTTCCTAGTAATTAGAGGAGCACATTGAGATTTGTCATTCTTCTGATCGGTGTCTGTATTCTTTATTCAATTCACCCATTGTAAGAGCTTATGAAAAATCTTGGTGAGCCGAAGATCTGAAATATTGTCTTATTTGATTGTTTATGGATGATTCATGTGTGGGTGAAAATTAATCGGTTTTGTTAGTGACCATAATCATAAACTTCAGCCTAAATTTTGGCTTGACATGTGGGTGGGGAGCCCACATTTGTAAGTTCTATGATGCATATGATTCAGTTTCATTTTAGTTGTTTGGGTGCTGCAGCATAAATTGCTGATCAGAAGGGGATTTGAATTCAAATCAGCAAAGTATGTGGCCACATCCTGTTGTTATTTTGAGTTTTTCCGGTGAAAAAGTGTTCCCCTGAGTAATTTCTTTAGCTTATTTCATATGCTTGCTCTGGCCTGGTTAAAGATATTCAAAACCACCATCTATGTTTGGATTTAAAACTTTCAGAAAGTAGATAAGCACAAGGCAATGCACTGCTTCATCCTTTTTTGATGATAGTAAGGAAGAAAGCTCTGTGGTCTCCTAATTTATACGATAATTTTATAGTGCATTAATAAATAGCAGTGGCTCACTCTGGGAAATAAGATATACAGAAGGTAGTAATTATATATCAATGTAGTAGGGTCATTGCATATCAAATCAACCATAGCCAGAAATCCACTTATACCACAATGGCCAAACAAAAGCACTAATCCACGTAGAAATCTATTGTGGAATAGTGACTTGGTCATTATATTCCAATCCCTCCATATCATGTCTGTAGCTGTGCAATTCATTTACCTGAACGAATCTTGCAGATCCTAAATAAATAAATTGAATAATATCTGGCATGATATGGAATCAGAACCTAATGACCCAAAAATAACATTTTTCTGCTTTGTAAAAATTGATATATGGTTTTGATGTGCTACATTATCCTTGGTTACAGAATGAGTGCAAGTGCCATCTTCTGTGCATTTTACTTGGTGCAAAGGAAGTATGGGGGAGAATAGGGGGTGAAGGGAGGGAGGAGTGCACTAAAAGTTCACAATTATAGTCTGGCTTCTGTGTAATTTGGAATTTTGCATATTTCTCAATCTTATGCCAAACCTTCCCAGCCTTCATCCTGCCAAAACTACCTTTCTTCTTCTCTGCACTCCCATTTTCTCCTGGTTAATCATTGTTTATCTGTGTATATGTTTTATCATTGTAGCATGGCATCTGTACTCGTTCTGTTCCTGATGATTAAATAGTCCATTGAATCTTGGTTAGTAATAAATTATCTAGTAGGGAAGTGCTGTTATTCAGCAATTTTCATTAGATGCATGAATTTGTCAAGAAATTAGCCAAATGTTTATATGCCTTTAATTTAGAGGACCTCAACCCTCCCCATGGACTACGAACTTGTCATGTTGGGAGGAGTTGCATGTTGCATTGGCCCAAAGAGCAATGCTAGCAGGGGCAATGATGATGAATAAATTAATACCCGGAAAAAGCACCCAACAGTGATGGGGGTATAAATGTGGTGGTATACAGAGGGGAATGAAAGTGATCTAGAAGAGTATGTTTCTGGAGAGAGGAATGAATGCCCGCTGGTAGAAATGAAATAGTATTGCAGGAGAAATTCATTATTTGTATTTAACACATTTAAGCGCTGCAATCTACTTTGGTAGAAATGAAAAATTTCATTCTCCAATCTAAGAATGTTAAGAATATTGTGCCCATGCTTATTCTAATCCTTGAATAAACCACACGTCCACCAATGTGGTGGCTCCTTGTAACCATTTTTTTTTGCTCTGTAGAGTGATGTACTGTGCTCGTGCAATCCCTGAAAGCGCGACCTCGTTGAACATTACTCAGATTAAAACTAAGAGGGTCATCCGGAAAGTAGTACCCGTTCGTGAAATAAAGACACAAAAGTAAATATTAACAAACATAAAAAATTTTATTTGAAAGAGGATACTTTAAACTACTTCTCAACATAATCTCCAAGCAAATTAAGGCATTTGTCATAACGTGTGACAAGTTTCTGTATTCCTGCTGCATAGTCCTTCACCGCCAGCTCATTGAGATACGCGAGGGACCCATCTTGCACAAATTTTTGCATAATGCAGATGGTGTTTAACAATTTCATGAACAATTGTTCGAGAAACATTGGGAAAATGCTCACAGATGTCATCAATTGTGACGCGCCGATCGTTCCTCACGAATTCGTCAACTGAGCTCACCAGTTGGTCTGTAATGACAGACGGTCTCCCCGAACGCTCATCGTCGTGTGTGTTCCCCCTCCCCATGTTGAAGTTGCGACACCACCGCCGAACAGACGACTCGTCCATTACATTGTCTCCATACACCTCCTTTAATTGGCGATGAATATCACATGGGCGAACGTTTCTTGCATTGAGGAATTTAATCACTGCCCTCACTTCACAACTGGCGGCGTTCTCAATTTTTTTAAACATTGTAAACAATCACAGAAACAACACAGGCAATGCTAGCGTCACGCAACTTGGCTCAGAGAAGGCAGACAAGCCACTGAAGCTATCTGGCCTCGTCCAGCGGCTACTCGCGTCGTCAGCACTTCATGCGGCACGAACGGGTACTACTTTCCGGATGACCCTCGTAGATGCGTACACGATTTCCAGGGTGACAATGTTGTGCGCCAAACAGTCTGCGACATGAACCCAAGCATCTGCCATAAAGAGTCCGAACAAAGAATCCCACTGCATTTACTTTCTGACGGACGAGGGCTCTGCCTGGGTTAAGAGTTTTGTGACCGCCTCCTTCCTGTCGTTATCCCTTACGTCCCGACAAACAAGGGTTCTGCCTGGGTTAAGAGTTTCGTCCCAGTCCCAGGCAATGTTCTGCCATGCTAGTATTGTCCGTTTTCGAGTTGGGTTGTTAAGGGTCTAGCCATCCATGATACTCAATTGCTTTTTGTTGTTTAAATGGTGTAATATGACTGATGTTGTATAATACACGACTGTTTTGGTAAGACTCAGCGTATTTAATGTGACTTCCCGATACCCTTTGTGTCACAGTCGAAACCCCCCTTGCGACAAAGACATGTTTGGCCGGTGGATGGAACATGTCACATTAATTGCAAATATTCCAGTCAAACACAATACAAATGCAATTGGTGTTTGATTGATACAGTCAAAAATAAATAAAAGAATTTATGTTTAGTTTAGACTTAAATGGCAAAAACTTATGGTTAGGGATAAATTTAGGACTAGTGTGGCCAGCTCACAGTTTCATGGGCGCAGATGCTGATTCAGGTCACAATTTAGTTCAAGAAGAATAGTGTTAAAGTTGAGAGAATAAGGAAGGGAATTCATTTAAGTAAATGGAAAGGAAAAGACTAAACTGGGGTGAAAAGGAAGGAGTACCAGGAGGTAGTTAACAAAATTATGAAAGACAGGTGTAATAGAAGAAAATTGGATCAACTGAAACAAGAAGTGAAGGATGCTGTAAAGAAAATGATGAAAACAGTAAATAGCATAGGGTTAAGAAAATAAATTCTTTAGTGATTATAGGAGAAATTAAATAGTATTACGTCTTGGGATGTGTGGGATCAGAACTGAGGGAAAGTATGTTTTTGTATGGCTTAATTTTGTATAACTTCAAAATAAGTATTCACTCAAGTGTCCCTAGTATGATTGCATGGTTTTACCATTTGTCTCTAATTTTCTTCTGTGCTGTGGTGAATAGCTACAGGTATCCGATGTAAGATCCCGAAGTTTGGCAAAGTATTATGAACAGTTTCATGGATATTGTTTGCCAAAATGATCCAAATTTCACACACTATTCAGCCTGATGGCTCTACCCTATAAGCCATCATGCCATAAGTAATTCTTATGGGCTTTTCTATTGTTTTAGTCCCTATGACCATTTTTCATACTTATCAATCTTATACTAAACATTAAAACTAATGCATTTTTTTATTAGTATTCTTGACCCATTTTCAAAATGTTTAAGAATCTATATTCGATTATTATGTGGATTGCAGACTCGATTGGGGGCTAATTAATTCATTTAATCTATAAATTCTATTTTAGCTCAGTAACTTTCTAACCTATTACTTCCCATAAGACACATTTTATTTTGGCAAATTAATCTTTTAATGACTTATTAAAAAATTTCAAATCTTTGTTATAAGGTTCCCTGTGGTTATGTTTAGTACTTTGCTAATTGTATGTTACTTTGTTTCTTGTCCAGAGTAATCCGCAAGTGTTAAATTTGCTGGTGAATTGGTTCATAACCCCAAGTGAGAATGGTGTCCATTTGGAAGGAATGCTGCTCAAGTAAGATATTCATTAATTGTGGTAATGTGCTATATATGTATAATTTCATGTGAGGAAATCTTTTGATTCACCTATCACTAATCATAGTAGTTTCAGGTTTAACTTTGTGGAATTCCTTCATGTGAAGGGTAAAAAATAAACTTTACACTTCCACAATAAAGATTTAATATTTCACGACCATGGTTTCGATGCTGCACATCATCATCAGGTGATGATGAAATCACGGTTGCGAAATATTAAATCTTTATTGTGGAAGTGTAAAGTTTATTTTTTACCTTCATCTATCAATAATCAAATTGAAATTAAAAATATAATAGTAGTGGCAAATATTTCTATTTAAAAAATACTTACAACAGGGTATCGCCAGAAGTTCCAATTATTATTAAAAAAATGATCAAGATACAAACTTAATTTTTGTTGATAATTCTTAAGATTCTCTACATAGTCACCATACAGAGTTATACATTCTATCAGCGTTCCTTGATCCTTTGAAGGCTATGTAGAACTCCACAGAATGCATCAGAAACACATTCCGTTTCTTGAATTACATCATGTTTGTTGTCAATCTCTGACCCCTCAATTGTTTTTTGAGTTCTGGGAATAAGAAATAGTCACAGGGCGATCAGGAAAATGGGGCGTATGTGGGAAAATTTCAAAACTACGTCGCTTATTCTTCTACAGCCCTTTGAGATGAGTGAGCAGGTGCAGGTAAGAAGACTGATGCCTTTGGTGATCATTTTAATCCTTTATTTTCAGAGCATCGCATAATTTTTTCAGCAGTGTGCAGTAGTAGGCACCAGTAATGATGTAGTGATCCTTCCCCCCATAGTCTGTTAAGATGACTCAACAACAGTCCTAAAAAATAGACATCATGACCTTCCCTGCCTACTTCTCTGCCTTAGCCTTCTTGGAGGAGATGAGTCGCTGTGCTACCACTCCTTGCTCTTCTCTTTGGTCCCTGGTCCAATCATATTGGTAGATCCAAGATTATTCCATTGTACCAAAAGAATCACCATCTTCTAACTCCAAAAGATTAAACATCTCCCTTGATGGGTTGCACCATATATTTGCTTCTGAAAAGGGATCAGTAATTGTCGAACCCAGAATGCTGATACTTTGTGGCATATGCAGTTCTTCTTGAATAATTTTCCACGCATTGCTGCAATTAACATCAATCACATTCATGATCATTTGGATGGTCACTCATTGGAATAATAGGTTAAATTTCTCTGTTTTCAATCACTGTGGCAGTATCGTCCAACAGTGATGATCTTCCACTTCTTGTGTTGTCTGCAAGTGATATGCAGCCAATTGGATTATTTCATGTCAAAACAGTGTCATATGATATGCTATAATTTCCATGAAAGGCCAGCATTTCATGGATTTGCCAGCCACTGAAACCTTTCAAATGAAGGCACTTAATCACCCTGCGAGCATCTATCTTTTCCATTCTGCAGGTTACCTCAATCCATGGCTTCCTGACATTGAAAAAAATTTAACTCAACATTAATACAACATAGCTGTAACTATAACCAAAAGAAAAATTGCAATTTCGCAAACTCCAATTGATGTTTAAATCTTTCAAACTGGGTTTCAATGCCTAGTATTATCTTCAGGTACATTTTCAAGCTTTGATTTGGTGATGGGACAAAGGTGATACGGCAAAAGAAAGTATTTTGAGATTGGAGAGGAGTATGGTGGGGAAGGGATTTTGGAGGAAAAAGGTTTTGAATGTCCCATAAAATTGGTAAGGCATGTTACGTTGTCTTCTTACATTACATTGTCCTCTTCATAATAATTTTTCTTAGAGGACAATGTAATGTTAAGCTGAAAGAGGGCAATGTGATATGTTTTTCCAATTTTATGTAATGTCCAAAATATTTTTTCTAAAATGTGAATCCCCTGATCTTCTTGGAACTTGAACTACGTAGTGATTGATTGTTTATTTTTATTCAGTGCTCAGATGTCTTTAGATCTAAAACCTTTCATGAATACTTTGCTTTAATTATTAAGAAAAGGCAGACTTAAATATTTAATTCTAAATTACTCTGAATAGGTGTTGGATGTTTACAATCCACTTTACATTAGGCAAAATCATTAACATCTATGGTTGTTGGCAAGGAAAAAATGAAAAAAAATCTATATACATAGTCTATTTCCTTGGGTACCCTTTCAATTAAATATGACGTTTCAATTGTGTTAACTTTACTGGTTTGTGAGTTCATTTTACTAAGTAGTCTTTATCTATGTTGCTTGAGAAAAGTGGTGATGTTTGCGATTACTGATGTTCTAATGCATAGTTGATTAGTTTCTGTGCTTGAAAATTCTCATGTATCACAAGTATCATAAAAGAACTTTGGTAATAGTGATTCATACATATTGATATACGGTAGCTAAATAAAAAAAACACAGTAATCAACCCAAAGGTCGGTTTGGTTGGTGATGGTAGAGTTCACACAGTACTAAGTCTGATGGTGTGTGAAATTCACACATCAGGGTAGGGGGGCCAGTTACTTTCCCGGTGCCGGTTATGGTTTCCCAGGAAGATCTGGTACCCGAAAAATTATATAGCTTGGGTGGAGTTGCAGGTGCCGAGAGACTTGCCTGGGAATCGAAGCTGGGACCCTCCGGTCAATAATCCAACATTCTACCCCCTGGACTACCGCGACCCACAGTAACTAAATATGTATTCATATTAACGAATACCTATCTAATGTTCATTTTACTTTGATAAGATAGTCTGCACTCTTAGAAATGCAAAATGTATAGGTTTAATCAGTTTTTGGAATAATGTTGACTAATCGGGACTTAGATGACTTACTTTGCATATTTTTACCATGTAATTTCCAAGTATCATGCTATACACCAAAGTTTCAATTACAAACACATCAGAGATTACTCCTAAAGAAACTTACATTCAGTAAATTTAAAAATTAAAACTCTTATTTCAAAATCACTCCTGGCTGACCAGTGTAGAATCATGATAATCTTAATGGTCTGTTGAGACATTCTAATCTAGTTTTAAACCAGGAAATATTTTTTGTTTTTTTAGTTATTCTTCCAAAGAACATTGTGATTAGGGAAGTGAATGTGTTATATTAACTAAAATGTTCATGTTGGCAGCAGTTCTGTATTTTTATGGCTGTAATACTGAATTTTTTACTTTAACTCGAAATATTACATTTTTCTTCTCATTTGTCCCATTGGCCAAATCATCCAACATGGGTTCCTTTACCCGTTGTTAAATTATGAGAGAATCATAGAATTAAATTACAAGATACGCAGCAGAATTTTACTTCTGTTTTCCAAGATTATTCGGGTCTCCCACCGGGTCCACGTTCGTAGGTTTGCCGACGTTTCGATGGCCGAGTTGTCCATCGTCTTCAGATGCCCTGAAGACGATTGACGACTCGGCCATCGAAACGTCGGCAAACCTACGAACGTGGACCCGGTGGGAGACCCGAATAATCTTGGAAAACATTATTCGCCGGGAAAGTACCAGATCATTCTTCAGAATTTTACTTCTTTGCCTCAATCACTGTATTCAATAAAGAAAATTTATTCCAAATCTTGGGAATTGTTTCCATAACTTGAGATATACCATATTTTCTTAATACATTATACAAAGTCTTTCTTTACCTGCAGGACTATCTTGAGAACTAGATTCCAAAATTCAGCCTGTGCTTCATTGACCAACTTATTAAAAACCTACTTAAGAGGAATATGGAAGGTATAATTTTGTATGTGGATCTCAAAATTTGTAGTGACTAGGTACCTTTAGGAATGCACAAGTTGTTTCTAAGCTTAAATCTTTGGCAGTCTTACGTGATGGAATTTCACTGAGAGACCCAAAAACTGTGAAGCATATCAAAGCTGTATTTTTTATACCAATGTTTAAAACCCATCTGAAGTCAAAATGTTATTGAGTCTGCAAGTTACCTTTTAGTTTCAAATACTCGTCTTTTCTTCATCATTGTTTACACTCATGTATTAGATATTTTTGATATTTAGAAGTTGTATGTTCAATATTCAAGTTGATGTTGGAAGTATAGACTTAGGATATTACATTCCTCATCCAAAATAAGTGAAGTAATCCGTGCAATGATGACAGAATCCAGGAAAACTTTGCCATAAAGCAGATAGTTACTATGTACCAAATGAAAAGTGAATCACCTCTTTGTATTTTTTATTCTCACGGAGAGGCCTAAATGTTTTCTTTTTTTTACCTTGATAGAGCTTACCTTTCAAAATTATTTAGTGTGTGCTTTTTCACATAATGTCAGTTGTAATGTATAATCCCCTTTCATGTGTTATATCTAATTTATTTTTGCTTTGCAGTGAAGGTCATTGGAAAACCTCTGCAATTGCTGTCCGTGTGGGACCCAACACATTGAAAACTTTATCGGGTACTACATATAACATAAGTGGGCAGATGTGTCGTCCAGAAGGTATATATATGTCTAAAAGTGAAATAACATGATTGTGAAAATAAGTATAGTTCTTGGCTTAAGTATTTAACCACTAGTTTGTTTAGAAGGAGAAAAGGACAGAATCAGTGTGCCGACATTTGTGAGTGAACTCACTCTATTTGAAAAGCATTTAATGGTAATATGCAGTGTTACTATTTGACCCAGGAGATGTCCCATTTCTGCTCTTGGGATAAGTGGAAATGAACTTGAATTGTAAATTTCCGTGGCATGGTCATTTGATTGAAAAGGAAATGCATCTGCATTGTATTCACTCTGACCACTGTTGAAGGAGTGGCAACATCATGCCAATGCAATATAATGAAAGTGAATGTACATGACTTTTGAATACATTTCATTGTTAGTAAATGAATTTAATTTCCATGTTCATGTTTAGACTTTGCACCATGGATCTTTTGTAGTTAAAAGAAGTTCACTAAGTATTGTGGGAGCTGGGCTCGATTTGTTCTGTGAAAGTTTTAATTGTATAGTTCTGTAAAATAGAGGTTTTACAGTATTAAGTTGGCTCTTGTCATTGTCGCCAAACATACTTAAATATAAATGAAATTCCATATAATTAGGATTCTTTTTATGTTTTGCGTAATCATTGGGGAATGCTGGTTATAGTTTCTGTGTTTGAAAGTTATTTATTATGCATATGTATTGCAGGTGAGAACATACCTGATTTTGTGTACGAAAAATTTTGCCACGGATTCCCCAGCAACTGGCGGGAGGTTGTGCAGGAATGGATTGCACTGATAGAGAAAGAAAGAAGTGAGTGTAGTTTAACTTGTTCTTGTTGACATTTCATTGGGATTCAAATGGAGATAATCATTTTAGTTCCTTTATTAAGTCATATGACTATGTTGTGGATATTCATTTGCTCATGATTTCCATTTAGTGGCTGAAATCCAGCAAAATCTTGGTGTGTTGGCAGAAAAGGGTCCAGCAGGAGTTCAGAATCCAGTGAAATGTCAAGGAGCTCCCAGTAACAAAGCACATGAAAAAAATTTAGATAATGAAGAGATTAAAATGCCTCCACCCACTCAGCCCTTACATAACCTGAAGAGAAATCAGAGTAAGGAAAACATCATGGTACCAAGAGCACCCTCTCTAATGGGGAGAGGTCACCCAGCAGATAAGGTGATTATGTTCGACTCGCAAAGAAATTAAATTCTATGACCATTTTAAGTTCTAAGGTCTACATTTTTTCTGTGAAACTGCATAATCGTAAGTTGACTTTCCTATTACTTTTCATTATTATCTCTGTGTACGCAAGCAGATTTTTCACAATGTTGGTTTAATGATTTCATGGTCACTGAAAATGCTTCTACAGACGTTCCTTTTGCCCCATGGAAAAATCTGTTGATCTGTCAGAGAGGTATCTTACAATCTTTCTTGGCTTCATTGTCGCATGTGATTTTGCACAGCTGTTCTTTACACTAAATCATGTCATTTTAAGATAGAAAACGCTTTCACTATTGGCAGCTGTATGAACCCTATGTAATGTACAGTGCAGCCATATTTGTCTTACATTCATAAAGAATGACAGCATTCATTAATCTCAATCACATCTTTCTATCATCATCATCATCTTGTGACTAAAAAAATTGGGAGGCATTGGATTTTGGATGCATCTTTTCATATAGTTTGATAATTGTGTGGCCAATAATTGAATTCATGTTTTAAGTGTCAACAACATCCTTGTTATAGTCCTTACTTTGTATACTTCTAATGGAATTGTAGTCGGCCTAATGCTTCCCTTATGTGTATAAGAAATGATTGAAGACCCTAGTTGATTTGTCCCTTTTAGCAAATATCACTGTAAAATTACTGGCATAAATTACCAATGTTATTATGTTTCTCAGTCTGACTCCTCACATGAGTGTTTTTGTCTTACTTGTGCTGTGAAGTAACGTGTAGTAAAAAAAAGTCTAAATGGTATTTTTGTCTAAAATATGTTATCAAAGAATTTTGCAAATACAGTTAAACACTATGAATGCATTGCTGAGTAACTAAAAATGACTATTAGTTGATTAGGTATAAATTTTTTTGGCGAGTACATTCATTCCCCACTCAGAAGGTCTCTCCGCTCTCAAATACTACCTCTCCCAATGCCCTAAGCGTCACATACCCAGCACTGAATTCCTCCTATACAATAAATTCTACTCAGAATTCTATTTATGAAGATATTTAGATCTCCAGGAATACATGACTTCATAATTCTAATTATATATATATTTCAATCATAGAATTGGTTGGTTAGGTCTTAATTCTTTCTTTTCTAAGGCTAACTCCTTTAGGCCCTGGTAACTTTATAAGGTTTTGCTTCCGATGTTCTCTCTCCTAAGTTTGTAAAAAATGGTTTCTTTAATTTGCTTGCATGATTTATTTAGGTCCCTTTCGTGAGACTTTCAACCGATATTTTTTCAACGCATTTGTGAAACTACCGGCATCAGTACACTCAGATTGCCTAGTGATGGAAAAATATATGGAGTTGCTGGCAGTGTAGGATAAAATGTTGTTACAATGTAACAATTTCAGAGCAAAAATCATTCGCCTTGACCAGGAATCGCACCCGAATCCCTTATGTTCGGCCGAGTGCTTGAGCCAGTTAAGCTTGTCAGGTGTGTTAGCTTTAGCAAATTCCAATAAACTGCAGAATATGCTGCAATTGATGACTGAAATTGTTGCATTGTAATGCACACGTAGCAGATGACTCCGTTAAAAGTTATTGTCGTGGCATCTCCTGCAGTTTATTGGAATTTAAAAAAAATATTTTTTATGATTTTTCCAAATAATTTTTTCCCTGATATAATTCCTGAAAAAAAGTTTTTTTTTCCAAGGTGTTAATGGAGTTAGGCCAGACTTCAGTGTATTGTTTTGGAAATAAGTAAATCATTGTTAAATATAAAGGTGCACAACCCAACTCTAAACTATTATTGTAATGACCCTGAATGTTGGTTTTGATTTTGTGAGAGCAGTGTTAGTTCCTATTCCGAAAAGCTGACCAAGCTTTAGTTTGTCAGTCAGCCAAGGGGTTGCAAGCATTAATGGGATGAGAATCAATAGAAATAAAACAAATATTATGTGATTTTTTGACAGAAATGGCCAAGGTAAACATTAAAATAGGAGGGCAAAAAATAGAGCAGGTAGAACAGTTTACGTATCTCGGTAGTGTTTTGGACCTACGCGGTCAATGTAGTAGGGACGTAAGGAGAAGAATTGTGCTAGGCAAAGAGGCTTTCACAAGGAGTGAGTGAATGGCTGGGACTTAAGCAAGGATGTTAAGAAAAGACTCATTTGAACTTTGATATGTTGGCTAGTTATGTACGGCACGGAAACGTGGTCACTGAAGCAGGATGATAAAGTAGATCGGAGGCTTTTGAAATGTGGGTGTGGAGAAGAATGAAGGTGGTGGAATGAACCAAAAGGAAAACAAATGAGGAAATACTAGGTATGCTGGGCGAGGAGAAGGGTTTGTTAGGAGAAATCATAAGGCGGCAGGGAAAATGGACAAAGGGAATATTGGTCAGTCGTAGGATGTTGAAGACTGTAATAGAGGGGAGAATGTGGCAGGAACAGGATAGGGATGTTGGATGGGATGAAGGGAGGAAGTACACAGAGATGAAGAAGAAATTGATGTAGAGTAGGTTGCTGGATTGCGTTTTGTTAGGAGTCCCAAAATATTTATTTGGTCGTTGTGTCCATCCAAAACCTACCTTAATCGGTAAGTTACTTACTTAATAAGTTGGTTTTGACAGGTATCTCACCTAGTAATAAGCCCTATTTTGTATGAAAGTCACTATTGAGCTTGTTTACTACAAGTAAAGATATTACTAAATCACGCCTTAGATTTTAACCGAAGAAAAAAAGTATAACCAGAAGTGCTGACTGGATTTGAACCTGGTAGCTGAACACTCTTAACCTAACATGGCCCAGCAGTTTTTCACATTCTATTTTCAAGTCTTGTGTATCAATGGCTGTCAGAGATGTATTGTTAAACAATGCATAGTGATTGAAGTGTTAGTGAACAAGTACATGAGGCAATTCATGTTCAACAAGTTTTCTTACACTCCTGTGGCGATTTCTTGTGTAAAGAATTCATTTGATCTCTTTTAAGTAAGATATTGAATCAACTTAATTTGCAATCAATCAAGTTCATATGCATGCATAATAATCATTAGCGTTGCATTTAGTAAATGAAAGTTGGATTTTTTCATTGCCATTGTTTAACAAATTATGTTGTATTAATTTTTATTTTATGTTTTATAATGATTCATCTCCTTTTCACCAGGCTCAAGTCGGCAATGAAGGAAAGAAGTCCAGTTCCTCATTGGAAAGGAGATGTTCAAAGAGGGTTCTAATGAGGTCAATATCGGATTTGTCCTTGAACGGAAGTGTGGCAAGTGAGGTGGGATATTTTTTTCTCCTCAGCCATGTTTGCTTTGCGGCCAATGTCATGCATGACCACCTTGTAACATGCAGGGTACAATGTAGACTTGGAAATTCCTTCCGTAAAGCAATACAATCTTCCTGAATAATGAGATAAATAAATTTTATTGGTCCCAGGACTTTACAAAGTAAAATATAGGATGAGTCAGAAAACAAATTTGTTTCAGAGTTCCGGAGGCTCCATAAACTCTTCCACACTATAATAGCATTTGCAGAGGTGGTTAGGTTGCAGAGGGTTAGACTGCGTTAGAGACAATTATTGCTCAACGTTCCTCTCCCGTTGCAGGGAGTGTCTTCAGGAGAGAAGTCTTCGCTCCTGAAGACACTCCCTGCAACGGGAGAGAAACGTTGAGCTAAAAATGTCTCTCACGCAGTCTAACCCGAGAACCACCTCTGCATCTCTCAACAGCTGCGAAAGCCTCCAATCTATAATAGCATTTATCTATTAGAAAATGCTTGTGATATTTCTTAAATGTTGTACCCCGCTAGAAGGAACAGATCTTATACCTGGTGGCAGACAGTTGGAAATTTTGATGGCCACATGAAAGCGACCCTTATTGTGCATAGCAGAAGTGGCAAAACCTTTTAATGAGTAATTCTTTTATCAGAGGGACGGGCACCTTGTAGGGATTGTGCATCCCATTTTTAATTTTGTTTACAAAAGTAACCTTCTTTTGATTTTTGATGGCAATAGATTCTGGATTACTTTTTATACCGTTGAGTTCTTTCTTCAAGTACTTACTGTCAGCAGCCATGTTGCTTAGCGATATCTTGCAGGAAAAGCATTTCCTGTGTATTTCACAGTCTTAAAATGAAGCTTTTAATGATTATTCTTTAAGCCCTGTATATTAACTGTGAGATATTCGTGGAGACTGGTCACACAAAATGAACTTTTCATTAATTTTGATTGAATTTTTGCAAAAGCCATATTTTTGTGTTTTACATTCAGGTGCCATTTTGAGTAAATGTCTCTAGAAAATGAAATGAAAATGAAAAAATTTTAGGGTTACCAATATGACTAATTCCAGCGTTTAAGCTGCTGCAGTTGAATTATTTACATGTGGTGCATAGTATTTACTTTTGATGGGGATGTAAACACTTAGTTCAAGAAAGAAAGTGGCTCCAGTTGATCAAGTTAAGTACTCAAGTCAGTAAATTATGAAATAGTATTTAATTACCCTAATATTTAAACATTTTGGGGAAAGAGGTGAATTTATTTGAAAAAGACTTGAATTTGAAATTCAAATGGGAAGAAAGATGTGGGAATCTGGTTTTACCAATGAGAGACATGCTCCTTGTAATTGTGAGATCATTTTAAGTTTGCCGTGAACCCATTGTTTGTTCAGGCCCAAGCAAAAAGTGAAACTGATATTGGGCCAACTTCAGTAATACCATTGACACATAAAGGGATGATCTATGTAAAAAAATTAACCAGTTTTTAAGGAATTTGGAATGTTTTTGAAAAGAAATCCCTGAAGTGAGTGGTCACCCTTTCAGTGTACATTTACAAAAGACAATTTTCATCTGAGCATCCACATATCTCCTTCCCAATATACTATGATAATAATGTGGTGAAAGGGCTTGCATGTTCTAATAGCCTACATATGCCCAGGCAATCGCAGTGATAATTGCTCATGGTAGCCTTAACCATTTCAGTTAGGTCGAATGGTTTGAGTGAGATGCAAGGGATTCTGTGCAGCATCTTTTCCTCAGGGAAGCAGCTGCAATGCAGTGAAGACCTCAGTGGAGAGACCATTTTAGTAATGGTGTTACATTAAAGGTACTATTGAGGAAGGCTATGGGGAACCATTTAAATTATGCATTCCCAGAAATCATGATAGAACCAAATATGAAAATGAGTCCTGGCAACATTGGGACTTGGCCCACAGGCCTGAGTGTTGTGCCTGGCAGCAGAGGAGATTAACCTCTGTGGCCATCATTCATCTATTTCCTTCAGAGAGGATGGGAACAGAAAGGAAGACACAGAAGAGGAATACTGACATAAAACTGAGTTAGAATGTTAGGACAGTGCTGAGGACAGGGAAGTTGTAAAATATCAAGCAATAAATGGAGGAAAGACACGTTGGGCCTCAGAGAGTTGAGATGGAAATATGCGGGTGATTGCAATGAATTCAGAATTAAGTTAAATATAGCACAAAGGGTAAATGCTAGTCTAATGCAAGGAACTAGTTAGAAAAGATAGTAAAAGAGTTAGTAAAAATATCAGAATGAGTATATGTTGAGTTTATGGAGACACTGTGAAATAGGTGCCTAATGGAGTGAAACGTACTTTGCAGGAAGGAAATAAGTCAGGATGTAAGATGGGAAATTCCATTAAAAATATTAGAGATGCATTGCAGAAGAAGTGTGACAAGATGGGTGAAATGTAAGAAGGAACTTTATAGTAAAGATTATAGATCATTAAAGAAGTCTGGAAGAAGAGACAACTTTGCTTGGCGACAGGCAACAAGGAAAGATACATTTTTATGGACTTATTTGCAGCATGTTACAAGAAAGGAATATTCCTGGAACACTTTTTTAGGTCCATATCAATACCATCACAGAAAAAGCATTAAGGCAGCAGCATGCGAGGAGCATAAGTTCGATTTTGCATATGACAAGGAAGTACATTGTGTCATCAATAAATGGATTGAGAAGAGAGTAAAATATTATTTAGGAGTTGTTGAGATTTAGAAGGAAGGTTGGTACATGTGATACCATTGCAATTATGTGATATGGTGGAAAGGATCATAGAATACATTCAGGATGTAATTTTTAGCTTCATCAATATTTGAGAAACCACTTGACTTAGTAAACTAGGCAAAATTAATGAACTTTTGCAGAAGATAGGAGAAGACTCTTAGACACCACTTGTGTGTATTGTGAATGGAAAGTTGGGATGGATAATGCTAGGAAAGGGAGGAGGGTAGATGTCGATTCTCACTTATTCGTTTCAATGTATGTGGGGAAATGGTAACGGAGACAAAGGAAGGACTGGGGTGAAAGTAGGTGGGGAACTCTTCATCAAATCAGTTAGTTTTGCAGATGATCAAGCCTTAGTTAACCAGCTAGTAAAAGGTTACTGCCACTACACAGCAAATTTCAGAATGAGTGTGATAGGCATTGGATGAGAATTAATCATAAGAAAATAAAGGTATTGAGATTCTCAAGAAACGCAAAGGCTTAGATTAAATTTGAAGTTGGTGGAACATAAACCAGAACAGGTGGAACAGTTCAGCTAATTGAGAACTTTTTTGGAGGAGGATAGGCTGAGTAGTCTGGATATTACAAGAAGCACTACATTAGGTGAAGAAGCACCAAGCAAAGTAGGTGGTGGTTTTCGCATTGGTTTTTTGACTGTCCATAAACTAGAGAGATATGAGTTTTGTTGAATAGAAAATAGTGAAATATCAAGTCTTTTTTAAAAGCAGTAGCAAAGGTGGTTTTAGACATTTACATCCTCTAGAACATTGCTTCGTTATTAAAAGTCATACTGTCTGAAGAGTAGATAGTCTGTTTCTCCCAACAAATCATTCTCTCTACTATTATTAATTTCCCCCAGGTCCATGCTTCCAATGTTAGTTGCTAATGTGAAATCTGTAATAAGGATACATTATATTCTATTAGAAAAGTTTTAATTTATTCATGTAATTTAAAGTTGTATTTCAATGGTGAATCCTTTAAATCACTCTCATATTAGCGTATTCTAAGTAGGTCTCCACGCACTAATTAGGATAAACATTGAATTATCATTACTGAGCGAAGTAGGGGCTATTTTGTAATCAGGAATGAGATTTTATTTTTAATGAGATATTTATTACCTGCGCATGCTAGTGTCCAACACTGCCTTTTACCCTGCTGTAAATGTTTTATTGCTTTTTGTACAAATTTTAGTTGTGAAATTTTTCTGGAATACCTTCAGTCATATCCTGTTCATAGCTTCCCTTAAATCTGCTTTAATTATTCCAAGAGCGGATGCTTAATACTATGTAATTTGGGTTTATGGCAAATCAGTAACCACCTGGGTCTCTGGTAAATTTTGCATATAAGGAAATCGCTTCTCTCAGTTAGTTTGTTTAGTATTGCTTCAAACAAAAACAGTTATGACAAAACAATGAAAAAGTTCATATTTTGAAGCAAGGGGATTCATTAAATTTACACAACTCTTAACTGTAGCAAAAATTGGTTCAATTTATCCTTGTACATTTAAAAATATATAACATTGGTATTTTTATTTATTTTTCAGGGTACTTCTCTATTTGGTTTAGTAGCTTTTTCTCATTTGATTTATAGCTATTCTTTTTCCAACACACTTAGCTGCTCTGTAGTCTAGTCCAGTATTTATTTAAATTGTTTATTATGATGGTGATTTTGGATTATTCAATAGTTTTTCAGTTGTTATGTGCTGATAAAATTTTCATGTAATGGTCATTGTCTATTAATGTACCTATCTTTTGCAAGTTAGATTTGTGGTCATTAACCTTTTTCGATTTTTGCTCTGCAGAGTCCAGACATGTCTGTGTATTTAAACTGTTTGAGAAGATGGGGTGCTGAGCATGTTGAAGCAACTGGGGAACTGGTGTTGGTGGGCAGCCTTGTCAGGTGAATGGCATTCGAAATGAAAATAATTATTCACAACATCTATTATTTAGCTTGTCTTTTCTTAAATACCATGGTCAGTTCTCTCCATAGCAGCTCCCGCTTAAGCAACTATCAGATCACTACTGTGTCAATTTATATATTATGGACCAGCTTACCTTAACTGCTGTAATTGGATTTGATTTGTATTGTTGGTCTTTTTGTCTATGTGGGCAGTTTCTTCATCACATTATCCTTTGCAAATATGATTTTGCAGATACCTTGGACAAATGCAATTTATTTTTTCCCAGGCATAATTAACTCTGAATTTGAAAAAGTGAACTTATGCACTTAAAAAGTTAACTCTTAAAGAATTAATTCAGCATAATTGGCTTATGCTGTAGCATTTTACTGGAAAAATGATTCACCTTTAAAAAAATGAAAGAGACTTGAATTTAGCTGCAACTTTTTACACTGTATGTATTGTCTGCTCAGCTGTCAGCATAAATGTATATACTTTTTTGAGATATACTAGCTTAAGATAGAATTTGGATTAATTGTCGCTCCTCATTAAATGGATTAATTGAAACCTTAATTCTGAGTGAAACATGCTGCCTTCTGTTTGTGAAGTTTTTTTTTCTCCAAAAACTCAATTTTTTCAATCTCAAAAACTTCCTGGAAAGTAGATCCAAATTGGACCTGGACGATGTTACTTTGTGTATTTTTACCCAATTTATGCCAAAAATTAGAACCCCCTGCTGTTTCATCTTTGCACGATTTGCCTCTAATTAAACATACAAATTAATTTTCAGATTTATGTATCAGTAAGATGGGTGTGGTAGATATTCTTCATCAATAATAATAATAATATACTTGATTCATCTTATAATCATATTCACATATGGTAGATGTCGTCATTTAGGAACATACAGTTGTTCCTGGATAATGTAGTATACAGCACAATATACAATCACATAAAATACTTATTTGAAAATATTTGCATACATACACTTAGTATTCTACTCATGCTAGACCTTATAATTTTAGGCTAGTAAAGTCGAGCTCATAATACTCCTCTATTGAGTATAAAGGATTGGAGGTAAGCCAATCACGCAGCACCCTGCGGAACACTACATTGCGGGCTGACTTTACAGATTTTGGAAGCATATTAAACAATTTGATAGGTAGACCTTCAACTTTAAGTAGCTTCCTATTTCTAAATCAGAATATGTTCACCCTATGCAAGGTAGAAATTAATTTATCTCTACTTCAATAATCTCCTCACTGAAACCTCATGACGCATTGTGTAACTATGCCATCCACAATCTAATTGAACAAATGTTAGTCCAGCCATCATAATGATCACTGCGCTGGCTTAAATGTTTCAACTAAGTTGCAGGAAATGAAGTGCTGTCACTCAGCACTGGTTGAGATTGATAATTATAACCTATATCAGTTTTGCACCTTCATGCAAAGATGATTTTCACATGATACTTACTTGCTTTAGCTAGCTTAAAAAATTTAGGAAGCAATCACACAAAAAAGTATTATTCCAGCATAGAATTCATTCTACATTGATGAAACATGAAATACATATTCATAATAGCCTCATTTAATGGTCATGAATGCCTGGACTTCTTCATTTTGACAAATCAAATGTCATGAAATGACCAAATCTACTCATGGTTTGAAAGCTATCCACGTCTAATTGTGTGTGTGTTCATTATTCATTGTGTGTTAATTGGTTATTATATCATTATTAATTTAAAATTAGCAATTTTCCTCAAAATATTTTGTGGAAAATTGCGAATTTTTATGAATCATGATATTCAGCCATATCACGCCTGAAATGTCCCTTTTTATTCATGTTTCCAGTTTACCAACTGTGTAGTATCTAGGTGTTTTTGTTTTTCTGCCCAAAAGTGTTTTGGATCGTTTGGATTAACCTTAATTGTCAAGGAAATATCATTGTTGATGGACTTCTGTCACATTTTCGGTAAAGTGGGTATATATGTATGTCACTTATATTGAAAAAGTATAAGACTAAATGATACAGATGGCTCTGAGAATTTTTTGGCTTGTTTTATTTTGTACTGAATATATATTTCTTTTCCACAGTGATAGCCATCATGTTATAGATAGAAATTTTATATCATCCTGTGTGATACGCAGACTGCAACCTGATCTTGTTGAGACAAGCGATGGACAGATCTACCGCCTTCTTGGGCCTCCACAATCATCAGGTTGGTAATCTTTTTATTTTAGTGTTTCTCAGCAGGATTTTTTAGAATGAATTGTTCATACACTTCAATATCCTAGAAATATAAATGGATTTGAAAAGTGACTTATCCTGTGGGTCCTTTATATTTATTTTTCCACATTCTATGATGTTAAGTACTAGTGTGAGTTTAGATTCAAATGGTATTTTATGTTTAACAAGGAAGGTGTTTGCCTTCAGTAAGTATTTTGTTGTTTTAACTCTTGAAGCTCATCGAAATATACTGTGAAACCTAGAGGAACAAATATCTATGCATATTATTTTCTAGCGATAGGCTTGGCCGGGTAGCTAGATTTCATTGTAAGTGTTCAAATGAAATTTGATCGGATGAACTGCAAATTCATGCATTTAGTTCATTTTACTTTGAGTGAATTTCATTCTTTCTCACCATATCATTGTCGTAAAAATGAATTTTGCGGTATGTTAATTCTTTGTGAGATGCAATTCAACGGTAATTATATTGTCATAGGACAGTGAGCCCTTCACTGAAGTCTGTTTGACCCAAAAATAATTCCTCGTAAGTGGAGAAACATGTAACTAAAAAAAATTTTACCTTAATGCATACTTATTGAGTCAACATGGTCTTCTACCATGTCTCTTTTCATCATTTTAAAGAGAAACATCAGAAAACTCCTTTTGAGGTCTCTATTAATCTGATGAATAAGACGGCTGGACAAATTTAATGTTCCAATAATTGAATAATTGAAGCTGGAAAAAATGGAACTAATACAAGAAAAGGTGAATTGAACATTTTAAGTAAATTTATGAAGAAGTAAATAGTTGGTAAAACTAATTGATAAGTCCATAATGCATGCAGACATGTTTATGCACATTCTACATTAGACTGGCTTATTGTTAGTTTCTATTTGATGTATGATTTTCTGGTGACATATATACAACTATGTTTTCCTCATAATTGGAAAATCATTTTATAGTATGGAATAACATTATAGACATCTTTGTGAAATGGTCAGAATTTGGGTAAGGAGTCTAAGAAACTGCTATGGTCGTTTATGTAAAAACATTATACCATCTCTTTAGTCTAATGTTTTTGGAGTTTTTACTTCAGGTGTCATGGAAATGTTGCCTCTCTTACTTCTATCTTCTAGATCTATCATCTCTTCATTGCTAAATACCATTGCATCATATTGTAATACATCAGCGAGTTAATTTGCTTTGATATTTGCTTCCAGCATCCTACATATTTCCTCCAGCTAAGTACATTTGAGGTCTGTTCAAACACTTCCTGAACTTTTTGAATGGCACGTCTCCAGTGGGTTATTGTTTGATCCGCTTCAAGACAGTTTGTCTGCGGAAACTTCCCGAAAAATTGCCTTCAACCAGTTTGTTGGTATCAGGTTTTGATGATTCCTTATGGTCTTTTATATGAAAGGGTGTTCGTGGAGTGTGGCAACAAATTAAATCTGCAGAAATGAGCTCTTTGAAGAAGCAACATTGTTATGTGAAACTGCCAATCCTGTATCGAAACTTTTGAGTGGATTACTAAGGCTTATGGGGAGGATGCTAAGAAACGTAGTGCACGTTATGAGTGGTTTATCTGGTTCAAAAAGGGATGGCAATCCGTGAAAGACAACGAGCATTCTGGAAGACAATCAATGTTAAAGCATGAGTTCCACAAGGCAGTGTTCTAGAGCTATTACTCATCCTAATTTACATAAACAATAACCAAATAATTTAAATTCCCCAGTAAGACTCTTTCCTGATGATTGAATTATATACAGATTGGTAGAGCATGTAAATGACCATGTAGTACTGCAAAATGACATCAATCGCCTTGGTGACTGGGTACAAATAATAAAATGAGCATTAATGTAAGCAAGAGTAAGCTGATGAATTTTTCAAATAAAAAGAATGCACAAAAGGATATTTGCACCCTCTTTGGAGGAAGAATCCTATTTAGCAGTCATCGCAAATATTTAGGCGTTTACTTAACTAGGGATCTTGGGTGGGCTTTCCAAGTAGATAATGTGACATGGAAGGCATTTAAAGTACCTCATTGGTAAATGAAAAATTTAAAGGAAGAGTCATAGCCACAAAAGAAGATAGGAAAAGTTCAAAGAAAGGCAGCAAGACATGTACTTGGAAGGTACAAAAGATCAGATAGTGTAATGGAAATATTGGTTTTACTGAAATAGGAGAGTTTGAAAATAGAAGAAAAAGGAATAGGTTAGGCACGATGTACAGAATTGTTAAATATGACAAAGCGTGGGAAGATTTATGGAAAGAGATAGAAAAACCAATCTTTACGGGAAAAAATGACCACAGTTTTAAAATAAAAATTATAACACAAAAACAAATAAGAAGAAATACTCTTTTTGAAATAGAACTCTTGTTGAATGGAACTAGCTGCCTGGAGGTTTGTTTGAGCCTTTTCCATCAAATTTTAGGAGTTTAAACAATAAGTGTAAAGCAGCCACTGGGTGATGAACGTCATTGATCAGTGAGAATACTTTTATACTTATTAAAATATTGTTTTTTACATGACGTGGACGGCGTGAGAAGTTGTATTTCAAAAGTGAATGGTGTGTTAATGGTGGTTTTGAACTGTGTATGAAATTGAAGAATGCGTGATTATAGATGGAGTGTTGTAGGTAGTATGGTGCGAACCTAGTCCATTTGTGATGGTAAAGGTGCAGTTGGTAATCTTAAGTGTCATTTTTTGTGAGAGCATTTTGTGTGTTATACGCTCATCTTGTGTGTGTACGTATGTTCATTTTAAGAGTGAGCATTGACCAGACATGACCATTGCTGCCAGGAAAATTGTCTGATTGCAATGAGTTTTATGTAATAATATAAAAATGCTGACTGATGACCCTTATATGGAGAAAGTGAAAGGTTTCATTTGTACAAATTGGCATTTGAATGTCAGAGAACTTGCCAAAGAGTTTGGTTCTCCATTCGTTCATACTATAAAATCTTGACTGGAAAATTAAGGATGCATCGAGTCTCCACCAAATTCGTGCCTCACCTGTTGACAGCAGGCCAGAAATGATCTTATATACCTGTACATATCTAGCTCATGGGCAGAGTATTTGTTTATGTATCACTTTATTGTTAGTTTGAATTTTTCCTCTAGGCTACGTTATAAGTGATGGTTCATGTTCAGTAGTGTCATTAAAATGTTTCCAAGACTTTTCAATCGACGAAAATTTTGGCACGTTGTTCTGTAATGTGTAAATGCTTTTGCAATTGTGTCAAAATTTCTTAAACTTTTTAAAAACTTAAAAAATGATTAATTTTGTTGGATTTATCTTCTATGGCTTGATAAAACTTTACTCACCCTTAAGTGATTAAATTTTTTTAACCTTTATGGTTTGTGCCAGTGTTTGCATTGAATAAATAATTTGCTTAAATTTTACAGAAATGATATTCCGTCATGGTTTTCCCGGGAACTGGAAAGATTACTTAAAGAGAGGTGCATTTCCAGTCCAAACAGCAACTAATGCCAGGGCTTTAAAAAGACGTGATTCTTGTGCTGGTAATAAAAATTATTTATACTTGAACTCTGAATGGTTATTGGAAATTTATATCATGGCATGTTTAATTTGAGAAATATTATTTCTTTGAGAAGCATTCGGTTAATGCATAATAAAGTATGTAGCTTTAAGATAATTTAATACATGATCCTGAATATCATTATTTGCTAGCTATTTTGTTGCTAAACTTAAGACTTAACTATTGTATGTTCTTCTAGACAAAGCTGAAAAACCATCCCGGAACATTGCCAAAAACAGTCCCCTTAGTTCAAATGGCCGCACAATTGCACCTGAAAAAAATGTTTCAATTTCATCAACCATCCCTCATCAAAAGAGGACAAGTCAAATGATTCAGCATATAGTCAAACATAATATAAATCAGGTATGTATATGCTAGCTTTGGATATTTTGATGGAATATCTGGTGAATGGCTCTCCTCAAGTTGGTACTCTTTGCCTTCAAATCTGCCCTATCCATCTCCTCTTTGCTCCTTTAAATTTCATATATCAAGTTGTTGTTGTACTTTTTGTAAATGGAGTGGTTAGAGGATTAACCATGATTGTGTTTTCTTTTTAGAGTCAGAATGCTACAGTTGGCAGCAAAAGTTGCAGTGAGTATTATAGCATTCCATAATCTTGAGATTGATGTACTCTTGATCTGATGGCAGACAGACTTTTGAATATGAGGAACAGTGTAAGGTGTAGTTGCTTAGTCTGTGCAGCATTTGGTTGCTGATTGGAGTGTCCTGGTTTCCTATTCCAGATGATGCCTTCAAAAAATATAATCTAAATTCCAAGAATGTCATTATCTGATTACTGGAACTTGATGGAAAAAAGAATAGTGGCAGAGGGAATAGAACTCATTCCTTAACCTAAATGTTAGCATTTCATAAAACTTATCAATTAGTTTGGAGTAAGGGCTACCCTACCTGGCTGAAACCAGCCCTTAGAAAATATTTTTTTTAAAGTCTGATATGCACGTATAGACTTATTCATGTATTTTATTAGTTATTCGTTTTAATTATTCATATGCAGTTTTTATTTTCAAAGTGATTATATTTCATGATACTGAAATAATTCTTCCAGATTCATTAATGAACAAGGAAAATGGCTCATTGAATAAGAGAAAAAATAAGAGCCTGCTTCCATTACAGGGTTCCAATCCCTTAAAGAAAATGAGGCCAGATGACTTCAAGAGCACAGGTAAACATTTGAGCATGATATAAGTTATTTATTTTTATTGACTTAAATAATGGGATTAAAAATTTAATATTTGTCTTTCTCCCATAGGTGTTCCATTCAGGAGGCAACAAAATAGTTCTGAGGTTTGTAAAATTTATGGAAATTTCTGTTAATTACCATTGAGTTGTTTTCCAATTATTTGCTTATGGAATGTCAATCCAGTGAGTTGTATTGAATGTTGCTTTTAACTTGCTTTCTTTGCGTTTAGATATTTTTTCAAACTCGAACTTACAGGCTTATTTCACATCATATATGTAATAAACAGAGTATCAGAAATTGGTTAATTGTCATGAATAATGGATTATTTGCTTTAATACATAACCATTATAGTGTGAAAGTAAAAAAATAGAAATTTCCCCATTCAATAGCTAATTATAGAAATATCATTGATTTTGTTCTGAAAAAACGGTTAATATGAAAGGTAGTGAATGAACAAGTTATATGTTATTCTCAGGCTCATTTTTTCATTGTTGTGATATAACTAGCTATATTAAATGCATTAAATTTAAAATATCTGTGCTTTTACTGTATCTGATGGTGATTGATCATTAATTTTTCTCACGAAGGCAGAGGTGAGTTCTCAATCTGAACAGAATGTAAAGCTGAGCCAAGAAAGGGATTCCTCTGCCAAGAAAGATAAAAAAGCAGAGGAGGTGAGATCAGATGTGCAGTAAGTACATAATATGTCCTTAATTTCCTGTGGCTGTTGGTTTTTTCAGTAAATGTTCACTTTCTTGTTAACTGTTTTGACATATCATGGTCAAGTTTGCATTTTCTGTACTTGCTTAAGAATAGCATTTCACTTACAACCCAAGCCAGTGATATGCAAATGTCACTGATTGAACAAACACAAGACTAGAAAGTGATAAATGAATGCAGACTATGGTCATAATTGTTAATGCATTGCAACTAATCGACGTAATTAATCCTGTAGTCCAATTGTTTGTGTTATCCTTAAATTCTGGCCTGCGAGTTCCTTCAAATAACAGATTTATCGAGTAAATAGTAAGGGAATTGTCCATTTTCAGACTCAAATCTAATTCTTAGTAAGAGGTGAGATCTTACTGCAAGAATCTTGTACCAATCCATACGTTTGATAAAAATCATGATAATTTCTGTGATATATTATTCATAAGACAGAAGTTTGTTGTGCTGTGGTGTAGAAGTTTTCATGGAAATGTTTTCATTTAAATGGCTAATCAATTCATCTTCCTTTGGGTGTTGAGCAATTAATTAGTGAAAAGAAAAAATCATTTAATCAATTTAGCAGGTAACATTGACTTTTTAATTTCTTAAGAGCTTCCAATAACTTTTACTGAATAAAATGGTGCGAATTGTTAAACATCAATATTCAATGAAGGATCTCAGGTTTTCCCGGCGTATGGTATTCAAGAAGTTCTCTTGGGTTTCCCACCGGGTCAAGTTGCAGTACACCGACGTTTCGATAGCTGACTCTGCCATCGTCTTCAGGGTGAAGTTGAGCATAAAAAAGGCCTGGTATTTATACTCTCCGCCAAACCTCAGGTGTGCCCTGATTGGTCGAAAGCGTTAATGTGCTCCGCTATGGCCAATCGGGTGCGTTCCCGTGCATTTTTTATTTTCTTTAGCACTGGCTTCCAAGTGTTACTGATTTGAAGCCGTTGTCTCGGTTGAAAGTATTGTTGTCTCGTCGGATTTCAACGGCTTCTTTCACCATGTGATCTCAGTAGCCGTTGGCGTGGCATAGCCTCTTTGTGCTGGTAAAGTTGATTCTGTGGTCGTTATTTAGGCAATGTTCGGCGACCGCAGATTTTGCTGGGTAGACTAACCTGATGCACCTCTCGTGTTCCTTTAGGCGCGTTTCAATGGTGCGGCCGGTCTCCCTAATGTATGCTTGGCCGCACTCGCAAGGAATCCGGTACACTCCTGAGGTCTTCAATCCCCGTTTGATATCCTCAAGACTTTATTAGAAATCGTAGAGACAAATGGGATGCAGGCTCTTGCAACAGGTTTTCTGCCTCTCCTCTCCTACCTCCAGGATTTGTGAAGGCCCTTTTAAGGGCAATGTTCTGAATTTCACCCTGAAGACGATGGCAGAGTCAGCTATCGAAACGTCGGTGTATTGCAACATGACCCGGTGGGAAACCCAAGAGAACTTCTTGAATCAATATTAAAGTTTTTTAATACAGTAATATGTGTCATCAGGTTTAGAACTTCAATTTTTCATGTTCAAATTTTGTGTGACATCAAGGTACAAGAAATGTCATTAATATGTGGTCTACAATGCCACATTGCTTTAAGAAGAATCATTAAATTTCCAACATTCATCTTCCAATTGCTAATCAGGGGTGTTAACTCAATGGACACCTGTTAGGAAATTTGGAGATCTGTTTTAAATGGTTGTGGATTAGTTTTTGAATTGTAATTATCTGGTAAATTATGTTCTGTAAACATTTGACATAGTGTTGTTTTTGCCACTTATCTGAAACGCTCTTACAAAAATATTTTGCATAAATCTTGCACAGTCAGCATGATGCCTAGAATGGAATTATTCATTAGGGGTTACATTTTTTTTGCGGTACAAGGCCTGTTCCAAAAGCAGTAGGAATAAAATATTATTACCAGAATTGATAAATTCACGCGAGTATTTGAACTAGCACCCTTGTGCATCCACGCACGTCTGCCAGTGAGTTTTCCATGCCTCATATGCCTTTTGGAAGACAGTGGCTGGAATACTGCTAAGCTCCCTCGTCATGACCAGTTGTACTCTTAATACTTCCACTGAGCCATGGTGACGTCCTTTCAGCATGGATTTGAGGTGGGAGAAGAGAAATCTGGTGGGGCATTACCTAAAAAATTTGGATCCTCACTCTCATGGTCAAGAAGCTCTTGGCAGATCAGCGTGCAATTTTCTTTTTGTTCATCCAAGAGAACTTGCAGCACCAACTTTGCACATACCTTTCTCATTCCCATATTTTTGGGCACAAGTCAATGCACATCACTTTTAGGGATGCCAAGTTTATCAGAAACCATGCAAACACTTAATCTATGATCCTTCTCCAAGAAAGCCTTTCTTCTTTTCTTGCTGGATTTTCATAGTTTTTTCAGGTCGAAGGGCATCCTGAACGTCAAGCTTCTTCATCTCCTCCCCCCTTCTGAAACAACTTCTGCCCCTCAAAAACACTCAACCTACCCTATTATTGTCATAAGCTGCCATTAGCATGTCATGAGTCTCTTTCCTGGTTTTGCCTAGTTCCATGCAAAATTTGATGGCGTAGCACTGTTCCAATGACCCAGTTCATGGCGGAGCGTAGTGAGGTCACATTATATAGGTTTTGCAAACAAACTATCCACATTCTGCATAGGCTGGGAGCAAACTGCTACAGGCCTCCAGCCTTTCTCAAGACTCCCCTTCCTTGAACCAAGCCAGAGACACCACTGCCAATCCATTCGTCTATCTGGGAAAAAATGCCATACTACTTTTGAGACCAAAATTGTACATGCGATAATGAATTCCCCTTCACTGCATCCAGCTTATTGATGAAGTAAATTCTCCTTGAGCCTTATAGGGGTCCATCTGCTGAAGCAATAATTTATTTTAAAAGGGCCATCCATAATACTAATGTCAACATGCTTGAATAAAAATTATTTTCAACATTTTTGAACGAAAAGCTGAACAGATACCTAAATTTGAGGCTTCCACTTATGAATTAAAAATTTTTTTATGAAGAAAATCTTTGGGCTTATAATAAAGTTAGAATCAGAATTGAAATCAGAAGTGTATCACATATTCTGCTAGTAAAATGTATTCTATAAAATTACTTACTAAATGGCTGGTGATAACATATTAAAATGATTTTACAAATTTTTTACTTACATTAGTGTTTTCTAAAAGTTTAATTTCTGAACTCTGAATAATAATTTATATACTTAGGTTTGTCTAATTTTTAATGTAAAAACATTCATCATAGCACTGTCATTTCATCAGGTAATCTTTAATGACTTATGTACTAAGCTGTTCAAATGTGTTTGTTCCCCAAATAATGTATTGTATTAAAATTGCAATGAACTGTTTAATGTAGATTTTGGGTGGAACCAACTACTGCTACATTTCTAAAACTTGCCCTTTATCCCTAAATATCTGTGAAATTCGGTCTTATAAATGATGCTTTGTTATGTTTATCTTAAATGCAGTGTATTGCCATTTTTAAATATCTTAGCTTAGCATGTGATTTTGCAGGGACCTATTATGGGATGATGTAGGCAGATTCCCCCAAAATTACCACCCCAGATCTGTAATATTCACTTTGTGAATGTTGCCTAACCTCTGTTGCCATCATTTGCTTTAGATTTGTTTGTTTACTTTGAGGAAAGTTCACCAGATAACCCTATGTCCATGAAGGCTCATGTTAGTTTGGTACAATAGGCCTCCGCTATATAAAGAATGCAAGTTAACCAGTTGTTTTGCGACTCGAGGGGATTCTTCTCATGGACTCTGGGTTTATTTTTGTCTGAGGTTATCGTAAATTGTTGCAATGTATATAATCAAGTGGTAGTCCCTATTGTCTTGTCCTTCCTACATAGAGTGCACAGAACAGTGTTGAGCTTAAGCTTTAAATCTTAACGTCCACTTGCACCTTCTGGCATCAGAGCTGCTCAATCAGTTATAAACACTTGTGAAAGGCTAGTCCCTAAGATATTTGAAAGTGATAATTGTGGGCAAATCTTTACTTGGTTGTGTGATGGAAAGTGCACTGGTCATTGAATAGCTGGAAGCTATTCCCCAACTGACCTATAGCAAGTCAAAAGAAAGAATAGGGATAGCTATGTCAGTTTTACTTGGAAACTGGAGTGAATAAGCTGGACTTTTTCCTTTTTCTTTACCTCTTCATTGTTTGCTCCTAAGATATTCTAATACGCTTATTAGTATTTTTTCAAAGTGTTTGTTTAAAATTTAGTGTGAATATTATCGGAAAGCATTTGCATTGAACAACATTGATGGATTCTAAGAGTTGATATTGATTGTATTTTATTCAAAAGTAGTGTAGACCAACTTATGATCACAGGAAATTAATGCTATATTTTGTACTTGATGCATGTTCAGCTTTTAACTTTGGGACTTGCCACATTCTTGCTACATCTTTCTTCATGTCATGGTACAAATGGTCTTGTGATAATAAACTTGGTGGGTTAGTGACTCATTTTTAATGTTGCTTTGATAATTTTTTCTCTTCAGGACTCATCCTCATAAATTCATGGCATGTATTATCAATCAGTGTTGGTTGTTTGTGACATTCCCTTTGGTGTCACAGCTAACCAAACCGACATCAGTGTTATAATGCTGCAAACCTGCAAATGCTATGAGATATCAAGTAGTAATCCTGAGAAGTATAGAATTTTGTGGTGCCTTCCAATTCTTGAATTTTTGGAGTCAAACTTGAAAAGAAATGCAATCTGTAATATGATTCCTGCATTTATAAGTCCAGAAAATAACTGCTAAAGACAAAAGCTGGCAGGATTTTCTACATGATTCTGATAGCTTTGCTGCCAATTCTAGTCTTGTATTCATAGTCACTTTTTGTTACTGAATTCTTGTAGAGTTTGGTGAAATAATGTCTGATAATAGTGCTATTGCTAGTTACAGATTTTAAATAACTGCTCTATAAGGGTGTACAAAAATTTTGTTGGGTTTCAAAAAAATTTTTGGAGAATTGTTTATTGGTTTAATTTCAAATTAGTAAATTGCATTAGATATTTAGCGTTCAAGCTTTTTGAATCTTTAGTTCCCCAGCTCAATTGGATGTGATCACCCATTACATTCCCAACAATGTAATTTTGAAGTTTGATGCATTATGCATTTTGTCACGTTGCAAAATCCGTTACATTCCTTAGCATCAAGAGGTGGTTTTTTTTTACTGCACTAGAGTCATAGCATTTGCAGTTTGGAATCCTCTGTATTCAACCATTTTTAGGTGATATGCTAATTACTCCAGGAGATAACTTGGCACTTAACTTTGGTCTAACAATAAACTATGATGCAAGGACAAATTAGATAACACCTGTGTTTATATAAATTCTAAAATGTGGCTGTGCGGTAATACTAAGATCATTTGTAGATTAAATAAAGATGTGGGAAGTATCATTGTAATGGATTGGCTCAACTGATATTATAATCAAGAAAACTTATTTTTTGTCTTAAAAATATGCAGAGGTCAGGAAAGTACTAAAAGCGAAAATCGATGCTTTCTTAAGTGCACAGTTGTTTAAAGTATTGTGAAATTCTTAAATGCAAGATAAAAATTATTTTTATTTTTGCAAAGATTTTTTCAATTTAAATTTTCCATGATTATTTAAAATGTGTATTTTTGAACGATTGGTTCACAAGAGATGATAAACTAAATTTTTTTAATTATAGAACGGTATTACGCCTAGGTATTTACCAAGAATTTTGAATTAAAAAGAAAAAGAAAAGTCATTTGAAACATTTGGATCTCAAAATTGAGCTTGGGTCTTCTGAACAAAATTGATCTGCCTACATAATGCTGATTGGATTAATAGCTGCTTACTCATATGATAAAAGAGTGAATAGAATATACTGGTTTAATCTAGGTTGCTATCAAACAAGTCATCCAATGCTATCTCTTTATCAGTGGAATTTTTTAAAATCTTTTTTTATGATGAAGCTGGACGTGAGTATTCAGTCAGAACATAATTGGAAGGAGGCTATCATAAAAGAATGGCAGGCTACCCAAAGTAATAGAGCAAGTTTGGATAATTAAACCATTCTGTGAGTACAAATTGTGCTGTTGATTTTCTGTGATCATTAGCCAAAATATTTTTAATTGCTCTTAGTTCATTTAATTATAAGAACTCATAATGTTATGAATTATTGTGTAAATAAGTAAAGACCATGTATGCAATAATACTCAAATGGAGTATTTAGTCCATCTTTTTCAAAAATATTAAATGCTGCCAGATTTATTCTTTGACTCTAATATGCAGTGTTTTCATTTAAATCAGTGTGTGGTTTAACCCAAGGGTAATTGTAGGTACGGCAAGGATCTAATAATGAGGTCTGAGCTCTCTTCTTGCTTATCAAATTGACCTCAAGGTGCAAGACCATTATTGGTGTAAGATGTATATGTTGTGAAATGAATGACTTGGAAGAAAAAAAGCTTTCAATTACTGATTTATTATGCATGTTTGTTTTAACAGAATCTATGCTGGTAAGGTAACTGAAGCTATATAATTTGAAGTTGTAATTGACTAGTGTTTTTATGTCACTTAACGCGCCTCCATTTTCCCTACTCATTTATCCTTCTCCATAAAAATAATCGAGTCTGCAAAGTGCTCATCAGCACTACCTGGTGACCAACACTGTCACAGTGGCAGTGGTGGCTCTCATTTAACAAATGGCCTATAACAATTATCCATATGTTCCGATTATGGTATTATTATTATTTTATTATTATTATTATTACCTTTTATTTGCCCAGAGATCACAATACAAAAATACCAGGTGGGTGAAGTATGTACATGATATAAGGCACGTCAATGAGGAGCAAAGACACAGGCTCAGTTAAGATACATAAAAGAATAGATGCTCATAGTTACATAAGTGTTTGGTACAAACCCATGAACATCGGCTGTAACATGCACATACAATATCAAATTCAGAAAAATCATTGATCACAAACATGAATCAGACCATTACCATTGCTAGAAACTAAAAGTATGAACTTACTGGTCGGGAATATTGTTGAGATATTCATCAACCGAGTAAAACATATTGCGTTGTAGATATCTTTTTAGTTTATGCCTGAATACGGCAGTTCCCTGTGTATCCTTGATACTTTTGGGTAGTTTGTTAAATAATCTGATGCCCATTTCATTGGGTCCTAATTTCAATGCTTTAGTTCTTATATTCCCATAATGGAAGTCATTCCTGCCTCTGGTGTAATGATGATGATAGGCAGAGTTAAGAGAATAGTTGCCGATGTTATTTTTTATATATAGAATTAAAAACATAATGTAGATGCATGGGAGTGGTAGCAAATTTAATTCATGGAAAATAGGCCTGAATCAATGATGTGATGGGGTGTGCTATCCTGATGTGTTGTAAAAGCCACTCCTTTCATGACAAGTATTGTTTTTAAAAATTGTAAAATAATAACCCTTAAATAAATTGTAAAAACAATTTTTGTCATGGTGAAGGAAGAAATTCTTGGTTTTCTGAAATTTTGTTTTCTTTTTCTTGGATCTAAGGCATTCTTAGGTCTATCGACCTCTGATCGATTTTAACATTTAGATGACCAAGTTCCAGTAGTTTAATGCACACAAAATTTTGTGACGAAATAATAAAATTATACAATTAAAAATGAAAACAAACAACGTTATGTCAAACTTTGAATCATAGGAGACAGAGAAAAAAATTTTCACACAAAAGGAGTAATTTCGTCATCACTTCTGATGGCAGGATCCTACTCGGTTTGTAAACATGATTGCATTCAGGAGCCAAAACATGTTCCACTTAACACAAAGCAGCACTTTCAAGTGAGCAATACAACCCATGAGGTGTAAACAAGAGATTAATGATATTGCTGTGTGAAGATGAGAAAACAGCATGGCAGGACTGTCTCAAGACAATTACTCAAGATCCCAGGAGAGAGGAAGGATACCACAAAATGAGTTGTCTTATATCCTAAGTACTAAGAATGAACAGAACACAGAGAGGGATTTCCCTGGTGTACGTCAGAATTCCTGGTTTTTTTCCCATATTTTTCATGGGTTGTCTAATTCCTGGGTTATTCCACATTTCCAAGAATTTCTGGATAAATGAGTATCTTTTGGCATGTTTACTATATCAAAATATACGGATCACTTAATAAAATAAAGACATTATTTGCACTCTTCATTTCAAAAATTCTATTGTGGCAAAAAAAGTAAATATGTATGCATTCACTGTACTTTTTAATCGGCTCTTATTAATGAGGATTTCTTAAGACATTGATATCAATTCCAGTTAGTTAAGCTTTGGAAGCTGGATGGAATTCTGTATTCTGATAACTTTCAATCACTTAAGAAAACCTTAAAATTATTAATATACAATCCTTCAAAATTGTAAAAGATTGATTCCGTATTACTTTAAATTTAGGAAGTAAAAGAACTCCTTATTTAATTTTTCATTTGTTATCTTGTGTGTGTGTATTGCATTAGTCAAAATAATTTCTTATGTAAACATTAAGGTCTATATGATGCTAGGGTAGGGTATGATGCTAATAGGGTAATCATGTTCAGTCAGAAAAACTTATTAATTATGAATTATTTTGTAAGTGGAACCATATTTTATGGTAAAAGTGAATGAGATAAAAAATAATTGTTTCACCCGTAATGAAGGTTTTTTTAAACGTTCTTAAATATTTCAGATTTGATTTATTAAAATTTTCATTCAATCTTTAATCTATTTGTAAGAGGCATGAGATCAGTAAATACCTTTGTATTTAGTTTGCTAAATTTAGTGTTTGCATTCAGTTGAACCCAAAGTGCTAACACAGTGAAACTTGTTAACAAATGTTTTGAGCAAAGTACAGCTGCTTATTTATCCTTTCATCTGAAATTCTTTGAGACTTATGGCTCTTCTCTTTAATAGCATGTATCATGATAAAGTTGTTTTGGCAAACTTAAATATGGAAATATTTCTTTTTAGGTCGTCAAGACAAGAAAAAAAAGCCACAATCAAGAAATCAGCCATCAGCAGTCAGCTGAATACCACTGATAAATACCTTGCCGTGATGGTATCAAATGAAGGGAGCATCAACTTTGATTTTAATATTTTTTAAGATGCATGGTTAACATCCAGTATATGGAGCTTGTAATTTTATAGCACAAATCATCAATTTTAATCGTTGTTGTTTATATTGATTGATAATTATAGTGGTCATTTAAGCAAGGCATGTATGTTATTTATTTTCCTCCTTTTATTCTATAATAACATTACCATATGAGTGTGAGAATCAATATTTTGTAAGGGAAGTAATGTAAGTCTGGTATAAGGAAAGTTGTTAATGGTATATTTCTAAGTATTATGTGAATAAGAAAGTGGAATAAAATTATAAAAATCTTGAGAATAAATAACAATTTTCTATGCTTATATATGTATATAGATTTTATTTCTACCTGCTATTCAGTTTTGGAAATATTCATAATACCTATGCACATTAAAGTATTTGCAGTGTAGATGCTTCTAATAGCATCTTCTATTTGGACAATAATGTATGCATTCCAACTGTAAGTGGATATCTTTCAGCCATCCTCTAGTCTAACTGTTAATATTCATCAGAATTATTCTCTTGCTTTTAAGTTCATGGTCCAAATTTTGATAGTTAGAGAAGTGCTTATTTCTTGCTAAAATATTCATGTATACAGGATATATTTAATGTTATTAAGTCGGTTGAAGAAAGAATAAAATCAATTTTGCTTTTTGGTCAAATAATTGCTTCATTTGGAGTGTAATGACTTCATTAGTAAAATTAGTGTAGTTAATGACCTGCTGGCAAACACTTGAACCATTGGAACAGGTAAAATATCTCGGAAGTGTTTTGGACCCAAATGGTCAATGTAGTAGGGACGTAAGGAAGAGAATTGCATTAGGCAACAAAGCTTTCACAAGGGTGAGGGATTTGATGACTGGAATATTGAGTAATGATGTTAGGAAAAGGCTTGTTAACACTTGGATATGGAGCATAGTTATGTATGGCGTGGAAATATGGTCCATGGATGTAAATTTGACTAAAAAAATGGGGGACTGAAGAAGGTTAATGGGCAAAATGGAAAACGAATTAAGTGCTAGGTATGGTGGGCAAGGAGGGAGTATTGTTGGGCTAAATCATGACAAGACAGTAAACGGATTAAAAGCATCTTGATTGGCAGTTCGATATTTAAGGCTCTGAAATAAAAAACGTCAGGCAAACATGGAAAGGACACGGATAGGATAGGGATATTGACTAAATGAAGGGAGGAAGTTAATGCAATTGAAAGGGTGTTAATTGTAGAATAGGTTGTTCTGTTGTGTTCTTTTGGGAGAGACAAAGTAATTGTCTCTGCTGTTTGGCAGCTAGTGTCCATCCAAAACCTACCTTGACAAGTGGATTACCTATAATAATGATGCTGATTGTATTCCATGCTCATGCCTATTAATCATATGACATACTCTCTGTACTCTATTGATGATCCAGAGATCCACTCGGTGTATACAAATTCCAACTTCTTGCACAAATTGACTTCTTGACTGTTTTTCATAGATTTGTCCCTTCATACTTCCTGACAGACTTTTGCCTTCCTGTGTAAGAAACCTATTTCACACATCCTTTATAAACTTTCCATATTCTTGAACTGCATCGTTCACAATACTTCTTTTGCTGTTTGCTTCCCTCCTCACATTATGCTTTGACTTTTCATACTTCTACCTACCTGTATTTTAATTTTCTATTCCCCTCTCTTGTCTATTTTCCTCATGGTAATCCATGGTTTCCTTATCATTTTCTTATTTATTGTTCCTATAGTTTTTTATTGCATATTTCTATATCCTTTCTTGTTATTTTCTCCCTATTCCTCTACTATGGAGCTCCCTGCGCTGTGATTTTCGCTACGACCTGCTGATACTCCATGTCGTCCTGTTGATGCTTCTTCATTCCATTTCCTTAACCATCTTCCATATTGTATCTTTTTGAATCTCACACTTCACTAATTATTACTAACTTATGATCTGAACTCAAGAGGCATGTCCCTGAAAGTTTTGAAGTATTTATACTATTGTAAATGTCAATTAACATGGGAAATAATTTTCTATGTTAAATCAATCTAGTAATTTTCACAAAGTATACCATACAAAGCAAAGAAAATCATTTTGACTTCCTCAAAATTATTTTCTTTTGACCTCAATAATAAATTAGTTAAATACTGTTAAAAGTCTAAAAAATATTTTAAGCATTTGGAAGGCATATTCGGAAGCTGATCGTGGAAAATGAAGTCGTCTATTTGTCGCTGGTTTATGTATTTGAATAACAGAACACCATGGATGACAGTGTCTATTCAATAGAAATGAACTAGATTCAACCTGGTACATTAAAAGAAAACATAACATGGCTCGTAATACCTACTTTCATTAGTGTTTGTATGAGGCTCTTATTTGCTCCTGATCACTAATTGAACTAAATTACTGCCTAAAGACAAGATTTCTCACAACACAATGCCAACTTTAAGAATCCAACCTCCTGGCACTGTATTATGAATTGTTGGAACGCCAATTGCAGCATCAGCACTAAAAATAACCTTCATAAAAAGATCGCTTTTCACTAAGTGTTTTAGTGACTTACATGTATGCAGAGACGTTCTTTTTTAGATAGAATTCTCGTATCAGTAGTGACAAGCAAATGTTTCGTAGCCTCATCTATGGCTGAAAATATTGTCAAATGTAGATAAATGATGAAGGTTCCAGTCCATCAGCTAATATTAGCCATTTGGTTCAATTTTTACAATTACAGGCAAATTATCTTCGGATGACTCCTATTAGTGTACTAAGTATTGATAACCATAGAACCTGCATTTTTGAGGCTTTTACAGCCTGTATTATGAAGCTACACAGTGTTTCTGTTTAAAAAGTCTCATGTCACACTCACCAATACCTTCCTATTGCCTAAAATTCCAGAGCAACAGCTGATGCCGCTTCCTCCAGAGGAACTCGAAGTCAAGGGATCAGAATCCCACTGAAAAATGTTTGCCGCCTTTGGGATTTGAAACCATGCCCTATGGTGGCAAGCTAGTGCACCATCTCGATCCCCCTAGAGGTTAAGGAGCACAGTAGAAATGCCATTGCAAGGATATGAAAATTTTGTTGAGGAGGGGTGAAATTGGTACACTATGCAGGAAGGGAAAATCGGTGTTAACTGTTAGGGGTAAGTCGGATAGAATAATAGTTGGAGCAGAAAAGATCCAAGAGAGATTGAAGGAAAATATAGAAGAGCCGTATGGTAAAGAATCAAGGCCAGTGAGGTTAGACATAGATAATATGACATATATGAAGATAGCTTAGGTCCAGGCATACTTGACGGTGAGATAGATAGGGCATTCAGGGAAATGAAATCAAATTAGGCCGCGGGGGTAGACAATATTTCTGCGGAACTACTAAAATGTTTAGGAAAATGTAGGAGGAAGAATCTTTTAAATAAGAATAAATGTTGCTGAAAAATAAATTCGCCACACACAGTAAAAATGGTTGGCAGTATACTGTGATTGCAGCGACCGCGGAGATGATTGGCAAGCATAAAGGCTGAATTCGGATTGTGATATCGGAGAAATATAATGATAAGAAGAATAAACTCGCTTGTCATAAATAGTTAAATGAAAAGCTTGTAGCAATGAACCGGTTGACTGAGCATGACATAGGGCTACTATGGTGTAATTTGAATGAAAGCTTTCTACACTACACAAGCTCCGAAAATTGAAGACCAATGTTTTACGTGCCGAAAGATAACATGTCGAAGATTCCTCTGCAAAATAAGAAGTTTCGAAAGTAATCATATAATATAATTTTAGAGAAAATTATGTAAGAGGGACCCAAGAGACCAATGTAATTCGGACGAAAGGAAGGGAAGGTGAGAAATCTCAATTCGTTAAATATTTATTACTATTGGTATTCTACCGATTAAGGGAGGTTTTGAATGAATAATGCATGAAATACTATTGAGGATACATATTATTGCGTAAATACTAACCCACCAACTCTGGTGAACACATGTGTCGAAAAATTGCAAGAACTTTGATTTCGTGACTTTTCAATGCCCTTTGAACTCCACAGAATTTGCATTGCAATTTTTATAATACAGGCCGCACCGAACGTAATTAAAGGTCGCGAGCAAATTATCTGTGATTTGAAGTTAAATTACAAACAGAAATAATATCTTCTTCGAATGTAAATGGTCATGTGGATATTTCGTCGTCGAAGTCACGAAGCTAGCATAAAGATCTAGTCTAATCCCAATGGCTGAGGCCGCCAGCCGTTCAAATGGAAAAAAAATCATCTGAGTGATAATCGCCACTCAATTGTTATTGAAGATTGCAAGATGGGGCCCGCAACAACTCGTAACGATCGGAGACCTAGAATATGTTGGGATAGGTTAGGATCTGTCCAAACTAGGAGGGCAGGAGTTGTCAAGTCCCTACGGAAGGGAGTGCGCGATATATGATAAAAATTGAAGTAAAGAAATGGTCGAACGTTCAAATCTTATGATCTCCACTCTTTCGTTAGAGGCTAAAAGGAGCTGAGGGTGCTTTAAAAGAAACCTCATGAACTCCATCCAGCTTATTCTTTTAAAACTGTGCCATATTTACCGACCAAAACTTGTGTAATTTCGGAAGCAAGTTGCATATTGTTCAGAGAACAATCATTTCGCAATTATCGAAGAATGGAAGAGAGTTCATCACTGAAGGACTTAGACCAGTGGATTGAGCAGTTGTACGAGTGCAAGAAACTATCGGAAACTCAAGTCAAGACATTATGTGCAAAGGTAACAATAACTTCATTTTTTTGATACAAATTATGTTAATATCAATATATTATCTCACGTGAGTTCTAAGACTGACTTAAAAATATATTTGTTGTAGTTGTACTCATTATTTATGAGTTAACGTTACACTGTCGTAGGGGGCGGGGTTTTTTTCTTTCACAAGATATACTTATCATTAGTCTGAGTTGAAGATGTTTGGCATTCAATTCATTTGTCGATGTTTCAAAGTTAGTTTCTTGCGGCCTTGTCTTTTTATCTTCCCATTTGATACCTCTCCTATGCCTTACAACATAGGCGCTAATATAATAATGAAGAGAAATGTTTCGCACGAGTAATTTAACCTGGTGATGATTTCGATTACCAATTCTATTGGGAAAGGCAAAGAGTGAGGCAAGGATAGGTGTGGATTCAAAGGGAAAGGGTAACTCGCAGGGCTCAGTCGCTCGCTGGAGATCGTGGACCGCTGCGTGAATAGCTGGATGAGCGACGTGAGATGACGAGTGGTCACCGGGTTAGGGTTTTGGTGTAACGTCAGGTTAAGGGTATGGTCAAGGGCCTTATAAAACCTAAATGTTGAATTATTAATCGAAATCAAGTTTGCTTTTTCATTCCGGGCTCAGTGCAGGTATCCAGTAGTATAAAGATACTCTCTGCTCATCAGTAGAAGAGGATGTATTTGGGAAATACATTTTTACAGTTTCAAAATGTGGGTACCCTTAGACTAATAAATACGAGATATTTTCAATGTGTATTTAGGTAGGTGAGAGAGAAATGTTAAAATATTTTAGAACAAGCTTCCAAGTGAAGATTGAGTTGACCGATTCCTGCAGAGACAATAGTGTTTGAATTAAAAAAAGCTTGAGCTGGATCCGAGTGTGTCTGAATAATATGAACTCTAAACTAGAGTTATGGAAGTGACCTACCACCTCCAAATGTAAACTATGTTGATAAATCTGATCGGTGATATAGGAAGAAAGAAATAATATTCTTTATTTGATATTATGTATACATTCATGTAATATTCATCGTAAATTATTTGTCTAATTCGTTAATAAGTCATAAAATTCGTAGCAAAATATCCAAGTTAAAATGCAGCGTTTGCTTGGCTTATCATACCTGAGGCGTAAATGGTATCAATGACTATGCAGTGAGAATTAGCATCCCAGTCGCGTTTTTCGATTAGTCTTGCAATATAACTAGAACTATGGTCTTTTCTCGAGTTTGTTTATAAATATTTAATTCCTTCATTTTCCAGGCCGAAGAGATTTTCGCAAAGGAATTAAATGTTCAAGAAGTAAAATCCCCAGTTACTGTCTGTGGCGATGTTCATGGACAGTTCCATGATTTAATGGAATTGTTTCACATAGGGGGTCAACCACCAGATACAAATTACCTTTTTATGGGGGATTATGTTGATAGAGGATATCACTCCGTTGAAACAATCACCCTTTTAGTGGCTCTCAAGGTGAGTTTGTTGGGTTCATTTTAAATATACAAATGCATAGGTTATGGATATTTTCTGACATTTTTAAAAAATCAGGTGTGTTGGATTTTACACCCATGACTCCAGAGGATATTGATTATGAAAAGTGTTTGTGGTTGTTTGTTTCTGCTATGAATCCTACTTGCTAGAAATCCTCTTCAAGTTGTTTTTTTTAATGACAAGTTTGATATTATTTTTATCTCTTAGAAGAGAATATTCATATTTTCTCGATTACCATAAAAACCATTGCTACTAGTTTTAGTCAACTGGCTTACATAGGTTTTGGTGGGATACACTTCTTAACCACAGCTACTTTTCTTAGCCTCCCCAAGCATAAAACAAAGTGACTCCCTACTTATGCTATTTTCACTTTCATACTGCACACCGTTTTACATAACAAAAAACACTTCTTTAATTCCAAAACTTTCTCGTTGATTCATTCCATCAAATACACCTATTCTTTTCCTCCCCTACCATGCTTTTCAGTTCATCTCTCCCCTATCAATCCTCAATTCAAATCCCATCTCCATTCAAAATTCTCTGCTTCCATTTTTGTTGTCTCCTTTGATTTTCCCAGCAATCCTATCTCCTCCCCTGCCATCCATATTAGATACTTTTTTGTTTGTTTTCCTTTCTGTCCAGTTTATTTTCCCCATTCTTTTTCATACCCATGTCTATAAAGTCTCGAATCAATACTTATCCTCGTGTTTCAACCACCAAGTTTCCCTGCCTCACAAAACTTCATTCAATATGAAAGTTACAAAATGTCTTTTCTTTATTGCCTTACTCCAGGCCATCAACTCTCATCTCTTTGCACTATGAAAATTTTCTTCATAATTTAATAAATTGCCTATGTTTATCCAAAATACTCTCTAGAAATTGGACAGAAATAACATTTACCACCTGTGATTTCCACTATACTATTTTGGTCCTCATACCCTGGGTTTCAACACTTCATGTCATCTTCAGGTGAAAATTACATTCTTGTTGGTATATACAGGGTGCAGTGCTTACATTCGGACAAGCATGCGTTTTCTCCAATGAGATTTTCTGGCCAGGTTTGCAAAACCTTCCCCAGACTTCTCCAAAGCATTATACTTAGCCACAATATTGTAAACAGTCAATATGGGATACCAGAAGAATCGAACTATTTTGAAATATAGCCCAGTGTGAACACTTTCAACAATAGCGACTCTTCGATTGTACTCCACACGTGTGCGTAACATCTAAGCCATTTTGAGGTTGACTGTTTACTAGATGCCTTTAGATTTCAAGAACACTAATCGTGACCTCCAGTGGAACTACGATATGGTGGGTAATTCAAATTGAAATTTGTCCGGATTAAGCATTGCACCTTGTATATGTATACCCTTGTTGATTAGAGGAAGGAAGGGGGGATTTAGGTGGGCAGGAGGTGGAGACTGATAGATTAGGTGAAAGGGCCAAAGAGGTGGTTTCCAGGCGGATAGTGGAGTGGGGAAGAAAAAAGTAGCCCTATTTTCCTCATGTTGGTCTTCCAGTCATTGCTGCCTCAGCATGTGGCTGGTCTCTTGCTAGGGCTGGAATGGAGTTGGGTAAGGAAAATGGGGCGGTGGCTATTTATGCAGGAATCAGAAGATGGCAGGCTGTTGTGTGTCCTTGTGATGCACTTAAGGGGAATTGAAAACGACAGGGAGTGGGAGGGATATACTTTTGCATTCACTAGGATTCATTGTATGAAGCACTAATCCTAGAGCTTCAATCTTAGGTTGAAAACTAATTGAAAGTATTCTTTTTCCACATATTTAGGTAAAATACCAAGAGCGAATCACCATTCTTCGAGGAAATCATGAAACACCCAAAATTACTAAAGTTTATGGTTTTTATGATGAGTGCATGAGAAAGTATGGAAGTGCGAATGTTTGGAGGTTTTTCAACAATTTATTCAATTACCTTCCACTCACGGCTTTGGTGGACTCACAAATATTTTGCCTTCACGGAGGTCTTTCCCCTTCAATAGATACCGTAGACGATATCAGAGCTTTGGATAGGCTAAAAGAAGTTCCTCTCGAGGTAAGTACATTGTTACTTGGGTTTCTTTTAATGTTAGATTCACTTCTCTCGCTTGACTTTCCTATAAGAGAGTGGAACTGAATTTTGAACTATTTAGGCTTGACTGTAAAAACTGGAATTCATTTACAAATTGGTCTTAAAAACCTCGCTTCAAAATATAGTAACTTTGTAATTCTTGAAATTCTATATTTTATGGTGAAATCATGATGCTATTTTATCTGTCCATTAAAATATTAAGCAAATTGGCTATAGAATTTGTAATTGACTTTTTTACATTATGTTTAGTAAAGAAATATTTGCTGTGCTACAAGTATTTATTTTTAAAAATATGAAAACCAATATTTAGCTACGGCCATAAATTGACAAAATATAGCATTCAATGAACTGATCTAAACCCATAAAATCAGTGCAACTGATGTTTTTAGAGAAAATTAAAGCAGTCTTCTTTCAGTTGTCTTTCCCTCCGCGTTGAAACCTTACACTACTTTATCTTTTTTTTTCTCTCATTGCCATTGAGGTTAACTGGACAAAATTTTATTTTTTGAGCTCTGGTGGGGTTCTCTTTCATTATGCTCCACAGGTGTTTATTTTTCAATGACTGAGGACCCTCTCTAAGGTAATGCATGTAGTATATAGTATATAATGGTAGTTGTAGTATAATACATATAGATGTAATATTTATTTGTCCCAATCATTATTATAAATTCCTCTTTTGGTAACAAAATATACTTTCTATCATCAGTGGTTATTTTTTATGTACTATCGTTGTAGCACATCATATGGCAACAGCAATCACTTGGTAAAATAGTAAGAATATCAGCTCAAAAAACCAGCGCTTATGTATACTCAAGAGTGCTAATCACTAAAAAAGCAGCCATGTTTAACACTAAAATTTTAAGGAATAATAAGTTTATTTATAGAAATGTAGTTCATATATTTCTTTGATTAACTACAACCCTGATCTGGTGAAACGGCAAGTAGATATAAAGCGAGAGATGGAGTGAGGAAATTTAGATTCTTTGGGCTGTGCAAGGTGAGATGGAAGAATAGCAGGGGTAACTGAAGGGGTAGTTATAGAGTAATATACAGTGAAGGGGAAGAGAACTAGTGAGGGGTGTCAATAATCTTATGTACATAAAAATGTAACTGTTTGTTTGTTCAAACTCTTTAATCTTTGAAAGTTCTTCATTGAAGACTTTGAGGTTTTTACATAATGTTGCATTCGAAGATGCGTATGTTTTATATACCTACTATATATTATATAGATGTCACACCTGTGACAGGCAGCACAATCTGTTGGCTGCAAAAGCAACACACGCTATACTAAATATAGGAAAAGATGCCATGGTAACAGAAGGTTGCCATTGGTAATAAAGGATGCCATGGAAGAGGAAGATGTACAGCTAAGACGGATACTGAAGATGTAGCAAAGGCGATGCTATATTTAGTTTTTTCTTTTGTGTTTCTCATCTTTCAGTGCAAGTGGACTTGAGCTGTGTCGATTGATCCGGGTTTGAATTGAAATATATTTTGTTTGTATTTTAAATTTTTTGTTTTTGATTTGCTCATTTTATCATGTTTTTTTCCTGCTTAACAATTATATGTTTTTGTTATAAATTTTTTCTTCTTTTATCTCTTTAGTTCATCAAAATAATGCCTCACCGAAGATCAAACTTAGGTCTTCCTACTCAAGGAGCAGAAACAGTGCAACGAGTGATTGCAAATTAAACTGAGGAAAAACTGACTTGAGGATGCACGGTGATCATGTTCTGCAGCTTTAGTTATGCTTTGTCCGCAACAGAATGAACGCGACAGCCTAAGAGTGGTCAGTTTAAATCCACTCCATCTGCCAGGGATGCTACCACACGTATGGCATTTTAAAACCAGTGTACCAATTATCAATTTGTGAAATATCAACCAGCCAAAGCTTTGCAATTCCACGCTGCTTGCAGTAAAAAAATTAATTAGCAACTTCATAGAAGCAAAACTTTTGACAGGAACTATTCAAAAGTGAATATCTCCTCATTCCTTGCATTCTTATAAATCCAACAGATATGCCATTGACATTTGCAATCACCATCAACAAAGATCAGAGCCATTCTTTAGAATTGTGTGGTTTAGGTGTAGACATGGATTTCTACTCACATGCAATTATATGTTGCTTGTTCTAACAAACCAGATAATCTCTATATCTTCACAGGCAATGGAGCAAAAAATATTGTTTACCAAGAAACATTGTGAAGTTTAACTTATAAATACGCACTGTCCCTTTTCTTTTTTTTTTCATTTAACCAAATTATCCTCAGCAACATGTGGCTGGGTACAGCTAGTGTGGAATAAAATGGCAGTAAAAAGTGTAGTTAACATATATCAAGCAACTGATACAATATTATCTGTTCAAGTGAAAGCAGAAACATTGAACTTGGTAATTATTCAGTTATACAGGGCACGGCAACATACTTTCTTTGTTATAAAGTAAAACTCCTTTAAAAAAGGAAGTTACATTGCTACACCCTGTACATGCCACCAAGCAATCATAGAGAGGAAGAATTCGATAGGATATATGATCAGTTAGAGAACATAATCACGGGTGTTCCTGGAAGGAAATATTTGATACTGATGGTTGATTGGAACACAATAATAGGCAAATGAAGAAATGGTAGGGGCCTATGGTTAAGAGATAAGAAATGACTGCTGGGAGAAAGCAATGGAGTTCTGCCTGAGACAGAGGTTAATCATGACCAGCACTTCGCTTAGACACCACAAAGGTGTAGGTATACATGGAAAATGTCCAGAGATTCAGAGAGATTTGGCACAGATTTAGGAATAGCGTGAATAGCAATTCTCAGTTTCCCAGGAGCGGATGTGGACTCAGACCATAGTTTATTAGTAATGCAGTGTAGTGTCTGATTCAAAAGGTGTTAACTCATCATGCATAGTTAATGGATTCTTCCTTTTTCATTTGATCAGTTTTAGTTCCTATTCCCAAAAAGATAAAAGAAGATTTCTGTGAGGAATATAAAACAAAAAGTTTGATTTAGCATGCAGCTTAAGTGGTACTAAGGATAAAAAATAAGAGGATGGAGAGCAAGGCTAATGATTACTTAGGGGATGATCAGTTTGGGTTCTGGAAGGGTAGAGGCACGCATGATGCCATTGCAGTAATGAGGTCACTATGGAAGTACTTTGGTAGAGTTCATCCAGTACTAAGTACTGGATGAACTCTACCATCACCTACTGCATCAACTTTTGGGCTGATAACTGTGTTTATGCTATTTTAATAAATACAGTAGTCATAAAATTATATCGTATGAAGTAGTTTTCACTTCTAAGTGCACTATCCACTAATTGTGTGTATTGTTAACTGAGGGCCCCAAAGAATGGATAATAGTATTTTAATTTTGCATTGTTATCCCAACTGTTGCACAGCTACAACTTGTGGCACTGATAGTGATCTCTTATATCTTGCAAATTTTTGTGCAATCCTACTCTAATATGAAATGGCAATATACTGTGAAAAACAGTTTATACAGTTAATGTTTCGAGCTTGCTCTTCTGCGGTGCTCCAATTCATAATACAAATAGCCATGTTCCTTTAATTCGTCCAAGTTAATTTGCATTTCAGTCAACTTTTTACAGCATTTTCATCGTCCATTTGATTTTGGATGCGTTTGTTAAAAAAATAATTTTTATCAATTGAATCTTAAAATGAAATATCTTGAACTAAAACAGCTCTTCTGTTAAATTATGTTATTTTCAAATTTCAAACTTCTGCTGTAAATAAACCAATGTTTCAAATTAATTTTAATTGAAGCAATATTTGTAATACATGCACACTTAAACTTGTGCCCACAGTTACAAATGAAACCTGAGAATAAAAAAGGAATGCCTTTTTTTTAAAGGATAGTAGCCATTACCATAATATTTATTGCAAGAAATACACCTCTGCAATACAGTACTTGAGGATTATTCCTAATGAATAGAATTATTATTTTGAGTTTGGAATAATGAACTAAAGAATGAGCCATGAGTTAGAATTTTATTTCAGAAACTGTGATTTTGTAAATGATAATTTATTTTGCAGGGCCCAATGTGTGATTTACTTTGGTCTGATCCTTGTAATCGTGAGGGCTGGAATATATCCCCACGAGGCGGGGGTTATGCCTTTGGTCAAGATATTTCAGAAGCCTTCCTCTACTCAAATGGGCTGACGGTTGTGTCTAGAGCACATCAGATGGTTATGGATGGATTCCGCTGGTAAGGTGATAGCTGCAGAGCTTCTAGTTGTATATATGCCTCAAAATTGTTATGATTGTAATAATGGAATTAGGAAAGGTAGATGAAGGGTGTACAGTTGACCAAATTTTAAAAATGAAACTGCATTTCTCTCCAGTTATAACTCCATCATTAATACCATGGATTTAGATATTCTGCAAGTCTTTGTATCCATTCATAATTGCCATAATAAATTACTAGAATTATAGAAAATATTGCTATGCTCTTGTGTCTGTTTGGATTTCCTCAAAAGGAAAATTTCATTTGTTTCGTGGCATTTTGTCTTAAAAAGTGGCACATTAAAAGGATTATCATATTTCTAGAAAATCAGTAATGTACAGAAAAAAGGCAGGGGTTATATTCTGGGCGTGTCATAATATAGGATTCAACCTATCCCTTGAAAGCTTACTGAATTACTGGTAAGAAAGGCACTAAATGGTTGTATAACATGTTTTAGTACGTGTAGATAAAATGTTTCCTGATGAAATAGCTCCAAAATTTTCAACTTCTGTCTCTTAAACATTAGTGTTTCTACAGAATGTCACTATTTGTAGCTTTTCCCCCATTATTACCACTCGAAGAACTTCTTGTTTTTCTTGGATTATGATTGAAAATAATGACTAATTATTTTACCTACATCACATTTTTTCTCCAGGTAAGTTTTTTCATTATCAGTGGCTGATGAGGTACAGCCACACTTTTCAATTATTGTAAATTAGTTCTGACCTACATGCAATATTTTGTTGACAGGTGCCATGATCGTTGTGTTGTAACAATATTTTCTGCCCCTAATTATTGTTATCGCTGTGGGAACCAAGCTGCAATAATGGAACTGGATGATGCACTTGAATATACCCTGTAAGTATTTAAACAGGATCATCTTTCAATTTTGATAAATTTCAGGTGAGCCTATATAACTTTATTCAGATGCTGTTGCTGGTCCCTAGCCAAAATATTTACTCAAAGGTGCTATATCTAGTATAGTTGCTCATTAAATAATGAAAAAGGTTATGTGGTAAAGGAGTGCATTTAAAGGTTGACAAGAAAATGTATTTCAAAGATAAGTGGGGAAGTATCAAAAGAAAATGATTTTTAAAAAGTGAGTCCCATGGATTGTGAAAATATCTACATGAAAGCTTCTGCTTTGTTTGTCTGAGACCACAAAATTGTTTGGCTTTTTGTAATTTTTGTACTACCAAAAGGATGTAAGGATTCATTTATCTCTGCCTATTATTTGCTCTCATTGAAATCAACTACTTTTCATTTTTTAGTTTGAATTTAACTTTATTAGTTTCAGAGAGTTCACAAAGCAGGGATTGAACATGGATTTTGACTCCAGGAAAAACAGTAAAAGTGAGGAGTTTATCTAGTCTATCTTTGATGTTTTCATTTTTGTTTAACCTTTTCAAATTTGACTATACCTCAAAATGTATCGTGTCAACATTCATTTGTCATAGTTTGGCCTTGCTGCTTAAAGGCTGTACATTTTATTTTCAGAATATCATATAATTTTATATCAATTTAAACTCCATCATGTTTGGTAGGATACTTTTACATTGGTTCACTAATCGAAAACTGAATTCATGTGAACCAGTGAAAATAGGCATCTCAACTGACAAATGCATTTTTGTTTTATATTAGAAGTTAACATTCATAGTTTAAGCCTTGTTTTCCTACTAGTTTCAATAATAACCATAAGGAATTAAGAGAATTTTATTCTTCCCAAATGAGTAATTTTGTATTGGTGCATTTAGAGGGCATTTGAAATCTGGTGTGGGTTGATGTTAGTACTTTTTGGAATGTCTAGAAATATCAGCTTCCTATGTAATCTAACTGCAAGTTTATCTAGCAAGAAATATCGAGCTCTACGGCCTCTCAGTTAAATTAGAATGGGGAAAAAACTCCAATGGCCGTAATAATTAGTCACAACTCTCTCGTCAGACCAATTGTTGTGTTGGTTTAACGGGAACCACGTCAAGGACCAACCACAACCTCTCAACCAGAATACCCTCTGTGGTGGTTAACGGGAAATTAATCCGCGTCAGGGACCAACACACAGCTACACACACACTATCCTGACTGAAATCCTTCAAGAGGCTCTGAGACCCTGTTAAAGAATTTCAGAGAGGTTGTGGTTGGTCCTTGACGTGGTTCCCGTTAAACCAACGCAACAATTGGTCTGACGAGAGATTTGCGACTAATTATTACGGCCATTGGAGTTTTTTCCCCATTCTTATGCAAGTTTATCCTTTTTAAATTCAATGCACCAAATTTTGTTGTAATGTTCCATACAGTGTGTGGAAATGATTTTTTTCTGAGAAAAATGCATATCTTTGGTCTGGTGGACACTTTTAAGTTTATTCAAATATGACTTTTGCATTCCTCAGGCAACTTTTATATAGCATAAGAGTATGCATTTGATTCTTTTTAATTAAATTAAATTTTATCACTCAGCATATTCTCATGTATTTTTGCTTATTTTTACAATCACTGACCTCACTTTTTCTGTTATTTTCCTCAGTCTCCAGTTTGACCATGCACCTCAGGAAAGTGACCTTGGGGCTGAAGAAAGGACACCAAACTATTTCCTGTAAAGGAGAGGTGATGAGCTGCATATGTGGTGAGAGGAGAACATTCAATTGCAGTCTCCAAATTTTCACTTCATAATGAGATAGGGTGGCCAGCAATCCTTGAATCCTTAAAAAATGCGGAAAATATTGGAATGGGAAAAATCCTTGAAACAAAACTGGATTAGAGTAGGAAAGCTTTGAATTTCAAAGATTTTTATCTCATTTTACTGGAAAGTACATGGTGGACAGAAGAAAGAATGATGGCTTGTGTATTTTCTTCATTTCAATTCAACATAATGGGATAACTTAGTTATTTTTTTTTCACTAATGCATTTCAATACGTAATGTGTTTTGCAAGAAGATAAAGAAACTGTCTCTCATCTGTGTACTGTGAAGGAGCAATTTTAGATTGTGTACACATGAATAATTACCTAACAAATCATATACAGGAACACAATGTTTCACAAATTCTTCATTACTTATGTGGTTAATTACATCCCACATGTATGTCCTTGTATGGATTTATTCTAAACATGAACATTTTGTTTAATGCATTACTTGTATGAGTTTGCTCAAATGAAAGTGAAGTATTTACAATAATAAATTTAAGGGCTGTGTATAAATTGTAAAAAAACTGAATATATGTCGCATATAACATAAGTATCACTTAACAAAATTAATAATTACATAACATTGATGTATTAGAGAAGTTTAGCTAAGTTCTTGCGAGATACTTTTGTGAAGAACTAATATTGCTAATTTCACTTAACCTGTTCTTACTCAGCCATTCTGGTTATTTTTAATGCAAAATAGTTGCGTTTAACGCACTATGCTTACATTTAATGATTTTATTATGCCAGGTGAAGATCATCAATGCAAACGAACTGCTCTCTTATTGAAAATATACCCAGGAGGAGTTTCAAAGGCAGGGCACCCTGGCTGGGGTGTAACTTGGACCCAGTATCATGGTATCACTCCATCTGAAACTCATTCGTAATTGCTTTGGACAGTGAGACTCACTTCTCGTGGGATAATATGGTAGACACACTCTGCTTTTCGTAATTGCCCTTGGCAGTGAGACATTTCAGATGGTATCATATCACAGGCAGGTGAAATCCACTAGCAGTAAGCATTTCGTAATAGCCTTCATGGTACTTTTCAGGTAAGATCCACTTATTCCCACACTGCCATAAAATAATTCATATGACACAAAATATTCTTAATAGTCATTTTTGTGCAAATACTCATTCATTGGCTCTGCATACCTTCTGTCTTTCTTAATTACATACAAAATTAATATTCTTTCCCCCCCCCCACTTTGGTTCCCTCATTGTATTACCGTTTGAGGCATCTTACTTCCCCTCAGTATTTCCTACATCACCCTACTTTCTTTGAAATTCTCCCAACAGCTCTCTTTCAGTATCATGCATAGACTTCATTGTTTGTTTGACTCTTCATTTTTTTCTCCATGCAAACATCTCAGAAGTTTCTTATTATTGTTTATATGATGTAGTAAAAATTGTAGCACACAACTTTTTCTTCACTTTCTGGTGGTCTGTGTATTCTTTGGGATCCTGATAAGCTTTTGGCTTGTCATCAGGTTTGCAAGCGGCCAAATCATTATTTGTCAAAATGCTCATGGCCCTAGGGTTAGCAGTTGAGCGGGTTGCCCACCTGACTACCCTGGCTAGCAAAGCATGAAAAACAAATATTTCTCCTTGAAAACCTGGACTTACTGGCCATCCTGTGAGAATACAGTAGCATGAGACTCCTGGACCATGAACCTCTCAGAGCTCAATTTATGTAGGAAATATCATAAGTGATGCTTACAGCCAGAGTGAATTTTTGTTGAGCTAGGCAGTACAAGAACAAAAAATTTCACTGAATGGGCAGGGCCTTCAATTTATGATGTAACCACTGTGAAAATAGATGGTGATGGAGAAATAATTCCATCACCATGATTGCAAAACAAGAAAAAAGCAACAAATGAAGACAAGGAAGTATGAGAGACAAAATATGTTTTTGAAAAAAATGAGAAAAATTTCATTTTTCTTTTGCAATGATTGTTTCAGTGAATGTATTTTTTCCTGTGATATTAGAGTTAATTTTAATAAGAAATATACGAGTACATACTAATTATGCATTTGTTATTTCAAGTTGTAATCTATTTTTAATTCAGGTGTTTCCACTGTCAACCAATACAGGAATCCATCTTTTCAGATGCTAGTGCCGGCCAATTTTGTCTTCTGTAGGTGCAATTTCTAAAAAAAAGGGAAAATGGAATTCATAAATTAAATAATTAAATTTTTGGTTTTGTTTGAGAATTGTTTAGCTTATGGATACCCAAATCGTATTCTGTTGAAACGAGGAGATGCAATTAATTATTTAGTAAGTTTCCTCATTCTTATCAACTTTTGGTACCTTTACATTACTAGAGCAATGAGTTTAAGATATTCATTACCCAAGACATTTTGTAATCAGCGTTTACATTTGTTTATGTACCACATCAGCTGAAAGGATAAATTTGACTCTTTTATAGTAGATTAATAAAATGAAGTGTTGTGTCAGACTTTTCTTTCAACCAATTTGTAAACGTGTGGAGGAAAGGGTTGATGAAACTGAAATAATTAATCTTAAAGCCACATGGGAATTCTCCACATAGCTTATTATTGATATACCATGCTAAGTTGTATCCAAATTATCTTTTTATTCCAGAATATATTGACAAATGGTATAACTTAGTTGATAAGTGACCCATTAGTGATTCTTAAGGAAGATGTTGGGTTTATGATGTTGGGTCTAACACCCAAAGACGAGGGTAATAAGAAAATTTCTCAGGATGGAATAGAAATCAATAACTTACATCTGTGAAACATTTTAATCATTCCCTGTAGTCCCCCTGTACACTAATGCACTTGGTCCAGTGAAGTTCCAATGTCTTGATTCCATCTTGATAATTAGATTTCTTCAGTCTTGAAAAATACCTGTTTACTTTGGCTGTTGGTGCTTTGTTTGAAGAGAATCTCTGTCCATTTAGCAAAGTTTTGAACTTGGGGAAGAGATGGAAATCTAATGCTGCCAAATGTGGCAAAAATTCATATCTTAGTTCACGTATTTTTGCTGTGACAACAACACTTTTGTGATGGTGTGCTCAGTCTTGATGATAGGTAACTTTCTTCCTTACCAAATTTGATATTTTTTTGTGTTGATTGCTTTATTAGGTCCAGAAGGTTATAGTAGTATTGTTTGACCAGTGGAAAGGGGATCTATCAGCAGAATCCCTTTTGCATCTTAGAAAACTGAATTTATCATCTTTTCGGCAGACCATATTGCCTTTGCTTTCTTAGGTGGTGGTGAATTAACATGTTTCCCCTGCTTTGACTGCTGTTTTGTCCCTGGGATATAGTAGTGGACCCAAGTTTTATCTGTGGTCAAAAACCGGCGCAGAAAATTTTGTTGGTTGCTCTTTAAATGAGTCAAACATTGTTCAGAAATTTCAATTCTCATGTGTTTGTGATCCTGTGTCAAGAGTTGCGGCACCCATCTGTCAGATAATATTCTCATATTCAACTCTTCAATCTTCTAAAGTTAAAATGTGATATGCCCATTCAGATGACAACTCTACAGCTTCAGCGATTTCTTGCACTTTCAGTTGGTGATACTCCATGGCCAAATTCCAGAGCACTGACCTGTTACATGTTTACTCTTTTAAGGATTACCTATTACTACGAGGGAAACTCCTTGCACTAGCCCCGACTTCTGCTGGCGATTCTGAGAGACTTTCTACCAACCCTCATGCTTAGATGTGCATGACATGATTTTTTAATAAAATTGGATGTGGTAGATTTTGTGGACTGACTCGTCTTCAAAGCATATCTGTTATGAAACATTTTTGAAGTTAATTTTTAATGCCATGAATGTTGCTTTTAGAAACTTCCTTTTCAATTCATCATTTTTTAATGAGAAGTTTGCCATTATTTTTTCTTCTTGCAGTATATTGTTAAATTGTATTAAAATCACATGGAATATCTTGTACCATAATCCATAGTACAATTTTTTAATGAAACATTTAATTCTAAATAATTTATGAGTTTTACCAGTAACCTGGATTTTAGTAATCAAATGGCCTGCCACAGGTTTTATGATAAGTAAATTATTAGCGGTATTTCTAAAAGTAACAAAATGTGATTTATTCATGTTTTAACTGAAGGAGCTCATTTTTAGATGTGCATATTTTAGTGGTTATTTAGAAGATTAAATTAGATAATTTTTTACTACTTGAAGGTCAATGATCTTGTATGTTTCATTACATGCAAATTTTTTCTCCCCACACATGCTTGAAATTGAAAATGACTCGCATACTCATTTATTGATGACATCGCTCTTTTTCATTACCTATTACTATAATTTATTATCTACATTAAACTAGTCAGAAGTTGATTCCTACTATTAACATTGAAATCCAACCTTTGAAGATGTCTCATGGAATTGTTAAATAAATATTTTGGGATGCTGTCGTTGAACATGGTTATCTGAAGGCCTGCCTTGAAGTCAACAGATGATGTGCACCCTTCTCCTTTTCAAAAAATTAATTTTTCCTAGGCCTTTCAGGTAGGTGAGTAAAAGTTTGGAGTTGTTAATAACTTGTTTTTTGTCATTTTTTATTAGTAACCAAATGTTCTGTTCAACTTCATTACTCTTTGGATTAAGAAAGCCATAGGGATAGAGCCATTGTTCCTATCATGAAGGCAAGAATTTTTAGTTACCAAAGAAATAGATGGGGTAAGATAAAGAGAATTTAATCTTGACAAATTTATTTGAAATAATGTTAACTCATCAATTAACCTTGTTCCTTTTCAAGCCATACTAAACTATTTTGTTTTTTAAAGATTAACAGCATAAAGCCCATTGAAGCAGACATCACCTCTATTGCATCTTAGTTGTGATATGAGGGCATCGAGCAAGAAAAATTACATTCTTTCATTAATTTCCCAAACAAATGGAGAAGTTTCTTGGTTACATTTGTACAACATAGCCACATAAGTCCTCTTTGTTTTTCTGTTATGTTTTAGCCCAACCACGTAGATTACAGACCATTCTAGTGCCAAGAAAGCTCGAAACATATTTAGCTGCACTTGTTGATTATGTACGGAAAATATTTCAGTAATCTGTGAGTTGCAGTTATGTTTTTTTACGTACTACAAAAGTATTACAGTATTTGTGCTCCACAATGCCTGCTAAAGTAATGGTAGAAGCTAAATGACAAATAGAGATGAATTTTAAATAGCCTGTAAATTATTTTTAAGTTAAATTCACTGTGCATGGCAAATGAGGAAGGATTTCATTTTTAGTCACTAAATTGACCAGTCATCTGGAATGCTTTTATGGGGCCTGGACACAATATTTTCTGTTTTGATGAATCTTTTGGAATGACACTGCAGACCACAATTTATTAATTAATAGAAACATTCTGTATTGGAATTAAGACTATGTAGCTACAATATTAATAGTACCACAAATGCTACTGTAACAGACTTAAGTAGCAGGGGCGCACAACATGACGTAAGAGAGAGTAATTTATTCTAATAACGCTATTTAGACAGTTCTCTGGCTAACAAGCGAATCCCTCTACCCAAACCTTATGGCAACACCCCCTGAAGACTAGTGATACAACTTCAATCAGTTACTGCAGTGCAAATTTGTGTATTATTTAATAATTCCGTTAAAATAAATCAATAAAAACCTAGCAGAACATTTTTGATAGTTCGTTTACCTGGTATGTACTTTTTTTATACCTAAGATTAAAATAAGTCGAAGGCTGACTTCGTAGTCTCTCCAACGAACTCTCCATGCTCCCATTTAATTACTTAGCTGGGGAAATCATATTTTAAACATAAAGGCAAGCAAGATAACGGTAGATTCCTCTTTGTTTGAATACGTGCGATGTTTAATTCATATCTCCAATCGAACTGCCACCTTTAATTACCGTCTCATGAGTGGAAGCGCAGCTGTCGTAATTGTTATGATTTTTCTGGCATGTTGGGGAATACTTTCACTGGCAATGATCAACGGGTTCCCAAATGAAGGGTACAGACACGGAATCGGGTCGTGAAGGCCTTTCCTACGACCGGCTAAAATAGTGAACAAAAAAGAATGGGGAAGTGCATTAGGTCAAACCGCATGAATCCCTTAAGCGACTGTGCTGAACGCAGCGTCAACACTCGAGTGAAGTTGGTATTACCAATTTTAGAAGGCGGTTTTTTTGGTGATATGAAGTAAACACACAACGTGTCCGAGTAAATTAAACTGGCACAACAGAACAAGCGGAAACATTTGCACATTACTGAATCAGTGGTATTTATCTTTATTAGCGCGGCTTGCTGCAATTTGTCTTATCTGTCAAAAAAGTAAGCTCGGAAGTGCTGCACTAACGAGTGTTGTGATATCAATTTTCTCGTTGGTAATTGGAATGATACCTAGAAATGACATTCAATTGCGTGATTCTTTACCGATAAAAAAACCGCGCGATTATTTGCATCAAAGTGAAAGCAACGGATGCACTCATTAATGCGTCAAGATCTACATATAAAATTTTAAAGCCAAGAAATATAGATTTGGATGCTTAACGTCGGGTGAATTTTCGGTTGGGTCCAATGTTCGTCCAAAATTCCTCTACCTGGACGGACGAGATTTACTCTGGCCGGTGAATGGAGAACATTCATGGAGCCCTCAAAATCGGATCCTTGTTTGTATACCTTGGTAATTATATAAATGAAAACCGATTAAATTAGAGATATCTCGAGGTGAAATGCTTAAAGCATTAATTTATGGAATTAGTGGCAATTTTGCGAATGAATTGCAAGATCCCACGGGGAAGTAAGAGGTTGGCTCACGTAAGCTCATGATTGTGAGCCAGTTATAAAATATAATGCGATTGGGTGGTTTTCTTCCAAGATTTAATTAAAAAACCACCCTAGGTTTTTAAAAATTGTATTCTAACCAATAATTGTGAACAAGGTGACGTGATCGTCGACTTGGAATCGTGAGTGTGATATAGTAGGGCCTTTTCAATATTGATGAATTTCTTGCGCAAATATTTAAGTGTATCTTGTTCGCTTAATGTGTACTGTACATTTGACACAGTGATTTGATCCTAACATAGCGACAGCCGTCGTAAATGGAAACATTTAAATGCCACACCTGATGATGATGAAAAAACCTTTCCAGCATTTCGCCACCATTTATACACCTAAGGGAACAGGGAAAGCCACATGGAGCTAGGTCTGGATTCTATGGAGTTGGGAAAACACCCTTCACATTTTTTCTTATTCATTTTCACAGAATAAAAAATAACAATAGTTGTGCGGCCGTGCATTATCGTGTCGCATCCAACCTGTTGCATGTGGCATCCAGCGATTGATGTGTCCTTGGAAAATTTGCAGTACGTCAGTATAATATACTCTATTTTCAGCTGTGAGATGGCACTGAACTGCTGATAAACTACTCCCATAGTATCATTATATGACATGACCCTCACCAGAAGACCACTTTGGATTTTTTCTATGATGGTGATACCGGATATTTCCACACATATTTGCTGATTGCTCTTAGGATTAAAATGTAGTTAAATTTCATTTTCCGTGATTACCTTCGGAATATCTTCCTGTAACGTCAACTTCAATTACGAACAATCCTGCACGAGATCGACCTGTTGCTTAGGTGTGAGCAACCTCGGAACACATCGCGAAAAAACGCAACTCAGTTGCAATTTCTTGGCCACCAATGTGTGAATGGTAACCGATGAAATTTCTGATGGTGGTCTCATCGTTATTCGGTGATCGTCTGTCACACTGGCAGCTGAGGTGTCACTAAATAATCTCTTAGATGTTAGGAGAGTTAAGTCCGGAGTTCTGGGTCCCAATTTATTTGTAATTATCTACCCTATTTAAACATTTACGTCATCTCACAGCGTGACAGAGGAAGGAGCTAACTCTCTGGAAACCCATTGCATCATTACAAAGGCCTCTGTTGACGATTTGTTCAGCTGAAAGCAACATTTCAGTGCATATTGCTTCCATAGTTTCCGCAGCCCTTTCGTAGCTTGGTGGGGCTATATGGGGATATACGTAGGAATTAGCGGATGAAATGGCGTCTTAAAATAACAAATGAAACGCGGACGTCTTAACGTTTTCCGGGTTGTGAGATGATTATTTATCTTGAAGTACTAGTTAATTGTTTACGTGTATTTATCTAAATTCCCTCCTTGTAGCGGATGAATCTGTCTTAAGATATTGTGTTTAATGGCTTGTTGCTGCTAAGGGTGAGGTGAAACGATAAGCAATGAGAAATGACTCATCTAGCGCTGGCTTTGTTTGTGTATTATTGTATCATTTTAGTCTCTCTAATGGCCAAGGAAAACTAGTAATATTTTAGGAAGTTTAACCAGAGGGACGTTGAAAGTGCAAAAGAGCGTAAATTAAAGACCTCAAGGACATTCAAAGGAATGTGAGAAGTTTTAACTTTAAAAAGAGGAGTAGTTTTTTCTTCGAAGTTGAGTCATGCATGAGAGACTTCAAATTGTTAGGGATGAGTGATCGTTTGTGCCTGACATCCGACATTGTCCCATGTATCCCGATGTGATTTTCTTTTGACTGTCGTTTGTGAGTAATTGTATATAAACCTAAAATAATTCCATACACATTTGGTCGTGCGCTTTTGGTTGTCTAATTAAGTTGTGTAGCATTTTGCTTTTCGTTAATGCTCTTGTCATCTTTTTTTTTGTGTATGCATATCATCCCCATAAGGATGCTGCGAAGTGACTATGTACCATTTGATAATGCTGCCAAATATTTTATGCGGAGAATTCTGACCCGCGCGTTGTCTGTTTGAAAAAGAAAGCTCTCAGGTGGTGTAATGCGTGCTTCAACCGGAGAAGTAACTGTTTGGTACGTGAAGAATACATTTCCTGAATACTAAAAATTGTAGTCTTTTTGGTAAATTAACCCGATGCCCTCCATTATGTAGTGTAAACGGTGATGTCGTTGTGCCCGCGAGGAGAGGAACTTGTATATTTCCATTCCAATTGGTTACAATTTGGAATTACATTGGTATAACAATGTGCATTAACGGTTAATTAACATATTTTTAGATAAATACTTTGCAATGTGCATTGTTTATGTATTATTAATTATTAATGTAACTTTATCATGTGCATTATCTATTTCTTATTAATTATTTATGTTACTGAATTTAAGTTGTACAGTTTGCCTTCACCAATTGGTGGAGTTATGTGAGAGATTTATATTACGAAATTATTTCTTTATATTTTGGGTGGAAATATGTGGTTTGACCAATTAATTTGGCTCACTTGTGTCAGCACAGTATAAAGATGGAAGAATTAAAGTTGTCTATAATATAATTCACATGTTTAAACATTAGAATTTCATTCTACATAATGACAAAGCTCATTAAGCTCTCCATTCTTACGAGAAATATTTTTTCAATTTCAGTTACAGACAATGTGTGCCTGCCTGTGTGTAATAATTCATTGCTTGGATTTATTTTTGTGAAATAGATTCGTGCCATGGATCCAACTGCCCCCGTTCCTATGCCTCGAGCGGGGGGTGCGGCTAAAAAAGATGCGCTGTCATCATCACTGACTGACCTGTCACCCACAGGCAAACTTCCCCCTACACCTGCCAAGAGGCCAATTCCATTGCCCCGACTTAAGAGTGCTGTTCGAGGAGAGAGAAACATTTTGGCTACCCTCACTAGGCGTCCATCTAATGCGAGTACTACAGCCAGCACAAAAAGTGCAGAAGAGCCAGTTGGAATGGGGGACGAGCTCAATGACATGCCAGCATTGTTCCGCTCAATCACTTTTCCATCCCCACTCAAAGAAGAAGAGTTGAAATGGTCCACAGTGACTGGAGGTGGAACAATTTGCAATGAGGGTGATACTGTGGTTAAAGAAGGAGGAAGAGATGTGGAAAGGACACCATCACCAGAGCCACCTTTCTATCCCCCGCCTCCCCTCCCAGATGAGTCTGTCTATGATGAAGTCCAGTCTCCTTCTGTATCAAGGGGTAGTCCATGGTTCAGTGCATTGCCAATACCCCATTCCCAATCCGTCTCCAGTAAACAGTCACATTCTGGGGAAGAGGAGGCCGGTGAAGAAACCTATGCAGGTTCAAACCAATCCTCTACGTATTACCCTTGCTCCTTCTCTTCATGGGCAGATTTTTCTGATGACTTTGAAGAAAGTATTTATGAGGATGTTGCCATTGGCTCTCCGAGTTCTGGTGGAGGGGGCAGCAGTCACACAGGTGATTACTCCTCTGGTTCTGAAGGGCTCTCCTTGACTCCCAAGAAACTATCTGTTCTTAGATGTGATTCTTGGAGTTTTTATGATGCTGTGGAAATTGCATTAGGTCAAGAGAAAACTGTTGAAGGAGAGGGCGGTGCTGGGGAAAGACCGGGCAGGGTAAAACTTTTGAGTGCCACGGAACATTGCCCGGAAGAATATGAGAATGTTGTCATAGTGACACCTAGATCTACAATCACGAGTGATGTTGGTGATCCATTCTTTCCTGACCCACCTCCTTGTGTTTCTGCAAAAACTCCTGAATTGCCAGTTACTCCCACCACTCCGAGTTTGTTTCCAGATCGCATGCCCCTACTCATCCCATCCCCCTCTAATGTCCCAACTTCACCACAGTGGCCGGATGAAAAAACTCAATCTATCTCCTCTGATGGTCTGTGCAAAGAAGTGGATAATGCTGGCTTCACACGGGTCAAGCCAAATCAAAGATCTTCTTCTGCGAGGAGAGTGACTCCCTCAGTTATCCTAGAATTTGATCCTTTATTTAATAACACAGGCTTATGCCAGCAGTCACATTCCACCCCTCAGTTGGGGAATATTTTTGAAATCTCAAGCCAAGAAGAATCACCATATGGCCGGATACAAAAAATTAGCTCTCAAAGACAAGCAAGGCGAGTCGAGGATAACAAAAACCATAGCATTGGTGCCATTACTGAGGAAAGCAGTGCCACTGATGCAGTGGGCCCATGTGAGAAGTCATTGTCAGTTCCTGACATCAGCCATTCATCCAGAGATAGCTCTCCCAATTCAATGAATTGCTCATTTCATCGCAGACCTGCTCGGAGAGTGTGCAAGAATAAAGCTCAATTAGACACGGGGGTTGTGTTAAAGTCTGAACCAGAGGGTGAGGTGGATAAGAGTGAGGTTCAACCGTCCTCTGGGGAGGTTGTTTCTGTGCCTTTGGAACCACCTCCTCCTCCTGTTAGGAAAGACTCAATTGCAAGTGGAGTGAGCTTGGACTCGGAAGGTACTGTAGTGAGTGAACCTGGGGAATCCGAATCATCTTCACCATTCCGATTTCGTCGCTCTGGATTGGTGCGATGGAGTAGTGTGAAGAGGGCCATGAAATTCTTAAATGGGGATCGGACTATCCCTAGCTCGGATTCTGCACCATCAGTGGACCAGGCTGCAGATAATAAACTCAGCATCTTTTACAATAAACCTGAATCGGATCAGAAACCTGGAGATTCTTCAGAATTGGGTTTGTGAAGTGTTTGTTTCAATTCCAATTACAGTTATTGTTAATTATTTTTTTGGTCCCTAGTGACATATAGGTAGGATTGAGTGCATAATTAAAGCATCATTTCCTTCGTCAGTTCTTTGTAGCTTCTATCTGCTTTCATGCTATCTAAGAAAATCTATTCACTCCCATTCTCTACCCTTCTTACAAAATACTCTCCTTTTTATAATGCCTTCAACGTCCCTACCTTGCAATATTTCCTCCACTCTTTTTAATTTACCTTATTTGGATTTCCTCTGGCAACTTCATATCTTTGCTCATTTTAAAAGCTTCATTGTTCTTCCTCTCTGTCTAGCTTATTTTCTTCTTCATTCTTCTCCGTAGCCACGTCTCCAAAGCCTCTAAATTACGCTAATCCTCTTGCCTCAAAAATCAGGAAATATGTCTATACCATGCTATGTTTTATATTAAAGGCTCTACTGGTACTCCTTATGTCCTTTTCCCTCTCCATCGATGTCGATATGTATATTCTGCTATTCTTTCCCAGTGGCAATTATTGCTCAAAGCTTATCCATTTTATCATAATTTAATTTTAATATCTCAAGCTATCATTGCATATAAGGCTGCAGTCCCAAATCTTATGAGGTATCCTTCACTCATATACCCTCACTTGCATTTAACTCTGAATCAAGCATGCACTATGACTTGTGTGTACACTATCATCAACATCTGATCGTTATGCCATACTTGTTTAAAATACAACAGGAATAAAATTTTTCCCACAGTCAATTCATCCAACAAATGGTTCTTTTCCATATTTACCCCTCATATTTCAAGTATTAACAGGCCAACTTCTGTTAGCATATCTACATCTTTTTGGTCTAATTTTCATTGTTCGTAACTTCATTATTCCAAGTTTGCTCTTTGGCACTGTTGCATATTATGTTGATGCAATTTTACCTGCTTGCCTGGCAATGGGGAGACATAAGCAGGCCACAGTAAATGGCCATTTGAGTACTTGATTTTGATGAACGAAGTTGCATGCCCCCGTGCCCGTCAAGTTCTTTATGCAGTATATAATGCATACTACACCTTTTCCTGATCTCTTTAAACTGTGGGACAGGTGCTGTGGATTTTGTAGTGGACCACACATTGCAGCACAGCGGGTTGCTCTACCAGCTGAACAGTGGGGCTGTAGGAGTGGTCACTGGGTCATCATGGGGTAGTGCCCAAGTGAGATGGTTCAATCTGTGCAGAGGAAAGTTAACTTGGTGGAGGGAACGAGGTGGTGCAGGCCCTTCCTCCTGCTTACCCCTTGAACAGCTGGCATCTATACGTGTTACCTCAGATCGAGCCAATCCAAGGTAAGAAAATTTTGGCAAAAGTTTTACTCTAAATGGTTGTTTGAAAAGTTATTTCCCAAATTAAAATCTAATATTTTCATGGTCTTCATGAAACAAATAATTTCATGTAGGAGATAATGAACCCATTAGAAACTTAATTGAGTAGATTTTCTAGCATGACAAAAATTTAAATTACTTCATCACATGAAATCTGATGTAGGTAATTAATCATATAAGAGTTGAAATTGATGGAAAAATGGAAAAGAATTAAGTGGCACCAGAAGGATTTGCATGCGTTGTAAAATTTCCATTAATTAATGTAAAATTTGAAAAATAGCAAAACCTTGAATAAATTACTCCATATTTTCACTTGATTGCTCTCAGAAATGTAATTCTAAGGAAAATTTGAAGGAAATCAAAAGAAATCATGACAAAATTTGCAACATATTAAGGTCTATGAAGCAAAATTGAAACGTAATGCATGTGCCGCTAGTTAGCAATAACATGCTTTGTATGTAGAGTAAGAAGATAAAAAAGGTGAATAATTATGAAAATAACTATTTTACTAGTCACAGGATGCTGAATTACAGGTATCCAGTGGTATAGTAAACATGGAAAAAACTGAGAATTTTGAGATTTTTGGATAAAAATTTGGAATAATGATAGTTTAGCCAATGTGTTTGGAAACCTTGATGAGGCCTCTCTGGATGCCTGGGTACTATTCATGACATTATAGCAGTGTCTGCTGGGGGTAAGTTTATAGATAATCTATCATAGCTTCTGGAGTGCTTATTCCCCAGGTATTACGAAAGTAATGCAGTAAAAAACTACAGAGAAATCCTCATAAGATAATAACTGTTAAAAAAATGGGTTTCTTTGAAGGTGAGAGAGGCAAAATTAGTAAAATTTTTTAGAGCACAGAAAGAAGTTGCTTAGTTGATGAAGACGTTCAGCATTGATAAAGTGCAATTTCTTTAGTGTTCATTTTATGAAATTGTACAATATCCATCATGAACACGCTTAACAATATTTTGATTTCCAGTTCCTCGCCATAACTAGTCTGTATCTAACCGTATTTGTATACTTTTAGTTTCTTTTTACTCTGTTAAATTTTTTCCATGAAAGAACACTTTCCTGGAAGATATTTTTATTCCCTTAATTTGTTCCCTGCCCATTGTACCTGTCATTGGCGTTGTGTTTTTTCTTTTCGCAAGAACATTGAAATGTAGACGTGCAACTTCCTAACCCTCTTCCCGATTATGCATCACGAATGAAAATTTGAATTTTTCTTTGCATATTTTACTTGCCATGAACTGGTAAATATTGTCCTGGAGCAGTTAAAACATTTATTTTGAAAACTCAGGGAAAACCGAAATCCAGATTTCCTGGACAGCCTGTGAATTATGCAAGGTGAATAGGCTAGAATGATAACGATAAAGGTGTTCCGGGTTGACAAACATTTATAGAAGGAGAAAGAATTGATAGGCTGGGGAAAATGTATCTTCAGAATCTGAAGAGGAGCCTGCTGAAAATGAGGCAAAATTTCAAAAACCCGGGAGAGTTTAGATACTGTAATAAATTTGAAACATTGGACCAAAACATGCAATGACATGATGGACATTTGAAAACTCTATGGGAAATTGTTATTCGTAAGCCACTCCAAAGCTGCTAGTGAAATAATTTAAGTAGTTTTTTTTTAGATCTCCATATCCTAGTACATCATATTCCATTGATGGAATGTAGAAAGTCTATATACATGTGTGTATATTACTATAATGAAATCATTTCCATGTGTGGTCTAAAATAATTTTTTCCAAATTTAGTTCTTAACTTTTCCTTTGAATTAATATTTTAATAATTTTACTTCATCTGATTTGTCTTCTTAATATTTAAAACTTTAGGTTAAATAGAATTCATTTGCATAAAGTGTGTCGTTTCCTAGATTTTTACTCATGATAAAATAGTCATCCAGGCGTACAAATTCAAGGAGTATTTTTAACTTGGCTTTAATTGAATTGTATTATTTTAACTCATTATATTATGAAATTTTGAATAATTTATTTCTACCATAATGATCACAAGAAGGAAAAAAAGCTCTCGTGGCATAATATATTTGGCAACAGCTCATTATGTCATGTAATGCTTATCCATATATTGATGATATTCATTCATCCATAGAATCCTCCTACCTTCAATAAAATCTGGTGGAATTTAGTTACCACTTACCATATTGTGTTGTCACATAGAAACCATCAGCTTGTAATATCCCTGAATAAGTCAGTAAGAGGAGTAAGTTCACAAAAATATGTTTCCTCTGCCGATGGTACAGTTGAAGCATGCCCAGGGGCAGAGTCAGCCAAGAATTTCATTAATACTACCTTAATTTCTAAAAGAAAATTATGGAATTATCAATGTATTAAATGCATGAATTAATTAAAAGCCTGATCTGTTAACTTAATGTATGTAAATAAAGCATATAAATGGGTTATTATCATTGATAACATAGCTAATAACTCATCATTGTTTTTTGATGTTAGTAAGAATGACTGAGCTAATTTCCAAGGACATTCTGCATTGTATGAGGGCTATTTTAAAAGTTAGGTCTGTTTAGCCATCAAGAAATGTATTAGGTAGAAAAAGTTGTGATAAGTGGTTTTAGTTGCCTACACACCTACTTCACTTTTGTATGTACATAATTGCCATTTTGAGCACTTAATGTCACACTGCACCAGACTATTTAATCCCTCAGCATAGAAGTTTGCTGCTTGGGAATTGTACAAGTTGGCAGTGACAGTCTTGAGTTCCTTGTCATCTTAAAAATGTCGTCCACCAAATGACTGTTTAAAGTGCAAAGAGAGGAAATAGTCCAGAGATGCAAGTTTGGGACTGAGGATAACAGTGCAAAAATACTCATCCTTTCAACATTCTTTGTTCTTTGTGTTGGCTAATTATTATTTTTGGTACTCACCTTGCACCTAGTGATGCCAAAACTCTTCCGTAAGAATCATGTGTCCAACAAAAGGAAATTCATCGGGCCGAGCACTAATCATCGATCAGGTCGCTGTTCTTGGTCCACTTGTTGAATGATTTCCTGTCTGAATACTGAACCTGCAATGCCACTCTTTATATGCTTATTGTGTGGCTATTTTTGAAGTCTCAGTACCATTGTCTTACCTTTTGCTGTTTTTTATACTGTAGATCCATAAACTTAGCACATCTCCTGATGAATTAGGACCTCTCATGAACCTTTTGCCCACACAAAAATCGAATTACATCATTCACTTAGCAAATGTCTGGAGCAATGATTTTTATGGACATGGTTACCTCCATCCACCAAATGGCAAACATCTACTGAATCAAAACAATAACTTCAGTGGTTGGAGGACAATCAATAGATTGCACTGCATGCATACAACTTTGTTCTGTTCTACCAATTGATAGAAAACTACCCTTACTTTTTGAATATGCAGTGTGCTTTATTCAAATAGGATTTTGTCAATTTAAATATGATTTGTTTACACTTGAGGCTTCCTGTTTAGCATAAAGTCATTTTAAGTCATCTATGAATTAAGTGTTGAAAAATACTTTGTGGAGTTACTTGCATGAAATTCTTGGTAATATAGATTTCACTCAACCCAGACGTTTGCCCCCGTAGTCTCTGCATTGGTGATGTTTTAGTGTGGGAGGGTAGTTTGAAAAGGCTGTGCAAAGCCAGACAGATGGCACCATTGGTGCATGCTGTGAAGTAGTTTTCACGGAGTAGCACCTCTTGAAAGAACAAAAAGTTTAAGCCAGATCGGTCTATTACTCTTAGCTCAACATTTATTTTATTCATGTAAGTTTGAATTGGGCAAGTCAAGTGAGTTCCAAAAATGGGTTGAAAGAGAATGTTGTGTGTTTATCAAACATTGTTCAATGAGAGGCAATCTATCTCAGGAAACTAAAGAGAATCTGGATAAACATTATGGCGAATCTGCACCTTTGTATGAAATTGTTTATAAAATGCAATGGTTTCAAAATATTCCAAGTGACCAAATGTGTCAATTTCAGTTGTGTCATTGGTGAAAAGTGATGCTGAACATTCTGGACCCCCTGTTGAGGTCACTACTCTAGAAATCATTGATAAAATCCATGATATGGTGGTGGAAGATATGAGTAAATGTATGTAATGTTACTGAAGCATCTCGAGTGAGCGGGTACATTATATTTTGCGTTGACATTTGGACATGAGAAACCTATCTACAAATTAGCTGCACCATTGCAGTGGACCAAAAATGAAAATCATGCAGCATATTCCATGACTGGTTTGCAGCTGTTTTAGCAAACTGAGCAGGACTTTTAGCATCATTTCATCACAGTGGATGAAGCATGGATACACCACCACATGCCATGGAACGATCCAAGCATTGGTTCACCTGCAGTAAGTCTGCACCAAAGAATTTGAAGATCCTTCTTTCTGTTGGAAATGAGGTTATGTCAACTTAATGTTGAGATTTGTGAGGAATAATCTTCAGTGGCGATTAAGAATAGGGTCAGACTATTACAGGTGCATACTATGCATTATTATTAGACCATTTGAGAGCCAAGCTGCAAGAAAATTTCCACAATTGGTCCACATAAGGTTTTTTTCATCATGGCATCACCTCACACTTCTGCAATTGCACCTGTAAAATTATTTAGTTATGATTCCAGCATGTTCAACATCCCTCCTATTATCCAGATTTGTCTGCCTTGGACTACTACTAATCCTCTAGTATGAAGAAATGGCTTGCGGAAGGAGATTTTTGCAGAAAAAATCTCATTATTTATTAGGGATCAATAAGCTGGAGCACCTTTGGAAAAAGCATGTAAATCTAAAGGAGAGACTAATGATGAGAAGTAGAAATGGTTTATCCCAAGTTATTAGTACTCTTGGTCTTTTCTACTTCTCAAAGCACCCTCATATGTATGCACCCTCCTGTACCATGTTTACAATGTAGCATTCTATAAGTTGGAGTTTGACTTTTTGGTGACTTAATTATTTTTATCAAAAGATACATTTACTTTGGAAAGTTAACTTTCAAATTGTATTACTTTTAATTAGACTTTTTGTTGAACTAATTTCCATTTAAGGGTGCCTTTACCTGTAAAATTTAATATTAGAGTTAATTTTTATGTTGCAAGTTAAGCATTTTAGTTAAAATTAAATTTTTGCTTGAAAAATATTTCATGTTTTTATCGTAATTAAGTTTTATAGTTGAGTTACACACCCAAATAATGTATAATTGATTAATGTTTTTCTTTTTTGTTTTTATCCTCTGTTCGTTTTCCTACTTAACAATCCCATTTTTGTACTAATGACCTCCCTCGCACACTTCTGTCCAATATATTCTGTCTGTATTCGTGTTTGCTCTCATCCTGTTTGTTGCTTTCGTAATCACTTCATTGTGGTGCTTTATGTATTTAATTTGCTCTTCAACTCTGCTCTGGCCCTCTTTTATGTCTTTTATAATCCCATTCTGCATGCCATTATGAACATTATGTGTGCATGGATGTTCTACCCTCTCCCAAGTGCTGATGGTGAGGTCCTTTCCTGTTTTGAGCTTGGTGTAGTTGGGGGAAGGTCTAATTGGATAAACCGTCATACTGGGGGAGGTGCCTTGCCATCCCACACCCTGTTACTAGGTTCAATGTCATCCACGGAACGTCGCCTTTGGATGCAGAAGCTACTGGAGAGTGTTGTTCCACCATCATGCTTTCCTAATTTTGCTGTCATGGACTTCACCAGAGCAGGATGTGCCCACATAAAGGTTGTTTTTCTAATGAGCATGCCGTATAAATTAGGGATTAATATTCTCTTTACAGTTTTGAAATCAATAATTGAGCAGTTTTATTACGATTAGTCTAAGGATAATTGGCAAGCCATTAACTGCACTGGGTTCAAATTACTGAGTTCGAAATGTGTCCATTTCTCTGTGAAATTTGAGTAGGGCTTGGATCTATGAATATTTTATAAATTGAATTTTTGAAAGATATACAGATTGGGTACAAATCCACCAAGTCCAGCTACCTGTTTTTTTAACATCCTTAATGTTCTATTATTAGGTGAATTGTGCAAATTTTATGGATAAAATAATGGGGTTTTAGAGATTTCACACCTCCAAAATGTTACATTTTTGCATTTTTTCAATCTTTGGCTATCAGTTTCGGGTATTTTATGCGTCATAGGTCAGAGATAAAATTATTAATAGGCCGACATGGAAAAGTTGTGAAATGAGTCAATGCCTTTTAAAAGATAAATACAAAACTTGGAAATAAATGAAAGTTTTCTGTTGAAAAAGTAATGTTTTGGTCAATCTTAAAGTGATGAAGGATTTCAATCTAGAATTGGGAGAAAGTGCACATCAAGTGCTTTAACAAGGAATGGTTGAAGTCTCTAGTAGTTTCAGAGAAATCAAAATTTCAAATTTCTCTTTCAACATGTCTTCTGCAAATTGTGACATGTTTCATTATATTTCAGAATGCTGTAAATTGATCAAAATAATTTTTTCCCCGAAATTCCTTTTTCATTAATTATTCTCTCCAGTTGAAGTAACCACCATAATTTTTTCAGAAAAATTTGGTATGTTCAACTGACACATTTGTGGTAGCTGCCTATTTTTTGGTGGAAACAGTCTGTATTGGTGGTTCTTAACCTTTTTTGGTCCGTTCCATCTTTTAACCTCAGTTCTTACAGATGATTCCCCATTCCCGAGTTATTCTAATTCAAAAAATGTATTTAAAGAAATATACATATATCATTAAAAATATTTTATTTTGTCTGTTGTAGTACATGTACATTTATCTTGATATTTTTATGGCAGATAATTTAAAATTTAATTGCTGTAGAAATGTTGTTCGTTCATCATAATCTACAGAAAATCAATAGCTAGTTGTAAGACAGTTAGTATAGCTGAATAGTTATCCTAATTCTACTCTGAACCACCTAAAATTTTTACAGGGGGAATTCCCCGCTGGTTGAGAACCCTGGTGTATATCAAAATATTTCCTCTGTCCGTCATACTATAAATGGAATACATTTAGAACTCCATTTAACAAATGCTTTGGAATCAGGAAAAAATTGCTGTACTGACAGCTAATGTTTTATGGAAGTAGCAGTTTACCATTCAAGTATTATATAAGTGGATATTATAATAATGATTCGTTAGACATTTTCTGTATTTGTATAATCTATCTCAGAGCATTAAGGAAAACTGTGTTATTGTAGTATTATGTTACACTAAGGTAACATTTTAATTAGGCAATTATTTATTAGGGCCAGTCAAATGAAAACCAAACACCTTCCATTACCAATATTCTATGCAAAAGGTGGCAACACTGTAGTTAAGTATCGATGCTATCATTACTGTGGTAGGAGAACTGCATAGTGACAATTCACAGGTGCTCAAAGTGTTTGGATTATGTCCTTGTTGGTGCACGGACAGATCTAGTTTGTTTGTCCGTTAGGTTTTCATTTGACTGCTCCTCATAGTTAAAAAAGATATGGAGTAATCCAAATTGAAATTTTGTCACTATTTTGGTTAGAAGAAAAGGTGGTCTCTTTACTGACGTACATAGTTTTTTAATCTCTCAGTTCCAGTGACATGGGACTTAAGGGGGTAGTTACATGAGCTTATGCCTTTTGCCTCCTTTGCCTCACTCTTTCATGACCATTGTCCTCTCTGGTACTAGCGAACACCTACAAACAGTGTGGATAGAATGAAATATATTTAATGATTTATACTTTTCAATTATCCTATTTATACTTTGCTGCAGGAAAAGGGCACTATCCAGCAAGAATTACTTTTCTCCCTCCAACCCCTTAGGAAATATATTGTGGAAAACACAAATTCTTCTGCTTAACCTGGTGATGCACACCATATCTACAGATGTTTACATCTGTATTCATTGGGATAAGTAATTTGATATTGATGTTGATCGTTGAAAGATGAAATATGAGGGTAATCCCAGAAGTACCTGACCCAACAAAGAAAGCTCAAAAATTTTGGAAAAAAATGTATTTAATTTTCAACATAATCTCCTTTCAGCTCTATACACTTTTCCCAGCAAAGTTCAATTTGTTCGATACCCTTTTTATAATAAGAACTGTTTTGCTCCTCAAAATAGACATTAAATGTCGACATCACTTCTTCATGGTTGGAAAATCTTTGACCACTGAGCCGTTTTTTTTTCAAGTTTGCAAACAGAAAATAAATTGAGGGGGGCCAAATCTGGCAAATAGGGTGCATGGGGTGGCAATTCAAACTTTAATTCATGAATTTTGGCCATTGCAATAACGGATTTGTGAGCTGGTGCATTGTCTTGATGAAACAACACTTTCTTCTTAGCCAAATACGGCCGATTTTGCTTGATTTCTTCGCTCAAATGTTGTAATAAGTTCCCATGATACTTGCCGTTGATAATTTTCCATTTTTCAAGATAGTCGATGAAAATTATCCCACAGGCATCCGAAAAAACTGACGCCATGACCTTGCCTGCAGATGAAATGGTCTTCGCCTTCTTTGGAGACGGTTCTCCCTTTTGAATCCATTGTTTTGCGTGTTCTTTAGTCTCAGGTGTGAAGTAATGGACCCATGTTTCATCCATGGTTATGAAACGGCACAAAAATTCTGCTTTGTTGCTGTGAAACTTTGCTAAGCAATCAATTGAAACATCTTCACGACACTGGTTTTGCTTGAGTATGAGCACCCATCTTGCACACAGCTTTCTCATGCCCAAATTTTCAGTACAATGTGATGTACAGCACTTTTTGAAATGCCTACTGTGTCTACTAGCTTGTGCACTTTCAGTGGACGATCATCCAGTATTACTTTGTGGATTTTCTTAACCATTTCTGGAGTCGTCCCATCATTTAGTCACCCAATGCGATGCTTGTGTTGACAGCTCATACGGCCTCGTTTAAACTCTGCTACCCAATATTTTAATGTAGTTTACTGTGAAAGGAGCAGACTCACCCAGAGTAGAATCCAGTTCAGCTTTTATATTGGTTGGGCTGTGGCCTTTCAAATAGAAGTACTGTATCACATAATGATGACCAATTTTCTCCATTTTCACAAATTCACTGAAAACATTCACTATTCATGGCTGCCAAACAAATACTAAACAACGTAGCGTCTTCAAACTTGAAACATATGCTTAATAGATTGCGTTTTTTCTAATCCAGTGATATTTTTCAAACAACTACTGTCATCTCTTAGTCAGGCCGGGTGCTTCTGGGCATTCCCATGTCCATGATTGATGTATAATGGTGCCATAGGTACTACTATCTTTGAATCTGTACACCTCACCTGATGGGGGTGTTGTATATGATAAAAACTCCTTAACTTATATGCTCATCTTTCATTTTTATGCAACCGTAAATTTTGTCTTAAATAAGAGCATAATAAATTTAACCATCCACTGACCTGAAAACCCTCAAAGAAGTTATATAAATTAGAATTCAGAAAAGTTATAGCTAAAAATAATAAAATTAACATGATTTGCCATCTTGAATGCATATTTCTCAGAAAATTTAGATAAAAGCCTTCAATGAACTGTGTATAATTCCATATTGAAATACATTAAAATATATAAATGTTAACTATGTAATTTTTCATGCCCCACTGGACTTAGTATAAGATGATCTCTATACTCGCCTACCAAACCAACTTTTGGATTGTCTGTGGATTTTGGTTCAAACACACATACAGCATTATATTAATGACGCTCACGTTAGACAATTTTTGTATGAATCATGGCATTAACATGATTGGCTAAATTATTATAATTCTAGGATTGATACATTTTTTAAAAATAATGCTAATAAAAATAAAGGCATTAGGACTTCACATAAGTTATTCAAGAGATCATTTTAGCATGGTGATATATTCTCACATGCTGTACTTTCCCCATAATAATTTTAAAAATTGAATTGACGCTATATTTGATCCATTTGATCAAGTAATGGTGGGGTTGTATTGATAGTGAGAACAAGCAGATTTTCAGTCTGCACAAGTCAAAGTTGGGAGTAATATATCGTACAGTGGAAAATAATGCATGAAAAATACGATAGTACACTCTTTTTAGAGTTTTGATGTATATTCACTCTCAAAGCCATAAGCGTAATACTTAGTGAATCAACGTCACGAAGCAATGCCCAGGTGAATTTTGTGGTACTGTTGGAGATGTGACCTTTTTTGGAGCAATCACGGCATGTAATTTTTGTCTTCATTCCATTTATGTAGTATGCATGATATTTGTGAGTAATTTAGATATTTGTTCATTGGTGATTAATTTATTTTGCTTGAAATGTTATTGATACAGAGTGGAGTTGATATGGTGTAGAAAATTGGCACGTTATTGTTTTGCAACTTTATTGTACCCCCCGAAACATTTCAGTAGCTCCTATGCTATTTGATTAATATTTTTAATTTGTACTGAGCCTAGTGTTGTATTAAATTAACAATAAATTAGTTTCCATTAGCATCATTATTTCAATAAATGAAAATTAAGTGTAAAACTTGGAAGGAATGAAGGAAGAATTGAAAGAGTTTCATTTTTCTTGTTGTCTTTAAGTATGGTTGTCTACAGGTTCAATCCAAAGTTCCTTTATCATTCTGAATATTGTATTGATGATACATTTCACAAAACTTGGGGCATACACTCATTGTGAATATATGTTTCATTCAAAATTCCCTCTGGAAAGCGCCATTGCAGACAAGTGATTGGTTTTCTGTGTGGAACCTCAACTATAAATATACGAGAGACTGGCCTTCTCTTTGGAAATCAAGAGAGTTCTGGCATCTGATTTCCAGTCACAGAGAGATTTGAGAAAGTTTGTCTACCATTTGAAATGACCCAGTCCTACCATAATAATATAATGTAGTGACTAGTTGCCAATGGCATTGATTATGTCTGAGCTTCTCTTGTTTGACTGTATCAGGTGCCTGGAAACAGCTACACATATTTACTGCACTAAGCAGAAATGATAATGAAAAAGTGATCTCTTTACTTTTGAAATAAAGTCATTATACGAGGGTCATCCGGAAAGTAGTACCCGTTCGTGCCGCATGAAGTGCTGACGACGCGAGTAGCCGCTGGACGAGGTCAGATAGCTTCAGTGGCTTGTCTGCCTTCTCTGAGCCAAGTTGCGTGACGCTAGCATTGCCTGTGTTGTTTCTGTGATTGTTTACAATGTTTAAAAAAATTGAGAACGCCGCCAGTTGTGAAGTGAGGGCAGTGATTAAATTCCTCAATGCAAGAAACGTTCGCCCATGTGATATTCATCGCCAATTAAAGGAGGTGTATGGAGACAATGTAATGGACGAGTCGTCTGTTCGGCGGTGGTGTCGCAACTTCAACATGGGGAGGGGGAACACACACGACGATGAGCGTTCGGGGAGACCGTCTGTCATTACAGACCAACTGGTGAGCTCAGTTGACGAATTCGTGAGGAACGATCGGCGCGTCACAATTGATGACATCTGTGAGCATTTTCCCAATGTTTCTCGAACAATTGTTCATGAAATTGTTAAACACCATCTGCATTATGCAAAAATTTGTGCAAGATGGGTCCCTCGCGTATCTCAATGAGCTGGCGGCGAAGGACTATGCAGCAGGAATACAGAAACTTGTCACACGTTATGACAAATGCCTTAATTTGCTTGGAGATTATGTTGAGAAGTAGTTTAAAGTATCCTCTTTCAAATAAAATTTTTTATGTTTGTTAATATTTACTTTTGTGTCTTTATTTCACGAACGGGTACTACTTTCCGGATGACCCTCGTAATATGCACCAATACTTCAAATTTGATAAGTTCTGTTCAAACTTACCAGAATGGATTATTAAATCTTGTTATTTCATTGCTTTGTTTCTCATTTGGTTGACATTGTCAGATACAAGCCCAACTTCATCAAGGTTTTTTTACCAAAATTCACTTGATTAATGAACACTTTTTGGAAATACATAATGTATTTTTCCATTTATTTTAAACATTGACTAATATTTTATTTTACTTAATTAATAAGTTTAATGTAATGAACATTAAGCTGATGCACACGCTACCTTTCCCTTGTAAGATTAGATGTAAAAATGTGATTACCTATGTACATGTGCATCTTCCATAATTTTAAATTGCTATAACTTTTAGAGTCTGTCTGCTCCCAGTTCACATAAACTTTTCATGATTTGAAACTATTTTTCATCACACTTTTTCCACTCACTGAAATGATTAACTATGGAATAAAAGTTCGCATTTAATTTTCTCCCAATAAAATTCAATACAAATGCAGTGAATGTAATTTTGATTACATCTTTTAAACTCTAGGATTTATATTTCCACGTTCATTCTAAAATTATGATGGAATGTTAGTCCAATGGGTAGAGTGCTAGTGCTTCTACTGTTAGGCCCAAGGTCTTATTTATCTGAACCAGTGGGCATCCTCAGAATTACCCAAGATGTCAGATCTTTCTTGCAGACCAAAGGTAGCACAGTGAAGAAACTCCCTACCCCCTGTACTCTGATGTGTGAATTTGACCCACTGTAAAGGGCTTACTATTAGGTTAGATCTACTCTCACCTTTCAAACTAATGATTGTATTGAATACTTCTCCCATTTTTTTATGAAATGAAAACAGGGAGACCTGAAAAGCATGTGACAATATGAGAATGCCTCCAGATATTAGATGGTCAGTTATAAACATGACTAATCTTGCTTCCCACCCATTTCTTTGTCTTTACTTGCGAGAGTTTTTGTTCAATTTTTACTTTCTGGTAATGCCATGTATTTAAAAATTTTGTTACCTGGTGAAGTTTATTCCAGATCACTATTTTTTTATCTTTTATGCCATTCTAATAATTCATTTGCATTAAAAAATGAAATTTTTTAAAGCTTGTCTATTTCTTGTGCCAGTGCTGATGGGTTCTAAAATTTGAGTGCCTTTTGAATATGTACACGTCATATGCGCCAATTGGTGCTTTTTACATTTTTGTTGTTTTGGAAGGATTTTGGCATTGGAAAAACGAAACCACTTTAAGTCGAGGCATTTCATACGAAGGATCTTAGTGGTGGAGGAATTCTCGACTTTTAGGAATAGCTAAAAAATTCATTTCCATAAAATATTTGAACTATATAGTTTGACTAAATAATTAAATAGTCTGAAGCCAATAAAAGTGGTTACACACATAAAAAAATGGTAATAATGATTTAAACTATATGATCTCTTTTATTATCTGTCATATGAAAATGACTAAAAATTTAATGTACGTGGTATAGTTCAATAATAACTCACTTTCTCTGCATAGATCTTGGAGCTGAATGAGTTTTTTTTGGCAATTTACTGAAATTTTAAAGTTGAAATACTGCTACCTGTTTGAATTCTTTGTTTGTGCTTATCTTATTTGTTCATAAATTTTAGGCTTAAGAATATTAAAATTGAAATATTTTGAACTGCTTTCTTGGTGAAATTATTTTAGAAAGTGAAAAATCATCCAGAATAAATTATTTATTTGATTACTCTAATTATTATTCATTTAAATTGAAGATATGAACTCGTTACTTATAAAATTCATACTGTCCTCTTATCATCAGGAAGGGATAAGTGGCAACTGGTGTAAGGGTTGGATGCTTCTGTATCAACGAATGTTCTTCTATTGTCTTGTTGGTTCATCAACTGCCAAGGAAGCAAATCTCCAGCATGCTCGATGTATAAGTAAGTTCACCTAGATCTACAAATAATCAGTGAATATATATCTTCCATGTTTGACAATCATGACGAAAGACTGAATGAGACTGAACCATATTATATTCAAAGTTTGGGTTAAATAATGCCCATGGGCTGTATCAATAAATTTTGTTTTGACTAAACATAGGCCTAGATATTCTCAGTAATTCAATCTTATCCATTCTATCCTAGAAGGCAGAAGAAAAGCTTGGAAAATCATATTGAAATGATAGACTATCATATTGAATGGCACAAGCTGTGCGCTTAGTAGTACTCTCTGTGCCTTATGTCAGAGCAAAGATGGGTTTGATAGCAGAAATATCTGATTGCCTATCATGGACTTCATTTTTGAATCCATTGTCTACCCATTTGAATTTTCCTTAACAAAAATGCAACACAATGGTTCTATGAAAACATCTTTTTATTGGAATCCTCCCTCCCATGGTCTTTTTCATCTAGTTGTGTACATAAATTTCAAATGTTTTCAGATTACATATTTGTTCACCCAGCATGGGTTTTTGGCAATTTATTATTCTTGAAATATCATAACAGGTGTCTGATTGTGTGCAGTAGGGTAATTGTAGAGATATTGATTTAGTAAAATATGCGTCCAAAATTGAAACTTCAGTGTTCAATTCATTTTTGAAAATGACTGTAAAAGTATGGGATCTAGCTAAAACGATCATATTGCATGCATATGCTACATTTATATTCATCTCAACAAATATTTCACAATCGTCTAAAGCCATTTGATGTGATACTTACATCATTTTAGATATGATTGTCTTAAAAATATTCATTGCGTAAAGTCATGCATACATAATGCTGTATGCACAATTATCTAATGAAGTTATTTTATTTCAAAAGCGCATATCCTTTAATATTATCATTTTTGAAATTTATATTTTGATAGGGAGCATGTGATTTTGTTTTAGGCCAGTTTGAGGTAATTATGCATCTGTGATTGATCATATGCAGTATGGGAGGATTACAAAGGTGGTCATTTGAAAAAGACTGAAATAATTGTCAATTGTTTTCATTTTAGGGGTGAACAAAGAGGACGATGGAAGTGGACCAAGTATTCTTCTAGACCTGCAGGGAGGAAATTCCATATATCTTCGACCAATAGCAACAGAGGGTAGTACATTCCTACCTAATGCTGGCAATAAGTTCCTAGTGTCTAAAAGTGCCATAAATGGTTGGAAGTCAGCTCTCAAGACAGCAGCTTTAGAATCTGGTCCTGGGATAGCAGACCAACAATTGACCCTTGAAAACATTCCAGTCATAGTTGACAAGTGCTTAAACTTCGTGTACACACACGGTAAGCAAGCATTATCATTGGGATATCCATTTGTATTTTTGGGCAGCTTTAGCATTTGAATTAACATTGGTCAACTCTGAATCTTGACTAATTCAAGGTTAATACATTTAACTGGCTGATGCATTTGTGCCATTTGTTCCCCCATCATTCCTTTTTTAAATAGATTTATAATAAGTACGTAAAAAGTAAATTAAAGGAAGCTGTTGATTTAAGGTTAACTTGATTTTAATATTGTTATTTGACTTAATTTTTCATCAAATTTTGTGTTCTTATGAACTTCTGTTATACTTGCAGCTAATACCTATGAGTTTCTGGAAAATATAGTGACTGCAAGGGTATTTTACACCATTTATATAAGGATATCAATGACAAAACTATTGATAATGATTTATATATTTTTATGACAATTTGGCTTTTATAGCATTGTATTAATAAAATGAGTTGTGGTTTTTATCAGATGATCTTTGTGACTGCAATGCACTGATAGCTTGAAAATAGGACATCACTCACTAGATATCCATACTATAATAATAATAATAATAATAATCTTTATTGTTCTGTAGGTCATACATGCGACATAGAACATTGTCAGGCAAGACATCAAAGCGTACATGTTGTCATAACTTATCATATAAAAATTCATTTACATTGTAATAACCCTTTGGCTGTAGAAGTTTCCTTAATTCTGTCTTAAAAACGTTAATATTTGAAATAAGTTTTATATTCAAAGGCAGTTTGTTAAAAATAAGCGAAGCTGAGTGATGGGGACCTCTTCTGGCACATAATTGTTGTAAAATATGTATGTTTTCACTCCCACGGGTCAAATAAGCATGAACCGTGGAGTTTGGTAAGAATTAAGTAGGGTTCTTTTTTACAAATAATGCACAGTAAAAAATGTACATACTTGGTAGTGTCATTATATTAAATTTTAGAAATAATGGCTTTCCTGGAAACCTGATGGACACGTTTGCCATAACTTTCAAAGCTCTTTTTTGCATAGAGAATGCCCTAGCAGCAGCACTTGTGTTTCCCCATAAAACAACACAATAAGCCAAGTGAGAATGGATTTTGGCATAATATATTAATTTCAGTATTTCTAATGAAGTAGTTGGAGCCAGTTTACGAATCATATATATTCCCGTTGCCATTTTATTAACTAAATCCTCAATATGATATTGCCAATCAAGGTTTTCATTTAATTTTAACCCTAAGAATTTTGTAGAACTAGACTGCTGAATAGATGTGGATGCATCAATCTTAAGTAGAGGACTTGTTACTGGAGGATTAATTTTATGATGGAAATTTAAAAAACATGTTTTATTTCCGTTCAGTTTTAAGTTATTTCTTTTACACCAGCCACTCATATCTGCTACTGTTGAACTTGCCAAATCATTTACCTCACCTGTCTTATTACCAAAAATAAGGGTAGTAGTATCGTCAGCATATAAAAGCACTTTGCTCTGATGCAGTTGAGATGCTAGGTCGTTAATAAAAATAGTAAATAATAGTGGCCCGAGAATAGAACCTTGGGGCACTCCACAATTTGAAGTAAGAACATCAGAGTAATGCTGATTGGCACCACCCTTACAATTAGTATTTAGTTGCACTACCTGCTTGCGATTTGTTAAATAAGATTGTATCCAAGCTAAAGCATTGCCATTGATTCCAATTTGGCAAAGTTTACTGTACAATATACAATGGTTTACAGTATCAAATGCCTTAGTTAAGTCATAGAAAATCCAAATAATTTGTTTCTGATTGGAAAGACCAAAGATAATGTCATTAACAAGCTGAAAAACAGCAGACATAGTTGACTTACCCTTAATAAAGCCATGTTGGGAAGGATTCAATAAAACTAAAAAGAAAGACTCGTACTTTTCCACAAATTTTATTATACGGTACCATATAATAAAATCTGTGGAAAAGTACGAGTCTTTCTTTTTAGTATGGATATTAAATACTTCCACGAAGTGAAGCCTGAAACAATAGAATATAATCACTCACTAGAGGTCATACTCTATGTCTTTGAAATGTTCCAGACTGGAATCAATAAATGCAAAGACCAAAAGAGGTAATTTTTTACTATATTGAAGTAAAAATGTCCAAATCATCATTTCATATTTGTAATATTGTATTAGGGTCTAATTAATCTTCTTGCCAACTTATTTTTTCAAATAAAATCTGAACTCAGAGGTTGATGGTAAATTTTTTCCTTGCCATCACAATATAATCATTATTAATAACCCTTCATGTCCACCAACTTTTAGGAGTACATTATCTAGTGAGCAATTAATCAAGGAGGATGCTGCATAATAATCATGATCTCCTATATATGAATAATACAGGCTTTAGTTCTGTAAATATCCACTTCAGATAGGGTTGATATGGTTCTAGGCTCTGACAGTCTATCCATGTAGTCATTTCTATTGTGCTAGTTAGCATCAGAATATTTTCAATCTCAATTTTTTTCTCTCATCAATGTACTGTTCTATCAACTTAATTAGAGATTTAATTATGTCTCTGATTCAGTTGATATTTATATACATACACTGAGATACCTTATCTCCCTGCTAAACTCCTCTGACGAAATCAGTGAAAAATTTTTCAGTGGGCTAGATTTTGAAGTCATCTGTTTGGTACTAAAAGATCTGATGGAAGTTATATGGAAAAAAAGCCACAAAAAACATGTGCAAACTGAAATTATCATTGGACCTACGTAGGCAGTGAGCATATGAACGCTTGACCTTAGGATATTGCTGCTGCTTCATGATTTCATATTCATTCAGAGGTTGAAACAAGGAGCAATATGCTTTGAAAGTGCCCATTTACTTTGCATGTAAATCATAGTGCTCTGAATTGTTCATTACTTGCTACGTTTTAATTATCATTATGTGATTTACTTATTATATCAACATTCTGTTGCACTTAATGGATTTTTAGAGTAACATTCCAATTGATGTGCATGCCGACTATTCGATTTCTGTATGTTTTCCATATCTTACCCTCCTTGTTGATATTATATGCAAACAATAACACAATTACTGTTTTTTTCTGGTGTAAAGCTATGGCATGTGAGTAAGTTGCTACCAAAACTTCACTTAATCTATTTTATGTGGTTTAATTTCCTGTAATTTTGATTGATCCCTTCAAAATTGATAATAATGAAGCTTTGAAAACCTCTGGGAATACATAAAAAGAACAATACTTATCATGGAGCACTATTAAGGATTGAGAGATATTGCAAGTTTATTCATTGTTATTATTAAAGTTTTGTTTTTATTTTACTTTCAGGAGGAATGTCCGAAGGTATTTATAGGCGTAGTGGGTCAAATTCCTCTGTCACACGACTTTTAACGGAGTTTCAGCGAAATGCATGGGATGTTCAATTGACTCGACGTGATTATTCAGAGTATGATGTTGCTGCTGTGCTTAAGCGTTTCTTTAGAGATCTTCCGGAGCCCCTGCTCACTTCTGCCTTGCATGATGATATTTGTAAAATTGCTGGTAAGGAACTGTAATTTTTTACTTTCCTCAGTGTAATTTCATTTTAAAGTTGAAAATCGACATGCACATAATATGTGGTTACCTTGTAAACAAATCAGTTATGATAATCTTATTTTATCCATATGTTTTCTATTGACATTAGAGATGGATGCTAAAATTGGCAGCATTACCATTTCTGCCTGAATATAAGCCAACCCTAGATTTAAGCCTACTCCCAAAATTTACCAACATTATTTAGAAAAAATGATATAATTGAGAACTCGTTTTGCTCTCTTCTGTTCCTGGCATGTGGGGGCTACCTGGAATACTTAATATGTGCATTTTTACAAAATAGGAATGAGAATCACTGAAGTAAAATTCTGTCTAGTCATAGAATGGCCTCAGGATCTAAAAGCTGCTTTAAGTAATACAAATTTTGTGGTTCTAGTATATGATTGGAGTTTATTATACAAGCATTTGATTGCATGTTAATATTTTGTTTTATTACAAAAAATATATTGATAAAATATAGCAAAAATGTTGTTGCTTACAATGAATGTAAGTATAATGGGAAGGGTCAATCCCAGCCATACTCTTATAAATTGGCAAAGGATGTGTGAGGAAAATTAGAGAAGATATATGCAGTAAATCAATAAAAATTATAAAAAATAACTGAAAATAAAAATAATAGCAAAGTAAATATAATAAAAATACTAAAAATAATTTTCATTTTATTATCTTTGATTATTACAAAGAGGGTAATCTTTGCTTTGACCCTAAGGGCCTTGATTATTTTCGTTTACTTTGACAGCTCTTGGTATCTTGTGTGTTCTTCATGTTTTTCACGACTCAAAAATTCACTTTTCACTATCTCCCTGTTCATCTTTTATGTGTCGATTTCTTCTTTAATTAAGTCAACTTTGAGAGGTTTAGGCCCTTGGAAGAGTACTTGAATGTATTCCTTCCAGCTCTTCCCAATGTCATTGTTCTCCTTTGGTATCTTTTGATTAGTATTTTGGAAAATGTGGGAGTTTTTCTTTCTCAGAATAGTCTCCATGAGTTAATAAGGGTTTTAGCTGTTTCTCCTCTTTATGTTGTAAATGATTTCCTTGCAGCAGCTTTCGATCCACTCTTACTTGTCCTCTTTCCACTCTCATATGACTTGGTTCGGCAATTTTGTGTAATGGGTTTCCTCAATTCTATTTCGATTCCATTCCAAATTCCTGTTTTTTTTATTGCCTCTATGAGGTCTTTCATTTGAGCTGTTATCCATGGCTGCCTAGGTTTTCAATGCCTTACAAGTTGCTCTTATGCTACCTTAGTTATTCCTAATTTCCTACATCTGCCCTTCTGTGCTAGTTTCATTTATTCTTTATATTTTTGTGTCAATGACCCCTGATAAATTTTCTCTTGCTAACTTTTTCCTCCAGTATCTTTGTGTTCCATCTGGGTTCCGGTGTCTTTTTCTTCATCTTCTTGTACCGCAATCAGCTGTCCATGATCACCAGATTGTATTTCCTATTTATATCTGTGCTGAAATAGCATTTTCATTGCTCAGTTTGATTCTTGTATATCATTCTGAAATAGATGTAGTAAGTTTATTTAATATATTTCAGTCTTAAAACCTGTGCAATAAAGTCATTAATATATATATAACCTGTCAGATTACCATGGTTGTCATTAAATAATATATTTATGAAAAATATAATGACATTAAATTATAGTTTGAAAAAATGTAGCTCTTTTAATTTCCCTTAGCATTTATGTTATTTTGATTAGCTAGAAGTTTTTCCTGTTGAAAATGAACAGGAAAAAGGGCTGTGAAAGCCAGTGTTTTTGGAAATTTCCAGTTTTTGTAGTTCTTAATGTGGTCTGAAAGGCAATGTTATGATATCTTGGTATCTGTAATAATTTGATTATTTTCACTGGTGATTTCTTTTTCTCAACAGAGTTAGACCCAAAGGATAAAGTTCAGTCATATCGAAGAATTCTGGAGAAACTTCCTTGTGTCAATTATGTGACACTCCGTCGTCTTCTCGCACACTTAAGTTATGTGCACTCACAGCAAGAGCGCAACCTCATGCCAGTGGATAATTTGGCTGCTATTTGGGGCCCAACCCTTATGCATGTTGAGGTGAGCTGACAAATTTGGGTTTTTGTTTAATTATTCATCTTTCTCAGAAAAAAAGGTATTGTGGTTGGAGTAAGATGTTTGTTATTTAATGAGTTAAGGATTAAAACATTGGCTAGTGTCATTTTCATTAATTGCTGATAATGAATTAAATCTTAGGAGATCCCATGTCTGTGCACATGAGTAAAATGGCATTGCTTGTTCTATTAATTTGATTAGGAATGTGAAGAAATAAGATATTACAGTATTTTAATAAATTTGGATGGAAGCACATGGGTGGATTTGGTGGTATTCTAGGAGAATGAAATGCAATTACTTAGTAGCATTGCATTATTAAAAATGCGTTCACTTATGTTTCAATGCCCAAAAGTTTTCAAGTCAGCATTAGCTTTCTTTTGGTGATACTCTGAGCGGAACACTGAACCCTCTTTTTGGCTGAATCCACATCATTAACAGTAACCTAAATATTTAGTGTACACATGAATCAACTAATATTTAATTGCTATTAGTTCCTTTTAACTTCAAATATGTGAAAAAGACTTCAAAAACTATGTTTGGAGTTTGAATACTGCAAATTTGTGATCGTAATGATAAAAAAATTATTGAAGTCATATTTTTCAGCACCTCGACCCAAAGCTCTAGCGCTGTTCATGTTTCTTACTAGTGATTTTTCATTTATAATTGTGTATGTGTACTTGAATACGTTCCGCTAGGAGCTGAGTGAAGATTGGTTCATGTTTTATTCCATCAGGCTACAACTTTATATTATGGGTTAATGGAGTTCCATTCAATAACCTTTCAAAAAGGCTATTGGAGGTTCACCTCAAGTATATTATACATTTGTTGCAGGGCAATGACTCTCTAGGATGGTCAAGGCGTGAGTCGGAAGCGGTTCTCGACCTGGTGTCCCTTTTCCGCTCCCTTTATGATGTATCACCTGAGGAGGATGAGCGTGAGAGGCAGATGCAAGAGGTTCTGGAGCGTCACTTCCTTGCTGCATCTGTTTCCCCAGCTTCCTCATCGGGTGTCGGTCCCCAGTCTTCACCTCGAATGACCCGTAGGGGTCAAGAAAACAAAATGGCCTTCCCAGGCGGCTGGACACCTCCTTCAGGGGACCTCAAAGTGTGGATCCACGTCTTTCCTACACAGCCATCAGCAAAGGGTGACAAGGGCTCAAGTTGCATCCATGTGACGGTAATAATCTTAATATTGCTCATGGCATATGTCTACATGCCCAATTGATTTGGTATGGCTTCAATGGCATGTGTTCAACAAGCAGGCTTTTTAGATGTAAGCAGTTTGAAATAATCAGTTGGCTAGTATGAGCTATTTTGGATTGGGGCCAAAAGCATCCTGATTTGTCAGGAAAGTAGAGATTGAGTCAAGAGTGCCGAATGAAAATTTTCAATGAATTGTTTCAGCACTCAAATTAATAGGTTTTAACAATGTCCTCAGGGGCAAGTGTAAATTTTGTTGACAGTTGATATCCAGTTTTAAGTGAAGCCTGAAGGAATTGATTGTATTCAATGGATAAAGACTACTATCTCTGCTGACATTGATGATGGTCTTGATGAAGTGGATGTGAATGGACAAGTACACATAATATCTTTTGTAATTATGATAAATTATATTTAATATGTACATTTAATATATATTTAGTGATTTTTCAAGAATATAACCCTTTGTAAATTGATAAATCAAATGCAGATATGTCGGTTGTTTAAGACCTTGGAAAAAAAAATTATTTTGGTTAGATTTTTTCATTTTTCTGCATAATCTTCTGTTAGATAGAAATGCTTTTCCTAGCATTTATCTAAATTTTATAAGCTGCATCACGATTAGGATTTTGTTAGGTACTCAAAATAGGGACCTGTGCTGGCGATGACCTTCTGGTTTTGCCTGAATCCTATTCCATGTAGCCATTTTCTTATCTTTGGAAAAAAAATTACTGGGACCCAAATCTGGTGAATTTGGTAGATGTAATAATTGAAATTTTAATTTTGTAATTTTCATCATCAAAATTGCATAGTTGTATACCTGTGGATTGTCTTGATGGAAGAGAATTTTTTTCTTTGCCAAATGATGTTTTTTCTTGACGTCTTCACTTAACTGATGAATGATGTTTGTCCTTATTGAAAATAATCAATTTAGATGATTCCATGTGCATCCCAAAAAACAATAGTTGTGCGTCAATGTTTCATCGACATTTATGTATTAACAAAAAACTTATCAGAATTGTGATGGAACAATTCCTATGGCATGTCTTTCTAATTCATAAATTATCACTTTAAATGATGTCTTAAACATTAATTGGGAGATGTGATGACTAAACTGCATTTGCCAGCTTATGCTCTCTCTTTTATATCTTGTATAAATTTTATATGATGTCTAATACTCTTCAAGTGCTCAAAACTTGAGTAAAGTCTTCAACAAATATCAAGTTGAAATCTTCTCATTTCAGACTTCATTGAGCAGGTTATAATTAGGTTTAACCCTCTCAATTTGTAGAATTATTGCAAAACATGCTAAGTAAACTCTTGTTTATACTTTGAATTATATGGTATGCCTTTCTTATTAGGATTCATAATGCTTATGATGAATTATTAATATGTAAAAATGCTCTTATGCTATCCTTTGCTCAGGTCACACCACAGAAGCTATCGGGTCAGTTGGTGTTGGATCTCTGTGAGCAATTGGGCCTGGATGGGAAGGGGCAAAGTTGGGGACTTGAGGAGAGGATATTAGGCAGTGCCCTCACAAGACCTCTGCACCCAATGGAACGGGTTCTCGATGTTGTACTTCGATGGGGTTACTGGGATGATGTGGACCGCAAAGATAACCTCCTGGCCCTCACCCCTAGTACTTTGCTCTTGGAGGCTGCTCATTTGGCTAGGGTAAGTGTTACTATTTTGTCTTCCTTTTTTTCTTTGAGATTTTCATGCCACACTTGCCTTTGCAGAGAACTCATTTATTTCAATTAAGGGCTTTAAGGCAAGTTGGTGAAGACCATTCGGGGGTATTTGGGGAATTGATTATCATGCCATGTCCAGCTGTTTAGGAGATTTTTATGGGCTATTTTTTGATACCACATCTGCAAAACTGCCTCTACTAAAGTCGCCGGTAATGCCAGATCATGAGTTTGGACCATACTTTATGTGGAAGAAGTGTCTCGGTACTGATATGTCATTGGGCCGAGTACTCTTATTTATAGAACTCAACTTTCAGTTCGAAATTTGCTGTGTTCAAGAAAGTAGAATGCATGTCATTTGACCCAAATTTCTGGCATTGAAATTCTATGCCAGGAAACACTTTATACTTTACATTTATAAAATACGAGGGCGGTTCAATAAATACCCGTGTTTGATGACAAAGGGCGTTCCTGAGGGAAGTGTATGTTATCATCGCGTGCTGTCATCTATCAAATGATGGTGAAACAAATTTCAGACTGATTTAAAGGTTAGTTTTGATTTGGCAGCCATTCGAGTGAGACAAGTGCCGTGATTTTTGCTAAAATGGAAAAAGAGCAGTATCTTTCGGTAATTCGCTCTTTGTTTTTGGATGGGAAGAAATGTGAGGAGATAAAAGCAAAGATGGATGCTGTTTGTGGGGACACTTCGCCATCTATGACCACAGTTAGATATTGGTTCAACGAATTTAAATGTGAGGGAACATCTGTTTTTGATGAGGAGCGACCAGGACTCCCGGCAGATGTGGTTACCAAGGAAATCATTCAATAAGTCCACGCCATGATTCTCGCTGATTGATGAACGAAAGTGTGCAAAGTAGCAGAGGCCGTGGGTGTGTTGACCAGAATGGCAATTAATATTATACATGATAAGTTGGCAATGAAAAAATTGTCGGCCCGATTGGTGCCACGATTGCTCACAGTGGACAACAAGCTGATCCGGAGTTGTCGCCGCCAAACTGCATGAACTACGTTATGAATTACTGCCGCACCGCCGTATTCACCCGATCTGGCTCCCTGCGACTTTTTCTTATTCCCTAACATAAAGAAATGGCTCGCGGGAAAAAAATTTAGCTCAAACAAGGAAGTTATCGCCGAGACAGAGGCGTATTTTGGAGAGTTCGACAAATCCTATTTTTTGGAGGGGTTAAAAAAAATGGCCAGAATGTTGGGAGAATTGTATCTCTCTAAAAGGGGACTATGTTGAAAAATAAAAAAAATGTTTTTGAAAAAATGGTTACTCCATTTCTAACATGGGTACTTATTGAACTGCCCTCATAGGTAATACTGGATAACATTGTCAAAGGTGTCACTGTGCACACATGTTAACACATGTTAGTTTGACCCAGGCCCATCTCTGGTTCCCTGAAAAACCCAAAAATTTGGAGCACGTATTTGCCAAGCCAAGCACTTGACCTTTATTCTTATTATTAATACATTTTTTATGCCTAGTAGCTTGGAAGCCATCAGGATCAGTTTCACCCATGCGATTCGGTATCAGGGGATTGTGATCTCTACAGTTCAACTGCTTGCAGCCAACATTGTTAAGTTGTTCTATATGCTATCAAAGGGGTGGAAATAACAGTTATTGGGGGATTTGAATTAACCTATCTCCCGTTTTGGGTTGGCATAAAAGTTTTGATGCTCAACACATAGGCCAGCTGCGATCAAGTGCTTCTTTGTTTCTCGTCACACTGGACCATTGAAATATTTTCCCTCTTTTCCATTGGTTTGACCTCTAGTAATTTTCCACCAGAGCTTTTTTTTGTATTTTTGTCATTAGAATCCTTCTTTGTAGGTATTTTAGGTGAATATTTCCCACTTGAATGATGCTGGACCTGATCTTTCAGTTCTTCTGATTCAAATTTCAACTGTTAGAAGAAGTCTGTCATTTCTGATTGTGAGTGAAGCTTATCACCTTGGCACTTTTGGCATGCCAAAATCACCGATTCTTAACTGCATATCTTAGTTTAAACATAACTCACTGTTAATGCAAAACTTAAAAGCTAGTTTCAATGTGAGAGCTGTGGTAATTTGTTTCAGGTGTAGCTTTGTGGAAATGTTCCATGATGAATAACATCAACATAAAACCTCATCAGGTCAGATGATTCTGCGCTACAGTGAAACCTAGGACGCATTGAAGTTTATTTTTTACGTGGAATTACAAAGTTTTATTTTGGCATCATTCAAGAGCTGTAGTTTTTGGTGATACAAGTCGGCTAAACTTCATTCCCAATTTTTTATTCTATTAAGAAGTTTAATATCCCTGGTGATTGGGCCACACTGGTTTTAATGTTGTAATATTGATTTACAGACCAAACCGCCAACTATTGTGAATGGAGAGCTAAGATTTGCTGATGCTCGTTCAAAGTCTTTCAGGACTTATATGTTTGAATTCAGTCAAGCAAAGCTGTCGTGCTACAAAGACAAGCGGGTAAGTCAAATCACTTTCCTTGAAAGTTGCTTTGTTGGTAGTCTTCATGAATGGTAGATTTCTGATGTTTGGTGGATGATACTGTTTGATCCATAATGACTGTTGACTACTTGAAATACTAATGTGATTAACTTATTGTGTCTTCTGTTCTTAAAATATATAGCTCTGAGCTTCACACACACACCCTTTTGTTTGAATGATAAATAATTCTGAAATTGATTTACTTTCAGGGGTCTGTCAAACTTGCAGAGTGGAAGGTGGAGGATATATTGTGGTATTTAGGACATGAGCCCAAGAGAAATCCTCAGTCCCGGTAAGTAAGCTTAATTTCTAATATCCCAGGAATCTAAGATGTAATTTTCATCCTGGGATTATTGTACATTTTCCATAGTTCTCATGACTATTATTGACCTTCCAATTTGTCATTCTTAAATGAGCATGAAAATTCAGTACAGGGTGAATAATACAAACCCCTAAGTTTGTTTCAAGGATCACCCACTCCCGTGTTAAGACCTTTTAACTCTTGTTTTCTGTATGACCCGCTCGGAAAGGGAATTGTTTTACAATGAAACTACGACGTAGTTACATTCTTGGTTGATAGATGGCAGTGGCATCACATTACTCTGCTGTGGCTCATTTACTTTGTATTTTATATGCCATCGTTCATTATTTCTCATTTTTTCAATTAGTTATTAAATTTTTGTACCAAAATGAAGCCCTGACACCAGGAAATGACTTAGGTGATGTTTGCAGGAAAGAAAATCATCTGCATTGGCCATTATATACTTATTTATTGTGTGGAGAAACTCGCACAATTTCAATTGAAAAACCACAAATTATGAATTAAAAAATGGACCCTACATATAAATGCCTATATTAACAAAAAATCTTTACAAAAGGAATGCCAATTGTTGGTAGGCAACACTGAAATCTTCCAATAATACTCCCTTATTTTCTTGTACCTGGCTCTGCAATAAAGAAAAAGAATTATATTAGAATTGTAGCATTTTACATGGAATTGTGCACTTGGGAGAAATGTACATGAAATCACCATGAAAGTAATTTAAGATGACGGAATCACAAAATTAAAATATTATGGCTGAATATTCCACTACCAGCCAAGAGGTTATCAGCTTAGTAGCATTTCTCCTATTTCATTGGAAAAACTCATGTGGAAAAGATATCCCCAGGAGGCATATGCGAAACCATCAACTAGTGCTTATATATTGTGCACTGCCTGAATAATATGAAGGACACAGCAAAAGAAAAAAAATGTATCAACTGCAAAAAATATAGGCCAATATTATTCATATCCGGTCTTCAGGAAAATTGAAAGTAAATACCTGAATACAATCTGTAGAATTAGAAACGAATAGTGAATTAATTTCCAGGGTTATTGTAGGCAAGCAATATTTTAATAATTATTAGTTGATTTTATTCATCCCTATACAAAACTGATTAGTGGATACTTCAGTGATAACCGGAAGGAAAAAATTCTTAAAGTCAAGTCTTTGGGATTGACGCTTGAAAAATTGAAAATCAACTGCCTCTGACAGTATCGAGGGTTATTAAATTGGACAAAATTTTCTTGTGACCTAATTGTGTTAATTCATGCCTAGCTGCTGTGATGCCTTGGCCAATAGTAGAAAGAAGTTCTTCAGAGGGACAGGTTGTGTTTTGTTGGTCATCATCTAAAAGGAAATATAAAAAGGTATCCTGTAATAAATTAGATTCTGTGGCAAGGGTTGCTCTCTACATTGGTCTCACAAGGATGAACCTTGAGAAATGTCTGCACCTAATGAACACCAACACATGCAACTGAACCTGCTTTTTTGTTACAAAATTAACTCCTTACCTTTGTCGTCAGATGGTTCACCTGTGATGAATTGAATTAGTTGATGAAGAAGAGAGGATAAGTCAGTCAAAAGATCACTGTCGTCATCCATGATATTTCCATGGGTTTGGTTGGAAAGGAAAATAATTAATCAGTTTTCAATGCTGTCAGGAACTGGTGTGTATTGGGGTTGTGATTATCCCAATTTTTATCTAATAATATTGGAAAAATCCCATTGGATCTTGATTAAGGTTTCTTGTGTTAAAGTGCCAGAACTACTTAATTTTCAGTTAACTACCTGTTAACTACCCCCAACAATATTACCACTCTCAAGGTTGTTAACCAGCCATCCTGTGAATGACGATGGATTACCATTTTCTTTCCCACAAACTCCCATGACCTGATGTTTGCAAGGGCTGATCTTCAGTAATCCATATGAGGACTCACACTCCTGACAGCCAACTCATGGGTTTCTTGTATTCGTTATCCATTGTTCCATTGAAGTTATCAAAAGTACAATCCACTTCCTTTGGCCCAGAAATGAGCCTGAAAAAGTGGGCTGACCACTGATACTGGCCTGGTTTGTATAATGTACTTTGACATGACTAACAGGTAGTTAAGTGGAAATTGCATTATCTTCGACCAATGAGAAACAAAATTCAAAGGTGAATTAGTATTCAGTTGATTATGTTGATCATAATGGAATGTAACACATGTATAAGTGAAAGAGATGCTTAGTATAGGTGAAAAAGATAATATTTTTGCATATTTTCCTTAAAAATAACTATCATGGATAAGCTGGTGGAATGGACAAACATGTTGATGCCTATGCTGTACAATCAATTTGTTGTGCATTTATAATATTTGCAGCCTTGTAACTGTGTGACTAATTTATGTTGTTTTTTCAGATGGAGTATTACATTCATTGATAAGGCCAAGAAAACAAGCAGGTAAGTGAAAAATGGTGAATTTCTTTGGATAAGATAATTGTCTTTGTATCATATGTAACCATTAAATTGGACGAAGGGTATTAGTTATTAACTTCACTTTGTGATGTTCCTTTTGAAGAGTGTCATAAACCTCTTTTCTGGTCAAATATGGGGATCGAGATGGTGTGGGGGCTAACGTACTGGCTTCCCACCCAGAGGGCTCTGGATCAAATCCCGGCGGTGTTGAATATTTTTCTGAGGCTCCTCGATCCCTACTTGAGGTGCTTTGTGGAGGGCACTTTGAGTGAGTACGCCGTTCGTCGGATAGGACGTTAAGCTGCGGACCCCTTGGCGCCTTTCGTAAAGAGTAGGTTAATGCCGATGCCAGGTTTCTCCCCACCCTTCATCCTTTCCTGTCCATCCCCTATGGCTCAACTGACCTCAGCTGTCGGTCGCCTCCCCTCAAAACTACTACTACTACTACTACTGGTCAAATAAGCTCATTATGGTTACATAAATCCTTGGATATTTCACATTTTGTGGGGTATTACTGTCCTTAATGCCATTTATCTTGAATGCCAAGTTGGTAAACAATAATGTGTGCATTGCAACGGCTCCTTTATTTTGTGCCCTATTGTAATCTATGAACTCTGGTTACAAACACATTTTTGGCATGTTGAATGTTCACCTTCTGCTCTGTTGAAGGTTTGCAATATCGTATTGTAAAACTTTAACAGAGCAATATCATATTATTGCTACCGAAAGAATATGATATATTGCACTGTACAAAGTATTTGATGTATCCAGAGTCATAGCTATTTTCTTTAAAAAAGGGTTCTTATGCAAGTCATGGGACTCCATTCATGTCAGGTAGCTCACTTTTGAGAGATGAGATTGCAGCAGTCTTGCTGGAAATAGTGAATAATGGATCTTTGTGAAATGGATAAAATCCTTGACAGTTGACTAATAGCCCCATAGCCTTTCCATAAAAATTCCTCGCTGTAAAAGAAATAAGTCAGCTGATGGCATTTAGAGAAAATTGAGTGGTTTGCTCACTGCTGCTTGACATTCATTCCACTGAGTTACTCCTCAAGTCCTTGGATTGGGCAGGGGTGAGATCTGAAAGGCATTCTTTATCCATTTTTGGCCATTATCACTCTTCTTCCTATTACTCCCTAGTACTTCCCTCTCTCTTTATCTCTACTGAGCCATAATAATTCAATATTGCTGTGTTGATAGGGTGGAGTTCTTCGTAGACTCGTTTTTATTTTAAGATCAGTTGCTTTTTTATGGCAAGGCAGTACCTTCTCTTGAATGGAAGTATAATAATTATCTTGTTAGCTAATGTCAAAGGAACAAGAAGAATTTCATTTGGAACAGTTCAATGGCAGACCTGGCAAACTCTTCACCTTAAAATGGCACTTTTTCATGCTTGTTTGCCATTTTTATTGAAAGATAAATCAGTATTTTACTCATACATAATTCTCATTCTACACTGCATCACAGGTAGTGTCTTTTATAAAAAAAATATGAAAGGCAGAATTGAATGGAGTGCAAGAAAGAAGAAAAGTCTCCTGGGTAACAATAAACTGTTATATGAACTTATCTCTGTTGGGCAACAAGGTATGAGGTGGTAATTTGTGGGTTGTGACATGTAATGTGATTAGTGGTCTCTAATAAAATTTATGTGACAAATATTGTTCAGAGTTTTAACAAATGACAAAGCAATGCTATTTTTCTATTTCCCACACTTTCATTTGATTTTTCTGAATCATTACAACCATAAATTAAACGTTTTAATATGCCATCTGAATTCAGTATGGGTGCTTTACATTATGATAGGAATTATTTTTACATGACATGTACTCCTTTGGAAGACCTTAGGAAATTGAAGTGAAGGGAAAACAGGTTAGTTAACTGGGAAAAAGACTTTTTGAGATTTGGCAAGATCACTTCAAAAGGACTTTTCCTAAAAGAATTGCATATTTTTTTGGACCAAGTATTTTATGATAATAGTGGCATAATCATTGTTATTTATTTGTTGTAATTCCATTGCTTAATCACAGGAAGAAGGAAACACCATTCTTTGGGAACACGATTGCTGGTACTTCTTCCTCAGAAATGCTGCATTTGGTGACAGCTATGCTACTAAGTGAGCATCCAGAGGGCCTTTCTTTCCCACTATCACCTGACCTTCTGGTTTGATTGCAACTACACGACTGCTGCATCTTCTAATATATGCCATCCTGGTAAGATAACATCTGGACTAAAGCTGAAGCTACCTTTTCCAAGGACATCGTTGTTTTGTTTGTATGGAAGATTGTTCTTGACATTGCCTTCATGTCATTCATACGTAATCTGCTTAGAGAAAATGTGTGATGAATGATTGCGGTAGCAATGTATTTAAATGGACAGTTAATTCGAATGGAATTTTCCTGTAGAAGTGAAGGATCAAAGAATCAACTCATATTGAATTAATTACTGTAGGTGAAACTTTTATTTGAGAAATTAGAGAGTTTAGGACTGCATTTTTTTTGTGCCAACATGGATTCCTCATGTGTATGTGAAGGGTTGTATCCTTCTGCAAGTGAAAGCCATTTTCAAATATTCTGCTGCTAATATAAACAATCAATTTTATATTACTTATTTGTTTTGGTTGTTTATGGTAAATTATAGACGGGACAGTTTATGTAATGGCACTTATGAGCACATCTTATTTAGCCCTTGATTGAATCAGCCTGCAGTTTTATGTATTCACTTCTTTTGCTCAACCCTTGATTATGTGTTCCTATGTATGCATAAGTTGCTCAATCAAAGCTGATTGAATGGATTTGCTGGTGGAGAGGTGCAAAAATTATTCAATTGTGTGTTTTTAAAATCATGCTGATGTAACTAAAAAGGGAGCATGAAACTCAAAAATTTTAGGAGAGCAGTCTAGTTGATTCAATGATATTTCCTTGTAATTATTTTTTTCCTGCATTGTATACAAAATGTTTGCAAAAAGTTTACAAAAGAACACGCTTTCAATACACATTAGGGTATTTTGCATTAGTGGATATTTATTAAATCTATTTTCAGAAAACGTTCTTTCAGGCATTACAGTTTATATTCATATTCTCTTATGATTTGATATGCCTTCAATTTAGAACAAACATAGGTTATATGTTCTAGTACATTTTACTTATTTCCAGTGGATAGTATTTTTGTATTCTCATTGTACTAATGAGCACTTACACTGTCAATAGGGCTTGTGCTTACTATTTTAAATGCTAGTCATATTTTCTGCATAGTTCAGTGAAAGTACATAATATTCGATAGAAATCTTAGCTCACTTAACTGTGGAGGTGTGAAGATATGGCAAACAAGGACTTTTTGTTTTTGTGTTTGTAAATGAAAGAGTATTGTTGTTGAAATAGACATATAGTGAACAATGTTGCCATAGGTTTATCCAACTATGATTGTGGTAATTACCAAAATTCACATGTTTAAAACTTCTGTGTGAAGTTTTGTTCATTCATTATTATGTAAAAGATGCTAGAATGTTACTTAACCCCTTTCATTGTGATTTAGATAAGTATCATTAATCCGTGGAACTGATGTACTATGCACATTTAATGCATCTGTATATGCGAGATTGGGCATCCAAAGATTTTTTTATTACTATCAATATCCTGTTTTAGGAATAGCAAGTGCTACTGGTGAAATCTCAATGATCATTCCCCAAGTTTTGCATGCGTAATGATTCTGGATACAGTTTTAGAACCCTGGTTAAGTTACTGAGACTTCAATTTCTTCTTTCCTAAGTGGCTTTTTGTTAAGACTTTTTCATTTGATGGAACTTTTGTTATCTCTTACTTGTTTTCCAAATATGAGTAATTTTGTGATTTGTGTGTTATTACTGAATAGGAAGAGGACATAATATGGATGCGTTAATTTTAGAATGGATGGAAGTGAAAGCAGTATTTATTTGTTACTTTGTCATAGTATTTCTTAAAATATTATGAAAAATAATTTTGATAATATTGAATATACATGGGGATATGGAAGTCCAATGTGTAGAGTGCTGGGCTACGGACTGGAGGGCTGGGGTTTGATTCTGGGTGATGCCTCTGAGAACCCTCAGCTTCACCCAATCTGTTTGGTTTTTTGGGTATCCGATCTTCTTGAGAAATCATGGGTTGCCCAGGGATAGCTCCTGTTCCCCTTACCCCAAAGTGTGAATTTCACATGCTGCTAGACTTAGTTCTAGGTGAGCTTACCCTCACCTATCAAAGCAACCTTTGGGCTGATTACTATGGTTAATTTTGGTTTGGTATGCATGTATTGTCATGTGGTGATTGGAAAATGGTTTTTCCTTTCAAAATCTATTTTAGTGTATTGGAAATCATATCGTTCCCATGCCAATTTTTAAAATTTGTTTATAATCTGTCTCTTATATGTCTCTCTTGTATTTATTACAATATGATTCATTTATCTTAGGATATTATATGAACATTGGAAAGGTGCTCAGGTTCGTTGTCCCTGGATAAAACAATTGTCTTTCTCTAATTGATATGTCTATGTTGAGGTTTTTTCTTCAGTGCCTGTATGTGCTAATTTAGCCTTGTGTATGAAATTTTTATTGTTTTACTTTGATCAAATCCCATATCAGCACATTTATCATTTAGATATTTGAAATTAAACATCATAATTTGTGATGGGTTGGTTCAGTCACTGGTGCCCTTGGTTTAGCTAGTTTTCACCCTAAAACCTTATACAGGATTGTAACATTCACTGCATGGTATTATACGTCCCATGAAATATTTTTTTGATCGCAGAATTTTACTCAATTGCCTTTTGTGTCTACATACTATGTCTCATTTTATCAAAAATTTAATATGCCATGTAGATAGTTGGTATGCAATTTTTATAATTAGTCAAAACTTACGATTCAAGTTTTATTAAATATTTAAAAAAAGATGAATAATAATACTGCTTCTGCTTAGGACTTAGTAAAGTTGTGGCTTATTTCATGATTAAGAAAAGCTGTTTAATTCATTTTAATGAGTGAAGTTTACATGGGTGTGTGTGTATTAATGGAAACTAAGAACCAAACTGACAACCAAAGCTAAGAATCTAGCTGACTGGTACCAGAAAAAAAGTGGAACTGACCTATCACTTGTCAATATAATTCTCCCGTCTAGCAAACTGCCTTGTATAACTCTTACTAAATTGTGTCATGGAAAGATAGGATATTCCATTTAAGTTTTTTGGTTAACAGCAAAACAATATCAAGGAGTATTACCTCTCTTTGTAGATTTTTGAAAGACTTTTATTATGTTATGTAGATATGGGTGGTCATATTTTACTTATAAATATGCAAATAACTTGCAAAATGTTTCCATGTAACTTGATGTGACTGATTTGGCAATCAGAAATTGAAATAATTCCAGTGATTTGGAATGGTGAATGTTAATTAATGTTGAATGAATGATGATGAATTGTCCTGTTTTCTGTGCCAAGACAAGTAGAAAAGGTGCTGAAATTTAAGTTGAGGCTGCTGATTTTTATTTTTGTAGCTTCTGGGCTGTTCATTAGTTATGGTGCTTATTGTAAAAAACATTGTGTCATCTGTATGTTTCTCTTTCAACAAACTTAGACTGGAAACTGGATCATGCCATTTTTTAGGTGAATTCAAAAGTAATATAATGAGAGGATAACAATTTTGCCAAATGGTTAAAGAATGGGTATTACGAAGGGCTTTCACATAGAGAAAAATTATTTAAATCATTTTAGGTTGTATAATGATTGTCATGCTGGATTTAATTCACTTTTTTCTAAAGCATGTGGAGTTTCTGTGTGATAAAGTCAAATCTTAATGAAATTACCATCCTTTTTATCTTCATTATTATGTTTTCTTTTACTTTATGTATGTTTACAATGTTTCTGAATAGGGCGTTAAGTTATTGAGGGAGCTTATATGAATTTTCGGAAGATTTTAAATGTGACCTCTGATGTGTGGCATTCCATTGTTCTCTAAGGAGTATTTCTTTTCAGACTTTGGTCCTAGTTAGTGATATTTTTTAATGATTTGGATAATCCATTGTTTGATAATGTTGTTTGCTGATGCTGAAATTCTGTGTTCATGGCAACATTTTGCAGTGTGTGCGTGTTTCAATTGACTCCTTCAATAGAACATTTTCTTGTCCAGTGATGTTTTAACTCAATTTCCAGTTTTGTTGTACTCCATATGTTTGGAAATTCCAGATACAGGATCTCTTTGGTGCTCAAGGCATGTGATTGAATTACTTTTCAACATGAATACATTTTTTCTTGGGAACCTATTTTTGTCTCTGGAAAGTTTGTCAAAAAAGGATAACTGCTAATTGCATTCCCCTGGTGAGTATTTCACCACAATGCCAACCCTTCTTTAGATGGTTTACCCTGCTGCATTTTTGCCTTGTGTTGGACCTTTTCTGAGGCCTGATAAATTTGCTAAATAATGGTTTGACCAAGAAAATGTGAATTGCTGTTTCAAAGGAGTTCTCATGAGTAATTTGGTGTACAACGAAAGAGATATGACATGCTTATGCCCCTTGATTTCCCTCCAAATATAGTTTCTGTGATGCGTTAAGACACAGAAGAACCTGCGTCCTTTAGTTTTTGTGTGTAAAATAAAAACCTCTGTTTTGATTTATTTGCATGAAACCATTATGACAGTTTCAGAGTTTAGGTAAAGAAATAAAAAAAATTATTATTATGAAAATTATTAAAGTAATCCTGGAAAATAAAGAGATAAGTAATAAATTTTCAATTGAATGGAATGAATACATTTGTTTCAATTTAAAACTGTATTAAAGTATATACGCATCTATATTTTAAGCTGTAAGCATTGTGATTCATTGAAAAATATATTCTGAATGAAATTGTGAACTAGCAGTATAGAAATATCATGACCTAGATCACTACACATATACCTATATTAAATTGGTAAATTGAGGGTCGCAATAATTTTGTATTGCTTGATTATAATTTTATTGATTAAAAACACCTATGATTATCTTTGAAACTGCTTGTAAGAAATCTTAATTCATTGTTTTATGCAGAAAAAAGAAAGTGTAATCATGGCAAGCTTAAATTACATGTAAATCCTTCCTTCATGATGAAGAGAATATTTTTTTAATACTTGAAGTATGGCAGTGAATCTATGTAAGAAAATCACACTTTCCTTGATCAGAGAGTGAAAACTTCTGAAGTACTATTGATTCAAGGAATCATCTCTAAGGGGAAGTTATATTTACCCCATTTTTGCCATTTCTTTGAAGAGCCTTCTCTTCCTGATTATATTCAAGTTTCAAGATGATTCAACTAATGTGAGTAGTCAGAAATTTTTTATATGTATATATATATATATATATATATATATATATATATATATATATATATATATATATATATATATATATATATATATATATACACATTCAAACACGAAATCCCGCCAAACGGCGAATAAATACTCATATATACAGAAACAGATATAAGGAAAAGGGATAGGAACACACACAAAGGACGAACACAATAGAGGTGGGGAAGGCGGAATCGAACGGATCACAAGAGCAAAAATGTGTTCGTCCTTTGTGTGTGTTCCTATCCCTTTTCCTTATATCTGTTTCTGTATATATATATATATATATATATATATATATATATATATATATATATATATATATATATATATATATATATATTATATATATATATATATATTATATATATATATATAAATTGAAATTCGATCAGTTCCACCAAAAGCTGCATGAAGATTAATTGATACTGTTTATGTGTAATGCCTTGGTTAAAGGTGGTTAAATATCTGAGACAGCTTAATAGTCTATGCATTTATGTACATTATTTCATCTGTAATTGTGCTGGTTTTAAAATTTTAATGGTACATGAGGTTCATTTGTCATGGATGTCTGTGATTGTGATGTTTATAATTGGAAAATGATGAAGTAAACATTATTAAAGCCTGGTTATCTAATAAGTGCTGTATTTTTGTATACCATTTCTGATTTTATTAATGGAGTGAGACACTTATCAGGCATTAGTGTGCTTCCCCGAAATGCATTTTTCTGACAGATTTTAATATTTAATTGTAATGGAATCAGGAATTCCACATCTTTCTATCTTCAGTCATGTTGAAGAGATGTTCATTGCTTCTTACAGATTAACTTGAGACATTATGCTTGTTGGCGACATAATTTGAAAGGAATGTATTTATTTGCCCTGCATACGTGAAGGACTGATTGTATTGGGTTATGTCTCCTGATAATACAAATCAGGAACTCATGCATGTTACATGAAACATTGCATGCGAGTCATTTCCCATTGAACAGTTATTCAAGATTTTGTTGTTTGTACTGAAATTTGTTCTATTTTACTATGAAATTGTTAACATTTGTTTTTGTTTGCATTGTTAAATAAACTAATGCCCTTACTAAATAATGATTCTTTCTACCTTTACATCAAACACTTTCTCCTTTGGTATGCTACATATGTAATCCAAGAAAAGCATGTGTTTTTCACGATGTGTAATGAAGATTTTACATTGATGCATGCGTGGAATTTATTGACTAAATAAAATAATAATCTTGAACGCAATGGTTGATGGGACAGTTGAAGGTATAGCTCTTTACTAAGACCTATGGTGTTTGAAATTCTTGCTTTGATTTGGATGCCCATTTCCTTTAATTGCACCACGTGCTTTCCAGAAAGTACAGCTCCTCTTAAAAACAAACTGATTGTGTTAAGCTGGGGGTGTTGGCAGGCCTTGAAAGTACTCTTAGAAAACTTTGGGTGAAGGTAGACAGACTTTCTAACCTAGGCACATCAATTCTCAAAGCCAAATCTAAACATACCTGCCACCCGGTAGGTTCATCTTAAGCTTGCCATATGCCTCAGGCCATGTTGGATCCAGGGAGGGGCAAGATAGTCGTGCAAAATGCTCCCACCCTCTGCATCTACGAGGGTAATCGCAGAAGTACCTGACCCAACAAAGAAACCACAAAAATTTTGGAAAAAATGTATTTTACAAGGGACAAATGCTGAAAGGGCCCACCTCCATCCACCCTCCCAAGATGACTTCAATGTTATCTTATTCTTCAATTCCCATTCATTGTTTAAAACTGTCAATCACCCTTAAACATAGCAAATTTGACATAAAAAAACTTAAGTTAGAATCCTTTGGCCTTCAATCTTCTTTTCTCCCACCATATTCAGCAGCCAGATATGTGGATATGGATGATCACCCTCAAAAGTCATCTTGGATCCACCTTCGGCCCTTGATTTACTAGGAATCATACCTTTACAAGCCAATTTTTTTGATGGATGATCCATAGGAGCTTTGGGTGTGAAAGTTATTTTTATTTTCGAGGCGCAAATGTACGTGCGTGTGTCGGAACGTGACTGAGGGAGCGCGGCTCTCCCCATAACAGAATCCCCCTTTCTCCCACCATTCCATCCCACGGGGGTGGGAACTCTCTCTGAGTGGGAGGGGGTCGTAGGACGGGGAGGATTGAGACACCTGAGACCTCAAGAGGGATACTCCTCAGAATGTGGAGGATAGGCGAGGATTCGGCTACTCGGAGTGGCAGGTTTAAACCCGTGAATATCCACCCTTGCCCGTTCATTATCTCTTCTTTTTTGACGGCAAACTCACTCGCGCACACACCAGCATCGCAACCCTATTCACATCTACATCTACATCTACATAATACCCAGCAAGCCGCCGCAAGGGCGTGTGGCGGGGGGTGTTAGGTCACCAACCGTAAAAACGAAAAATACCACATGCAAAAAACAACACGGAAAATTACACCCCAGCAGCGCACACACTCATGCAAAACTCCCTCCATCCAATACTCATGCAAACACATACACCGCCAAACAACAAAAAACTGCACCCCAGGATACAGCACGAAAGCCATCCTAAAACACGCAAGCCAGGACACAACAAGCAAGAATGTGAAACATCACTACCACATGAAAATGCACCACAAAACACTCAACCCCCCAAAGAGACAGTAAAAGGAAGGGAATTCGACCCAACGTTGCAGGTAGTAGGAATTTCCCCCCGCGGAGAGGGACGAGGGATTGAAAGGGAAACTTAAAAACAGATGAACAGAACACGAATGAGGTCATGCGGAAAGAATGGGTTATTATAACAAAACACATAAGGTTAGTGGAGGAGCATGCATTTAAGTAGAACTAATTATTTTTTAGACACTGAAGGGTGGCAAGTGGAATTTTTACTATCTATAATCCTACAGTTGCTATCCCGTATTGTCCGTGGGAAGAAGGAGTCCTTGAGTCGGCTAGTCCTGGCATCTATTTCCCGAATTTTATATGCATGATCCAAGCGACCAATGTATGTAGGAGTACGAATAATCTGCGAGACCTCGGTGCTGAAACATGCGGATCTGAATTTATTTAATAATTTCAGTCTTGCATTGAATCGTCTCTCTTCTAATGATTCCCACCCCAAATCCATGAGCATTTCGGTAACGCTTTGCGTTTTATCGTAGGAATTTTTTACAAAACGGGCTGCCCGGCGTTGAACCTTCTCAATTTCCCGAATGAGACCTTTTTCACTCGGGTCCCACACGCTGCATGCGTATTCTAAATGAGGCCTTACAAGAGCGTGGTAACAACGTTCCTTGACCTTTGAGTCACTTTTGCCGACAATGCGTCTAATGAATCCCAATTTTTTATTTGCTTGACCGCAGACTTTACGTATGTGAGTCCCCCAAGTTAAGTCTTTAGTGAATGTGACACCTAGGTATTTTACCGTATCAACTACTGCTAGGTCACCTCCAGCTAATTTGTAAGCAAATCCCGTTGATCTTTTAAAGAAATTTACCACTGAACATTTATTATAATTTAGAGTCAATCCCCAGTTAGAACACCATTTAGTAATGCAATCTAAATCCTGCGCTAGAATAAAACGATCCTCATCCCCAGATATCTCCCGATAGATCACCGTGTCATCCGCAAACATCCTAATGTTACTTTTCACTTCGCGGTTCAAATCGTTAACAAAAATCAAGAAAAGTAACGGCCCGATCACACTTCCCTGAGGTACCCCCGACGTGACTCGAACGCTGTCGGAACTAGCGCCATCAAGGACTACCCTCTGTTCCCGCTCAGAAAGAAAATCTTTAACCCAACTTATAGCGCCCTTGTTTATACCCGCGACCTTTAATTTATGAATGAGTTTACCATGTGGGACCTTATCAAATGCCTTTTGAAAATCTAAGAAGATGGCATCCACTTGCCTACCTCTCTCACCAGATACAAGTAAATCATGTGTAAATAATCCTAATTGGGTTTCGCAGGAGCGGGTTTTCCTGAATCCGTGTTGATTGTCACTTAAAAAGTTAATATTGTCAAGGTGTCTCATTATTGAACTGACAATTATGTGCTCTAAGATTTTACAACAGATAGAAGTGAGAGATATAGGTCTGTAATTACTGGGATCCTCCCTGTCACCACTTTTAAAAATAGGCGTTATTTGCGCGGCTTTCCAAATCTTAGTACTTTGCACTCTGTGAGGGATTTGTTAAATATAAATTCAAGGTACGGGGCAATGTTTGGAGCTAAATGTTTAATCACCCTAGCTGGTATATTTTCGGGACCCGGGGATTTGTTGGGTTTAATCTCATTAAGTAATTTTAGAATTCCTTGTTGGTCCACTGTTATTTTTTCCATGGGTGGAGTGTGTATTGTTTCTTGGAGATATGCGGTGGCAACATCATTCGAGAAAACGCTTTGGAAGAATGAATTTAAGATGTTAGCTTTAACCTCGCTGTCTGTATGAATTACATTGCTACAATCCCTTAAGCAAGCCACGGTTTGTTTACTCCCATTTACTTCCCTAACATATGACCAGAAAGCTTTGGGGTCAGTGTCCAAGTGCTCGCAAAGTACTTTGCGTTTAAATTCCAGTAAGGCGCTACGTAATTGTTTTTTGGTTTCAATTTTAGAGGATCTATATGTGTCCCATAATTGTGTATTCTCAGGAGATGATGTGTTCACGCCTGCCCTCTTTACCCTAGAGTGTAGCATTCTCTGCTTTCGAAGGGCTTTTCTAACGTCTTTATTGTACCACCTGGGGTCGCGATTTGCTTTAACGTATTTTATAGGTATGAAATCTACGATTCCTTTTTGCATGATATTGACAAATTCTGTCCAAGTTTCTTCCACGTTGACATGACTTAAGCGGGTTTTGAACTCGGGTAGTGAAGAGTTTAATTGATTGGCAAAAGATTCAAAGTCTGCTTTATGGTAATTATAAATTTTTCTTTTTGGTTTAACAATCTTTTTTATTGCTATGTCCAAATGGACATTAATTGCTTTATGGTCACTCAAGCCCTCATCAGTTGATACACTAATAATACGTTCCGGCGTGTTTGTAAGAAATAGATCCAATATGTTTTTTCCACGGGTGGGCATGCGTACTGCTTGATGAAGGGAGTTTCTTTGAACCAATTTTATCATGGAATTGCAAGATTCGCGATCGCGGGTCCCAGATTTAACGATATTGCTGTCCCAATCTATACCTGGGAGGTTAAAGTCGCCACCAATTATGTTTATGCTGTTATTATATTTACGTGTAAACTTGTGAATTTGATCGTTGAGGGTGTGAAGTGTTTTCAAATCTGAGTCTGGAGGTCTGTAGAAAGAGCATAAATTTATGTTGGGTTGATTGGTCCGTAGTAAGGTGCACCAAACACTTTCTATGTTATTATTTTCAAATGAAACTTGCCTGCTTTCAAAATGACTTTTAACTGCCACGAAAACCCCTCCTCCGGGTCTTGTATCTCTATCGTGTCGGTAAACTTTGAAATCTATTGGGAAAATTTCTTGGTCATTAATATCATTGCACAGCCAACTCTCTGTGCCTAATACTATATCAGCGGAATGAGTTTGGATTATGTGTTCTAGATCCGCTGATTTGTTCTTGAGGCTTCTGCAATTTATAACAAGTATAGTTAAATTATTTTGATGTTGAATAACGTCCTTATTAGTGCCTGACTGTAATTTAGGACGCCTTTGTGGGGAAGTGCGTGTCACATGTCTTTCTAAATCATTACCAGTGTTGTCAATGACTTTTATATTTTTATTAATAATATTATACGCGCTATCCCCAGATGTTATTGACCCACTAAGTGACCTGCCCTCTATCCTAAAAAAGGCCTACAGTGGTCGAGTATCCTATCCGCTACCTTACTCGCCGCTTCCGCCGTGTAATGGACCCCAGATCGGTTAAGGGGAGTCCTGCAAGATCGGAGGGTTGGTCTGAGGTCGACGAAGGAGGCTCCTATGTCCGAGCAAAATCTCGATAGTCTCTGGTTTATGCCTTCCACTCGGCTCCAAACCAGAGACCCGCGATCCTCCCTCGGAACGATGCTGCAGACCGTTAGTCCCAGCCGAACCCCCTCGACGCGCTTCACCTCGGAGCTCAGTTCCCTAAGGGAACGGAGGACCTCCTCGGATCCACGGTCCGTGACGTTCCAATTGGTAGACATACGAGTTTGTGTTCTCCTTGGCAATCTAAAAAAAAACAATGGAAGTTTCCAACCCGCCTTACTCTCCGCCTTGCGCCGATACCTTGATCTCAATACAACGCGTACGTATATGGCGCGAGGTAAAGAAGTGCTCGACTGTTGAAACTTAAATCGCGAATGGCAAAAATAGTTGATTGCCTCCACCAACCTATTCCAATAGCTGATGCTAGAACGACTGAGGAGGTAGGAAACCGGCATTACAGTCGTTGACGAATTCTCATGTGATCTCGACGCACCTTCCAACTATTTTCCTGCATTTCTCTTTCGTGTCCCTGACTCCTCATCCTATCCCCAAAACGCACCTGTTTTCTCTTTCTCCCTTTCTTTCACCCTTTCAATGGCTTAGCCCTTGCGAAGTAGTATACATTTCCACGGAGGATAACAGAAGCACGGGGAACGTGAAAGGTTGCGTGGTACGGTACTGGTTACCCGGAGAGGGAGGAGGCGGCTGCTGCCCTGTGGATTGCAAGGGGTTGAGGCTGAACGGAGGGGTGAGCGGAGAAGCAGGTGAGTTTATACCCGAGTTTATTTCGCTTCGGAATTGGCGTGCGAGGGAGAGAGGAAATTAAAGGGACTCCCAGCCGGCAGTGTAGCAGGCCGGGGGGGGATGGGAGAAAGGCCGGGTGGGAAAGGAGGTTTGTGCAGCATGGAAAAAGACGGTAGGGGAGGGAGGGATCCGTGAAGCGAGTGAAAGTGTGGTGGAGAGAGGTTTTGGAGAGGCTCACGTTGTGTGCTTCGGGGGATCGGGAGTGGGGCGGGGAAATGGGGAATGTGTGTGGTTACGGCCTCGGGATCGGTCGTAGTGCGGGAAATATAAAGAGGGGAGATGGGGGAGAGAGAGAGAGAGAGAGAGGGTTGCGTTGTGCTGGAAAGGGAGGATGGACGCCGAGAGGGAGAGAAAGAGGTCGCCGGTGTGTGTAGGGGGGAGGTAGAGAAGGCCAGGAGGGTGTGGGTGGAAGGGGGAGTAAGGGAAGAAGTCATTTCGAGGATGCAAAGGTCAGGTGAGGGTGAGTTTCCTCTTTCTTATTTTTTCCTACTTCTTTCGAAGGTGGGCGGTGGAAAAGAAGGCAGTGAGGAGGAGAGGAAACCCTGAGATCTCGGTGGGGAAGGACCGGAATACGGAATAAGAGCTCGGCCTTAGAGTTGCCACCTCTGTATCGATGCATGCCTGCGAATCGGAATAATCGACGTCTATGGATGTGGGCAATATCTTGGAACATCATTTGCTCACCCCATAATCCGGAACATGTCGAATAAATGAAGAAATTGCTGACAGGTTTTTTGGTACTGGAGTTTTTCATGTTAATGTACACATACTGTAGGGCTTGTCCTGGATTTTTGCGAATATAGATGTTATGCAGAGATAAATTGGTGTCCCTAAATTAGAATTAGCTGATAAATTTGTGATCCAATATGCTTATTTAATGGTAGTAAACTCTCTGGTTTGCATTTTAACATAAAGTAAGGAATATTTTTTCTGTCTTTTGATGGAGTAGTAGTAGTAAATATAGGCGAGGCGACCGACAGCTGAGGTCATTTGCGCCATTGGATGGGAAAGGAGGAAGGGTGGAGAGAAACCAGAGGTCCACATTAGCCTCCTCTTATCGAAAGGCGCCAAGGGATTTACAGCCCCATCCGACGGATGGTGTAATCACTTTAAAGTGCTCTCCATGAAGCCTTCAAGGAGGGAATGGGGATACCACTAAAAATATCTGGTCCAGGATTCGAATCAGGACCCTCTGAGTGGGAAGTCAGTACGCTAGCCACCGCACCATCTCGATCGCCTATTATGTTGGATAATTTCTTTGCTTACATTTATGCACACGTTGTGGGATATTAGAAGCTAACGATAAGCGAAATGCATATTTACAAAGATACTAATGTGTGCTGAAATCATGGAAAATGGCGTTGCTTAGCTTTAAAAGATTCAGGCAGGCTAAGGGAAATCGTATGAAATAGGTGTTGTGTAAAATCAGGATGTAATATTTTTTAAATAATGACGCCTGAGGTATTTTTAAGATACTTAAGAGACGCGTTGTTTCAGGGACCATCAGTTAGTCAAATATATAATAAATGTAAATATAATTTGAACTTAACATTAAACCACTTGGCTTTTCCACATAGAAATGTGGGAAAAACATTCTATATGGAAAAGCCAAGTGGTTTCATTTTAAGTTCAATATGAAGAATTTCCACCAAGTGACGCCAGAAACTGTTTTATTTACATGTGATTTGTTATATATTTAACTAATGGTTTTGAAGCTACATACTGAGAGATACTGCGGTATTTTAAGTGGAGGTTATCTCGTAGATGGTTCCGCGAATCACTGGCAGTGTACGTAACTCCTTATACTTCCCCAGCCGAAACCGAACGCAACAGTTTCACCGTCAAGAATGAAATTTAATTACCCTATTGAACTAATTCTGTACCAGCACAGATTTATTTTGCGAGTTGGTAAGCCTATGGGCATTGCTTAATTTAGAATAAAATAACTTTTAAGTTACTATCGTAATTTCATTAAAATTTTCAGAATCTCCGGACTTTAACGGACTTACTTCTGTTTATTTAATTCCTCACCTTTACCATATTTTCTTGTTGAGTCTACTGGATCACTATATCCTAGTTTACACATGCAAATCACAGTATGATAATCCCATGAAGCTCAAATCGAGTGTGGGTTCGTCTTTTCTTCGAGATGCAATCGTCGCTTACTTTACTCCTGCCCTTGATCTTTGCATGAGGATGTAGTTGTTCATATCAAGTGGAAAAATGACCGTGTGGTTTAGGACAAGGAAATAGAAATATGAATAAGGTAGATTAATATGACTGGGTATGTCCCATTCACCGGCTTTCGCTAAGTTTCTAAACATTATTTTAATTCAAACCGGTCGCAGCAAGGTATCAAGCAGTGGGAGCTCGCAGTATAACAATAGGATGGATCAGGAGAGGAGAGAAATTTGATGATCAACTCGTTTTCAATGGGTCGATACCGTGTATTTCCAAATTTTAATTCTTTCATATAATAAAACATATTTTGGATTTAAGTCATGTGCTATATCTTTAATTTTTTCTCCGATTCTGATATTAGAACTGAGCAAGCTCTGGAGGAGGCTGCGATTCCCCAGTTTGTCCATTGCTCACACGCCTATTTTGTAAATAATACCCTTGGAATGATAGCCATTAAAATATTTTCGTCTTTTTTCCTCAAATCCACCCCAGATGTGTAGCGGCTATTGAAGAAATTTTGGAGGACTAATGCGATTGAGATTTACCGATGGGTAGGAATGCATAATTAATTCATACTCAATTTTCTTCTGTACATATCGTATACACTGAGACACCATTCACAGATAAAACATTATTTGAACATAAATAATACAGAATTGTCAAATTATTTGTAAAACCTAGTCAAGCATTTTTCCTCAATTTCCAGATTAAGAGAGTAGAAAAAAATACATAATATAATTGGCCCAGGCGGTGCTGGCAGCTATATTTAATACTCAATATTTAATTGCTCATTGATTTTACTAAGCTAAGCAATGATTGCATTTAGCATGGACATTTTTCTTCGAAGCAATTATCTGGAAAACGCAGTATTAGATGCGCTACTCTATTCTTTTTCCCGTCGTCCCCGTCATTCAAAAGTAACGGTTGCTGTGCGGAGTCATTTTTAAAATTGACCTTAGAGGCTATGATACTCTGTGTTCACCTGCGTTGAAATTCTGTGCAATTAGACGCAAAACCAGGAGAAAACTGAACAATAATGCATGGAAATGAAACCCAGTTGCCGACGACTTCTAGGAGAACGAACGGTAAGTGGGGATCGCAATGGTGCGGTGGCTAACGTACTGGCTTCCCACAGAGAGGGCCCGGGTTCCAGTCCTGTAGCGGGAGATATTTTTCATCGGTATTCCGATTCCTACTTGAAGTGATCTGCGGAGAGCACTTCGAGTGAGTACGCCGTCTGTTGGATGGGGCGTTAAACTGCGGACCCCTTGGCGTCTTTCGTTTAGAGTAGGCTAATGTCGATGCCGGGTTTCTCTCCACCCATCCTCCTTTCTCATCCATTCATATTGACCCCAGCTGTTGGTCGCCTCCCCTAAAAACTACTACTACGAACGGTAAGGAATTTTCTAATTGTACTATCAGTATACGCGTCTCTGACTGCGTCATCTTACCAGTGACACCTGGCCGTTTGGAGGTGTTGCCTAGACAAATGGGAGAGTGGCTAGCGCCGTGGTTGGAGGGGAAGAGAAAGGAAAGAGTAGAAATTCATGCGCATTTTTTGTTTAGTCTCATGCCAGAAGTTTGCTCATGAAGACTGAGGCTTAAGACTTCGGATCTCCATGGAGGGAACTTGCTATATTTCGGATATTTTACTTGCTTAAAATGTGCTTAATATCGCTGGCAGTTAATTAATTTTAAAAGTTGAGCAGTAAATTATCATTTGCATTAATTACTTAACGCAGTTTCCATACCGAAATATATGCGAGCGCCTGTTTCATATCCTGTTCGTTCTCTCAAATATAGTTCAAATGGTTAGTGCATTCAATGTAAGCACATCGGTCGCACTCCATCGAACGCATTTCTTTGAAAATAAACCCAGTCTTTGTGAGAAGAGGAAGGAATTTCTGGCTTACTGCCGCGCATTTGATGAAACGAATTTTCATGAGTGAAGGCCCATGGATCGGTGGAGGATCATGGGAATGGAATCATCTTTCGCCTTTGGAGTAATCATCACCTCGGGAGTCTTGGACGTAATGGTGAGTACGATTGCGTTTGTCGCTTATTGTATCTGTAGTCATAATTACAATATCTTCTTCATGAGCGCGGGCGCCTCAGAAAGCTACTTCAATATGGAACAGGTTTACATACCTGTACGATATGTCGTCGTCGAAATAGATCTTAATTTGAAAATATAATCCATCGGTCTCATCATAACAGTCAGGGTATGCTAATTAACCCTGAGTTTCGCCATGTTTTCTGCTTGGCGATGAAACAATAAGGCGATTTGAATGAAGAGAGAAAATGTACTGTTTTGCTATTCTGACATTAACCAAGGCGTTGTAAATAAGTGGTCATTTATCCGTGTCAGTTTATCAAACTATAATTATCAAAGTCAATGTTTTTTAAGTGGCGATTCAATTGTAGTGATTGCGTCTTCGCTTTGTTTTTCTTTTTCTGCTTGGTTAATCTCCCATTGAAATTTTAGCGATTTGCCAATAAATTTCAAATTGTATGCAAATTTATGATACCTTTATGGTTTTATAGCAGTCAGGGTGGGTATAAGGTGATATTAGGACAACAACAATGGAAAAGGACTGGAAGAAGTCTTGCTTCTTTCCTTCATTTTATTATTTATTGGCTCATTTTATCATTCTTGTGAATCATGAATTTTGCAAGAGAAAATAGAATCCTTGAATTTTTGCGTTCCACAGTCTCTCTAATATTGTCATAAATGTCCGATCTACCATAGTAGTGCGCGTTGGGATTCTTTGTTCGTCGGTGTCGTAAAGTAAAATTGTAAGTAGTGACATTCTTCTAACCGTCGTAACAAAATTGAACGATGAATATTCGAGTTTCTAATGAATATTGTCAGAGAATATACATTAATTGCTTGACGCTTCGTGATTTTGCATGAGAGTTTCTTTGAGCCTCTTTGTGCACGGACCGGACAGCTTTTCCCCGTGCTTATTTCTGGATTGTTGAATCAAATGATTTTTGGGATCTTTCCAATATCTTTTGCGCGTAGGACTGATGATATCGGGACACGGGAGATATATAGCACAATAGTGGATTTCGGCAGGTCCCTTTTGGAACGAAGCCAAGATATTGTGGGGGGGGGGGGGACGACGCGAGGACTCCGTGGAGGGCTGGAGAATCTGGAGGAAAGGTGTGAGTGGGAGGAATGCCTCCTTTCGATTCGCTTGGTGAGGGGCGAAGGCGTGTAGTGGCTCCAGGTAGGCAGGAAGTGGCGGCGATGGCTGTTGTTTTTTTCTGAATATTGATGTGAGTGGAGTGGAGGGGGTGAGATCGTGTTATTTGGAAGGGATCCACTGCATCTTTTTTCATTCCTTCAGTTTCCTACCCTTCTCGTTCCTCTCCCTCTCTCTCTTTCTCTTCATCCATTTCGATTCCTCTCAGTTGCTACTTCCCACTTCCTCTCTTTTCTCTCTCCAACTCCATAGTTACTTCGGGCGTCCCCCAGGGAAGTGTAATAGGGCCTCTTCTGTTCTTAATATACATAAATGACTTAAGCACACACGTTAGTAGCAATCTAAGGTTATTTGCTGACGACACGGTGATATACAGGGAAATAAGGAGCCAACTAGATCGCGAGCTACTCTCTAGAGACTTAGACAATATCTCGGGATGGTGCAATAAGTGGGGATTAACACTTAATATAGATAAATGTGCAGTTTTGAAATTTTGGAATAAAGGAAGCGAGGAACAGGATATAAACTACAAAATAGAGGGTTCAGTATTGACTACGGCAAATCAAGTTAAATATTTGGGGGTTGTTCTAACACCACGCCTTTCATGGGGAGCACATATCAGGACAATATGCGGATCAGCTTTAAAGAAACTTGGCTTCATAAAACGGGTGGTGGGGAAATGTAATGAAAAAGTTAAAGAGAGGTGTTATTTTGCTCTAGTTAGACCTCATTTGGAATATGCCGCAAGTATTTGGGATCCGTGGGAGAAAATTTGGCAAAAAGAATTAGATAAAGTCCAGAGAAAATCCGCTAGATTTGTTAAAAATTGTTATGATAAAAACACAAGTGTGACAGGTCTCTTAGGGGATTTAGGCTGGGAACCACTTGAAGTGCGGAGAGAACAAGCGAGGCTTAGACTTTTAGAAAGGTTCAGAACAAACGAGTTTAAATATGACACTGAAGGAATTATAATGGCCCCACACTACTTAGGTAGATCAGACCACAAAGATAAACTAAGGGAGATAGATTCCAAGACAGATAGGTACAAATACTCATTCTTTCCCCGAACAATCAGTAATCATAATAGCAAGAAACCGAAGTCACTTTAGAAATATTAAAAACTTTGAATTTACAAGTCGGAACAAAATTAAACACTATAGAGATGTTAGGTATACTTTCAGGTGCATGTGTATGTTAGTTGGTAGTTTGAGTGTTTGCATGTGTGTTGGGTGTAAGTGTTCATGCATGAATGTATGCCATGTTTTTTTAATATATGATTTTGTCGTTATTGCATGCGATTTTTTTTTTATTATTTTTCTTTTCTAAATTATGGGTGGTGTCCTAGCACCCCCCGCCACACGCCCTTGCGGCGGCTTGCGGGGTATTGAGTAGATGTAGATGTAGATAGTTTTTCCAAATTTTTTCATTCGGGGATTTTAGCAACCATGTTAAAGAGCGGGACGTTAATATTTTGAAATGGTTTTATGTGACCATTTGTAGAACAAATTCATGCGAAATGCTGATGAAAAAAAATTGGGTTCGGTTTTCCGTCCGTTGGTTTGTTTCTGTCTGTGTGCATTAAGTCTTAAAAAAATATGCATACATGCAAAAATTGCATAAAATATATGTGAAAGATACATCATCTCATAGTCTATCCTCCTTTAGAATTTACTATTTTGGAAGTACCTGTAGCAAAGAAGCTACTTTGGAAGTTCCCTTGAGTTGCTAAGGGAAACAGTGGTTTTGCAGGTTCAAATTCCCAATCAATTATATTGCTCAAATAGGAGGACGCGGTAGTCCAGGGGTAGAGCGTTGGACTAATTACCTGAGGGCCCGGGTACAATTCCCGGGCATGCCTCTCTGGGCACACTCAGCTCTACCTAGGCTGTGTAATTTTTCGAGCACCAGAAACCATAGCCGGCGCAGGGAAGGGAACTGGCCCCCCTACCCAAACTTACTTATATTACATGTACGTAATTCCCTCGAGTATGCTAGCTTTTTCCATTCATTACTTTAGACAATTTTATTATCGAAGATGACGGGCCCGGGCGAAATAAGCACAGTTCTCACTCATCATCCTCATCCTCCAGGATCCCTATTCTAAGGAGTGATTCCATCTGCCTCTCCGTTAGGAGTTCTATCGGGGGGCGGGGAAGGTTCCCCCGTGGTGGTCTTGCCTGGGACACCACGTCAGGAATGGGCGGGTTAACTTCAGCAGGCGGCCGGCTCCACGCCATCCTCTCCTTTGGAGCTGTTGGGTACGACGGTCGCTCCCCTTGGTCCCGTGAGGCAGTTAGTACAGGAGTAGGGGATGAGGTCCTACGGGGAAGCCCCAAGCCGGGTTGGACCAAATCGGATGGGGCTGCTCGGGAAGCTTTTTTAAAAACCGAGGAGCCACCGGGACCATATGATTCTGCATTGGACTTTGACCCCCACATGCTGATTCCATAGAGCCTCTGATTCACGGGTGCCCGACCGCAGCAGTGAGCGTGTTTGCGGTAGTGCGGATCGAGGCTGGGTGACGGGTGTTCGTGGAAGTGGTAGTCTGGCGATGATCCAGAAGTCTTGGCCGGCGAAGCGGTGGCCGTGAGTGAGGGAGTTGAACGGAGTGGCTCGCAGGCCTATCTATGTAAATGTTGTGGGGATGCAATACGGGTTGGGGTTCCAGGTGCCGGGGCTCCGATGGGTGCCTGTGTATGTCTCTGTGGGTTCGAGGCTGATGACCAACGGTTATCGGCGACCTATGGCGTCCACCTGTGAAAGGCCTGGCGAAGCTCCGCGGTTCTCCTTATAGGGGGCAGCGCTGTGGGGTCTTCCCTCTGCTTTATCTCGTGCTCATATTCCGATTACGCCGTCTTCCGAATACTTCACCTTAGCCGCCACTCATCGGTTGTCGCACACCGTACCTGTCATATGGGCAGGCCGTGGGTACCCCGGACTTAGACGATAAGTAATGTGGCGCAACGGGCGCGTCGTGGCGGGTACGCGAAGGCAGATTGTCTCCGGGTGGGGCTTTTTGCGTCGCCTCAGTTAGTGTGTTAACCGTTATGGCAGTGGCTGACTCAATGATAGGCGGCTAAAACGGGCTCGGGTAGTAGCATTCATCCCTGGTGATGTGGGGCTAACAGATTCCGTGGCCCGCTCAGTTTGGGCCCTTTTACTTACCATCCTCGGGGAGAGGTATGCCGGGGCACTGCCACCGCGGGTTCTACGAAATGTGACGCGTAGGCAAGTGGTAGTTGCCTCTAACAGGACTTCCTTCCCAAAGGATGTTTCCCACTCTTCGATCACTCAGTGATTCATTTCGGATGCGTTATCCAGAGGAATATCTATATCTATATCTACATAATACCCCGCAAGCTGCCGCAAGGGCGTGTGGCGGGGGGTGTTAGGTCACCAACCGTAAAAACGAAAAATACCACATGCAAAAAACAACACGGAAAATTACACCCCAGCAGCGCACACACTCATGCAAAACTCCCTCCATCCAATACTCATGCAAACACATACACCGCCAAACAACAAAAAACTGCACCCCAGGATACAGCACCAAAGCCATCCTAAAACACGCAAGCCAGGACACAACAAGCAAGAATGTGAAACATCACTACCACATGAAAATGCACCACAAAACACTCAACCCCCCAAAGAGACAGTAAAAGGAAGGGAATTCGACCCAACGTTGCAGGTAGCAGGAATTTCCCCCCGCGGAGAGGGACGAGGGATTGAAAGGGAAACTTAAAAACAGATGAACAGAACACGAATGAGGTCATGCGGAAAGAATGGGTTATTATAACAAAACACATAAGGTTAGTGGAGGAGCATGCATTTAAGTAGAACTAATTATTTTTTAGACACTGAAGGGTGGCAAGTGGAATTTTTACTATCTATAATCCTACAGTTGCTATCCCGTATTGTCCGTGGGAAGAAGGAGTCCTTGAGTCGGCTAGTCCTGGCATCTATTTCCCGAATTTTATATGCATGATCCAAGCGACCAATGTATGTAGGAGTACGAATAATCTGCGAGACCTCGGTGCTGAAACATGCGGATCTGAATTTATTTAATAATTTCAGTCTTGCATTGAATCGTCTCTCTTCTAATGATTCCCACCCCAAATCCATGAGCATTTCGGTAACGCTTTGCGTTTTATCGTAGGAATTTTTTACAAAACGGGCTGCCCGGCGTTGAACCTTCTCAATTTCCCGAATGAGACCTTTTTCACTCGGGTCCCACACGCTGCATGCGTATTCTAAATGAGGCCTTACAAGAGCGTGGTAACAACGTTCCTTGACCTTTGAGTCACTTTTGCCGACAATGCGTCTAATGAATCCCAATTTTTTATTTGCTTGACCGCAGACTTTACGTATGTGAGTCCCCCAAGTTAAGTCTTTAGTGAATGTGACACCTAGGTATTTTACCGTATCAACTACTGCTAGGTCACCTCCAGCTAATTTGTAAGCAAATCCCGTTGATCTTTTAAAGAAATTTACCACTGAACATTTATTATAATTTAGAGTCAATCCCCAATTAGAACACCATTTAGTAATGCAATCTAAATCCTGCGCTAGAATAAAACGATCCTCATCCCCAGATATCTCCCGATAGATCACCGTGTCATCCGCGAACATCCTAATTTTACTTTTCACTTCGCGGTTCAAATCGTTAACAAAAATCAAGAAAAGTAACGGCCCGATCACACTTCCCTGAGGTACCCCCGACGTGACTCGAACGCTGTCGGAACTAGCGCCATCAAGGACTACCCTCTGTTCCCGCTCTGAAAGAAAATCTTTAACCCAACTTATAGCGCCCTTGTTTATACCCGCGACCTTTAATTTATGAATGAGTTTACCATGTGGGACCTTATCAAATGCCTTTTGAAAATCTAAGAAGATGGCATCCACTTGCCTACCTCTCTCACCAGATACAAGTAAATCATGTGTAAATAATCCTAATTGGGTTTCGCAGGAGCGGGTTTTCCTGAATCCGTGTTGATTGTCACTTAAAAAGTTAATATTGTCAAGGTGTCTCATTATTGAACTGACAATTATGTGCTCTAAGATTTTACAACAGATAGAAGTGAGAGATATAGGTCTGTAATTACTGGGATCCTCCCTGTCACCACTTTTAAAAATAGGCGTTATTTGCGCGGCTTTCCAAATCTTAGGTACTTTGCACTCTGTGAGGGATTTGTTAAATATAAATTCAAGGTACGGGGCAATGTTTGGAGCTAAATGTTTAATCACCCTAGCTGGTATATTTTCGGGACCCGGGGATTTGTTGGGTTTAATCTCATTGAGTAATTTTAGAATTCCTTGTTGGTCCACTGTTATTTTTTCCATGGGTGGAGTATGTATTGTTTCTTGGAGATATGCGGTGGCAACATCATTCGAGAAAACGCTTTGGAAGAATGAATTTAAGATGTTAGCTTTAACCTCGCTGTCTGTATGAATTACATTGCTACAATCCCTTAAGCAAGCCACGGTTTGTTTACTCCCATTTACTTCCCTAACATATGACCAGAAAGCTTTGGGGTCAGTGTCCAAGTGCTCGCAAAGTACTTTGCGTTTAAATTCCAGTAAGGCGCTACGTAATTGTTTTTTGGTTTCAATTTTAGAGGATCTATATGTGTCCCATAATTGTGTATTCTCAGGAGATGATGTGTTCACGCCTGCCCTCTTTACCCTAGAGTGTAGCATTCTCTGCTTTCGAAGGGCTTTTCTAACGTCTTTATTGTACCACCTGGGGTCGCGATTTGCTTTAACGTATTTTATAGGTATGAAATCTACGATTCCTTTTTGCATGATATTGACAAATTCTGTCCAAGTTTCTTCCACGTTGACATGACTTAAGCGGGTTTTGAACTCGGGTAGTGAAGAGTTTAATTGATTGGCAAAAGATTCAAAGTCTGCTTTATGGTAATTATAAATTTTTCTTTTTGGTTTAACAATCTTTTTTATTGCTATGTCCAAATGGACATTAATTGCTTTATGGTCACTCAAGCCCTCATCAGTTGATACACTAATAATACGTTCCGGCGTGTTTGTAAGAAATAGATCCAATATGTTTTTTCCACGGGTGGGCATGCGTACTGCTTGATGAAGGGAGTTTCTTTGAACCAATTTTATCATGGAATTGCAAGATTCGCGATCGCGGGTCCCAGATTTAACGATATTGCTGTCCCAATCTATACCTGGGAGGTTAAAGTCGCCACCAATTATGTTTATGCTGTTATTATATTTACGTGTAAACTTGTGAATTTGATCGTTGAGGGTGTGAAGTGTTTTCAAATCTGAGTCTGGAGGTCTGTAGAAAGAGCATAAATTTATGTTGGGTTGATTGGTCCGTAGTAAGGTGCACCAAACACTTTCTATGTTATTATTTTCAAATGAAACTTGCCTGCTTTCAAAATGACTTTTAACTGCCACGAAAACCCCTCCTCCGGGTCTTGTATCTCTATCGTGTCGGTAAACTTTGAAATCTATTGGGAAAATTTCTTGGTCATTAATATCATTGCACAGCCAACTCTCTGTGCCTAATACTATATCAGCGGAATGAGTTTGGATTATGTGTTCTAGATCTGCTGATTTGTTCTTGAGGCTCGGAATCGGAGTGATCTCTGTGGCTTTCCTTGCTTTAGTTGTGGCTTTAAAGACTCTTTGGGGGTAGAGTGTTTCGTGGTGCATTTTCATGTGGTGTTTCAATTTCTTGCTTGTTGTATCCTGGCTTCCGTGTTGTAGGATGGCTTTCGTGCTGCATCATGGGGTGCAGTTTTTTAGTTGTGTTGCGGTATATGTGTTTGCATGAGTATTGGATGAAGGGATTTTTGCATGAGTGTGTGCGCTGCTGTGGGTGTAATTTTCCGTGTTTTTTTTTTTTGCATGTGGTATTTTTCCTTTTTACGGTTGGTGACCTAACACCCCCCGCCACACGCCCTTGCGGCGGCTTGCGGGGTATTATGTAGATGTAGATGTAGTTGCGTTTCGCAAAGTGCGATCCCGCATCACAGCAGGACGAAGCGTACGTATGGCCAGCGTGTTGAGGCTTTGTGCCATCGACTTTGACCGCGGGCAAGTACTCGAGAATGTGATTCACATGGCGCACTGCCACTAGCTGGCACACACACTCGGTATCATTCACACGAAATCAGCCGCACGAGTGGGAGACCATGCACGCATCAAGAATGCGCTGATGTCATTCATTACTATGTTCACTACACTACAACAGTGACTACACTATGCTAAGTCCCTACGCCAGATAAGTTTCGTCCTTCCTATCCTACACTTTCTCTTCTTCCATTCGCCCAAACCCTTATACCGTTTGCCCCCCCCCAAATATCATATTGGAAGTTTCTCTTCCTTTTATGGTCATTTCCTTCAATTCGTCCCCAATGAGACGCTCGCCCCATGACGGATAGCATGGCATCCCCCTGTTCCCCACGCAATCCTCCCTCCTTTTCCGACTACGGCCCCTTCCCCTCGGGTGTTTTTTATTCTCCTTTTCTATCTCTCGCTCATGTCCCCCCCACCCCTATCTTTCCTCTTTCTGGTATTATTGCTCCCCATGCCGCCCCAAACTCACCTTTCTCCTCCCTTCTCTCCCACCACTGCCGTTGTTGAAAGGTGGAGGGTGGGTCTACCCAAGACCACCACCGTCGCCTCACCTCTCCATATACCTACCTGGAAAAAAAGAATGGAGAGAAGAGCACCTACCCTCCCAGCACGACCCTTTAACTCCTCCTCGTAACCCTTTCTTATGGATCTCCAAACGGATCCTTGTTTTCCTTTCTCCCTTCGCTCTCTCTCTCTTCCTCTACGGCATACGTGAGTTGCCAGGCCTCTCCTTCCTGAGGCAAGAGAGAAAAGGGGGGGGGGGTGATGCCGTTCCCACCTACTTCTCCCTCCTATATTCCTTCTACTACTACTGACTCTTTCCATCCACCGTCACCCTCTCGGCCTTTTTCTTTCCATTTTATTTTTAATCTCCATTCTTCTCCTCCCTCTCCTCCATGAGTTCTTGTCCTTTACATCCTCTTCATGTTCACCTGTTAGTACTTTCAAAATGTCATCGTTAATCCCTCATTTCTGTCAGCATATAGGTATGTATTTTCTGATTATATTTCGTTGCTCATACCATTCGTTATTCCTTAGTGTGTTCCGTATCCTCATTACGCGACCAATTTCTGTGCTTAGTCTTTCGAAAATGCAAATAATCCTATAATTAAATCATGTAATGCGAACAGGGGAGTATTTTCTTTAATAACAGCCTCACTAATATGGTAGCTGTATCAAATTTATAGCATCGAACATAACGAATGCTGCCATTATCGATAGTGAAAGCTCAATTGATCAGCGTTAGGTATGTTTATCATTTTGCAACATGGTTTGGCATTTGGAATCATGGAGCAGAATGCCTTAAGATGACGGATGCTTAGTTAACAAAAACATAGATATGAATTTTGCGTTTGCTCAAGGGAAAATTAATAGGTGGTTTTAGTAAATTTTAGTTTAGTTTACGTGTAATAGAAACCTATGCTCTGTCTTCTGGATCATTACCTCGTCAATACCATGCTCCTTTATTTATCTGATCAGTGGTGTAAGTTTCCTCGTATTATATATATTCCTAAAGTAGAATCCAGCGCTTTTTGTCAATTCAGTTCAGGTAATGCCTCTCATATCCCCAAAAAAATTGAACAAACAAACACTTGCGTTAAAACAACATATAACTCACGTAAATTTAATAAAATTGGTGCCTCTACATACGTAACAGATAGCAATGCGAGTGAATGTAATTCTTTTGTCTCTGTTCACCACGAATCATCTCAAAACAGTTTTGTTAGCGTACATAAAACCGAAAAACAAGAAGTTATTAGCCATATTAAAATTATAACATTAAACTGCCGTAGCATTAGAAACAAAATATCGGATATTGAACATATTCTTGTCAGTAAAAACGCAGACATAGTAGTTGGAACAGAAAGTTGGCTCACGGGAGATATAGCAAACAATGAGGTTTTTCCAAACGGTTTCACAATTTACAGAAGGGACAGACCAAATAGGTTGGGTGGAGGAGTATTTATTGCAGTAAAGTCACATCTTAGTAGCCAACGATATGAATGCGACGTAGATGACATAGAAAGCGTTTGGTGCAACATTAAGGACTACAACGGCAGAAGCCTATACGTGTGTTCATTTTATAGACCCCCAGATTCTAACACAGATGTCCTACACAAGCTCGACGAACAAATATCCACTATCAGCAGCAGACAAAGCAACAGTATTACTATAATCGCTGGGGACACAAATCTACCGTCAATTGACTGGGACAACTACTGCGTAGGAAAATCTGCCAAAAACAGAGATTCATGCCAAGAACTCCTTCATATATTCACAAAACACTCCTTAGAACAAATTGTTAAATCACCAACACGGGGCCAAAGCATACTAGACATCTTTGCGACTTCTATGCCCGAAATCATTACTAACATTGAAATAATAGACGGAATCAGTGACCATAAGGCTATTCTTGTAGAGTTAAAAACTAAGTTCATCAAAATAAACAAAGAAAAGCGTAAAATATACCTATACAACAAGGCAAATTTTAACGGACTAAGAGAATATTTAAACATAAAAATACCAGAATACATCACAAAAACACTGACAACAAATACAGAGAACACTTGGAATTATTTCTTAAATATTTTACGCGAAGGAATAAAGACGTACATCCCGTCCAAACTCAAATGCGACAGTAAGGAACCTAGATGGTACAACGGGGAAGTCAGATCGGCATTAAGAAGGCAAAGAAAGCTACAGTCAAATTTTAAAAAGAGTTTAAAAAGTGACGATATAATTTATATGAATACAACCAAACAGCTACTAAAAGAATGTCGTAGTAAGACGAAAAGTATTATGCGCACAGCACTACACTCTTTTAAATCTAAAATGCTAAGCGAATATCTTGAGGAAAATCCAAAGTCATTCTGGTCCTATGTTAGGGAAATACAGGGTAAACGTCCCACTGTTCACTCTTTGAAGACGGAAAATGGAGAAATCATTACAGATAGCGTGAAAAAGGCAAATATGTTAAACCATTTTTTCCAGAGCGTCTACAACAAAAACACAAACGCACCAAACGATCCTCCACACCCACCCGGGGAACACATGAGCGATCTTACACTGACCAAGCAGGGAATAGTACATCTGCTCCGTAGTATCAAAGCACACAAGGCACCTGGTCCGGAAGAAATACCTGCTAGAATATTAAAGGAATTAGCTGACGACATTGCCCCATTTTTACATATTGTTTTTCTAAAATCGATAGAAGAAGGCTCAGTGCCTCGCGACTGGAAGCTAGCCCATATAACTCCCATCTATAAAGGCGGCGATAGGGATAAACCAACCAATTACCGACCCATTTCTTTAACATCGATCTCTTGTAAAATATTGGAACACGTTATTGTCACTAACATTATGAGATTTCTTGATAGTAGGGAAATACTAGTCCACAACCAGCACGGATTTAGGAAAAGCAGATCTTGCGAAACACAACTTGGTCTCTTCATTCACGATATACTTAGATCGGGAGAAAACAACACACAAATCGATGCAGTATTCCTGGATTTCAAAAAAGCCTTCGACAAAGTCCCACACAATAAATTGTTACATAAACTTAAATACTATGGGATCAATGAGAAAATAATTAATTGGATCAGAGACTTCTTGTCAAACCGCAAACAAATAGTAGTCATAGATGGGTTGTGCTCAACGGAGAGAGATGTAACTTCGGGCGTCCCCCAGGGAAGTGTAATAGGGCCTCTTCTGTTCTTAATATACATAAATGACTTAAGCACACACGTTAGTAGCAATCTAAGGTTATTTGCTGACGACACGGTGATATACAGGGAAATAAGGAGCCAACTAGATCGCGAGCTACTCTCTAGAGACTTAGACAATATCTCGGAATGGTGCAATAAATGGGGATTAACACTTAATATAGATAAATGTGCAGTTTTGAAATTTTGGAATAAAGGAAGCGAGGAACAGGATATAAACTACAAAATAGAGGGTTCAGTATTGACTACGGCAAATCAAGTTAAATATTTGGGAGTTGTTCTAACACCACGCCTTTCATGGGGAGCACATATCAGGACAATATGCGGATCAGCTTTAAAGAAACTTGGCTTCATAAAACGGGTGGTGGGGAAATGTAATGAAAAAGTTAAAGAGAGGTGTTATTTTGCTCTAGTTAGACCTCATTTGGAATATGCCGCAAGTATTTGGGATCCGTGGGAGAAAATTTGGCAAAAAGAATTAGATAAAGTCCAGAGAAAATCCGCAAGATTCGTTAAAAATTGTTATGATAAAAACACAAGTGTGACAGGTCTCTTAGGGGGTTTAGGCTGGGAACCACTTGAAGTGCGGAGAGAACAAGCGAGGCTTAGACTTTTAGAAAGGTTCAGAACAAACGAGTTTAACTATGACACTGAAGGAATTATAATGGCCCCACACTACTTAGGTAGATCAGACCACAAAGATAAACTAAGGGAGATAGATTCCAAGACAGATAGGTACAAATACTCATTCTTTCCCCGAACAATCAGAAATCATAATAGCAAGAAACCGAAGTCACTTTAGAAATATTAAAAACGTTGAATTTACAAGTCGGAGCAAAGTTAAACACTGCAAAGCTTTTAGGTATACTTTCAGGTGCATGTGTATGTTAGTTGTTAGTTTTATTGTGTTTGCATGTGTGGGAGGTGTAAGTGTTCATGCATGAATGTATGCCATGTTTTTTTTTATATATGATTTTGTGGTTATTGCATGCGGTTTTTTTTTCTTTTTCTTTTCTAAATTATGGGTGGTGTCCTAGCACCCCCCGCCACACGCCCTTGCGGCGGCTTGCGGGGTATTAAGTCGATGTAGATGTAGATGTATTTCTATTGGGTTCTTAAGATATTTTAAGCATCAGGAAACAGCGGACACTTTAAACTATGTAGTGAGTACAAAGCCAAGGGAGTCTGAGGAGAAACCGCGTCAAAATCGGCTTATAATCATTAATTTTAGCCTTAATTTTCACATCACGTCTGGGGTCCGGTAAGCCTAATTTTGAATACGTTTTTGGTGTGTTTTTTGCCTGTTGGCTTTCGGTGTACTTTTAAATGGATATTAAGGTTTTTTTTACGACTACATTAGGGATCTGTTGGACTGAATAATTTTAAATAGACTAAAATATCACCTACAGAAGATGAACAGGAACTCTTAATCAGGAGGGGTGGTTTGACTCGATTATTTTATCATTGAAAAGTAAGAATAGACTTTTAGTGAAGAAATACATGCGTTAAGTCACTGAGATGAGAAATTTTAGAATGTAACAGGAATTAATACGACAAACAAGGGACGAAATCTTTCTTTGTTCTTGAGAAACATATCGGCCTTTTTAATGTGTTATATTAAAGAAAGTGTAGAGTCGGATTTGTCCTTATTTTCTGAGGTATTTCACTCCAACTTATGCATTTTTTTCGATATAATTTATATCTCTTTTCACATACATGCGCGTATTGGCATTTGATATGCATCCATACGTACTGCATGCTGAATCCTCAAGAGCGTGGTCGTCGCCAATGGCACGGAATCGTTTTCAATTCACGAATGCAGTCGAGGGATCGGAGGAAAGGAATTAAAGGGGCATAAAGTTGCTGTGGGGGGAATGGAAGTGGCAATATACCTTCTCGGAGATTGAGAAGGCAAGGTGGGAAAATTAATTGTATACCTGTAGGTGATGCGAGAGTGGTTTTAAAATGTTTTTGTGCAAAGTGGGTGGGTGAAATGAGAATTTCTAGGAATAAACTGGAGGGAGCAAAATATCGTGTATAGGGGACGTGAATTGGCGTATTACATTAATTTTCCTCTTGTAGAAGAGAAAACGGTGGATCTGGGACGCAGGGTTCCTACTGCGTAAAGTTAATAGCCGACTGAAGGTTTGGCAAAAAAAATCAGATGTAACCATGAAAAAAATAATCTAATATTGATTTAATTCTCGTATTTTGTGGTAAACGCACGGATATTTACGCCGAGACTTGAATAACATATCTAAGCGTTGGGCTACCAATAGAAAGGTCCTGAGTTCAAGTCCGGGCAATGCCTATGGCCAACCCCTTCTTGACCCATTATTTTAAAGCTACCAGATCTTTATGGGCAACTGCAGGTGGCACAGAGATAGGAATTACTTCTTCCCCTTACCTAATGAGTGCATTTCACTGTCTGTAGAGCTCTAACGAGGCAAGCTCTCCTAAAAAATCATTCATCAGGTTAGTTACTGTGGTTTCAAGCGAGAACATTTTGCTGTCAATGACCGCTCCAGGTGATCTTTAACTCGGGTAGCAAAATAGTGCATTTGTATGAAATATGTCCATTACATATGCCATTTAACTCGATAGAAATCCATTGAAAGGACGGGTAATGCAGTAGACGCTTGGCGAGAGATACCTACGCGGCGGGGGGTGTACTGGAAAGGGAGAAGGCTCACGAGTGAGGAAGATTGGAACAATATTAGGGTAAACTAGTGAATCACGGCACTCTGCTGAGTGCAAATAATGTTTTCCTCACGCCTGTTTCTAACTCCCATAAGCTTAGGAACGGGATTTGAGTCAGGTTTTGTTAAGCGTGTGTGTGTGTGTGTGTGTGTGTGTGTGTGTGTGTGTGTGTGTGTGTGTGGGCGGTGAGATCTGGTATCTTTAGACTGACGAGCGTTGCGTTGCGTTGGGCAAAGGTTCCGAAGTTGAATCCTGCCGAAGGCGTTTTGCGTTGTGAGAAGAGTTGATTGCTTGTTCAAGGACTCGAAGGTAATCATTTCAGCATTGAAGCCAAGACGAAATCATCATTCGTGAGCCCATTTTAAAGTATATGAGTTCTCTCCAGTGTTTTAATTTTCTGCTTCAGGCGATGGCCTCGTTAAAATTTAGTTTGTGATAAATTGAAAAATCACGTTAAAATTTCTTGTACAAACAATCATAATTTTCATAATAGGCAACATGTTTGGCTAACATTGAGCACTTTTAATTTGATGCGCTTCCTCCAGATACTTGGTATAAAAATTTCCCTCAGGACAATTCAGCGCAAACTTTTAATTTATCTTTTATGAATAACCGTTGAACAATGGAAATGAGATGCATAGTTTCCAAAGAAACTGCGGGAGATGCCGCAACAGTAACTTCAGGCGAATGATTTTTACACTCTGAAATTGTTGCATTGAGAAGCATAGTATTTTTCACCCGCCATTTTTTATTCAGGTATTACTAATTTAAACGCAGAGTTTTTTCGAAAACTCAAACGCAAAAGGGGAATAATAAAGCTGCAAGATTTTTTCCCTTGGTCGCAAATGAGCATAATGGAGTTCACTACATCTGCTGCTATCGTGCGGATGAAAGATCAAATACTGCTCAAACATCCAGAAGGAAGCTTTGCTTAAGGGCTTAAGGCTGAGGGCTCTAACTCAATAAAGCACATACGTTTTTTTTCACTTTTTAGAAAATTTTCTTCGATTATTCTGGTGATTCATTACTACCTTGTGCACTTATGCAGTTTCCGTTTGCATATAGACTTCACATCTGCCATTTTAGTACGGGGTTTAAAAATATGGGTACTTTCATGTTCTTTAGACGATAGGATATGGGGAAAGAAAGGAGTTGCTCAGGAGTTGGAGGTATTTTAGAGGGCGTGAGGTCTCCATAAACACTAAAATTGCATAAGTATACAAGTGCGGTTGTGCTTTTTGCTTTGAAAATCAAAACAAAGGAAGATTAAGCAACCAATTACCCACTGTGGAATCAAACAATGAGTCAGCCTTCTTAAGCTTTACATTTGAATTTCTATGAACTCTGTCAGGACCAAAAAAATTAGAAATTAAAATCTGTCGACAGCGCGGAATTAGTATCGCAATGTATCGCAGGGAAATATTCCCATCCTTTAGTACTAGCGTTACTCCATTTTATGGAAGATTTAAGGCTAAATGGGGGAGTAGAAATATGCTGGAATGTTTTAACACATGGTGGAGGGAAGGAAAAAACGCGAATTGAATTCTGCCGCCCTAGATATAACGAATAGTTGAAGAGTCTAATTTTTCAGAAATTAATTTTCAGAGAAGTAGGGCAGAATTAAGGGCCGCGAAAGCTCTGATTTTTCCTCGGCAAATCAATTTAATTCGCGTGATTAAGGATAATCGATTATATCCTTCCAGTTATCATGTGGTAAAGGGAAAATTACCTCACTCATATCTCGTTACACACTTTAAAAAATAAGTAATCTGCCAGAAGAAAACATTTTAAGCTTTAATATTTCGCAAACTATAATGTAGATTTCACTGTATGTGAATCATCATGTAGTGCATTTGAAATGAATGAATTCCATCAGTAAAGATAGAAGAAGAAATTTTGTCCGAGTCCTGGCGTTTCAATTTCATCCATTGGATCGAAGTTATTAGTTTTGATGATTTAATTCTATTAAAAAACTTGGTTACATGGGGTGAAGATTTTCTTAAGTCGTTAAAAGTTCCCTATATAAGGTGTTTTGATTTTTCTAGAAACTCGTATCAAAATAACCCGTATAATCAAAAAAATTAAAGATTGAGAGCTTAAGTGTTTTTAAAGTGAGCATACAAGGGAGACGGAAATAATAATTTAGAAAATCTTGGGTAATTTTCCTATTATCCGTTGATTCACACTCAGACACACATTTATTTGAAACTCTTGACGAGGCTCGAATAAAAATGATATAAACGATTACAACCATGGCTTCTCATACTACGAGTACGGAACTCGGATACGCGTGAGTGATTTTTTGATAAAATGCGTATCACCCTTATGTTGTCGTCTGGAGACTACTTCAAAAACTGAATCGAAAGAACGAAGTTCATGTTTTATTTATTGCGGGAAAATATTTCCCCATTACAAATAAAAATACAAGGTAATTATAATAATGACTGGTATAAGGAATTATAAGTTATATAAGGCAGCAATAATAATAAATAATACGAGGTAGTTATAATTACCTACAAAAAAGAAAGAAATAGTAGTAGAAAATAGATGAAGAAAATGCAACAATAGCAATATGACTTCCATAGCACTTTGGTATACAAGGCTGTTAAAAACAGAAAAAGAACACGGTATACAGGTATAGAAACTAAGCATCATACCAAATAGGACCAATTAGATGAACCATGGCTTATGTCATTCTTGAATTTCAAAATTGAGAATGAAAAAGTTTTTATTTTGTAATAATCAGTTTAATTCTTTCATGACTTTAAGTAATAGCATTGTAAAAAATAAATATTTTGGACAAATAGGAATAATAGTTTTTCTATTAATCTGACGTGTGAGCAAAACTCAGGGTTTTCCAGAAGTAAATGGCAATAAATTTGATTTTGTAGAAAACTTTATAAAGAAATTGGCCACAAAGCAATTTATTTTCGGGTAGTTAGTGGAATTCATCAAGTTGAGTTCTGATAATATCGTAACTAATACCAAAAGAATGTTGGTAGTCTTGCCATATGCTAAATTTTCCGTTTATGAGTTTGTGTGCGCGCAGTATATAGAAGAACCCGTGTAAGTGGAATACATGCTTCATCAATGTCCCTCAGTCGTTCCACCCAACCAATTGGTTCGTTATTTTCATGGATATAATTTAATTATAGTTCAATACCGGGTTGACGACGTTCCTTTTTTAATTGCTTTTATTTGTTTTCATTTTGTTGCATTCAATTATTTGATATCGATTTGGCCCAATTCTCAATGTTCAGCCGACTTGAAACTTGGCATACTACTACATATTACGCATTCCTGTTGACAATACCATATCAAATATGAGATAATCCCCCACGCGTTCCCCTCGACCCTCCCCTGATTTTCATTTTGTTAGGTAACCCCAGCAATATGGATATCAATGGAAAGGGCTCATTGAGTGGGGTTTATATTTGAATTCATTAAATTCATTTCTCTGCCCCCCAGACTCTCCTAAATTTACAGAGTGGCCGGAAAATATGTGTGTGATTCGGTGGTGAATGTTTACGAATTTCGCGAAGAAAAGAAATACCTACTCGGAGTGTTGAGCTTTGCATATAGTAGGTATGTCCTAAGGGCGCGTGTCGTATGAGCGCTAGATCGAGGAGCGAAACGAAAACGATTAAAAGTAGTGAAAATTTTTAAACAATAGCGCATTTAAATTTTAAGACGCGCTTTATTTCGAAATAAAATAATGATTGAAGAATAACTGTTTCTTCAGCCTACAAAATAAAATCTACCTACCCATATGACCCAAAACTGGATCTTTTCTTAGGTTCTCCCAGCTAATAAGATCTTACTTCATAGATCATCATTAGATTGAAATAATCGTTGTAACTCTGGAATTCACGATTGAATTGCCATTAAATAAAGAACCCACGCTTTTATTTTTGTAGCAATGAGTGTATGAAAAGTTTGCAACCATGAAGAAAAATTTATTTTGTAATATCTAGCGCGCTATGATATGAACTTGTTTTCAGAAAGTACAAAACATTTTTTTTTTACTTGTGAATCACATATTCCTCACGCTTCTATTGTCTTAGATGTATCTTTACTAACCCAAGCCTTTTAGTCCCTCAAATTTGGAGTAGGGAAAATGACGATGCTTCTTCCTACGGTGTGCTGTTTGTGTTTTGAATCACAAATGTGTATGATTCACTTTTGTTCGCTTGCTTAGAATTTTTACTATCACCATTAATTTAACATCCGTAAAAGACGAAAACGTATAAAATACTTAGTTGATGGTATAAAGTTGATATTCCACCAATATTGAAAATTTCGTTAATTTAGATTTAACCGATTGTTAAAGTCGAGATTCTAAGCGATACATCATAGAAATGTCGTCAATTCTAAAACCCTTTCTCATGTGTGAAATCGTCCATTGACATTGCGATATTGATCCAGCAGAATTTTGACATTTATACAATATTCAGTTAACATTACATCGATATGCAGTTTCTACTTAGACCGTTTACTAAACTGCATGCGTAAATACGCATGCGTAATTACGCAAATGCATGACTACGTAGCTTTCACGGGGCATCAATTATTGAGCATTTGGGGTAAGGTGACTGCCATACAAAGAAAGTCAGGATGTTGCACAACAGCCTCGATTATAACGTGTTCCTGCTTGTGATCTGGTGAGAAGGAAAGGCGAGGTGAGAAGTCTTTGGTGAGGAGAAAGGTGAGGTGGTGGTGTTTTAGTGATTTTTATTCAGAGGTGTGTTGTGGACGTGACACCCACTAGGAAGGGAAGCAGAAGTGAGAATTTAAGGCAGAAGAGGAAGTAGAGGCTTCAGGTAGGAATGACGATGCACATACCTAAACATCGCATGCAATCGATCTTTTTGGTTGCATTTTGTGGGTTCATTGACACAAGCCACCAAAACATACTTTTGTAGTGCATTTTGCGTGTCTTCCTATATAACACTTTTTGAAGACAGAAGAAAGATACAGAATACTGGAGTTAGCGTGTGACGCTGAGATTATTGATATGATCCAAAATTTATATTGTTAGATTCGGTCACCAGAATAATATAAGAAAGATGGATACCGCCCCTGAGAGGTTCAAGTACTCGTTTATCATATAATTAATAATAAAAGTTTGGAAAATTTCTAAGAATTATTTTGTTTCTATGATAGTCGTCCTTCCCTCGAATGATAAACAGTCACAACGAAAATGAACCCAAGCATCCGAATATTTTTATCGAAAAAAACCAAATTTAATAATTTATTCCAATGTATCAGTAATTGAATATTGTATGCTGACATGTTGATTATCTTTGCGTATCTGAATAAATGTGTATTCATATGTATTTATGACTTATATTTGTACATGTATGCCCAGTGCCCTAACACTCCCTGCCAACGCTCATGCGGCGGCTTGCGGGGTGTTGTCTAGATATAGATGACGATGTAGATATGCATATTTTATAACCTTTTGAAATTCGCAACATGTAGAAATTTCAATAAACAAATTGGCTATATCCAGTGACGGCCCAAGTCAAGTCCACTCACTCTCCCGGATGGCCTTCGTATTTTCCTCCCTTAATTTACGAAAGAACAGGAGAATTATACAATTAGATGAAATTTGTCGGGAAATTTTAATTGAATATTTCGTGCCATTATAATTATATGAACCAACTAGCATCGGTTGAATCATGTGCGCAATTTAGTGGTAGTTTTGAATATTTTCAAAGTTAAAGACGAAGACTAAGGAAAGACAGAACAAGTTTTTTTTGAGGGCAAGGTAGAAAGCAGCAGAGAAAGTTAATGTCATCCACATACTAGGCTAGTACTCAGGATAATTATGACACTCTATACAATTTTGCTAAATTTTGTTCTTGAATCCGTGATATTATCGAGTCCATAGTTTTGCTCCATCTTCAGGATACTCTTGGAGTATTTAGCTTATTCATCTCAAAGCTGGATCAATGAACAATTCTGACGCCGCATCCGTCTTTATCCTTCAATTTATTTTGAAAGTTTGAAGAAGTGAAGTCATTTACTATTATAAATGGAACTATTTTCTATTATACGGTTCAACCATTCGAAATAGACTTTTAAGGCATAAAATGGGAGTCTGGTTCTCCTAGATAGATACATAGATAGATAGATGCGGAGAGGTCTTTATTTGGGCAAAATTGAGACCTAATGATCCCTTCTTCTATTTCTCCTAGGGAGTAAACGAATAAAAAATAGTGATTCCAAGAAATGCGGAAGATGCCGCAACAGGAACTTTTAACTTTGTCATCAGTAATATTCGAACTAGGCCTGTGCAAGGTATACAATCCTCCGCTGAAGCTACTTCGAATACTTAATGGAGGCAGTAGAGAATTTGTCGTTTTGCTAATCGGCTTACATTAAGGGTTTTTCGTCAAATCTATAGGCTTGATTTTATTTCAAGAAATTGTAATATTTCATAAATGAACACTCATTTCATAACTTTCAGAAAGGTCTACGTTGAGAAAACGCGCTGAGGTGAATTGATAATGGCCTAACCATTTACTTCGTACATTTGATTAGCGTGGCGTTCCCTGACGTCTTTCCTGAGAGCCGCTATCTCCACTGGGATCGGTTTGGTGCGGTGAATAATGGCTTACGCCTTCGAGGGCACGGGTCCGTATCCCGATGTTGACAGAATTTTCAGAAGCACCCAAATGCCTGTTTGTATTCTGTGTAGAGGGCAGCTCAAGTGGAACGTTAAGCTGTTGACCTCTGGGTGTCTTTCGTTAAGGGTATGGCTAATGCCGATGCCGAGTTTCATTTAACCCAACCCCCATTTTCTGCACAAATCTTTCTTCCGCAAATTCATTAAATCTGGAAATAATGGATAAACGACCTCATCTGTCGGTCACCTCTCTCCGAATAACTACTGCACTGCTCGTAATAGAAGTATTCAAAAGGGGAGGCGACAGACAGCTAAGGTCATTTGCATCATTTGGGATACATGGGTGATAAGACGGAGTTAGAATGTTTTGGAAATGGCCAAGGGCGGAGAGAAACACGGCGTCGGCATTGGGCTACTCTCAACAAAAGGTGCCAAGGGGTTCACAGTTTATCGTTCCATTCAAATTGCTCTCCGCATAGCATCCTTAATGAGTATCGGAAAACCAGTGAAAAATTTTGCCACTTAAAGAGATTCGACTCGGGGCGATAAGCCAGTACATTAACCGACGGACCATCCGGATCCCCTCTATCCTGTCGAATTTTGAGAACAAGTCAGAAAGCAAGATCGAGAGGCACTTAAGTGACTAAATTCTCACCGCAATAAAACCAAACCTCTCCCGCAGGATTGATGGAAAGAAATAATGAAGATAAGCTGGCATCGACTGGATGCGAAGAGTGCGCTCCTGAAAGGGGGTGATAAATAGGGGAGAGTGCGTGCGGAACGGTTTGATTGCTGTGTGTGTACGTGCCCTGTATGGGGCGTGAATGGGTGGGCTGTGATTGTTGAGTGCACCTGAAAGATAAAAAAATCACCAATGGATTGGCTCTCTCGAGAACCCTGCACACTGCATTCTGAGAGACCGAAAAAAGAAGTTTGGAGAAGAGGATATACTTAGCCGAAAGAGGCATTTGAGAAGTCGGCAATAGCAGGCTCGTTTAACATTTTCTGGTTTCTCTCTCATTCCTTTTAAGGTTCCACATATGTTCGGCTGGATTCCAAATGTTATTAAATCCAAATTTTTCAGAAATGAGTTATTGGTATCAGCGCAGGCGAAGGGCTTGTTAGAAGAAAATCTTCAGGAAAATGGTGGAATTGTTTTCATAAAAATGCCCTACAACTTTTGCACAAAGATCTTAATATACACCGCGTTGAATAATTATAAAAGTCTAGCTCCGTGTAGAAATACTTTTATATACATACTTATGCATGCGGGGATCGGAATGGTGCGGTGGATAACGTACTGGCTTCCCACTCCGAGGGCCCGGTTCGAATCCTGGCGGAGACAGATATTTTTCAGTGGCGTCCCGATCCCAACTTGAGGTGCTTTTTGGAGGGCACTTTGAGTTTAGTACGCCGTCCGTCGGATGGGACGTTAAACTGCGGACCCCTTTCGACAAGAGTAGGCTAATGCTGACGCAGGGTTTCTCTCCACCTTTCGTCCTTTCCTGCCCATCCCTAATGGCGCAAATGAACTCAGCTGTCGGTCGCCTCCCCTAAATACTACCACTAATACTTATGTATACGTGTTTGCAAATATAAATCTACCCAATGTGCTGCAAGCCATCGCAATGCCGTATGACGGATTTTTAGGGCATCAGCTGTTCATGCACAAATTTGAGTTCACATATAATATACATTTACACAAGAGCACGTAAACATGCACACATCCATACCTATATGTGTCATTCAATAATGGGTGTGTTTGACTTAATAATTCAATTTCGCCCTTTAAATTAGAAATGAAAAAGGTGCTCAGGTTCGAATTAATTATGATTCTTTATCAGGCAAGGGAAGAAAGGGCATTGGAATCCCTCTGTGACGGTTTTCCTTGTCTCTCTAATTTAATCTGGTGGTGGGATCAACCAATTTTGATTTGGGGCCATAATAATTTTCTCGGCGTCACATGCAAACTCAGATATTCGGCACTTAACTACAATTCTTAGTCTTGCCTACATCATGTACAAAAGCACACGCATTAAAAAGTATTGAGTAATCCTATTCCCAAGGCGACCGATCCCATTTCCGTATTCCTTCCGGCCTCCAATATTTTGACCCCCTTGGAACATCCTCACCTCCCTCCCTTCCCCTGATAAAACTACTTTTAGTTTTTTCGCCTCTTCCCTCGCCCTTCTTCCCTCCTCTCCCCGATCCTCACGCTACGCCCTGCGCGTCCGTGGAGTGCGAGGTTTACACAAATACATGTGGGCCGCTGCTGCCTTCTAAAGTCATCGGGATAATTTCATCTCTGCCGGAGTGCATTAACGGGGTGCTTTACTAAATCCCCACGAGAATTGTAGGGACACAAAGGCTGGTGTTTGTGTGCATGTGAGGTTCTAAGGGTATACATATGCATACGCATATATATATATATATATATATATATATATATATATATATATATATAATGCGTATAAAAATGCATGTAAATGTCTGTATGTATGTGTGTGTGTGTGTGTATATATATATATATATATACTGGGGGATTTGCGCCTGTCAAGCCTCTTGTTTTCTCCCCTTCTTCCCCAAGTCAACGCCCTTGCACTTCATCTCCTCCGCCTCCCATATCCTCCCCCCCTCCCCCCCAAAAACCTCGGATGAGTCCCTGCTGCTGCTACTCTCCATGTTTCGACGGAATAGGAAGGGTATGGGGAGCCCAGCTAGGGTTGCTTCCCTCGACGCGAGTCTTCCCCTGATGCCGGTAGGTGGGGAAGGGTGAACTGGGTGAGGGGTCGTTCCAGCATGTCCGACCAGTTTTACGCGTTATAACGACGCGCGGGAGCGAGCCTCCACAATGGGAATTGCGGAATAGGTCAGCGGGTGGAATCCCGTGACGACGAGTTTCATCAGGGGGAAATTATTCCGTCGACGACGTTGGCAGTCGCAGTCTCTTCCCTGCTCTCTCTCGACCGATTAGCTGGTCTATAGTTCAGGTTGCGAGAGTCACTCGCATGATGGAGGCCACTGTTTTCGAGGCTTTTCACCATACTCACGATACTGGGATCGGATTTACCATATCTATGTAGATTATGATCTATTCGAAAACACGTGAAGACTAAAATTTTTAACTTGGTTTGGTGGTCAAATGCCTTAAGTTCTATAGGAAATTATCGGTCTTTTCAAGCAAAGTGTCTTCGAAGACTATTATAGAAACGATTTGACACTTCTAGTGTACCGGCCCACTTAATTATGGCTGTAAGGATGATGTTTTGATGCGTGGCTTTTTTCAATTACAACAAATAAAGCCGATTTTAATTGAAGCACTTTGTGAAAAATGAAATAAAAATTTTCTTTAGGAAGTTGTGCATTAAGTTTTGAATATGGCATACTTGATTAATATGGTATGGCAAATAACGTATCTCTATGTTACGAGAGGGCGGAGATGAGTCCTCCATTCATCCAGTCCCTGGATTCTCCGATAAATGGGAGTTCCGAGGGGAACGTCATGGGGCGGGGTGTTGATGATTCAAAATCCTGGTTAAAACCCAACTTTGGGTGAACCGCAGGTACGTTATCCTTTCCCATACGCATCATAAAAAGGTATGTATAAAAAGTTAAGCAGCCAGATGGATGGTTTCAGACTATGGTGGAGATTGGTATCATTCAAACTTGCTCTGATTTTTTAGCTATGCTAGTATTTCAGCATATCCTACTAGGTCATAGTGCACTCTAGCTTCTAGTATATGAGTTCCAACTCGGACCCTATTTGAGTTTTTCTTGTGTGCTTTTACATTTAAATTTAAACGATTTATAAATCGATACCAAATGAGGCATTAGTTCACAAATAAAAAATGCTGACGTAATAATCAAATTAGATACATTTCATTGCCAGCCCCGGTGGCGGCGGAGTAACGTTCTCGTTGGCCAAGCCAAGGGTCGTGGGTTCAATTCTCGCCTGGGTGTGCTTTCCTCCACCCAGAGCTTAGGTGTTTGTAATTGTGTCCATTGTTATAATTGTTAAGATTCCGATGTAAAGGCCAAACAGTGCTGTTTTCGGACTGATGCTAAATAAATATATTAACAAATATATTTCATAGGCTAAAATTATTTAGGCTGTTTTCCGCCGGAATCAGAACAAAATGTTTTGTTTAGCTGTAGATTGTTTTCATACAAAAAAAATCCTAATTTAATGGCTCGCTGATCGCATCAGCATAAAGCAAACATTTTTTTGGTGCAGGAAGGTCAAAAAACAACACCCTTTTTTATGAATAAAAATCAATATTATAGCTGGTTGAAGTAAGTTCAATGCAATAAAATAATAATGTATCATTTACTCACATATTGGCACTAGATTTTTTAACCACTTTCCGTAATACACCAAATGACATTTGCAACTCTGCAAATTTGTCATTGTGTGGTGATAGGTGACATAAAATGAAACGATGCTGACTCCCACGTCACATTTGACTCACTTGACTGTAGTACGATACTATATGCACTTTGATTAACATACATTACATCGCAGGCGTTCTCCTTTCATCGGTCAATGTTTGTTATTTTTTGTTCAAAAACGAATCAGGTACTCCGCATTACTGTTTTGTCGTCCTCTCATAGTTGTTCCACTGGGGAGTGCCGTATTCGATAAGGTTTTTTTTTATGGGAGCCAGCCGGAATTGACGACTTGAAAAACTTTTACAAGACGATAGAAGCGTCCAGCTATTCATAATGGCTAGGTCAACTAACAATAGCTTTTTGGTCCATTTTCAATGTGGCGGATGATGGAATAGTTTACTACCATCCTGCCTTCTTTGTTGACGTATCTAATATGGCGTTTATAATATTCCACAATATTCGGCCTGGTAACGTTCGCATTGTCATAACAAAGGTTTCCCTCTATAGGCGGATGCTGAATATTGGTGGGCATATTCGCTCCCCCTTTGGCTTTCCATACTTCTGCTCCCAAGTCATCCCATTTGTAGTAAGTATGTCATCAAGTTTAAAAATTTGAGTGAGTTACGCTCAATCTCTTGGGATAACATTTACGATTTCGTCCCACAACAGCATTAAATTTCTTTTGATTTTTGATCGTCTATAAGAGTGGGATAAGAGAAAGAGTTCTCCACGAAAGTTTTATGGCCAATTCCATAAATTTTTGTCGGAATTTATTCTATCGAAATTCGTCTAATTTTACTTAAATGAACATTTATATCGTAGGTATAAGCAGGCATATCTGATAGTTCGTAAATTTTAGTCTAAAAAGTTTTATGGGGATAAATTGCTTGAATATCACTATATCCTTAAAAAATGCTAGGAGTTTATCAAGTTCCAAATGTTTGCTAGCATTTTAATACTTAGCAAATTTATTAATTAGGTTTTCAAAGAGAAATTTCCATAGTCTGCCATAATTTTCGTCATTTTTGCAGGTACTCGGTTGTTTTCAGTGAAATGGAGGAATCATAGAACCTTTCCTCTAGAGTTGTATCTTTGCGGGGGCCATATGTGTCATGAACACTTTGCTGATAAAAGTGATTAATTTCATGTGTATTCCAAATTCCGTGGAGATCCTCAAGATTGAGTATCGCTACATTACTCTCTACTATTCTCATTTTGAGAATCATCATCCTCTCTCTCTCTCTCTCTGGGTTAAATGGAAGAAGGGACCATTTGGTCTCAATTTCGCCCAAATAAAGACCTCTATCTATCTATATATCTATCTATCTCCACACCAAAACTCGGTTCTTCTTAAGCATTTGAACCATTACCTAAAGCCAATTTGTCTTCGATTATTTCCCATGGGAGCATTCTTTGGGGTTTATATTTTAAATTTGGCCGCTTTAGTTATTAACTCTCATGCGCGATTAGCAATGGATTTGGTTAGGTTATTTCATATGTCGAGACAAAAAAAATATATCTACCAAATGCCACCAGTATGTGTTATTTCATGAAGCGAAAAATTCATAGAAAGGAAACATTCAACCAAATATTTATTACCTCATTGAATTTATTTCCTTGATGAAGGAATGAATGCATCATTCGTTGAACTGGTTATAAGAAACCCTTGAATTTGATGTAATGATCGCATGCCATTTAAAATAAAAAACTTGTGCTCATGGTAACTTCCGAAGTAAACCGAAAACCAGGCAAAGAAATGAAGAGGTTGCATCATTTAAAATGTAGAAAGATACAGTACCAGGTCACTTAGCGCAAAGTATCGACAATGACACCGGTTAATAATGAATGTAACATTAAAATGTTTTCATCCGAAAAAATGGAGGTGAATCCAATAATTCATGATGCAGATATCTTTGCATCTGAAAATTAGGCGCTTGGGTTGGAAGGATGTAGAATTTTGTAGCCAAAAAATTATGGCCAAGCTAATTCATTTAACCATTTAAAAATTCTATTAATTTAAGGAAGGAAAAGGTAGTGATACATCTCGCGGAGGTAAAGAGACAAACAAGGAGTTGCATATGAATCTCAGGGACCAATGAATAAGTACAGGCAAGTGACCCTAGAGTGCCATCTACTGGGGGTCTCAATACTCATTGCTTAAATATCCAAAAAAATAATAGCCTAGTTTGAACACATTAATCCAAACGTTTATGTTCCATCGAAAGTAGAATACCTATGTTAGCACTTGTTGGCACATAATATTTATACGCTTGACATATTGATTAAAAACTATCACAAATATAAAAAACCAATATCAGAATATACGAATTTTCAGGAGAAAATATTTTATCGATAAATCGTAGCAAAATTGCAATATAAAATGAAATATTTGTAGTTTTCCTTTCATCTCCGATCGTATATCTCACAGTTGTAAAATACCCTTTGTCAATTCCACTCTTTTACTACTTACTAGCAGATGTTGACATTGTTATATTCCTTCCCAGAGCAAAGTAGAAGAGCGAAATATGTGAAAGACAGTGAATAACGGAAACAAATGCAAACTTCCGAAGTAGAAAATTTCCATTTTGAACCACTTTCAATCGGTTGAATTCTCACCGAAACGGATGTTATCGAATGAAAGCAAGATTGGGATCGAATTTGAGATAAACAAAAATTAAGTCCCTAGAATAGAGTAAGTTATGCACATAAATGGTATCGTGTCCTAACTTAATCACGAATATAAAATCACCTGAAGAAGAAAAGTGGATGAAGAGTAAAGAAATGCTACCATGACGAAAAAATATGTCCCATTTGGCGTATTCCGAGAATAATCCGGAAATTCATGAGGTATCTCCTTATTACTGTAGTTCTTTTTATTATTAGCAATGATATTGTTTCCATTTCTATATCCACCCCATCGGCTCATGGAGGAGGGGTTAGGGTCGGAAGGGTGGGTGTGCATTAACGTTCATTTCCTCCTCCCCTCGGGATAGATCCCGTCCCTCCCCACCTTTGGGATTTCATCGATGCTCTTTTGTTCGCCCGGCTTCAGTTGATCCCCTTTCTTACCACTCTGGGGCACACCCCCTCACCCCACTCCCACCCCAATCCCCCCACTTACTCTCCCGTCAATCCATTCATATCATTCTCATTTGGGCAGGCGGCAACTGAAAAAGGGAGGTCGGTCCGGCGCGCTGGAAAGGAGAATGAGTTTTTTTTTATTCCCTAGCGTTTGCATGAGAATCCATGTATGTATGGGCAAAGGGAGTGAAAGCAGTGTCAGGGAAGAGGGTTGCCAAGGGGTGTAGGGGGCTCGGGAGGGTCGATAGGATGTGTACTGGGGGGAGGTCGAGTGAAGCAGGGAGATACAGTCTGTTGGGGGGGGGGGGGAGAGGAGGGGGAGAAGTGAGTCCGTTGAAGAGGGCAGGGGATGGTGGGACGATTTTTTCAGCCTCGGGAGGCTTAGTTTGGAGTGGAGGTGGGGTGCGAGGAGGTTAAGCATCGACGGGGGAGGAGCGGGCCCTTTCTCCGGGTCACAGCGCAGCGGCGGTTAGGATTTGAGGGTTTGGGAAGACCAGAGGTTATATAGCTCTGAATAACGGAGGTTTTCCAACCCCCATCCAGCAGTCTCATCCCTTTCGATTTGGAACCGTGATAGACTGTGGGTGGTTTTGTTGGGGGCGCAGCAGAAGGGGTGACGGTCCAGTTAGATGGTGAAGGGAGTGAGCGTGGATCGGAGGTTGATACTGTAGTGAGTTGATTCATTTGGTGCGGGGGGGGAGCGATTCGGTAGGATCTCTTTTTTTGTTATCTTCGGCGGCGACTGCTGTTCACTCAGCGGGGAGGCGTTGTATAATACTCGTCCAAGCTGTTTACGTTGCCACCTCTGTACACACATGTGACGTAGTCCCTTGTCATCACCGTTTGCGACAGCGCTTGAAACGACGGGGTTCGGTTCCTGCTCTCACTCCCTCGTCCGACGCTCTTCAGAGGATAAGGTGCCCTCTACCATTCTCCCCTCTCCCATCCCTTACACTCAGGGTCGCGATAGCGATTCTTTTCTCACTCCCCTCTTCTTTCGCCTTTCAGATTCCTTTCCCTTTCCCTCTCGTGTCAGGTCGTGCGACCTTAATTTCCCTTAATTCAATTCCGATGTCTCTTGTCATGGGAGTTCGGAATGTGACCGGGGATGGAATACGCCACGCGACTCTCAATTGTCCTCTCTTCTTCCACCCCGGTCACACCACTGCAGTGCACTTCACGGTTGTCAAATCGGTCTCGTCCACGGAGACACGAGAGAATTGAGTAATTGTTTTAGGCCAGGCGCATTCACATCAAGTTTGATTCCGGTCACACGATTTTCCATGCTTAATTTTTCGGTCGTTATCCGCTTATTAGCAGTTGGTGTTCGTCTCAGTAAAAGTATTTAATCGTAACAAAGGCTGCTTTATCTTATTGGAGAAGAGTTTCACTGGGAAGAAGGGTTAATTATTAACGTATTTATATAATGAATTGATTTGACTTGCCTTACTCCTTCATTGACTTTAATTCCCTTTTTTTCTGCGAATTATATTATGAGTAGGATAAAAAATAAAGCTTGCTAAAGAGGCAATATTTAGGTGGGCTTGGAGCAGTAGGATGCTGATAGAAGATACGGTATTGGTTAAGAAAGAAGATGATTGCCGAGTGACGGCTTGTTGAAAATGCATAAGAGGCGAGAACATCCCCGATTAACGGGAAAGGAGAAAAATAAGTGGAATTGAATGGCGGATTGAACGTGGGAATTAACTATGAAGAACTGACAAAGTGATAGTAAATATTGGAGCTCGAAAGGTGTTTACATTGTTTATAAGGACCTGATTAATCCATTGGAACGTGAAAGAATCACAGAGCACCTTAAAAACGTACCTTTTATATGTAGTTATTATAGGAAAATTAGTTAATGAAGGACCTCAGTGGTTTGGGATGTGAGAACAAATATCGAGTGATAATTATCAGCCGATAGTAATGTAAAATATTTTTGACTTTTATATTTCATAAATTATTTAGATAGTCTACCGTTTAGATAAGATTTAGATTTACACAGGCTGTGCCATAATACATTTCTTTGCCATTCCTAACTAGACTCAAACCCGACAGTGGACTCTACAATAAACCCGTATTCAAAACCGCATACTTCCTCCCTTCCTTCATTCCTTCCGACATGCCAATCCTATTCCATTTAATGTATACCACCGATGAATAAATACTGTGAAATATCTTATATGATGTTTGCAACATGCAACATCAGACAACACGCGGATGGTTAATTGGTTTGAATTCTTTGACTTTCCTCCCTGTAGTATTTCAGTGTCGTCGTTGGCTCAACTGAATAACTTCAGAGAGAAGAAAATCTTATCTCATAATAGAATGCAGTCCATGTTAAAGAAGTATCCTCGAGGAAGAACAGTTAAATATTCACGCGATATATCACCGATTGACAATTTGCAACCATCTCTGGGTAAAAAGTTTTCATTGTGAAGTAATCATAAATTTAATTCGAAGAACGGGGTCTAAAGAAGAGAAACAAAATATTTTAGAAAACTTTGTAGAAAACCATAGAAAATTCATCTTAATTAACTTATATCTTTTTTCATTGAGAAATGGATAGGAATAATTTTTTTCTCTGAATATTTCTGGTTTATTTCTAATAAAATTTCATTTGAAATATTGCCAAAAAAGCTAGTTCCGACCTAGTTGCATTGATCATTCCTTCATTTGTTATCCAGGATACTGAATGTGCTTTAGTTTCGCTGTCACTGTTACTAACCGAAAAAATAACTAAAAACACGAAAATCAATTACTCTTTGTCTTGTCCATACCTCAAACATTAAGGACCCTCATTATACCGGGAAATTGGACCATTCTGATAAGATGAGGGTAATAAAGTGCAGCACCTATGAATCAAGTCCATGATTCAGGGGCTCTTTCTTTCCTCGTGCGATTTGCGATCACAGCAAAAGCAAAGCTGAATAGCGAAAAACTTACTGCCTATGAACCTAGCTGCGAATCACAAATCTCCGGCACTTATTCATTTGGCTGGTACAGGGTGGAGACCTAACACTTCCTGCCACATAAACATATACAACTTGCAGGGTGTGGTGTAGATGTAGATGAATCTGTTCTTTGTCATTGTTTTAGAGAAAAGTTGATCTCTAAGGTATGGCAGTGAGATTAATAATGCATTTTCATATTACATTTAATGCACATTGACAATTTAATAGAAGAGGTTATCTTCAAGCTAGCCTTCCTGACTGTAAATTATGAACGTAAAACGCTCCGATTTAATTTAAAAGGTCACATTATTCTTCCGAGTGTTAAAAAATATCTAGGTCTATGAAGAAAAGAAAATCCATGTATTTGCTAAAATGCATTAGCCAAAATGCATTTGTTCAATTTGGTAAATATTTACTCGTCACCTGTCATTTACTCTTTCTTAAAATGACAGGTTATCACCTGTGATGAACCTTCAGTGCTACAATTATGTATTTAAAACTTGAAAAATTTGGCTGATTGTATCCACAGTTTAATTATTTCACGTTGAATAATTTTGCAAATATTCAGTTCCAAATTTGACGATTTCCCAATATTTTCCCAGCGATTTTTATTAGTTTCTTTTTACTTGGACAAAATACAATCCGAACGTTAATAAAAAGTTTTAAAACATAAAAATTCAATCGATCAAAAATTGAATTACATTTCCACCACGTCAATACATAAAAATGAATCGCAAAGCCCTCTTTGAAGAAAGTGAAAATGCTGAGCATTGGGAACAAATTTGGGCGTGAAACTTAGCTTAGTATCGTCATTTAATATTCCAACCCGTTGGTTTAGTCAGGAATTTATTAACTTCACGAAACGGTGGTGATTTCCAAGGATATTTATAACAAAATGACCACCCCATATGCTCATAAAGATCTTCCCTTAAATAGCATCGACTCACTTTGGGCGAGTGTGAAAAATGTTATATCATATGCCCTGCGTTATATTTAATATAAACAAGCATACATTAGGAATCCAATGGCTATTTACCAGTAGCTACCTGCATCAATTACTCGTTTATAGTTCAACAAATTTATATTTATTGACCACATTTTGAAAGCGATAACGCCCTAAGCGATAACTCTAAATACGAGACATTTAATTCGACAACTTACTGTGCGCATGTTGAGCTTTCTTTATCTTGACTTTATGGATAATAGCAAATACGCCATAAACTATAAAAATATCTTGTGTGTAAAATATTACTCTGTTTTCAACTTTACCTGAAAATCTGCATATAACAATGATCATCCTGATGTTTAAGGTCATGTCTGTACGCAATCAATTCATCGAGCCAATGAACTATACGTGGATCTCCGCAATTAAAATGGAAACCAATTCTCACCGAGAAACAATTTTCCCCACCAATAATATCATAGATGTAATTTTACTGTTAGTCACAAACTTTCAGCGAGCAAGACTTCATTTCTGTCACTAGTTCATCTCCATCTACCCAAGCCCCCGCAAATCTCCGCAAGGCCGCTGCGGCGAGGTGTTGTTAAGAAAAATGACCCGCAGAATCATTAGTGAATGTATAAACTTCAATACATTTGAGCATACGTATTCAAACATACTCGTGCCTATATACATCATACGATGATTAGAGTGTTTGAATAATTCATACAATTTTGTTTTTAATTAGGTTCCCTTGATTTTTCACATTCATATTCATCATTTCAACTTCACTCATTTAACACCTGAGATTTTGTAAAGATCGATGAACTTTCTTAAATACACATGTAGGCTCCAAATGACTATATATTTTTCGCTTTGAACTGTGTCTTTCATAGTGATTGAACTACACAAAGATGTAGTATCGTAGGTGCAAAAAAATCATAGGTTCAGCCAAAGGCCATTTCGCAGGAAAAATTCTCGTAGACCTCCATACCTATCAATGAGTTAGTTATTTGTATAAGTACGGAACGTAGTCTTCCTTGTACTTTGAGTATACCATCCACCCTAACTGTATTCTGATACGCACGGTCTTTGGCAAGTATTTTAATTTCACAACCAATCGACCCACGGAGGTGTTCTCTTCGGAGATTTATGTGCATATTATCTTTCTTGATCAACTTTCTCAGACGACATAATGAAAGACGATTAAAGGCTGCATAATATACTTTCAAAATGAACCCTAACCCGCAAATTTAGTTCATCTGTATTATTTTCCCAGATTACCTTTTAGAAATTACGCTGGTCTATCAGTTTCATCCTCTGCGTTATTCTGTTTAATTAAAATCTAAAACAAAACTCGACCCGGGTGGCGGCGGGGTAACGTCCTCGTCTGCCATTCCAAGGGTCGCGGGTTCGATTCCCGTCTGGGTGAGTTTTCCTCCACCTAGGGCTTGGGTGTTTGTGAATGTAACCATTGTTATCGTTGTTAATAGTTCGATGTAAAGGCCAAAATGTGCTGTTTTCGGACTAATACTGAATAAATAAAAATAAATAAATAAATAAATATGCATGCAAACACCGACCTTTGAATATCTATATTTCAGTGAAGATGTAATAAAAGAATTTTAAAAAAAGAAAAGAGGTTTTTCCAAACGGCTTCACAATTTACAGAAGGGACAGACCAAATAGGTTGGGTGGGGGAGTATTCATTGCAGTAAAGTCACATCTTAGTAGCCAACGATATGAATGCGACGTAGATGACATAGAAAGCGTTTGGTGCAACATTAAGGACTACAACGGCAGAAGCCCATACGTGTGTTCATTTTATAGACCCCCAGATTCTAACACAGATGTCCTACACAAGCTCGACGAACAAATATCCACTATCAGCAGCAGACAAAGCAACAGTATTACTATAATCGCTGGTGACACAAATCTACCGTCAATTGACTGGGAAAACTACTGCGTGGGAAAATCTGCCAAAAACAGAGATTCATGCCAAGAACTCCTTCATATATTCACAAAACACTCCTTAGAACAAATAGTTAAATCACCAACACGGGGCCAAAGCATACTAGACATCTTTGCGACTTCTATGCCCGAAATCATTACTAACATTGAAATAATAGACGGAATCAGTGACCATAAGGCTATTCTTGTGGAGTTAAAAACTAAGTTCGTCAAAATAAACAAAGAAAAGCGTAAAATATACCTATACAACAAGGCAAATTTTAACGGACTAAGAGAATATTTAAAGATAAAATTACCGGAATACAAGACAAAAACACTGACAACAAATACAGAGAACACTTGGAATTATTTCTTAAATATTTTACGCGAAGGAATAAAGACGTACATCCCGTCCAAACTCAAATGCGACAGTAAGGAACCTAGATGGTACAACGGGGAAGTCAGATCGGCATTAAGAAGGCAAAGAAAGCTACAGTCAAATTTCAAAAAGAGTTTCAAAAGTGACGATATAAGTTTTGTGAATACAACCAAACAGCTACTAAAAGAATGTCGTATTAAGACGAAAAGTATTATGCGCACAGCACTACACTCTTTTAAATCTAAAATGCTAAGCGAATATCTTGAGGAAAATCCAAAGTCATTCTGGTCCTATGTTAGGGAAATACAGGGTAAACGTCCCACTGTTCACTCTTTGAAGACGGAAAATGGAGAAATCATTACAGATAGCGTGAAAAAGGCAAATATTTTAAACCATTTTTTCCAGAGCGTCTACAACAAAAACACAAACGCACCAAACGATCCTCCACACCCACCCGGGGAACACATGAGCGATCTTACACTGACCAAGCAGGGAATAGTACATCTGCTCCGTAGTATCAAAGCACACAAGGCACCTGGTCCGGAAGAAATACCTGCTAGAATATTAAAGGAATTAGCTGACGACATTGCCCCATTTTTACATATTGTTTTTCTAAAATCGATAGAAGAAGGCTCAGTGCCTCGCGACTGGAAGCTAGCCCATATAACTCCCATCTATAAAGGCGGCGATAGGGATAAACCAACCAATTACCGACCCATTTCTTTAACATCGATCTCTTGTAAAATATTGGAACACGTTATTGTCACTAACATTATGAAATTTCTTGATAGTAGGAAAATACTAATCCACAACCAGCACGGATTTAGGAAAAGCAGATCTTGCGAAACACAACTTGGTCTCTTCATTCACGATATACTTAGATCGGGAGAAAACAACACCCAAGTCGATGCAGTATTCCTGGATTTCAAAAAAGCCTTCGACAAAGTCCCACACAATAAATTGTTACACAAACTTAAATACTATGGGATCAATGAGAAAATAATTAATTGGATTAGGGACTTCTTGTCAAACCGCAAACAAATAGTAGTCATAGATGGGTTGTGCTCAACGGAGAGAGATGTTACTTCGGGCGTCCCCCAGGGAAGTGTAATAGGGCCTCTTCTGTTCTTAATATACATAAATGACTTAAGCACACACGTTAGTAGCAATCTAAGGTTATTTGCTGACGACACGGTGATATACAGGGAAATAAGGAGCCAACTAGATCGCGAGCTACTCTCTAGAGACTTAGACAATATCTCGGGATGGTGCAATAAATGGGGATTAACACTTAATATAGATAAATGTGCAGTTTTGAAATTTTGGAATAAAGGAAGCGAGGAACAGGATATAAACTACAAAATAGAGGGTTCAGTATTGACTACGGCAAATCAAGTTAAATATTTGGGGGTTGTTCTAACACCACGCCTTTCATGGGGAGCACATATCAGGACAATATGCGGATCAGCTTTAAAGAAACTTGGCTTCATAAAACGGGTGGTGGGGAAATGTAATGAAAAAGTTAAAGAGAGGTGTTATTTTGCTCTAGTTAGACCTCATTTGGAATATGCCGCAAGTATTTGGGATCCGTGGGAGAAAATTTGGCAAAAAGAATTAGATAAAGTCCAGAGAAAATCCGCTAGATTTGTTAAAAATTGTTATGATAAAAACACAAGTGTGACAGGTCTCTTAGGGGATTTAGGCTGGGAACCACTTGAAGTGCGGAGAGAACAAGCGAGGCGTAGACTTTTAGAAAGGTTCAGAACAAACGAGTTTAAATATGACACTGAAGGAATTATAATGGCCCCACACTACTTAGGTAGATCAGACCACAAAGATAAACTAAGGGAGATAGATTCCAAGACAGATAGGTACAAATACTCATTCTTTCCCCGAACAATCAGTAATCATAATAGCAAGAAACCGAAGTCACTTTAGAAATATTAAAAACTTTGAATTTACAAGTCGGAACAAAATTAAACACTATAGAGATGTTAGGTATACTTTCAGGTGCATGTGTATGTTAGTTGGTAGTTTGAGTGTTTGCATGTGTGTGGGGTGTAAGTGTTCATGCATGAATGTATGCCATGTTTTTTTTTATATATGATTTTGTCGTTATTGCATGCGATTTTTTTTTATTATTTTTCTTTTCTAAATTATGGGTGGTGTCCTAGCACCCCCCGCCACACGCCCTTGCGGCGGCTTGCGGGGTATTGAGTAGATGTAGATGTAGAAACAATTGATGTGTTATATTTGTTTGAACTCTGGGATGATTTCATAAGAATTACACATGTTAAAATATTTCTATCAATTTTAATGCCTATTTATTTTTAATAGTGGTTAGTTTCTCGTTTCTGGGGCATAAGCCGCTCTGAAGAACCCCCCAAAGCTTTTACTGTGTATTGTGAAAAGTTCCACCTGATACGAATAAGAAGATATCATTCTCCGGAAATAATATCGGCTGCCAAATTTCAATTGTTATTGGAAGAACTAATATACAAATCTGGTTTTCTAACGTGATGTGCTTACCTTGGGAATACATTATAAGAGCTCATAATTAGGAAAATTGACTCAAAATTTAAAGTTTTATCATTATATTACGACAGGGAAAACAGATATAAAATAAAATAGTTGATCAGACTTGATTATACCAGGGAATAGATCTTGAGAGGACATTGAAGCCGTCACACAAGTCTAATACCTATATCCTCCAATTCCTTTTGCCATTTTTCGAAGGTAAAATAGTATCCGTTTAATCCTAACAGAGCTGAAAAAGTTAATGAGGGTTTATTATCGAGTTAAAGAGTAGTTGTTCTCATTCCCATGCTAAGTTATTGATCCATAGGTCCTCTCAAGTATTCGTCATACAAAAACAGGGGTAGACATTGAAATTATGGCAAAATGAACTGCTTTGAACCAAATATATGTGCCAATTGGAAATAAATTTATTATTCATGCTTTTCGATGAACTAGCTGGCGGCAAAAGGTATCAGTCCAAAGATTTGGTCTCCTCGATATGTTCTGATCTACTCCACCTTCGCCTAGTTTTTATTTTTTATGAAAAAAATGTCGGTTCGGATAGCTGTCTTCTCTGCATATTCCTCCGTTGTGCATACAGCAAATCCTTGACGGTCTGGTTCTAGCCTCAAGTCATTGCAAGAATTCAATTAAACCGCTTTTGGACCAGTTTGGTTGACTTGACGCAGAGTGCAAGCTATACCACACCATTCAGTTCGGTTATCTCCCAATAGGTGGCGGCGCGATGGTTCCTTCGGTTCATTATGAAGTAAATCCGGCTGCGCGACAGAATTGGATTCATCGTCACCAACTCTTACCTCATTGATTTAGTCATGGAACCCTAATACTCTGGTGTGAGGTCACCTTTGCCTATTATGCCAAACGGGAGGATCAGGTGCGGCCCAATCGTACATTGACTTTCATTTATCTTCAGAAAAATTAATTTAGTGAAAGGGACAGGCTGTTGAAACATGATGAAATTGTGTACAGTTATTTACCTCATATTTTTATGATGTAGTGAATTACACTAACTGCTTAAGCTTTTATCTGTGGAGATGTCAAAGTAGTTGCATTCTATGGATAGAGATATGAATATAAAGACAATGTTTGTGCTTGAGGAAAAACACATTTTTAGAGTTGGTCATCCTCTGCAGCGGTAAAACACCCTGCAAGTCGCCGCAAGAGTTTGTGGTTGGGGCCGACCATTTATGCATAATCTCCACTATTGCAACGACCACTTATTCATAAATATACACATATACATAAAGAGGAAAATATATTTGCGCATATGTATACTAACTCACTTACATACCTATCTGAAGCATGCAGTAATGGGTTTTTTCGACTAAAGTTCCAAATATTTTTTGAATTAAAAATGTATGTTGGTGCTCAGTTTTGATTTTATAATGATGACGTATCGTGCGAGGAATAAATGAGTATTAAGCCTGTAGGTCATGGCGTAAGTTTCTCTTATTCTCTCCTGAATTTCCAGTCTGCCAATGCAATGTGAGGCCTCAATAATTCCCTCGGTGCTGAATGCACACTCGGGCATTCTCTACCTAACTACAATTCTTAGCCTTGCCTGCTATCTTCCTGACCAAAGGAACTCTCAACCTAATTCATCTCAACATATTCGTCTGACCTATTCTTTTCTCTTAGCAATTTTTGACATTGCTAGCTGATTTTCACTGAAATTTTTCCAATTACTTCATTAAAACTTTCATCCATGAATGCCAAATACTTGACGCATATTTAAAGTGCCTGACATGTGTTTTTTCGACTTAAATATGATTTTTCCGAACGGGTCAGCGTGATGGCATTGCGCCTTCATTAACACATAGGAGCAGCGGTTTCGAGAATCGAATCGGGCATGGGTGGCACGCAGGTTTAATGTGCTTCTGCCCAGGGAGACCTAATGGCAAGGATAAAACCCTAGTGGGGTCCACCAGATGGCACAGGTGTCCATGGCATCCAGATGGAAAGATTTAATCATGCTATTATTATGACTGCAACTTATGGGCGGCATTCTGCTAGGGTGACGTTTTTAAAGGGTCTACATCGCAATCCTGCGCAAACTCGGAGTGATGTAAAAAAGAGTTCAGAATTAGAATACAATATCAGAGAATGTACTGCACGAAAGCTTTGGAATAAAAGAAAAGGTAAATAAGACGTACTTTATAAAATAGATGAGATTGAGTTAAGCATTTCAGATGGGGTCAAATACTTGGGTGTTACTCGGACATAAATCCTTTCATGGGGTATACTCCCTAGAAGAATATGCAGATCAGTCTTAAAGAAGCTAGGAACTTGCAGCGACAGGGAATAAATTATTATGGTAACTAATTACGTGGGTATATTCGACCACCGGGATAAAATAATAGAGATAGACACCGTCACAGTCTGATTCAAGTACTCGTTCTTCCCTCAGACGATATGCAATCATAGCATAATCGAATCCAAGCGCCCGAACATAATAGTTTAAAAGCTAAAATTCAATGATTTAGTTAAACACACTAATTTTTGCATGATATATAGGTATGAATGTGTATACGCCAACGGTCGTCTTTGTATAAACTAATAATAAGTTTGAGGAATATATGAGCTAATAGTTTTGCTGTATGTAAGGTTGGTACCCTACGTACATCCCGTCCAAACTCAAATGCGACAGTAAGGAACCTAGATGGTACAACGGGGAAGTCAGATCGGCATTAAGAAGGCAAAGAAAGCTACAGTCAAATTTCAAAAAGAGTTTCAAAAGTGACGATATAAGTTTTGTGAATACAACCAAACAGCTACTAAAAGAATGTCGTATTAAGACGAAAAGTATTATGCGCACAGCACTACACTCTTTTAAATCTAAAATGCTAAGCGAATATCTTGAGGAAAATCCAAAGTCATTCTGGTCCTATGTTAGGGAAATACAGGGTAAACGTCCCACTGTTCACTCTTTGAAGACGGAAAATGGAGAAATCATTACAGATAGCGTGAAAAAGGCAAATATTTTAAACCATTTTTTCCAGAGCGTCTACAACAAAAACACAAACGCACCAAACGATCCTCCACACCCACCCGGGGAACACATGAGCGATCTTACACTGACCAAGCAGGGAATAGTACATCTGCTCCGTAGTATCAAAGCACACAAGGCACCTGGTCCGGAAGAAATACCTGCTAGAATATTAAAGGAATTAGCTGACGACATTGCCCCATTTTTACATATTGTTTTTCTAAAATCGATAGAAGAAGGCTCAGTGCCTCGCGACTGGAAGCTAGCCCATATAACTCCCATCTATAAAGGCGGCGATAGGGATAAACCAACCAATTACCGACCCATTTCTTTAACATCGATCTCTTGTAAAATATTGGAACACGTTATTGTCACTAACATTATGAAATTTCTTGATAGTAGGAAAATACTAATCCACAACCAGCACGGATTTAGGAAAAGCAGATCTTGCGAAACACAACTTGGTCTCTTCATTCACGATATACTTAGATCGGGAGAAAACAACACCCAAGTCGATGCAGTATTCCTGGATTTCAAAAAAGCCTTCGACAAAGTCCCACACAATAAATTGTTACACAAACTTAAATACTATGGGATCAATGAGAAAATAATTAATTGGATTAGGGACTTCTTGTCAAACCGCAAACAAATAGTAGTCATAGATGGGTTGTGCTCAACGGAGAGAGATGTTACTTCGGGCGTCCCCCAGGGAAGTGTAATAGGGCCTCTTCTGTTCTTAATATACATAAATGACTTAAGCACACACGTTAGTAGCAATCTAAGGTTATTTGCTGACGACACGGTGATATACAGGGAAATAAGGAGCCAACTAGATCGCGAGCTACTCTCTAGAGACTTAGACAATATCTCGGGATGGTGCAATAAATGGGGATTAACACTTAATATAGATAAATGTGCAGTTTTGAAATTTTGGAATAAAGGAAGCGAGGAACAGGATATAAACTACAAAATAGAGGGTTCAGTATTGACTACGGCAAATCAAGTTAAATATTTGGGGGTTGTTCTAACACCACGCCTTTCATGGGGAGCACATATCAGGACAATATGCGGATCAGCTTTAAAGAAACTTGGCTTCATAAAACGGGTGGTGGGGAAATGTAATGAAAAAGTTAAAGAGAGGTGTTATTTTGCTCTAGTTAGACCTCATTTGGAATATGCCGCAAGTATTTGGGATCCGTGGGAGAAAATTTGGCAAAAAGAATTAGATAAAGTCCAGAGAAAATCCGCTAGATTTGTTAAAAATTGTTATGATAAAAACACAAGTGTGACAGGTCTCTTAGGGGATTTAGGCTGGGAACCACTTGAAGTGCGGAGAGAACAAGCGAGGCGTAGACTTTTAGAAAGGTTCAGAACAAACGAGTTTAAATATGACACTGAAGGAATTATAATGGCCCCACACTACTTAGGTAGATCAGACCACAAAGATAAACTAAGGGAGATAGATTCCAAGACAGATAGGTACAAATACTCATTCTTTCCCCGAACAATCAGTAATCATAATAGCAAGAAACCGAAGTCACTTTAGAAATATTAAAAACTTTGAATTTACAAGTCGGAACAAAATTAAACACTATAGAGATGTTAGGTATACTTTCAGGTGCATGTGTATGTTAGTTGGTAGTTTGAGTGTTTGCATGTGTGTGGGGTGTAAGTGTTCATGCATGAATGTATGCCATGTTTTTTTTATATATGATTTTGTCGTTATTGCATGCGATTTTTTTTTTAATTATTTTTCTTTTCTAAATTATGGGTGGTGTCCTAGCACCCCCCGCCACACGCCCTTGCGGCGGCTTGCGGGGTATTGAGTAGATGTAGATGTACCCTAAGAACCCCCCCGCCAAACGCCCTTGCGACGGCTTGCGTAGTATGGTGGACATGTAGATGTAAAATAAGACCAGATAGCGCTGAAGATGAGTTGGATTTTTTCCGAAACCAGGTCCATTGCATAACAATTCACATAAAATAGTGTTTAGTTACATGGTTTCTCGGCCTAAGAATCCATTTTTTCCCTTGCTTCAATCATGACCACTTTTAGAACGAGTGGCTACAAGAGTTTAGCTTAATGCGTTTAATTCCATAATGTCATTTATGTGTCATCAACATATGCAGCGCGACAGTGTTACGGCTACATGAAGGATCACCCTGCGTTACACTTCAAGAACATTCCTCTTATCCTAAAAATTATAAAAAAACTTAATACCGTTCAGAACTCTTATTTCTCATAGTAGTTAGAATAAATTATAACCGTTGTTCATTTTGAGATTGCGGATAGTCGACCTATTATGGCTTTATACATCGCTCAGCATAAAACATTAAAAATATGTTAATTATAATGAAAAATTTGACGTTTCTCAGATAAAATTTGCGATTAAATTTATTATTTTGAGGACTAATATCTCAAACGAATATTAATCAATTGAATGTTTTATAGATCTTATAATTTCAATTGAGTCATTGGTTAATTTTTCCTGTGAAAGGGTAAGCTTGGTAAGTTTAATATTTTAAATGAGTGTCAATCTCGCATAAAGTTTATTAATATATTTACTATTCAACATGCTTTTTTAAAAAATATATAATATCTTCCCTTCTCCTAAAGAAGCAATAAATAATATGTGTATTTCATATTTTTATCATTTTTTCGTGTTATATGTCACCCAAACGTTCATTGAAGGAGATTTTATTTAACACTCCTTAGCAGTGAACAAATTTAAGGTTGTGGAATAGGTATGATGTTTAATAAGACCGTGATCGTTTCTTGTACGTTAATAATATGAAACCTGATAGATAATATTTTTCTAGGAAACGAGACAGAAGTTATGAATAATAAAAGTATTATGTGTATCCAAAAGCGCACTCCTCAAAAGAGTTCAAAATTGGTGGTGCAATTTCGTTGATAAAAAAGCGCTTTCTGGACGGTAATGCATATGCAGTCGAGGTCTTCATGAAAATCAAATGGGAGTTCGTGGAATCGAACACTGGTACCTCTCGATTGATAGCTGAAAGAGAGATTCCTTCTTGCTCTGAGTAAGTTGCAAAAAATATTAGGCGCATACATGAATCTTTTTTTTTTGGCGAATGGTGTGCACGAAAAAGGCTTCCTCGAGTAAATTTCATGCAGAATAAACAGAAAAAAAAGAGATAAAAAAAGAAGAGACGGTGGTGAGTGAGTGATATGCCATTTTCATGAATGCAAAAACGATGGACTCGAAATGAAGTTAAAAAAGCGGAAATTGCGAATCGCCGAGCGCACTCCTCTCCCTTTCGGCCGTGATTCCCGAGTGATTGGTCCGTGCATCCGTTCGGACGAATTAATTTCGCCGGCGGCGAATTACATGCCCATGCGAATATTGCATTGAGGATTATTTTCATGCGGGATTAACGAATATAGATTAGCATGTGCTGGAACACAGTGTTGAGCGTTATGCCCAGAATCCCACAAAAAAATTTCGGACGAAACTCTGTTTTCCCTTCGCGCCTCTACGCCTCTTTCATCTTTAAAGGTAACATTATTCATTTCCCTGATAGGGAAAAAATATGAAATCTCCCACGTGCACGCATCTCATATATTTCTACATTCCCCGTTATATCCTATTTTATACCTCTGTTTAAGCGCTTCCCCCAAAAATCAGGAGAAAATCCTCTGTTGCATATTGATTTCGGTGCCATGGATGTAAGATTTTAGGTTGCATGACGAAATAAATCTTTGGGTTTGTTTCATCCGTAAACTTATTCCGCAAATTAGCGAGAATTCATAGGAAAGGACATCCGTGCCATTTCATACAGTAGGTATATTATTTATAGCCTTTAATTTTGGTTAATGTTTGGTGCTAAATTCTTAAAAGGAAAATATCCAAATTCTCATCCTTTTGTGGAAATTCACTGAAAATTACTCAGGGAAATTTTTAATATTTCAAAAATATTTTTTTGGAAATGAATATCTCCTTCGTTTATCTATTCCTGTCACGGGACTCATGTTCCTCCATCTCCCTCCTTGGTGTTGTTATTTTTATACATATTTTTCATGTAACACCTATTGAAATAAAATACAAGTATAAAAGCAATGAGTATTGCAAATCTACGATGTTGTTTACTTCTACCATGAAAAACAATTATAAATTAAGAGACAATAATTACAAATTACGAAAGATTGCAACCACCCATTAAAAGATCCTTTTCTCCTTCTTGCTTAATTCGCAGCTGCACCAAAAAAGAAGGAACAATTGGAATATCAGGGAATTTCACTTTTTCAACTCCTTCTTACACCTATTTTTCCATGGCCCGTTACGGGGGTGCCCCTCAACAGCGAAGTACGGGACATATGCACATGTGGCTGTGGATTGCGCTTATAGCCTCTATGAGTGAATACCATACCTGCTCACACACATTTCCTAACACTTTTCAGAGGACACCGTGCAGAGGATATATTATGAAGAGAAATCATTATGAAATGTTTCTATCGTACATAACTGTATACCATAATATATCCAAACGACTCACAGTAATCAACCCGAAGGTTAGCTTATTAGATGAGGTGATGAGAGCTCACCTAATACAAAGTCCATCGTCGTATGACATTCACACATCAGAGTAGGTGAGCCACTTCATTTCCCTGTGCTGCCTGTGGTTCCATAGACAGATCTGGTACTCTACAAATCGCAAATTCGGTTGGCGTTGAGGGTACCCAGAGATGTCCCTCAGAATGAAATCCAGACCCATAGGTCAGCAGCTCTTCACAGAGAACCGATACTGTAATATGTAGTAATCTACTTGCCTATGAATGCCTTGTAAGCAAATTAATTTGTACAAAGCGAACGGTAACTACGGCCGTATAAATATAATGGGAAGAGTTCACCCCAGCCGTACTCTTATAAATGGGCAAAGGATGGGTGAGGGAAATTGGAGAAAATACAAGCAGTAAATCGATAAAAATTATAAAATTAAATAATTAACTGAAAATAAGACCAACAATAAATATAGTAAAAAACTGAAAATAATTGAAATATTTAAATACCGCAAACGGTTAGAACAATGAAATGGAGGACTGCAAATAAATCACGTACTATTTAGCTTGGATATACTATACAGCATTGATCTATGCTAGTCTCAAGCACTCAAACGCACGTGGTAAAATTTAGAATAATACAAAAATTTTTGAATACTAAAAAAGTGAAAATTAATCACGCATTCTCTAGCTTGGATGTACTATGCAGCAGTGATCCTTGCTAGTCGCATACACTCCCACTCTATCAGGGCTTACGAGAGGTTTCCCTCTGCGTCAGGGGCCCACCAATCACACGTATTGAAATAAAATTAAGAAATATAATAAACGAAAAATGATCACGCACTCTCTAGCTCGGATGTACTATATAGCATTGATCCTTGCTATTAGGGGATTAGCCCTTCAGTACAACATAAACGCCTTTCCCCCTCCCCCGCTCTAATTTTCGTCACATTTTCCTTATAATTTGTAGCTTCCCTCATATCTTTTCAAAATACTTATTAATTTCCTCAATATTCTCGGAATGCTTAGCATTCTTCTTTCAGTCTAAGGATTAACATTCAGTCCTCCCTCTCTCTCTTTCATACCACAGTTCCTATATGTTTTCATTTCTTTTGTCTTTTTATATTTTCCCAGCTTACTCTTTTTTTCTCTCTTTCGCAAGCATGTCTTACACTTCCTTGTTTATCTTCCTTTGTCTCCATTTTATTTTATGCATTCTACTCCATGGAACTTCTCCTTTTTGATAGCTTTCAATTCACCCTCGTGCCATAGGCCAAGTTTATGAACCACGAAACTCAGAATTCCGTATGCCATCATTAATCTTTGCTTTGCGTTTTTATTCAATTTCTTGGTTATTCTATCCCTCCTTTGTTGCAATTTATAAGTTAAATTTGTGTAACGAATGTTTTTCATAGTTACCATTCCTTCACCAACTTTTGTTTTTTCCGAAATATTCCATTCCATTCCAAAACTCCTGGCTTGTAGGAGGAGGATGAATTAATTACGGATTTGAACTCAAGGACAAAAACACACACCTCTAAGACCTTATGAATAAAAATAATGCGCTGGGGTGTGTGCATTTATGATATTCACTTTAATAAATTGCCTTATGAAATCACAGTTTTCAATTCGCAACCGAGCAAGGGTCGAAGTTTCAAATTACATGTAACAAATTTAATTCTCCAAAGTGTTATGAGGTCAAGACCGTACATTGCTCGAGAAATAAAGTTGGGGATGGAATCGCACATCAATTGCAATACCTCTCTGATGAAGAGCGCGTCGTCCTCATACGACTTGTGAGTGAGAGGAAGTGCTGCGAGGTAGCTTGACGCCGTATCAAAAGAATTCAGTCCCTCAACCAAGAAATGAGTGCAGAAGAGACGGAGAAGTTGACGTACTATGACGTTATTGGAAAGCGTGCCAAGGGGAGAGTTATTGGGATCCCTATTGGTCGAAAAGCGTACGATTTTATTTATGGTTAACATACAAAGGAACGAAATTTCGTTACTAACGCCTTGGAATTGATCTCTCCACTTTCATATTTGTTAATTGGCCATTCAAAGAGTGTTTTATTACCAATGTCCGCTCAATCTTCTACCATTTACTTCTTCACAGTTCCTTGTCTTAAAGCCTTTCGTTGCGTCTCCACGTAACTTGTTTTGGTATTCAATGCAGATCTTTCCATCTTTTGCTTCAGTGATTATCTTCAGGGAATTCAGAAATCAGAAGTCATGATAGGGCATGGGTGGAATATGAGATTCCTTAAACCACTTCCCTAATTAACCTATAGTTTCTGTAAACTGAATATAATTGCCCTTAAATTGTATATACATTTTTATTTATGTGGGTGAATAAACTGATTATTATTGTTTACACTCCTCATTAGTGTCGCTCAGCGTCAGATTACACTAATTAGGCTATTTTACAGCTGGATAACTAGACACATCCCCAAATCACCCCCACATCAAAAAAAGTACATTTTTCTTACCCTTCAGTCATTAATAAGTCACTTGATATGCCTGATGTTCAATTTCTACAAATCCATTGGCCGGATAAAATACGAATTAAATAACAGCCAAATATTCAATTTATTTTCCAGTAATTGATCATGCATTTTAGATGAAACCTAGGCTTACCCACCCGCGTTGAATAGCCTCAGCAGTTATATGATAATGCGTTTATTCTATTATTTAATTCCTTAAACCGATTTTAACGCAAATACGAAGCATTTGAAACTCGGGAACTTCGTTCTTGACTTCTACGCTGCTTTTAACTCATCCGCCCTCAGTTCCATTTTGTTTGTTACTCTTTTCCGCCTCTTTTCTCTCACCCCTTCTAGTCTCCTCTTCCTCTCCTCATCGAAATACACTCCTCCATATCTTTCATTACGTGTATACATATCCACCCGGGACGGGTAATAATGCAAGTGTTGTTACCTACCGTTTGTTTTGCATCGCCAACCGTCAAACGGGCACTCATTTCCCACACGCGTCCCATGCGCCACGATTAAGTTAGCCCTAATTAGTTAGCCAGACATTCGAATAATTGGGGAGGGTTTAAGGTCGATATATTGATCGCATTTCAACCTGAACTCAATAGGGTTATCATGTATCAACTGCTAATCAAAATGTATTGGTGGGGACCGAATTCTTAGTAAAGTTCAAGGGACAATTTTTGATGAGTTATGTCACGATTAAAGTAAATTACGTCATTAAAGTTTTCTATATTTTTAAGGTAAATGTGTACCGATCAACAAATGACGACTCGTCATCAAACGTCGATTGACCAATCAAAACTAATTTCTCCAACAGTGTTTGGGTATATTTGGTGATGCAAAATTGACATACCTATGTTATTTTCGAGTTTTTGCAGGGATATGCACGTTGATATCTGCATAAAATCTTCTTTTCTACCCTCGACTATTCTCATAATTCTATCAAAAATATGGCATCAGAAAGATAATGCCATATATGTGTACTGCATATGAATCATCTTTAGAAAACTCATTGAAAGATGGGAAAGTTAAGACTGAAGGGCTTAGTCGATACGTTCAACATTTTCTATGCAGGGTAAGATGCTTGAATTAGAGTCAACACAGTTTTGAAATGATACGTTTCAGTTGATTTTGGCCACGTTGATATCATTTCGTATCCCTCCCCGTTATAAACGAACTGATCGACATCATGTCTGTAACATGCACCAGAAAAGGCGAATTTGAAAATAAAACTCGAGACGTAAGAACGACATTATTGATCGTTGTGGACAGCTTAGCAATTAGGATCAACAAAATTTTCAACAAAGAGGATACCAGAAGGACGTGGAGGAATATATTGCGAACTTACGGATGCTGCATACTTTTGTGTCTCCCATCCCTTGGACCCTTCAACCTTGTGCCACCAAGCCTCCTTCCCCACTCGTCCCCTCCCAAGTATACTCCAGCCATCTCTTTCATTTTGCCACCCAACCCTCCATCAATTCCCTCCTCTTCGCGGCCACCACCACCACCACTTCCCGCCAGTAGTCCATCGCCCAGACCATACATATAGCGAGCGGATGGGGCGATAGGGAGCGATGCAGGAAGGACATAGAGGCGGGGGAGGTCCGCGGATAGAGTGTTGGGGGGTGGGGTTCGCTCGTTTGGGGTGGCCGCCCCCTCACGACGATATGTGTATCCCACCCCTGCTCCCCATCCCCACCACTCCCGTTCGTTCCCCATCCCTTCATCCCTTCTAACCCTCCCCACCCGCTTTCCACGAGGACACCACGTCCCACCCCCGTTACTACGCACGCTACCCTTCCCTGTACCCCCTTCACCTTTCGCCTCCCCTTCCCCCCCACCGCCACCACCGCCAACCTGCCTGCCTGCCACCACTCCGTTGCCCTCCACACAACCACCTCCCCTTCTGCGCATGAATAATTGATTGGCCGAACGCTTCTGTCACGGGATGGCGGGGGTGGAGCCTAGAGTGGAAAAGAGGACGGGGGTTACTCCGGAGGGGGGAAGGGTGTCTCGTGGAGGGAGGGCATGAGGGGCGAGTGGAGGAGGAGGGGGGGAGAGAAATATGTGGGAGGAACGGGGGTGTGGATGCCTGAAGGGAGGAGAGGAGGGTGGAGGGTGTTAAGGGGGGAAGCCTAGGGTTTTGGGGGTGTGTGGGCAGGGGAGTGGGGGGCGGGGGAGGGATGGGGGGGAAGAAGAGGCGGGTTTGTGTGGATGGGAAGGGGTGCAGGGTTAGGAAGAAGAGATGTGGAAGGGGAGGGAGAGAGAGAGATGGAGAGATGCGTGGCTGATGATGAGGCTGCTGAGTCTGCAGCAGCAATGGCGACAACTCTCCCATCGACCGGAAAAGGGTGTCAAGGTAGCTTAGCGACAGTCTCTCGCTCCTCTTTCGTCACGTGCTGGCCATTGGAAAAAAAATCGTTCAAATCATTCCCGATGTCCTACACTGTCGATAAGACTAATTTCAAGTGTTAATAGGGAGAAAAATCGGTAGCTGTGGCAATGTCTCGGTCGCTTTGTATAGCGGAGCTTTCTGTTTCACTCAGAACATGAATTGTTGTCTCATTTAATCATTTGGTTTGTCAGCAATCCGTTTGGTTCGCTTATCCATAACTAAGATTAGAAAATCCTATTCTTGCCTATAACTCCAGGAAAGGCTGTGGAAGAGATTTTCGTTTCCCGCACAGAAGGCGTTTTTTTTTCAATTCTTGTGGGCACTTCCACCGCTCCAATATCATAATTATCAGGCCCATCCTCGTCCCACTCATTAGTTTATCCTCTTCTTTATTTCAAATTGACATGCCGGCTTACTATATCCATAGAGTTAACTTGTCACTCAGGGTTTCAAAAGATTATACTAGTGCGGCCACGAACGATCGTACTATGTACCACCCTATTACCATGTTATCCACCGCATACGGGTCATTTTTGGCTCTACATGATGCCTTATTCCTAAACGTTGGGGTATTAGTTAACTGATGGCTCTTATAAACAGCAGATGCTTAATGTAAAACAGATATATGATGGTCTTTTGACGAGATAAGAAAATGCAACGTTATGTCTTTAAGTTGCGAAATGAATTAATAGTTTTAGAAAGTATAATATTAATTTTGCTCTTACGGAATTATATTTTATAATTTATTTATCAGTTACAATTTTGATGGGAGAGATACTATACAATTTTATTGTCCTAAAATGGGAGCTGTTCAATTAAGGAATGACTAACATATTTATTAAAATATCGAGGGAAAGACACGCCTGGAATAAGTTGTGAAAATAAACTAAAAAAATGTTTTCATATGCATTCAGAACGTGTTTTCTTTATGCACAATAAAATATTTTTAAATTGCACTTTCAAGGAATTCGGATAATTCTGTCCATGTATTCCTATTTATTCTTTTTTACGTCCAAAGTAAATATTTTTTGAGGGAGTGGCCACATTTTAAAAAACGGTGCATGGAAGAATTTTCACGTCAAGCTTATATCTCAATCATCAAAACCAATGATGCCGCCTGTTGGTTTTGTTAACGTCGGAGTAATTGTTTTTTCCCTATAAAACGATTTCAAAGATTTGAAAGTGAATTATTAACTGTGTTCGACCATAAATCTTGATTTCTCGGGGGGGTTAGGAGAATCACGAAGCCATTAAATCCTGGAAAACGAGTGGCTTTTCGGTGTTGTTACAGCTGTTACTGCATTTGATGCTGAAAATAAAACGGCCGTGTGTACAATAACGGTAGGGATATGCTATCTGTTATGACTGAAATCTAATGCAACTTCAAAACGCTTCGTTCCCCTTAATTCCTGTGGACATTTATTGAACACAGAACATTGAATCAAAAGATTGAAAAATGGATTTATAACTGCATGCAGGACGGACATGATTCCTTTCGATGTCGTGATTCCCGTGAGTCGAAAAAATATTCCATGCGATGAGCTTATTTTGATATACGAGACGTATGAGATTATTTTTTTTTAAATTGACTCCTCCTGTTATTGGCTCTTCTATTATTATTTAAAGGGAATTGTTACAACAAGATGACAGTTTTAAAAAGTGGTAAGATACATTAAATATACATTTCTGTATAAAACTACACATTCAATTTATATTTTACGTACATTTCATTTATACATATAATGTCACACATTTACATGCAATTAAAATATCAATTTTTGCATACTTTATTAAATGTATTCATATTTCTTGGGAAGAACTGGAATAGTTCTACGGGTAGACTTCCAGTCAATGATTGTTTTGTTGAGAAATGAAACTTTTTTGTACAGTTTTTGAAACAGTTGTTTGCGTCCGGCATTTCTACTTGTGCTTATATTTTCTCCTTGTGCTTTCTCCCTGTAAAGTTAAGATTTCCCACGGCCTTCATTAATTCTACCACCCAAGCTTTTTCTCCTTTAAATATGTGGAGCATTCCACATACTTAAGGGAGACATTAAAATATTCGATTGGATCTGCATATTTTTCTCCTGATTTATAAAGATTTCTAGCCCAGTATTTATAACATTTCCGTCACACTCGCCGTCCTCCTGTAATTCCCCAATGCATATCTGGCAGCCTTCCTCTGTATCTTATCCAGTTTGCAATTCGCTCTTCTTCATATGGATCCCATACTTGTGATGTGTACTCCATAGTCGGTCTTATCAGATTCTTATACGCATTACCCTTAGTTGCACTATTGCTCCCTTTGAGGTTTCTCATCACCCAATTTTCTTGTATTGCACTAGTCATAATATGAAATATCACCTTTTTAATGGAATATGAATTAGATACTAAACTTTCGTATTTTTTGTAAATAACTGCAGACAATTACTTTTGAATTTAGTAAATGATGTAAATGAAGAATTTATAATTATATTCTGTCATCAATCCTATAATTTGTTTACTTTATTACGTTGTCTTTGGCTGTTATTTTATTTGGTATCATTTCAGTGGAGGTGAAAATCACATATTCATTTATTTTCCGAACACACTACCTATGTTTTTTTCCCATCGGTCTTTTTTTGTAAAAAATTAAAATTATTAAGAGTATTTTCCTCATATCCAAAAATACACAAAAATGATTTTACTTGCATTGAAATCTGTAAAATGTCTAATTAGGGACGTGATGAATATATTTTTTTTTACGTAAAGCTCGATAGGATTATGCGAGCTTTTATGTATGTAACGCTGAAAGTTTGGGTGCTTTTCCCGTTATGATTGACTTGTGACATTAATATGCATTTTTCGGCAGTGTTATTTGGCAGGTTTTGGGTGGACACAGACCGCACACTGCTGCATTCCTAAACAACGCCTAACAAAGACAAAACCTGGCAAATTGCGATTAACTTATTCATTTCCGCATAATATGGATATTATTATTATTATCAGTAATCTACTGACTGGTTAAGGTAGATTTTGGAGGGACACAAACTGCCCAGCTGTGAAACGGTACAGCGACAATTTCCTTTCCTCTCGTAACGAAACACAACCTAACACCCAACAGTACGATAAGCCTATCTTCAAGTCCTCATAATTCCTTCCTCCTATAATTTCGCTCAACATAACTATCCAATTCATGTCTGATGATACCCTTTCTGGTTTGCCTAACATTCTACCCCATATCACTATCTTCAACATCCATCAATTAAAATGCTTTGCATCCATATTTTCTGCCTCCTTTGGATTTCTCCCTAATAACTAATCCCCTCTGCTCCCCCACCATGCCTACCATTTCCTCATACGTTTTCCTTTCAGTCCACTTCAACTTTTCATTCTGCCTCAGGCTCACATTTCAAAATCCTCCAATCTATGCCTATAGTACTGCTTCAATGACCACTCCAATTTCCTGGCCGTAAAAAACCACGCTCCAAATATCTTTTGACTTGCCTTTTCTTAAAATCGTTCATCAAAGTCCCTGTCATTTGTTCCTTCTTCCTTGTGGAAGCTTCTTTGTCTAACATAATTCTTCTCCTTATGTCTCCGCTAATTTGTCCTTTGGATCCGAAACACTTCTGAGTTGGGCAAAAGAGCAGGAACAAATATCATTGCTCCAGCAAGCAGAGTCCAGATGGTCATCAGGACGCACAACCCCACACAACGTCAAGGGTATGTATACAAACATACTTGTATACATATACTCGTGCATCATCGTATAGATATACATACGAGGTGTGTACGAAAGATATCCGACAGGCGTTTTTAATTATTTTTTTATTGTGAGGGTGTTGTACGCCACGAATTTGATCCAAGAGGTCAGACGATCAACATAGAATATTACGTAGAAGTTCTGAAAAGATTGCGTGATGCCGTGAGAAGAAAACGACCGTGTCTCTGGTCAAGCAGTGACTGACTTCTTCACCATGATAACCCGGCAGCTCATCCATCAAACCTTGTGCAGCAATTTTTGACGAAACACGAGATTGTGTAGCTGCCACCCTCCGTACAGTGAGTGTGTGTGTGTGTGTGTGTGTGTGTGTGTGTATATATATATATATATATATATATATATACACGCACACACACATATATACACACACATACACATGTGTGTGTGTATGGGCTGACAATTATAGTGCAACTTTCTCTGTGTCAGGCGGAAATCTTCAGCTCTATATTCATTTGCCACCATTAGCATTTCTCTTATTGCGGACCATTAAAATTTGCCACCTCTACGCAACTATTAAGCCTTCAATATATTCCCATCTCACCCTAATTATCCATCTATTATTAGCGACGGTAATGACTGCAGTTGTCAGTAGACTCTCACGATAATTACTGGAACCGTGTGGAGATTCATTAATGAAAAGTACGGTGCTATCAGATATTCCGTTCTCCAATTTTTACGGAAACTCCTCGTATCGAAGTCAACGCGACGCATCTTCGCCAGGTGTGGAAATTTTCGAATGTCCCAGATGCATTATGGAGGTGTGAGACGGTTGAGAGAAGGTCAAGTCCGGAGGGTTGAAATATTGGTGCTCGTCATTAGGGGGAAAGGAGGATGATGGAGTGAGGAGGGAGGCTTCGAGGGTTGGAATCCGTGGGTTTCCCGCAAACGTGGGAATATGTGTGTGAGAAAATCTGGACTTTGGTGAGGGATAGGGAATTAGGAAACTTCGAAATTTTTGGGACGTGATTGAAGAATTGAGAATGAGAGAGAAAAGGATATTCTTTTGATTTATTTAAAGAAAGCCCTTTGAAATGTGGTGGGATTTTGGAATTTCATCCTTAAATATAGTGAATCTAAAAGGCTCCAAATTGTTACAGACAATACAGTAACTTACGTAGTTGAATTTCCATTCATCGTGAACTATTTAGCATTAATAGAGCTTATATATATATATATATATATATATATATATATATATATATATATATATATATATATATATATATTTCTTAGTCTCATCGTTTGTATTTTTGTTCGATCTTGTTTTATTTCCCCGTTACAATTACGTTTCACTTATGATGAATATATTGTTACTTATCTACAGATCTGGAAATCTTGATGATGTAAATATATTAAGAGAAAAGATAATGGCGAGGCATGGCAGACACGTGGGTGGGTGAGGCATAACAGACAGGTCAACACATATTACATGACGTTGCAAAGTTCAAAAAGTACTTTCGCGTGACATAAACACATTTAGTTCGTTTGTATTGCCTACATCTGCTACAATATTAACCTCTCGTAATGCCGGCCAAAATAAATAATATTTTTCTTCCCCTTTTTTCTTCAACCTAGTGTTCTACATTCTATCATAGCATTCAAAATTACGCTACCTCTCAATATTAATGCTCCAAGACTTAACCCATATTTTTGCTCACTTCGATTTTCTCCATGAAAATCCTTCTTGCCTGATAACATATCTAGCACTTTTTTTTATCATATCCGACTTATTTGATCCATCTTATTACAATGATAATCCTTTAATCTGTGCTCATCCAAGTTTCTCAAAGACCAGTTTTTGGTTCGCAATAATGTTAAATTCCTTAGGTATCATAGTGTATTTACTGATCATCTCTTGACGTCCTCCCACTATACAGTATGAACCCTCAAATCTGTTTTTCAATTTGCTACTTTCGCTCACATCTTTAATAATTTTTTTATCTTAAAATTTTCTCCTATTGCCCTTAAAAGTGTTCATTTTGATATAAGGGGTTTCTGGCTATAAAAAAGATCCCACCGCCTCAAATTAATGTCAGATACATTATGTTATAATTTTTGAATTTAATTAAATACTCGTGTCGTGTAGTAAAGCAATGGAATGCAACTGTTTTCAAACATTTTTACCCTCCAAAAAATATGGTTGTGTTCATGTATTATATTTAGTTCACTTTGGGAAGTTAACATATCTACATCTATACAAGCCGTCGTAAGAGCTTGTGGCAGGGGTTTATAGAATACCAACAGTACACTGGTGTGAAATTGCATGCAATACCAATATATACTTCCTAAGGCTCGTACACAAAGACGTAGTATATATTCAGAAAAAAACATTTTAACTTAAACGCATGTGAATACATATACCAGCAACTAATATATATATATATACACGAGGGTCATCCGGAAAGTAGTACCCGTTCGTGCCGCATGAAGTGCTGACGACGCGAGTAGCCGCTGGACGAGGTCAGATAGCTTCAGTGGCTTGTCTGCCTTCTCTGAGCCAAGTTGCGTGACGCTAGCATGTTGTGTTTCTGTGATTGTTTACAATGTTTAAAAAAATTGAGAACGCCGCCAGTTGTGAAGTGAGGGCAGTGATTAAATTCCTCAATGCAAGAAACGTTCGCCCATGTGATATTCATCGCCAATTAAAGGAGGTGTATGGAGACAATGTAATGGACGAGTCGTCTGTTCGGCGGTGGTGTCGCAACTTCAACATGGGGAGGGGGAACACACACGACGATGAGCGTTCGGAGAGACCGTCTGTCATTACAGACCAACTGGTGAGCTCAGTTGACGAATTCGTGAGGAACGATCGGCGCGTCACAATTGATGACATCTGTGAGCATTTTCCCAATGTTTCTCGAACAATTGTTCATGAAATTGTTAAACACCATCTGCATTATGCAAAAATTTGTGCAAGATGGGTCCCTCGCGTATCTCAATGAGCTGGCGGCGAAGGACTATGCAGCAGGAATACAGAAACTTGTCACACGTTATGACAAATGCCTTAATTTGCTTGGAGATTATGTTGAGAAGTAGTTTAAAGTATCCTCTTTCAAATAAAATTTTTTATGTTTGTTAATATTTACTTTTGTCTTTAATTCACGAACGGGTACTACTTTCCGGATGACCCTCGTACATTGGAACATGCACCAGATGTCTACGCAAAGACTAATCCTGTTTCTGATTGTAGCAACATTTACATCGATTTTTTACACCAAAAATATCAAGAAACTTATTTAAATAAGTGATTTATATGAATGGAAAATTTTCCAGGATAATTCTGCGGAGAAAAAATTATGTAAACTTCAGGTAAATTCTCAATAAAAAAAACGCAAAATTACAACTATTTAATATTTTAGAGCGTTTCCTTTTGGAAATTCATTTTGCCAGAATAATGAAAGGAGAACATGGTATAAACTATAAATATATTTAATTATTTATCTGATCATTAAAGTAAGTACTGTGTATATTAATTGTCATGCAGATAGCTGATGTGGTATACTGTCTATTAAATTATTAAACTACATAAAATTGTGAGGCAAAATAAATTTCTGTTAAACATGGGAGTGACTTCACATAATTACCGCCAAGGAAATTTCTAATGTTGGAAACTTGTTATGAACTTGATAAAGCAAATAGAAAATAAACATTAACATCAAAGTTATGACGAATCTGATGCGTACTCAGAAACACAAAATTACAATGATGAATACATGATGATACCAAAGTAGTTCATAATATATGGTGGATATCGCAAGTGAGACGTCTCGGAGGAGAAACTTACCTATGGTGATTTTATCCTAATTGTTAATAGAGAGTTATGTGCGCGTATCGAGTTTTGTGGACCCATGCTTAGTTTATAATCACTCCTGCCCTGCACACTATCGGTGGCAGGCAGTAACCATGTAGGCAGAAGCTGATGGTGCCCAGTGGCGTCAGCCGTTACCGAACCGTCCCTCCGGACAGTACCTCAGAGATCTATCCAAGTACTGCGTCCCGGAATTTAGAAATTATTTCGAAATTAATGAGTGCATATGAGGTCTTAGAAACACTGAAAACTCTATCCAACAATTTTCTCTCCAGGACATGGAATCAAAGCCACCAGCATTGAAAATTTTATACTATTGCGGTTGACGATGTAAATAAATTTGTAGAAATAAAAACTCGAGAACAAGGATAGTCTCTCGATAGTCTTGAAACTTCAAAAATGAAAAAAATAAACTTCATCCAAGAAGCTTTTTACATCAATAATATAATTGTGTATTCAAGTTTTGGAAATACTTGGAACCATTTAGAAAATCCTAATCTTTGTATTTTGATTGACAATGAGCGATGGGAAACTGCTATAGATGGGATAATGTTAGGAAATCCAGGTAGGTGGAGGAAGAGAATAGTTGGGGTGAGGATTCTAAGGGGTGGCAAAAAGTATTCGGAATTAAAGGGTTTGTTTAGGATGTCATTGCTTAATTTAAGGTAAAGCTTAGCATTATATCCGCGGGTAGTCAGTGTGCCCGGCCGAAACATACCTCAAGCAAGCAATGTATAATCTTATATATAAATATATGTATATATATAAATAAATAAATATATTATATATATATATATATATATATATTTGCACATAGGATAGAGGTGGATATCTGGGGATGCTGCTTTGCTCGTTCATCTTGCCCAGTTATCCCCGGGCCATACCTCGGATTCCGCGCAACAATTCTCTTACGCACACATACGCACCCTTTTCCTACTCCCTCCGAATCAAAGAGGGTGGGTCATTTTTGACGGGGCGGAGAGGGAAGGGTTGGGCATGAGGAGAAAGGGGGATGTACGTTTTCAATTGGGAGTACGGGGGAGAGAAATGGGAGATGACATGTGCGGAGGGGGGGGGTAAGAGAAGTCATGAGAATGGATGGGGGAAGGGGAGTGGTATGTACGTCCGGGGTCTCCGCTCGCGTGTCACAAGTGCGTGGAAAATCTCCGGCGCTTTCACACCGGAGCGTGCACCAATTTGCATCCCGCTCGATTCCATCCGTATCTCGCGCCGGATAACTTCGTTTTCCTGCACTCTCCCTCTCTTTCTCTCTCTTTCCCTGCACACCCTTAGGAGGGAGTTTTATTAGAGGGGGAAGAGAGTGGAGAAGGGAAGTTAGGCGTATGTACCAGAGGCGGGTTGTTTCATGTTGAGGGTCGGTGATGGACAAGAATTGGATGAGGGTGAATTGGTTCGGCGTGAATGGAATCGCCGGCGCGGGGCAGAGTGGGCTGGCGAGAACACAGAAAGGTTTATTCAAAAAGTTCCCATCTCCCTATTTATAACTGTTCTAAAGGTCAAAATTAGCGATGGAGTTTGCCATTGGCTCCGATGTTTATTCAGCGTTAAGCTAGTTGATATATCCATCCACTTCCCTTTACACTTCTCGTGAGAAATTGAAATATGTAGCATTTTCGAGCTCGTACGTCCTGGAGCGACCCGAGGTATTTAGTTTTATATATAGTTGTGCGGCACATAAACTAAAAGGAAATTATACCTTATTCACTTTTCTATTTACTGATTGGTGTAAAGTAGTTTAATTTTTGCAACACTCCCAATGAGCGGGGTTAGGTGATCATTCTCGTAAATGATTTTTTTGGGCGATTATTCAAAAGCCTTTCAATGCAAACTTCCAAAAACCTTCGTTCTTTTCACGATGAAATAAGTAATGAAGCAGAAATTTAGGATCATAAGTCGTTGTCAGCTCATATTTTTAATGAAATATGTAAGGAAATAAGGACCCGGGGTTCTATTCACCTAATTGTATGAACACCATTGCTCTAAAATCTGGAAGTTTTATGAAGTAATTTTAGTAATCTGCTAGGCGAACAAATTACATCACATAACCGTGCAATGTTACAAAAATGTACGGATGTACGAGGAGAAGGAGAAAATTAAATTGATCTATTTAGGTTTGAAACTGGATATATTCATTTTAAACTACCTGATTCCTTGTTTTCTTCGGAGGTTATTCTGAAAAAGGCTTCGCCATTTAATTCATATTAAACAAATCGGTCTAAGAAATCGGGAAACCAAGAAAAATCAGGAAAATAAATTATTCAAAAATTCAGGTTAATTAAATGCTGTAGTCTAACAATATTGAAAATTTCGGACAAAATTCTTAAAAAAATACATTATTGGTGTCGTGATTCCATAAGAAAAACAGGTTAAATAGTTTAGAAAACGTGAATCTGCATTCAACATGTATAAAATTAAATTTTAGTTAATTTCCATTGTATCATCCTAATGTACAAAAACTTTTGATATTGACTGCCATATTTGTGCTACAGTAATCGAAGAGCGAAAATAATCGTCAATTTTCGTTCAACTCTTTCACTTTCTTGAAATGCCATTTGGAAAACTTCTGATGCTGAATAGAAAACCTGAGGAAAATTCAGAAATACAGCAACCATGACAATGGCTTATGGTCCGGCTCCGTGCATATCTCGAGTTAATGAAAGCGTACTCGTGCGTGGGACTCTTCCTCCGAGTGAGTGAGACTCAGTCGTTGAGACACCTCATTATTGAATCGCACGTTGATCAGGTTGACCGCCTTGCCATTGTCGCGGAATCGACGACCACCGTAATCCGTCAGCTGTTCACGCACTTTCTCTCTCTCCCGACTTCTGTCTCCCTCTCGAAAAGTTATGGGATCGTGGACGCCTAGGATTTCTTTTATTTCTCTAACCCCTCGCCTCCCTCCGACCCACTCTTCACAAACTTTCTTTCGCCGAATTCGTTCCCAACCGATGCGCCTCCAGCTTTTCTCGATTTTGCCGGAGAGGGGCGCTCCGAGCTCTCTTTGGCTCTCCCTTCCCTTCCGACTCTTCTGATTAACAGAGCGCGTGGGAGGTCGAGGAGGGAAATGGGTGTGGGATAGAGTTCGAGAGGGCGGAAAAGGAGAGGGAGGGAGAGGGAGCGAGAGGATAATATCCGGAGTCAAGGCACGGACTTTGTTATTTTCCGTTTCTCACCACTCTCCCCCCCTCGACTTTTGCCAGAAGTCTCCCCTTCCCGCTCCCTTTGACTCCACTCCCCCCCCATCTCTCTCTCTGCCCGCCATTTTTTTTAATCCGTGTAATTGAGCGAGACCGGTCGTTGTCTCAACGGATGAAAAGAGGGAGAGGGAGGGATTCATAGTGTGGGGAAGGGTTTAGATAGGTAGGTATGAAGGGGAGGATGGAGGGTCAAGCAGCAGAAGCCCCTCCTCCCCCACCCTACCCTCTCGCCTCTCTCTCTCCCCCACCCTCCCGAGTATATTCCATGCGAGCGACGTCCACGCCGAGGTGCCCGGAATCGTCGTGGTCCCTTCCCGCCGTGTGTGCAACCTTTTTCTCTCCCTCGCCTCTTCCTCCCCCCTCTGATACCCACTCCCACACCACTCTCCCCAATTCCAACCCCTTTCCCCCTCCTCCTCCTCTCCCGGTTGGTCGGTGGTGTCCCACTGCCCTTTCCAGAAGAGGAGGTCGAGGGAGTGGGAGGGCGAGTGGAGGACTCTCAAACATTCATGAAGTGCCTCTCGGAGAGAGTCCAATCGGAAACGTCTAATTTCGCGCCCCCTTGCCTCATGCCTCCCTCTCACCCCCTTCCCCATCCCCCACTCTCCTTGGGTTCGGAGTGGGTGGGGGTTGAAGGAGGAGGGTTTGTTCCCCCCTTCCCCACTCATCCCCGGGCACTAAATTCTTTTGCTCCCCCCATCCCCCCCGTGTGCATGTGATACCCTCTTCCCCTCCTCCTCTCCCTTACAACATCGTTCTCTCCTCACCAACCCCTTTGCTGGAGAAACAGCCGATTACCTACTTGATATCGAGAATAATGTGCGACGGAAGGGATGGGAAAGTAATAGTTGCAGTAATCGGGTCTTTTTGCGGAGAGAGTTGAACCGACGGCTTAGGTTATACGTACCCTGCGATGAAAAAGATATGGAAAAGACGTTAAAGCATGGCATTAATGCACGCGTCAGAGTTCAAATCCCGGACCTTTAGTGCAGCAATATCTGTTTCTGAGGTGTGCTAGTGTGTCTGGTTCTCTATCAATTGATTGATTGAAGGATCACTGAAACTATTACTCGATGAAAAAATTACTGTCGATAGTTAGTCTGTGAAGGGTATGTTAACATTTAATAAAATGGGATATTTTCCCGTTCTCCTAATCTAATATACCATCCTCTAACTACTTTACAAAAACCTACTCTTATAACTATTATCCATGCAAGCTAATTTACTGACTAAACTGGGCAAGGTGGGTCTGTGAGATTTGTTGTGTTCACTACTTTGATTTATTGAAATTTATAATTACGACATTATTTTAACATATAATTCGCCGTCATCGCTTACAAACGTGATAAAATACAAATATTTACCTTCTCGTTGAATGATTAACCTTTGCATGATTTCGCAATACATTAATTTCAGTGCACGATAGATGCCGGTCCGATATGAATCCGGATCAAAGTTCGGCAGTGATTTTTTTGTAAAAGTATATAAAGTTTACTCATTCAGTGCTCATCATGAATTTTTACAAATTTGATCATGAAATCATTGAATATTTGCATGTTTTAAATAGAAAATCCGGGTACAAAAGCATGTGAAGTTACATGGGTCAAATGCACAATATTTAGTTGTATTTCCATTTAAGGAAAAACAATTTTTCTGTTTTATTCATTAGACACACGCCTATATGGCATTACTGACAGAATTGTTTTTACAGCCATATTTTTAGCTATGGATGGCGTAAATTCTTTTTATCACTCGCATTTTATTAGATAATCCTGTTTTTAAATCGTCATAAGAAATATTAATTGCTACTTGGGTTGGGGTAAGAAGTGATATGGGGATGGATCGTGATTGAAGTTTTGGTTTTATTAGATTCTTCAAGGAAAATAATAAAAACATGCCTTCTGTTATGATTTCTATCATTTCAACCTGAAACAATTGTGCAATATACAAATAATGCAGCAACTCCGCCAAAAGGTGCCGTACATCTATTTTCCATGTTCTAAAGGCCAGCGACATACATGTATTTTCCTCTTACTCATATACCGATTAATCTAGGGAGTCAACTCCTTCCTTAGTTTCGTTGTGGTAGATAATTTCTTGTTTACCATTTTCAGTGGTTGATTCTGAATTGCGCATTGTTGAATTAAGTATTACATCTTCATTTTTTAGGAACAAAGGGGACTAATATTGATTTTTTCTAAAACCAAAAATTGAAGGGCCCTTATGTCTACATTAGTTTTATTAGGAAAAAAGTAAGTGTAATGCATTTTTTCCGTTTATTTCCGTTCATATAGGCGCATTCATATGAAAATAGAATTTTTGTCAATTGCAAATAGTATGTAATTTTCACTAGTGATATTGCAATTACTGCCTTACAGTAAAACCTTTCCTCAAAGATATTCATAATTAGAGTAACTAGATTTCAAGTGGTCAGCAGTTAGCAAAAGTCCCAAGAAATCGTAGAACTACTGCCTACCCCGTGACTAACATTGATTTCTATCTTTCTGATAAGAAATTCCACGAACTCATCCAATCTAGACATTACTAGTGTTTGCTATAACAGAAACTATGGAATCATGAATGAAGAGAAGAAAGAAATCCGCTGGGCTCCTAATTCGTTCTCCCGAGGGAATTAAGACCCTACCCAAGGGTTCTTTGATGATATTACTTGCACGAATATTGAAGGTCAGGCGCGGGGAGTAACGGATGACCAAGCTAAGCCATCCTTACTCATGTATGCATTCTCGGCCGGCAGAGAGCCTCTGATCCATTTTGGATACCAGTTTCTCCCGATACCATGCTTTCAAGGTCCTTCTTAGATTTAATTAATCCATTGTTAATTTCAAACTCATCATCGTCTTCTCCATTAAAAGAATTTCCCAAAAATTTCTTTAGTTTAATTTCGTCAAGGCTTGTGCTTGGCCTTCTGTTGTGGAAACCAGGGATCATATCTGAAATAAGCATCATTCCTATTTGTTTGTGAAAAGATAATTTATTAATTTACCGACAGAAAATTATAATATTGCCTTGAACTGCATACACCGCCACAAAATAAATAGGAAAAACCGAGAACACCATTACTTTACATATAATTTTGCATTACTTTCCACTTTTCATTGCTGTAAGTTAACATTGGATATGTAATAAATTTGGAGTTATAAGCTAGCAGAAATGAAAAGGGAAAAATGATTGCTAAAAGTTGAACACATATATATGCTTACCACGATAAATAAAACTTAAGTAAAGGTTTATGTGTTAATCGTAACCCTATTAGAAATCCGATTGGGAAATCCTTCGAGCGATGAAATCAATGGAACATTGTCAAAAAGTCCTAATATCAGAACCCCTTTTGCTGCAGGCGGATGTGGTAGAGAAATCACATGAAAACATTATAAAACGAGCATGAGGTTTATTTATTAATGTAAAGAAAACTATGATTTACTTTGAAATTTAGAACTCAGTAAGGTTACTAAGAAAAGGGATCCGTTGGATATTACAAGAGTAGAGAGGTTCTCTGAATCACCATCGTATGTCAGCGCCAGCGCAACGAGTTTCCCGCGTAGTAATAGGTAATACTTTATAATTAAACACGTAACGCGTCAGTGCTCTGGGAAGAGATCTGTGGCGCAGACGCCTCTCTGCTTTTGTTCCCGTGTAGTGATTTGTGAAGATGGTCAACATTGAGATTCGAGAAGGGATTAAAGACGAGTATATCATGAGTCATTAGATTCCATTGCCCATATTTATTACAAAATAAGTAAAATATTTCATTCTGAAATTGTACAATGCACGCAATGTTTTAGAATAGACCCTTTATAAAAAATACATTATAGGCAATGGAATAAAATTGGGGAAAGTTGCAATTTAAATGAAATGAGAGATTGAAAAGAATTGTGAAGCGGTAAGTCTCAAAGAAACATGTTGCCCGGATGAAGGGTAATACTGCACTCAATTATCATTAAATTTGGTTGATCTGCCAATTGGGGATAGGATTTTGGACGGTTCCTAAAATATAACAAGCATCTCCGTGGACTTCTAAGTTGTTTCCGCATAGTCATAACGCCTTTAGCCGTATTCCTTATTCTTCTCATTTCATCTAATTCGTGTCAATTGTAAGTCTTTTTGTCTTCTTCAGTTTTTTACGTTTATTTCACATTTCATCGTCATTTACAATCTTAAACATCCTATTCCTTTCGGAATAATCTTTTATCTATTTTATAGTTTTTTAAAATTCAAAAACGCATCTAAAATGTCTTTGTTTGCCTACGTCTCTATCCTTACCTTGATGCACATGCAATAACAATTAGCAAACCGGCATACACTCACGTTGAGGTTTCCAAGTAATCGTTGATGATAATAGAAACGCATGTAAACGACAAATCGGCCCGCACTTTTGTAATTATTTCATTCCCGTATAGACAAATCAGTGAATATGATACATTTAGGTGTGTTTATTTATATAAAAAAAAGATTATAGGAACTTGATGCCTCTTGGACAAAAAAGAACTGTAAGTAGTAAGTCCTGGGAAAGAGATAAGTTCGATCAACTCCAGGTTCCTTTTATCACCCATATCTTTTCCCCGACGAGGATAATACGCATTGCTCTGAAAGAAATTTATGATAATTGCCTGGTATAGTATCTGTGATATTAATAACTTAGGGGACAGGCCCTTATTTAGGTGAAAAAGTCGCTAGAGCAGCTTAGAGGGCGCAATTTATAGGCACATGGATGGAAAAATAGGGATAAAAAAGTGAAGAAAGCACCTTCTATTTCCATCGTTAGAATTCATGTATCCAATAAAAATTGGTTAAAGAACTTGATAAAACGGACTATTGTCGCCCGGTTAGCGAGAAAGAGCAATAAGAATAATGGGAATGGGTTTAATTAGATGCATGAACTCTTCCTTTCATTCTTTATGGTTTATTTCTAAAAACCATGTGTTTCATGTCGATACGAATAACTTATTGATTTGGCAGATAAATGCATCTTATTTTCTCCATATTTCTTAAAAAACTCTTTTAAAAATGACCAGCTCATCTTAATCCTCTTTTGGCAAAGCCTTAGGTTGGAATCATGCATCAATGCAATCTTTACTTTTTCCTACGTTTTTCTCATAGTTTCAGTTATTTTTTATTCTCTTATTAAATATATCTCTCGTTCTTTCCAATTTTCATATGCTTGATTCCCGGCTCATTTTCACTCAAATTATGCCCCAAATATGTGGTCTTTTTCCTCTGCTGATTTAGACTCTTCTATTACGATATTTTCATTTTGGTTTCCTACTTCTTGATGATCTCATGAATTTTCCAAGTGATTTATTGTCATAACAGGCTTTTCAAATTGATCTTTCTATTCTGTTAACCATGACGGCAGCTCAATGGTTGACGATGCTAAATGTAATTATTGTTTGCGCTCCGGTCCGCCACTAAACGCGCACGCCAACTTTACGACACACGGGAGCTTGGCATCGGCGTAAGAAATGATGTATGATTTTATTTCCTTTGAATAATCCATTAGGATCCAAATAATTGTTGGTGTGCCTCCAATCCAAAGGAGCTATGTTTTAAATCTGCTTTTACCAAACTGATACTTAAGTTGGATCGAGCCTCGCGTTTTTCACGTACTTAATCATGATATACTCCTTTGATCCTACTCCACGTCAAAAACAAGGTGCGTTGGTTGGTAGGCTTCAATTGAATACACGGTTGGCGTTTGAAGAGTTCCTGAAGGGAAAACGAACCGGAAGGGTTCTATAGCTGTAGAGGGCATTGATTTAGGGTGGAAAGACGGAAGGCGGAGGACGGAAGGAGGTGGGGAGAGGTTGAGGGGGGAAGCGGCAGTTAGCAAGGGGCGCATTTGTGTGTGTGCGTTATAAATAATAACTGTGGTCGGGAAGTCGGTTAGCTTACAGACGAGGACCAGACAACCAGTTTTTTCTGCACTAAATTAAGACCTCTTGCAGGCATTCGAATCTCCAAGCCTCCTTAAAGCGACTAAATAACTTCTGAAAATATTAAGACACTGATGAAAGATTTATTTTCCAAAGTAATCATTGCCTAATTATTTCCTCGAAAGAAAGTATTTTCTTCAGTGGTAACTCAGATTTATTGCATAAAAAATTGGTGAAATATATCAATAGTTTTTTTGGTTACAATATTTGTATTTTTTATGTTTGATGGATGGATGGATGGACCAATGTTTCCTATTTTGAATGGAGCTCTGACATTTCATTAATATGGGAAATAATCGAAAATTTAAAACAGGTAATCGACCCTTATAAGGTTCATGTTTTGGCAAATTTACCTCCAAAATGCGTGAAAATGATGGCGCCAGATTTCACAATTGCACATATTTAATGATTTTATACCCGTATAGAAAAATCAGTGAATATGATGCAACTATGCGTGTTTATTTATATAAAAAAACAAGATAATTGAAACTTGATGCCTCTTGGACACAAAAGAGTTGTAAGCAGTAAGCCCTGGGAAAGAGATAAATTACTCCAGGTTCCTTTCCATCATTTTCCCCGACGATCACTCATATTTTTTCTTCCCGACGAGGCTACTCCGTGTCCCTCTAAATGAAATTTATAATGACTGCCTGGTCTAGTATATGTGATAATAATAGGTTAAAATTACCTTTGTCAACTGACTTTTCGAGGACTATAAACCATAAAATTCAAGGTAAACTGCAGAGTTAGAAGATGAATATAGAGTTGAATGAAGACTTGGTTGGAGGAAAATCGAAGGCAAAAGGATTTTAAGAGAGAGGAAAAAGAAGATTTAGATAGTCAATCAAACTGACGAATAAGGAAATTCTCAGTTCTAGATGAGTTTTGTGAGGATTAGAAAAAACATGGTGGAAAACTAGACTGATTTTACTTAAACTTCAAAAAGATATAAGCCAGTGTTTTGGCCCCTAAAAGTCACATATTGAGGGCCATTATACATCCTTCAGAGAATATAAGAGAACTTCTAGAATCCTGCTAATTTTGTACCATAACTTTGAGCAGTGTGTATGTAAAATTATATTTTTAATGTTTGACCAAAGATTCCAAGGCCAGCTCCAAGGCGGTAAAAGAATAATACATTTATTACTGAATCAATACCTAGAAGTAAACAGTCGCTAAAGACCGACCAAAACTTAACTTTAAACAGTTCGGTAGAGTATATTTTGAATGAATTTGGAATTAACCAATCTGAATGATTTCATCTCCAATTGATGACACCTCTCGCGTTTATGTGCACATTTTCTCTTCAGACAAAAACATGTTTAATTGGACATGCCATGATAATAGTTCTCAATAAGATAAGATTGTATGTATGGAAGAGGAAAGATATTTCCTTGCCATGTCAATCTAAGGCAAAATATATACATCTTAGATAATCCTTCTCCAACATTATTTACCATTCCTCAACCCTTCACAATGAGGTTGCACCTGCTACCATAAATATTTGGGTTTCTCGCAGAGTTGGAGATATTGTAATATTTACTAAAGGCAAATAAAAAATATTCTACATTCGATTGGCCATTAGTTATGTTTAAATTTTATTTCAGGACTAAGAAATGATAAGAACGCGCATGAATTCCTACATTAATTCATTACGTGTTGCATTCAATTAGGTCGTGAACATAAGGTTAAACACATACGCTGAAAAAAGGAATAATGATTACTGCATTGAATTTATACCATTCTGAGGTTTTGTTTATGATCATCGTGGTCTCTCGCAGGTGAACAAGTTTGATGATGCCATAACAGAGTAAATTGATGTAAATAATAACCGTCATGTATTGAGGTAGTCAGCATTAAAATGTAAACTTTTAAACCATCTTATTGTCCTCTTTGTTTTTACGAGAAACTTTTCATCTCATCCATTGCACTACTAGTATTATGGTCTGGGTGTCACTTTGTACCTTACGGACAATTTTTTTCCATTACCACGTGTATGTTAGTAAGACCTAAGTTATAATGACCGCTCAAGCTTTCGTACCTCGTCGCAATTCGGGAGCGGAAAAAGTTCAGTCAGATGAATCCATTTGCTCTAAATATAGATCCTCAAAATGTGCTTCCCTTTATTGACCAACAGTCATTATGAACGGACCCCGGTAAGCGAAATGCACTGCAAAATCTCCCCGTCCGTGTTCACTTCATCCTATCCTGTATCCTTCCTCCGAGAGGTTTTGAAAATATGCGCATTACTCCCTTGAATCCCCCGTCCCTTCGTTGATGGCGATAAAATGATTGAACTTCGATTTGAGGATGGATGGAAATTGGATCGTCGGGGATTTGGAGATGGAAATGGAATCGTCGGAGAAATCGCGAAAGTGTTGTCTTTTCCTTGGCAACCAACGTTTGTCGAATGGAATTGGGAATGAAGGAGTGGGGGTGTGGGTTCGGGTGGAGTGGGGCATGGGGCGGAGGAAAGGGGGCATGAGACAACCGGAGAGTGCGGAGGTCTGGGGATGTACGATGGGAGGAACCAGGGGGGGAGGGGAAAGGAAGGGGGGGGAATAAAGGAGAATCGCTGCAACCACTGTTGCCCCGGTTACGAAAGCGTGTGCAGTATTGTTTCAATAATTCATGGGGGAGACAAGGGGGAGAGGAAAGAAAATAAAAAGTTTTACGAATCTAGTACGCCTCGCGTTGGTCATTTGTTTCCGGTGGAATTTATGTTTTGGGGTTTTATTGAGGAACACCAGTAATCTTTTATGCACATACCTTCCTACAGTCGGAGCATAGGCACAAGATAATTTAAAAGTGAACCTTTATTTTAACCTTTTTGGGGAAAATCTCTCTTTACCCCCTGAAGTACCTTTTAGATACTACCAAAAGAAGCTCGAGGGGGATGCACTGAGTAAAAAAATGAGTCATTTACATCGGTCTATTTTTCCTCATATTTTACATGCCTCGAAATGGAGGAATACTTGGGGGAAATATCCAGGAACACAGATGGATTATTGTCAACTTTATGAGAAAAAATATAAAGAAGAGTGCCTAAAAATTTACGTTTAATTTTAAAATCGTAGCGATGAAATTTCTGGCTCCAGTTGAAAATTGATTTTTTTCTCGTGAAAATGGTAGGTTTTAATTCAAACGAAGTCATATTGTATTGTATTTAGAATTTATCATAATCCTATTACATCTTGAGAGAATAGGAAGCTAGTTATGCAGAAGATCTGATATCTTTTTGCTGAAGAAAGGCTCCAGCGGCTGGAGAAAATACACGCATAGTGAATTCCTCTGTAGTAATAGTTTAAAAATGTGGAAGATGTAACAATGGGGGACAGGGTAGCGCATGGATGAGAAAATCCACGACGTCAGTGTCAAAAAATAAACACAATAATCAAACTGAAGGTCAGTTTGGTCGATGATGGTAGTAGAGTTCACCTAATACTTAGCCTAACGGCGTGTGACACACGTAGGTAGGAGAGGCAGTTCCTTTCTCTGTGCCACGCTTCCTAGGAAGTTCTGCCGCACGAAAAATCACACAACTTGGGTGAACCTAAAGGGCCCAGAGAGGCGTGCCAGGGAATCAAATTCGGGTCGTCCGGTCAGTAGTCTACCTCTGGACTACCTCATCTCATCGTCAGTGATAGTCTACATTTAAAAAAATTACTATTTTTACTGTTCCACATTAGAGCCGATGCATTTTCGAATCATGTAAAATATTTTGGTATCAGCAAAGATTGGCATACTCTATTGTTTTCGTCAATATTATCATGGGATGGGAACGTGGTAGTCCAGAAGTCAATACGTTGGCCAACTGATCGGAAGGCCCTTGTTCGATTCCCTGGCGCGATTCTTTGGGCATACTCAGCTTAACCCGAACTGTGTGATTTTTCGGGTACCAAAACCTCTGGGGGAAACCGTAGGCCATTCAGTGAAAGAATCTGGCCCTCCACCCAGAGGGCTCAGGTTCAAATCCCGGCGGTGTTGAATAGTTTTCAGAAGTATCTCGATCCCTACTTGAGGTGCTTTGTGGAGGGCACTTTGAGTGAGTACGCCGTTCGTCGGATGGGACGTTATGCTGCGGACCCCTTGGCGCCTTTCGTAAAGAGTAGGTTAATGCCGACACCGGGTTTCTCCCCACCCTTCATCCTTTCCTGTCCATCCCTTATGGCGCAAATGACCTCAGCAGTCGGTCACCTCCCCAAAATACTACTACTACCCCACCCTGCTGTGTTAATTCTTCGTGAGGGCTTTATGTTGGGTGAATTCTACCATCATTCGGTGAACTTACCAAAGCGACCTTCGGGTTCATAACTGTATATGGTTTATTTTTCTCATCATGTGAAAGCAATTAAGATATTACAACTCATATTAGCGTGGGATGAGGAAATTAATTTGAAATCCAGCACAGATACATAGTGAAAAATTACAAATAATAGATGACGAATCTGAGGGGGTTGCAAAAGAGGAGCTTCTCGAAAAAAACTTTAAAATACTTGAATGGCATAGGAGGTGCAGTAATCACTCCCGTTCGTGTGTTCGTAGTTCTCCATATTTTGATTTTATTCTCTAAAGTGCAATTCAACCTTGCCTTTAATCTTCGATTTGTGAAAATTTAATACCCTGTGCATTTGCAATCTTTAAATTAGAATGTAATTATACTATCGCAACTCTTATAGAAGAATATTTCTTCTTCCAAGAAACTGCGGGAGATATCCGACAGTAACTTTATCAGAGTCATCCACAATATGCGAATTACAACGCAACAATTTCAGAACGTAAAAATCACAGTCAAGGAGAATGATTTTTACACTCTGTAATTGTTCCGTCGTAAGAATGTTTCTGCCTGAGAAAAGAAAAACGCGAACGGTTTACACTGTTGAAAGCACATGGATATTTAAAAATTTTCAGCGCAATGACAAACAGGGAATGAATTTAGAGAAATATCATGAATGATTTTGGTTCAAGAAGATATGAAGGAATGAAGAAATTGGTAAGCAACAGAATAGCTTTGGAGACCTGGGAAAAGCAATTCTCGGATTGATTACCCGTAATCATGATGATCAATCACTTTTCTAGACTTTTATTTCTATTAGAAGTAACAAAGGGATACCTTTGACCATAAGGACTTGGTTAAATTAGATTTGGCGAATGGTGTGCACCATTTCGCTGACTCATTTTGTAACTAATATGAGGAATAACTTTTTTCAGTCGTGTGAAAAAAGCAATCAAACAATTCTACTTGCCTAAGCGGTAGGCATGAGATAAATGGCCAAATAAAAAAATAACCAAATAAAAATCCACAATTATGGAATAAATAATTGAGAATATTTATATGGGCTGGGATTATTTTGCCATACTATGCGTTCGATACACGTGTCTGTTTACATGATACGTATCCGAACTTCGGGTCCTGATGTGCTACTACCACCTTAAAGTCCCTGAAGATCGGTTTCGCTAGTTGAGGAGAGAGCTTATCACCAACCGAAAACTAAGGTATTTGAAATTCAGATATTAAATAATACGGGGCAACTCGATGTTACCTGCGATATTCCAGTGACAGTGATAAAATTTTAACTTCTTTTTACCGTGTTAAACATGATATTAATTATATGTTATATGATACAGATGGGGATATTTTTTCACCTTTCAAAAGAACGCATGCATTTTGTTCATTTCAGAGGAGTTAGGGTGGAGAGTAAAATAATATTTAGTGATTTTTGTGATAGGTATGTACTGGTTATCTTAACTAAGCATACTGGAGTAAGTAATTCAACGTGACTTCTCAGTTTTATTCATAACCAAAATTAATGTTTGGTAAGATACGGCTGTTATATACGAGAATAAAACTATTGATGTGATGGCGGTGCCTATTAGGCAATCAGAGACTTTCTGAAGCATCGTCTCTGGCGTAGGCGAGAGACAGTTAACGGGCGTGCGTGCGAGGGATTTTAGGAGCGCAAATTCTCCCGTAAGATTGACCACAATAGCTAATCATTGGTAACCATTAGCAGAACCCACAAAAGATTTTCATGACTCTTGAAAGAATTTGATACGCCAAAATCACTTGTAGAATATTTCCCCTAAATATTAAAAACACCATAGATATTACTGTCACATTCGACCTTAATGTGACATATATTTCCATCCCTGTGGAATTATTTCATTTTATCCCAGTTTTTCACGTCCAGTTCCACCTCCAAATTTCATTTATGGACGATAAGTACATGTCGTAGTTCACTCAAAAGCATGAGAAAAATTTAATACTCTACATTTAGGGTGTAGTGAACTTTACACTATTATCTACCGCACAATTTCCTAGCGAGAGATAAATTACGAAGAATTCCATTGTGGTTGGTCGCGTTTGGTCAAAAACGTTCCAATGAAAGGTGGAAAATCGAGAAATGACTCCCAACCTCCGAAGGGGAGGATGTTAAGCCGTGCTATTAATTATCTATCTATAATGCATCGGCGGTTTCGAAACCTTCGAGAAAGTTCGGCATAAGGCGAGGAAGTAACGAGGGGGAGAGTTAACGCGAATCAACATATTCGTTTGAGGAGAGTCTTATCATACGAGAACCTAAGGGCTGGCATTTCTTTGTTGAACGCTTGCCACGCCCCTCCACTTAACCCCCGGTCATGAAACCCTGGATCTTTTATTCCAACATAGCCATTCTTTACTTCCCTTACTTTTCATTCGCCTCCGCCTCGTTCCATTATCCCCCCCTTATCAACTTTTCTTAGTCGTTGCGAGTTCTAGGCCTCTGCTATAACAAATCAAATCTCGTGAATTTTGCGGAAACACTCCCTATCATTAGGGAAAAAAACAAATTTTTATTTGCTTACTCAATAATCATGATAAGTGGGAGGTTTATTTTTATTTTTAATTTTATAGGAAATTTTTATAGGAAATATAACCCTATGCATAAATTGCAAATGAGAATTACGCGTCACAATATTGGGCTATTTATTATTTTGTGGAAAGGTGTACAACTTATGCTGGTTTACTCCGCTCCGATACAAGGCTTCCTACTAACTATACGTGAATGCTGAAAATTCGTTGGAAAGACCAAAAATTGGTGAATCGATTATGAACAGCTTTGGTGTCAGTGACCGTCGTGAGCACTCCAGATATCGTCATATCATCAAGCAATATTCTCCTCTGGATTATTCTTCCAATTAAATTAGAGATGCAAAAGATTCACAGAATCAAAAGATGTTTCGAGAAGCCCAGACAAGAATAATGAGTTAAGAGATCTGAGTACATATGCGAAAATTAAATTCCTAGTGCCAATTTTTTTATCGCCACGCGCAATCCAGGACCTTTCATCTCTCTTTTTTTAGCACTGGGTGAGTTTAGGTATAATTTATCGATTTAAAAATTCTGTTATCTCTTTAACCTTTATGAAGTTGAAAAATAATTACCGTTTGTAGATAACGAGTCCTGTTCACTAAGATATCTACCACAAAGATATCAGTTAGTAGTTCAATGTCACATAATATTTCATTAGGAAAAGCTCAAAGGAATGAGGAGCAAGGAACATTTGAAACGTTTCTTAGTTTCACAATAATTACCTAATATCACGATTTATTTTAAAATCAATCTTCTTAAGCAAAGCCAACATCGAAATAATACCTACAATCGTGTAAAAAGAAATCGCGATATCACAACTGAGTAAACATGGCTGTTTTTTTTTAAAACAACACGTGTTTCAACTTTTGAACGTCATCATAAAAGTGCCATGTTACACTTGAAGATGACGTCTGAACGGTGACCTATGTCGTGCTAAAACAATAAACACTGAAATACTCCTTGGTAATTATATTTTCCCACGCTTTAGATGAAATTTCATGGAGTGAAGGCTTCTATAGTCAATGTCTACCGATGTTGAAATATGTTCCTTTCTATTTATTCCAGAATAAATTTTCCAAGTTTGATTCTCCAACTGATGAGTGCCCATTGCTACGGTATTATAGCTGAACTATCTTTTACACGAGACAGCTTTCACCTGAGCAACGAAAAACATTGACGAATCTGAATCACGTTATATTTTAAGAATCTATAATATTTTCCATATAATTCCTAATGTCGGAAATAAGGGGTTAAAAAGATTAGTTCAATTTGTTAGATTCTACTTGTTTCGTGTTAATTAGCTGAACGCAAAAAATTATTTTTTTAAACTTATGGTGCATTTATGTTTGTGTATGAAAGTTGCTTTGGTCTCAGCTTTTTGTTATTTACTAGAAGCAAAAATTGAAAAGAAAAAAGTTGATGAAAAACAATATTATTACATTTCATGAAATTTCAGTCGGGAAATTTGAAGTAAGGAGTACCTCAATCATCATAGCTATGAATAATAGACCACAGGATCTTAAACGAAATAATACTCAAATTTGTTTCGTGCATTTTCCCTAGATCGATTACAATGCCTATCCGGATATCAAAACTGATGACCATTGACAACGCCCCTATTTAAGATTATTATTCCCCCCTTGGCTATACACTACGGTCTCATTCAGAGTTACGACATCGACATGATGAACGAATTCAGTAATTTTATTGCAATGAGCTCACATTTCTACTTTCACGTCGATCACTCGAGGTTATAGTGGGAAAATATCGCAGTTTACGTGGCGAAAGTCTCTTATGGGTTGTATATTAATGAAATCGAAATGGAATCCTCTCTGCGGGACGCGAATCGAAACCCTTGAATCTATATAGGACGTTGGGGATATCCCTCAATTAGCGTGCATGAAAAATTGTGGACCATAAAATTTTGACTCCCAACCCACCAACGTGCCAACGACTTCGGTGCTGCGTAACCATACACCTAAGCACCTGCTAATACCGCAAATTTATCGTCCCGTGCAATATTTCCGCGATAGGAAGGATAGGAGACGGAGAAGGAAGTAACGGAAGAGGGAAAAAGCGAAGGATAGGGGTAGAGGGAGAAAAATACAGAGAAATGAAGAGAGAGAGAGGGAGGACAAGAAGGAGGGATGGAAGAAAGAAAGCGGTAAAGGTAGAAAGGAAAGGGTTAGATAGGGTCGGGCGGATGTGATGGGAGATGGAAGCAGATGCGGTAGTGGCAGTGCGAGCTCTCTCTCGCCCTCCTCCTCTTGAGGGAGAGATGGAGAGGAGTGGGCGGGTGGGTGGAAGGGAGGAAAAAGGATAAGGGCGGGGGGTGGTGGTGGTGGTGGAGGTTAGTCTGCGAGAGAGTGGGGGGTTGTTCTATAGAAGAAGGGGGGAGTTGGAGGATTGGGGAAAGTGAGCGGTGAGGTGGAGTTAGGAGGGGATTTCAGAAGGGGGTGGAAATAAGAGTGGGCGGGTTCATACCAGGGAGGGCGGGGGAGGGTGGGTATGTGTGTGTGTGTGTGTGGGGCGGGATCCCCGTGAATGGGGATGTTGGAGGGGTTGGGGGGAAGAGAAAGAGAGGGGCGAAAGTAGAGGGAAGGTGTGTAACGGGTTGGACGGACGAATGGAAGTGTGGAGGGAGGGTGGTGTGAGGGAGATGAGGTGGAGGGGAAAGAGGTACGTATGGGATGTGGGAGTTCGGGAGGGAAGGGGAAAGGGGGGGATGGTGGGGAGTAGTAACCCCTTCGCATTCCCTATGATAATGAACCATGAATTTCTCATGAGGCAAGGTTTGAAAACCGCCCATTCTCCAAAACCTCCAGCCCACCCCGCATGGGTCCCCCATCCTCCCCTCCACGTCCCCTTCCCTCCCCTTTTTGCCCCCTCCCCCTCACTATCGTCGTCGTTCCGTCGGTCTTTTACCCTCTCACTCCCCTCCCCTTCACTCCACCCTCCCCTCTAGCCCCTTTCCCTCCCATAGCCTCCTTTATTTTCCTCCCCCCCGTTTTTGCCCCCTCCGACCCTATCCTCTTCTCCCCTACCATGCTTACCACCCCCCTGCTCCTCTGTATACTATACCCTATATCCACTCACATCGTGCAAGAGGAGCCTCTCTATAACAGACGGAGGAGGGAGAGGGGAAGGCACGGGAGGAGAAGACCCTTATCCTTTTTGTCGTGTGTTTATATGTGTGCACCTAGGTCATTACTGTGCTCCGTTTGAATGGACCGCAGTCGTAATGTTGTTTCGGTCTTGTTGATTCCCTCGAACTTCGGGACCCCAGGAGGCATCCACTCCTTTTTATTTTATATCCCCAGTGTTCTCTATATTGCCATGCCTTTATATCATATTACTTTGTGTGCTAAATGTATTTCTACTCATAATAGTTCTTGCGGGCATTTAACATCAAGTTCACCGGCTGAATATGATGGCCGATCGTTCCGTATAATACCTATTTCCCTAGGAGGTTCACGTAAAAGTTTGCTCATGATGATGGCACAATTATAGTCCCCTACAGCAATGAGTACACCTAAAACGGAAACTTTCTTGTAAGGGATAACTTCTATGCCAGAAGGACTAACCCGTGAGTGGAGTGACAGACTCTCAAATCATTCGGAGCAGGTGACGCTAAGATAATGAAGATAAAAGTCATGGCCCACAAGACAGCCAAACTCTAACAATCCAGTACTTTTCCTTTATTTTTCGATATTTAATTTAATATTCATTCAAGATTTGCGAATTGCGGGAGCATTTACCAACATCATCCACTGGGACCAAAATAATGCTATCATTTGCATTAAAACGGATGCATATAGGTAGGAATATACATGTTGTGAACATTTCCAGGGTGATTTATTTCTCCTTTGAGCACCTTTTTCCAATACTCCTATCCCCCTTCGTACCTAAGGATCTACGCCATATTTAAATAGCCACAGAATGGATGTGTGCGAAGGATTGTTACGACACTGATCTATAGTGGAGAAGCTGTAGGGAATCATGAGTTTATCCAGTGGCCGTCGAAGGAATCGAGGTTGCCGACTTCCGTTTTCCGTAAAGAATGTACAACCAAAAACGTGGGAATATATAACCCTGTTTATTTTATGATCGAGAATAGTGTGTCTCTTTTGTAAATGGAAAGAATGCCACAGGGTTAGATGGTATGCTATTTCAGCGTTGCCGGAGTCCGGAGTTTGCAAGGACATGTTTTGTGTTCTATGTTGCGGTAGCACTTATCATTTTGATGTCATTACATGCCAGAATAGAATGCCAAAGTGGAAGAAATTGATGTAAGTTGAAAACGTTTTCGTTGTATTAATTGGCTGTTAAAAAAATTGGTATAACTTAGTAAGGTGCACCTATTATAGTGCATGCTATGATTTACTTATGCAATTATTTTATTTAGAAAGAGAAATATAGTACTATTAATGTTCTGCCATCAACACATATAGTTATTTCTTTCACAATTAACAAAATTTCTCGGTATTATCAGAAGTTTTTAATTTTGCATCTTTGATTTTAAACAAATATATTTGTATGTAACGAATGTAGGTTTCCCTCAAAATATGGGCAGAGGCCTTTTGAACGATAGCTCACTTACGGGGGAGTATTAAGTTGATCCTCATTTCATCAAGTATTAAGTATCAAGCCAGTTACGACCTTCTTTGGTTTTGGCCTTTCCATCTCTTGAGTGGACATCCTAGGGATCGTCTTTATCTACCTTTCCAAATTTGTTTGGATATTCTTGATTAATCCATTCGTACTCCTTTGCTTCTCATATCGTTTCGTTGATGTCTAAAATGTCGAGTTTTTGTTTAATATCATATTTCTTTTTCTGTTCATATTTAGCCAGCAGGCCTTCTTGAAAATTTCATTTAAGATACTTATAATCTTTGTTAATTTTCTATAATAACTGTCTAACTCCAGCTGCCGTGTATTCAAAAAGCAATTGTCATCATTTAAAAACTTTTTTTCCAATTGTGTTTTCTTAGTTTTATTCTTTAAATATCGTTATCCTCGTATAGTACCGTTAACCAGAGTTAAAACAGATAATTTTAATGCGTATATTCCTTTTATGGAGTTTTATCGTTCCTTTTTACGGTTGATGACCTAACACCACCCGCCACACGCCCTTGTGGCGGCTTGTGGGGTATTATGCAGATGTAGATGGAGTTATGATAACGTTCATCTAGGAAAGATAGATAAAGAATGTGACTTATTCCATACTTTGATTGTTTAAAACCCTTTTCAACTTGACTGATTCATCACTTTTGAGAGACATTATGTTATATCATACTTGCAAAATTTTCTGAGCATTCATTGAGTTCCTCAGGTATTCGTAAAAAAAGTGATCTTACGGAATTAATATATACTGGAGATCCATAGCATATATTGTTTCTATAAGATCCGTAACGTGACTGTAATCGCATAGCATTTGATATTGATTTTATTTAGGTGTCTTTCCTGAGATAACATTTGTGAAAGAAGGAAATATTTTATTAAATAGAAAGGCTTTTTAATATTCCTTTCCTAAAAAAAGAATTTAAAATGAAGTGTTTACAAAGATATTTTCACAATATATCTGTAGCAGTAACGTTTGATGTAATTCTGGAATATTTTAATATATATTTGCAATTTATTTTCTTTGAAGAGATTTAAATTTTTTGAAAAAATCTAGATCCACTTCGATCGTCGCTGCATATGCTAAAATTAACTTTGTCTTCAAGATCAAAAACCAATATTTCTTCAAATCGGTTAAATACGAGTATATAGAATGAAAAATATTTTTTTAATTAAAAAGTTTTGATAAAAATTTGGGCATAAAACTAACCATTATTGAGTTCACCATTACAGAGAAGCCAGTGAAAGGCGGTTCTAATTTTAGATAGATGATTTTAAAATGAGTACCGGCTTGTATCAGAAGAGTGCTTGTGAAAAGAGCTTTTGAACGAAAACTACGAACAGTGCGGGTAGGTTTAACTTATTCAAATGTAAATGAGGAACAAACGAAAAGGTTATTTCAGAAATAATACGTCTTACGAAACGTATGCGTATTATACGTAAAACCAACTCTGCGGTTTACGGTGGTAAAATCGGTCACACAAACTTACGAAAAACTCATTTCGCTCATAAATGCAATTTTTAAGGTAAAATAGTGGGTAGAAATTTGTACTGACAAAGATGATCCCAGGGTCAGGGACAGGGTCACCCTTTAGGAAATCCCCCAAAATTCCAAGAAGTTTGATTTGCCATATGGCAGAAATTTCTCTGTAACAACGTGTAGTACATGAAAATAATTGACTCGACTATCCTGAAAATGAGAATTTCATGCATATATGAGTTAATACGATATAGAAGGCTAGTAAGGCTCTCTTTCAATATCAAAAATAACCTTCAGGTTGCCCACTGAGGTTCTCCTTTATACATATTATACGCTTGTAGTAATCTAGTAGGAAATTGTCTTTGCGTATCGTAAAAACTATCATCCAATTACCTGCATTTTTAATTTAAATAATTAGTGGATGAAGAGTTACAAACTGTATTTTCAGTGGTTTGTAAGACCTCAATGACTGCATTTACGAGTGGTGATTTTAGAATAAATCTTTTGAGCAGCATATTATTAAGTTATTGAGTATTAAATCTGTTGTTGTGTTCGTCAGGTGAATGAATACGTTTGGTAAAATTCTTCCTTTTTGGTTGCTTCAAAACCCTCCCAATATAGTTTTAAGAAATTCGTTTTCTTGGCAGTAGTATATATTTGTTCATTTGGAGCTTTTTCTTCATATCGTATGACATGACTTCTTCGCTCGATGGATCTATTTTTTTGTAGAATTTAAAGAAACCATTCATTTTGACATAATTATTAACCCTACGAGGGATGTTGATGTTTTGATAAACGCTGATTCGGAACATTTAGGCTAGTTCTCTGATTTCATGCAGAACTATGGATAAAGTGGACTGTGGATAATGAACTATGGATAAAGTGGTTATCAATTTGTTCTTCTGCAGTCTGTATTTATTTTTCGGATCCTAAATTTTATCCGAGCGCAAATAAAGAGCATTGGGATCAAATATAGCTCGATTCAATTTTTTTGGCGTAAATCAATTCCCTACTGAAGAAAAACATGAACTTTCAAAACATATTTATATTGAAAAGAAGATGCAGTTTTGTATTTAAGTATATGAGAAAAAATATTTACATCTTTTATACCTAATTAATGGTTCGAAAGAACTTTTTTAGTTTTACCACGTTATTTTACAGATTTATAAGCGTATTCAAAAGAATAACATTATTGATAGGACTTCTGGAAATCAATATATGGGTTGCTGTGGAACGAATCTTATAATTATACCGCTGATATTACATTTCCAACGGATGTGGCCTCCATAGTTCCAATTTCAACGAATTTTCCACGTTCATAAATACGAGGTATCGCTCGGGGATTCTCTCATTTCGCTATATTTTTGAAATACTATATTTCATGAAATTTTCGACCATCAATCGGGATAGAATATGCGTATGGAGCTGTAAAGTCCATGAGGGAGAATATTAATTTGCGGTATGAGCAAAGAAGTAACTGTGTTATTTTGGTCATAAATGGTAAAGTGTAAGCAGCAAAGCAGTGTACGTATTTATACGAGTAAATGTGATTAGGGAGTTTTGGGAATAGGTGGCTGAAAAATAGTGTTTCGCTTAATGGGATATAACCTATATGAGACCTTGTTTAAACGTTAAATGGCTGTTAATATTTTCATGAATGATATAATTAAGTTGAAATGAAATTTTCATGCACATGAAATAGGGAGAAATTTTCTTGTAATATTAAAAAAAATATTGTTGCAGGTAAGCTGAAAAGATTAAACAATACATATATTTTACAATCAATTCAAGCAATTTTAGAAATCAATTGCGTGCCAACATTTTGTTAATTGTGGAATTATTGGAAATGTTTCATCCTGAAAAATTGAAACTCGATTTCTTGCGAAGAATTAAAAAGAGCAACAATACGACCCACCTCGCTTGGGGTACCTTGGTCGACATGATTTGTACTCAATTTTGAATAGCCATTGGTTGGTTATTAAAAATATTATAGAAAATATTACGTTTGCCAAGTAAGCGTTAATAAGGAAGGAATTTACAAACATCGACTTAGCTGACAAAGTCTGAAACCATTGTTCCACCTTTTGAATTAAATGATTTGTGCTATCAAATCTCTGACCATTCAATGGTTTTTTTTTAGTTTTGGGAATAAGAAAAGGTCACGGGGTGCCATCTGGGGGCGGGTGAGGAAATATATAAAAGCAACATTTCTTTGATTCCTCAACCAAACCTCGAGATGAGTGAGCAGGTTCGCTGTTGGCAAGAAGATGACTTTGGTGATCATACCGCACCGTTTCTCAATCAGAGCATCACGCATTATTCAGCATTGTGTAGTAAATTTGGCAAGAGTGATTGCCTGACCCTTCTCCAGGTAGTCTGTTAAGATGAATCCACGACAGTCCCATAAAAATAGAAAGCATGACCTTTCCTGCATTCCACTCCTTGCTCATCTTTTTTGTCTCTGCATGAAATTAATAGATTCATCCATTGTTATCATGCGGTCAAAAAAATCCTCTTGGTCTTACTCCAAAAGATTCAACATCTCTCTTGATAGGTACTGCTGTGTTTGCCCCATAAAATTAATCAGTTGTCGAGGAATCAAGCGTGCTGACACCTTAGACATGGGCATACTTTGTGAATAATTTTCCACACACTACCTTACCTAAGAAAAGCCACATTCATGTTCATTTGGATGGTCGCTCTTCGGTCTATGAGGATAAAGTCCTCCACTTTCTTCACTGTGGCAGCATCGTCCGCGAGTGATGGTCCACTTCTTGAATCGCCTGTGAGGGACAAGTGGCCAGTTTGAAAATTCTTTTTCCATCTCACAACTGTGTCATATGATGGGCTATAAATTATATCAGAAGCCATCATTTTTTCTTGGATTTGCCGGGCACTGTAACTTTTTAAATGAAGGAATTTAATGACACTGCAAGCATCTAATTTCTCCATACTGCGAGTTTCTTCAATCTACAGCTTCCTGAAACAAAACAACATTATTAGCCATAATTTACAACATTATGTAAATAAAAATCATTTAATATCCAGGGAAAATTATATCCAGGCATCTTGATTATTTCTTAGTAATAACTACTCATTAACGACACCCCCACGTAGATATACTATTCTGAGAGTATCATATAATGGTTTCGAAACTTGGTTTTCAGGAAATATGATGAGCGTAGTTTGGAAGCGTTAAGATGCGGGTTCGGAGAAGACAAAGGAAATAATTTGTACAGTATCTTCAAAGATAGATGAATACTGAAGGACGTGCTAATAGAGAGTCAGGGGAAATAGGGAATTATTATCCTGATAACATAAATGAAAGTACATCTTACTTTGGAAATCACATCTATAGTAAGTGGCAGAGGAAATTTGTGCTCCAGCCGTTAAAATAATCGGTGAATATGGTCTTTGGGAATTCAAAATTTTCATAAGTGATTTTCCTACCGCTTGGATCACAAATTTTGCGAGGTAGTTGATTTCCCTTTACACCTCGATGTTCCCTCCCCTAGCAGTTTAAAAATTATTCACTCTGTGCTATATTTAATTCATATTATTTGGTTATATATATCAGTTAAAGTCATGCATGCTTTAAGTATCTTCCAGCCTGGGTATATGATATCCTATATCATAGTAAAGTTATGCTCCTTTTCGTTCAGAATTCTTCAGGAAACGGGAACTCTTCATTGTATCATATTTAATTCCTATATTAGGTTTTTACTCGCATGTTCCCAAGTACTCAAAGTGTATTATAGGTGCAGTATAGCCCAAAAAAACCAATTCTCTCATTAACTCCTTCATTTCAATATTTCACCAATATTTGATTGATCAACCGAAAATTATTTAATGCAGCCTCGCAGAACATCCTATATACCTTCCCCACGTGAGAGCCGATGACCCTACGACCCCAATTCATTTTACTTGAGCCTCTATTCTTAGGTCTCCCTCCCTGACACCATCGGTGCAAGGATGTAAGGATTTATTTTCCCAGAAATTAATGATTACACATTTTTTCTGGTTAAATTGGAGAGAACCCACTCCTAACAACAATCACTGTTATTGAGATTGTTAGAAATATCATTATAATCCGATTTGCTAATTATAACTCGGTGTATTCTCAATTGAGAATAATCCTTACGCTGGGGTTTAACAAATAAAAAAATATGAATAAATTTTATCAATTAAGGAGTATTTGACCAAACTTTTTTTGAGACCTAGCAATGTTTAATTAATCAAAGTTAATTGGAATGGTTGAACATTCACTAACCAACCTTTCTGAATCAAGTCTTCGATTTTATACTAAGCAGTGCTCAGAAATTAGAAGTTCCTTATAAGACCACGGTATTGTAAAAAAATGCCCAGATTTTAGCCCAAAAACCTACCTTAGATCGACGAAGCACTCCTAATCTCTAACTATTAAGAAGAGTAGTTATGAACATTTGCCTAAATGCATGATTTGCCTTTGATGATGATAAATGCAAAAGCATGATTTGCCTAAAAATTGAAACCAAAGGTATATGATTAGTATTTTTGAGTGGTAAATAAAGTCCCGCCCACAGCCGGTTGCTACGGAGGACTAAATACGACAATCCATTTTTAAATTAATACTAAATCTGACCATTGTCCCGAATGATGGAAAGGTGGCATTTTAGTGAATTTTAAATTGTATCCAGTAGTTCGTAGTTCCTTATAAAAATGTTAGACCTGAAGGAAATAGCATATGGAGGGCTAATTCAGAAAAGACAGTAGGAAAATTATGTAGAGAGAAGCTGCAGTGTCTGGAAAAGCACAAAACGGATGGAGGAGAATGGTCGTAGGTAACTATTTCTGGGAGATGAGATCACAGAAGCGGTGAATTTACGATTTGGTTGAATGGACACATTGTTCCACAAATACGTAGTAGCTATTAATGCAAAATAGAAAAATCTAGATGCGACATACATTACTTTTTATTATATTTTACATAACTTTTCATAGGTAGTTTTCTAGAGAAATGTTTACATCCTAATTTCAATTTTAAAAATAGGAACCGAATAGTTAGTGCATGTTTCCTCTTGAAAAAAATTGTAAATATTTAAATGTACGTAATTTTAATTGAGCATAATACTGAATAAACTTCTATTACGCATTGCCGGCAGGGTGTTGATGATCAGAGCTTTCAAGTAAAGATGTAAAGAAAAGATAAGTGATACATTTTATTTATTTATTTGGCATTTTGATTTCGCACGCAGCTAAAGCGATTTTTAGTGTCATTAACAAAAAATGAAGAGCAGTGTAAATAATTGCTTAGGAAATGATCATTTCGCCTTCAGAAAGGGGAGAGGCGCACGTGATGTCATTACGGTAACTATGCCACTAAAATAGAGGAACTTAGAATACAATCAGGATGTAGTTGCCTACTTAGTAGATTTCGAAAAGGCGTTTGATTGAGCGAATTGTGAAAAAGTATGAATATATTGCAACAATCAGGAGTACTACTAGATTGAAGGAATAGGAGACTAATCCTCAATCTCTACATGTGTCAGACTGCTCAGGGGCGAGAGTGGGATGTAGAGTCCAGATGGGTAGTGTTAAGAAGAGGAGTAAAACAGGTCCGTCCATTATCACCCATGCCCTCAACGTATATGTGGAGGAAATAGTAATAATGACATGGGTAGAACTGTAGATGTGTATGAAAGTTTGCGGGGAATTCATAAAATTTGTTAGGTTTGCTGATGATCAAGCTTTAGTTTGTCAGTCAGGGGTTGCAAGCATTACTGAGTAAATTGGAAATTCAGAGCGATAAGAATGGGATGAGAATAAATGAAAATAAAACAAAGGTTATGCGGTTTTCCAGAGAGAGGAAGGCTAACTTAAATGCATACGAGCGCAAAAAATAGAGCGACTGGAACAGTCTATGTATCTCGGAAGGGTTTGGGGCCATAATGGTCAAGGTAGTAGGGACCTAAGAAGAAGAATTGCATTAGGCAAAGAATCTTTCCCAAAGAGGAGATAATTAATGGCGGGGACGTGGAATATGTATATTAAAAAAGGGTTTACTAAAACTATGATTTGAAGGGCAATTATTTACGGTGCGGAAACATGTTCATTGAAGCAGGATAATAGGCGTAGATTGGAGACTTTTGAAATGTGGGTATGAAGAAGGACATAAAAAGGTGACGTGGGCAGGAAGGAAAACAAATAAGGAAGTGCTAGGTATGGTGGAAGAGGAGAGAGGATTGTTGGAAGAGATCATAAGGGAACAGGAAAATTGGATGCAATGCATATTGATTGTCAAAGGATTGTTGAAGACTGTGATAGAGGGGCGATTGGTAGGAAAACGAGGAAGGGACTTAAATAGATATATATTTCTAATCAACTCAGGGAAGGGTTTCAGTAGTATAAGTGCTTGAAAACTCTCCATTCCACAAGTTCGGCCATGATATCTTTTTTTGTGACCTCTCTCGGTTTAATTTCTGTTTTCAATAGAATATAAACAGAGCAGTCGCCTGTTTCGTGTCGTCTTATGACCACAACGCGTGCATGGCAGTGTGGTAGAAATAGAGGAGGATAGGACAATCCTGCTTTGTCGAAAGCAATTGGAATGGTGATTTGACTAACGTGAATATGAACTGCTGGAATTTATTGTGCAAAACTTGTGTATATTCCGAAGATCCATTTTTTCGATGAATAACACACTCCATATTGTTAATGTGAGTTGATAAACTGCACTGGATTTTCTGCAATGAAGAAAAATCATAATGAAAACTTGAAAATTCATTTTGATATTTTAGACTCCTTTATAAGAAATTTATATCATCTTTATAAGAAACGAATCCATGTCAGACGTTTCAGTCTGTCAGTAAGTCAGCATGTAAGTTAACTGCAAGCTCACGGAATGTCACAGGTAATCAGAAGACTGAAAAACATAAAGTAAACCAATTAACAATGATGGAGGACCTTTTATCATTCAAAACTTTTATAGAGGGCATCTCTAGTATATAATAACCTCGTTGGTTAGAGTATACGTTTGGCGGGGAGTATTTATGTACTGTTTTATAGGATGCTGGAGAGAGAGAGATATCGAGCCGTAGAACGAGAGGGAAAGGGACGCGGAGGTGAAAGGATAATTTTAACCAGGCGAGGGAAAGTTGTGGTCAGCGCACTTAATCCAGACGCAAATCCATTTAAACATACAGTGCCCAAAAGGGGCACGTGACGCACCCACCGACATTGTATCCATCAATGCATGCGCGCGTAAATATGCTTATTTATTTGGTAGAGCGTACGATGGCACGATCTTTTCCTCTCATCGACCAGTTTTAGTGATTCGGTGATGAATATTCAAAAACGTGCGCGGCAGAATGAAGATAGGGCCTCGGTTTTATTAAGTTCCTCATTAAGTCCCAACCGGACCCGCTGTGCAGCACGGGGAGATAAACATTCCATAGCGACAACAACATACGTGCATCGGGGAGGGGAAGGGGGTTGCGGTTTTAATAATGCCTGGAGGCGATGGCGGCAGGGTGCGGGGACGTTAAGAGTGGACCCCGGTGGTGAGGCCCTGTGGTCGCAAAATGCATAGTGGATTGGTTTTGCGATGGATAAAATATGCTGAGCGCATCCAGAGCCTCCCTTATTGATAACCTATCAATTTCATCGTATGAGTAATACATTGAGTACCTCGTTGGCCATTATCAGGGTGGGCCAGCCGGTCAGTCGACCAATTTCGTAGAGGCCAATCCAGGTGACCGATTTTCCTTGTTCTTTTTTCCCTTTTAGCCTTCGACGAGATTAAAAATATTATGATATTCTCATTTTGTTGTAGTCGCTGAGCATCACTCATTATAAATAATTGATGGAAGTTTCTAATGAAATATCTTTCCAATGATTGGGACAAATTATTACTGTCATCTCTTAAAATGGAGAAAAATAATTACGAGGGTCATCCGGAAAGTAGTACCCGTTCGTGCCGCATGAAGTGCTGACGACGCGAGTAGCCGCTGGACGAGGTCAGATAGCTTCAGTGGCTTGTCTGCCTTCTCTGAGCCAAGTTGCGTGACGCTAGCATTGCCTGTGTTGTTTCTGTGATTGTTTACAATGTTTAAAAAAATTGAGAACGCCGCCAGTTGTGAAGTGAGGGCAGTGATTAAATTCCTCAATGCAAGAAACGTTCGCCCATGTGATATTCATCGCCAATTAAAGGAGGTGTATGGAGACAATGTAATGGACGAGTCGTCTGTTCGGCGGTGGTGTCGCAACTTCAACATGGGGAGGGGGAACACACACGACGATGAGCGTTCGGGGAGACCGTCTGTCATTACAGACCAACTGGTGAGCTCAGTTGACGAATTCGTGAGGAACGATCGGCGCGTCACAATTGATGACATCTGTGAGCATTTTCCCAATGTTTCTCGAACAATTGTTCATGAAATTGTTAAACACCATCTGCATTATGCAAAAATTTGTGCAAGATGGGTCCCTCGCGTATCTCAATGAGCTGGCGGCGAAGGACTATGCAGCAGGAATACAGAAACTTGTCACACGTTATGACAAATGCCTTAATTTGCTTGGAGATTATGTTGAGAAGTAGTTTAAAGTATCCTCTTTCAAATAAAATTTTTTATGTTTGTTAATATTTACTTTTGTGTCTTTATTTCACGAACGGGTACTACTTTCCGGATGACCCTCGTATCTTGCTTAATGTGCACCTATTGTAATTAAATATGAATTTATTCGCAATATAAGACTCAAAATGTGGTAACTGGTATTTACATAAATTGAGTGAGAGTACACATTGCAAGTATTAGTATAGCACGTGGAGGAATGTAGCAATTAAAACTACACGGTCAGGCGTATTAAGTTGATATGGTAGATTATGTAGCCTTTACATACAAAGCATGTTATATAACAAAGAAGTGGTATTTGATTATTGAATTCATTGACTCTCTGTAAGTTCGATGTTGTGGGAACAAAATTTACTTCTTATAAATCATTTTCTCGCCTTAATCCTTTGGTGAGCCCTATCTGGCAGTTAACGGTGGACCAAATGTGTAAAATGACCTTATAAATCCTAGATTTCTTTTCCTTATTTCCCATGTTAGCTAAAAATAATGCGTCTTCTCAGCCGCTACTAAAAGTACATGTGTATCCTACACTTGCACATGATTTTTCCTTGTAAACAGCAAAGCTTCGTAGAATTATTTCTCAATCAATTGTTTCTTCTGCTTATAATAAAAAAATTTGGTTCGTGAATATTCGTCATGAATCGTGAAATTCGACATCTCATCTTTCGATGTGAAAGCATTTTTATTCAGTACAAGGCTTTTTTAGCACACTCAATATTTGAGACCTAATTATCCAGCTGATAGGCGATTAAAAAAATTAACGGTCGCTGGAATAAATCACGGAGATATATTTTGCTCTTGGGACTCCCCCACGATTCATACATGAAGGTATCGGAGTATTCTTAAAATGTTTTCGTAAATGGAGTAAACTGAGGAAACTCCATCTTTATCATAGGGTATCATAGTTGTGCAGGAATGTCGAAGGAGAGGTTGGAGGATGTTTCTTTTGAGGGATTTTCTTCAACGTTTTCATCCCTCTCCATTGATGGAGAGGGATGAAAACGTTGACGTGATACATGAGTCTGCATCCATGCACAGCCAGAGAGTATTTCTCATACCATCATTGTGAAGATACTAGAGTCTCTTGTGTTATTCTATAGAATTTTATTTCAGGACTCCTCTCCATCCCATATCTTTTTAGTGCCTCTCTGCCACGGATAGCAGTGCCTACACTATACTAGTCGCGAAATTTGTCTTTGTTTCTCCATATTCTTGATATTTGGGTGACGGTTGCGTATTGTAATGGAATCACGATAGCTTTAATTTTAATGCAGATTTGTGTTGATTGTTCTCATAAGGCCGGGTGCACAATACCTCTTCTAGCTAATAATTTCCAGCAGCAGCTGCCAATTTTACATGTCTTGAATATTAAGAAGTGGATTATGCTTGCTACAAGAGGCGTACCAGACATGTAAGAGATTCGGCTCGGCGGCCCAAAAACCTGATATCTGAGTGATCGAGATTAGACCCAGATGGGTGGATTATCAGGCGTGAAACTGGATAGCAAAGAAGTAAAACGGATACAAATGTGCAGTAGAGATGATTGAGATAGAACGTTGGTGGTATAGGTCGGAAGGAGGTATTCAAAGGAGGCAGAAAAAACTGGACGGAGGAGGCATGAAAAGGTAGTTGGATGTTGGGGGAGTGACAGACGTGAAATATAATGAGATGGAGAAAAAAAAGGTAGTTTGCGTGACGTGGAGAAAACTCGAGGAATTTAGGGGGAGGTGAGGGAAAAGAGAGAGAAAGGAGTTTTAATTGTTCATCAGTATTCTGGGAGTCCATGAGTATTGAGAAGCAGATATCCGTCCAGCACCTACCTCTATGAGAAGACTAGATATAGTGCTCAATTCTCAGTTGCTTACCGTGTTTTGAATCAAAGAAAACAGGCTTGAAAATTAAACTACTCGATATCAGCAGTAATTATAATTCCACGTCATGAGTTTTTAACTATGTAGTGCGAATTGAAAAAAAGGAAGATTTTTTTAAATATTTCAGTGATGGATTTACGTGGCCTGACGTGCCACAAAAACGGGAAGGAAAAGAAGGCACACCCTCCCTTTCCACTTTCATTCGCAGTTTGCCACTTTGCGTGCAGGACACTCTGACAACAAGTCAGTGCATCGGTTATGCAACGGGAGAAAATATTTTGGAAACAATCAACTTCATTGGATAAATATTTGTTCCGGAGTCAAGCGGCGAACGGCAGGGTGTTTAAGTTTCTCGTGTTTATCGCCGCGCTTTGAGCGCGCGGTCGCCGAAGTTTTAATATCAACCGCCAACATAATCACAAGCACTTTCCGTTTATCCCCATGGCCTACTGCTTTTATTCGTGGTGACGTCGTCTTTTGTCTCTTTTGTAGTCGTGGCCGCCACCGCCCTTCCTCATATTTCAACCCTCATTCCACACACCACACTGCCACTTCCTCTCCCGTATTCCATACGCCAAAAACCCTCACTTCATCTCTCACAACCTTTTACTGTATTCCTCTCATGCTGATAATGCCCTTCCCGATTGTCCACCTTTATATTTCTGGGCGTCTACGAGGATTGAGTGGTAACTAGATACAAGCGGTGTGCTACTTTAGTAGCTTTTACTATAGTTTTAGCATGGCATATCTTTGGCGAAGAGGCTTTTAGGACGTTCTGGCCTCAAAAAAAACATTTGGTTGGTAACTATTATTTACGTTAATTTGATACATTTTCTATTTTTGAGTCATCGATGGAATTTTATTTACAAAACTATCGTGTGAGAGGGTGCCTCCTTCAACAATACAGGCTGCTCCTCCCATCCCTAGATCGGAAACTTAATTTCATGCGCTTGATATTCTTTGGGAAAATTCCTTCCCCTTAGGAGCTTCTAGTTTTTTCGACCAAAGAGTTGTACTTTCACCACTATTCCGTCTCCCATTCCTTATTACATCTCTTTCGTAAATTCAAAGTGTTCCCCGAAGAGATAAAATGGTTATCCTGTCTTGATGGGAAAAAATCTGACTTCGGTGACATTACTCCGGGGAAAATATTTTTTGAAAAGCTAATTCGTATGGGAAACTTTTAAAATGTGAGACAAACTAATACGCCCGAGCTAAAGATTACCAGTTTCGGTCGTCTGCTGATTTTTAAATCGTTCTGTTCCCCACTGTGTGAATGAAGATTATTCTGTTGCCGTGTTTTACTATGAAAATTAACAGTAGTCGTTATTATCTAAATAGGCAAATATTTCTATTTCATTTTCCCTCCCCTTCTTCTACTAGATGTAGACTGGTTCATCATCATCATTGGTCGTTCAACCCAAAGATTGGTTGACTGAAACCCTCCATCCTACCCTATCAGATGCTAATTGACTTACTTCCTGATATTTTTTGCAATGTACTTTCTTCTTTATTTGTCCCATTTATCCCTTGGCCTTCCTCTTGGGACTTTTCCCTCTCTTATTCCTTCTATTTTATTCTTCACGAATCCATTGTGCCTCAGGGCGTGGCCAATCCATCTGGTTCTTCTTTCCTCTTTGATGTTCCATAAGGTCCGTTCTTCGTCTATTCTTCTGTATACTTCTTAATTTCTTATTTTATCCATCCGTTTGATCTGAAGCATCCTCCTCCAGCACCAGGTTTTGAGGGCTTTTTGTCTTTTCTGGTCCACTTTTCTGATGGTCCATGCTTCTGATCCAAAGAGCGCCTCGCTCCATACGAATGTTTTCACGTATTGTTTCCTCGTCCGTCGTTCCACAGCAGTCGTCTTTTCATTTAGAATGATCTCTTAGCTTGAGCTATTCTTCGCTTGATGCCTGTAGTACTTCTTCCGCCCCATGTGATGGTAATTCCAAGATTGGTGAAGAAATCCACTTGCTCTAATTTTTGTCCGTTCAGTGTGACTACTGCACTCCGCTTCTCTCTTCCACATACTAGGATTTTAGTGTTCGTTTTGTTTATGCTCATGTTGTATCTTTGTAGAACTTGATCCAATACGTTTAGTGACCTTTGAAGACTCTCCTGGTTTTCTCTTGTCATTGCAATATCGTCGGCGAAGCGTAGCATTTTTATCTCTTTTCCATTGATCCTAATTCTGTTTAATCCGATGCCTTGTGCTTTACTTATTACCTCCTCCAGGTACATGTTGAACAGTGCGGGTGAACAATGCAGACTGGTTATTAAGCAATTTTAAACTTATCAATTGAAAATTAAGTGAATATATTAGTTTTAAACTCAAATCTTGAATTAAATGATTTTTTACCTAAACAAATGGACATTGACAAAAAAGTATTTCATGGAGCGTGAAACCTCGGGTGCAAGAACTGATTAGTTTCAAACGATGTATGATTAGCTAGGTTTGAAATACAATGATTTATGGCCAGTATGAAACTTGAAATGATTATTTTCTGAAACTAAAAAGGTGCTCAGTAGGTTGTTATATGTAGCGTTAGTTTACAGTTTTCTTTTCAAAATATGTAAAATAATAATATTACATTTTATGAGTTTTAAAAACTAATATCCTATACGGTTTACGATCCTAGATATGTCAATATTTCTATCGTGATAACCTGGAAAGAATGATTGTAATCAGACCCTAGCCACGTAAATATTCCGATGACTGGCTTTCAGTTTAAAACTATTAAGCGATTAAACGATTAAGTTTTATTTATGACAAATCATAATGGAGAAATTGGCAAAACATAGTTTATATGATGATTGCATATTGAATGTTATATTCCTGGTGCTATCTCTAGCTATACGGTTGAGAATTCATCGTAATTGGCGAAATAAATTCATCAAATGAAAGATAGATCGTACATTTCCATTCTTTTATTTGAACTTTAATGTATTTATTTCATTTATTAATTCATTTTATGCATTATTTCATTTAATAGGTGCAGAAAACTTCCACAAAGTGAAGTCTGACCCTAAAAGGTTTTTCGGTGTAAACTTATTTTAAATATTTTGAAACTTAACTTTCTCACATAATTTCAAAATCAGAACATGGCTTAATTGTTTTTGAATAGGATGAAAAAACCTTTTTTCATTTATTTCTAAGGTTTTTACCTTATGGGAATAAAGAGATTTCCAGGAAGTTCCGCTTCGTTATCTGTCTCTCACTTCCTCGCCAAAGTTTCGGAGACACTGCAGATTCCGCTTTCAGGTCTGGCCAAACCATAGATTCCATTTTGAGGTCAGTACCCGAAGACGAAAGCTGTAGTGTCTCCACAAACTCGTCTCAATAGCATGGAAGCAGCTTAACATCCCGAAAAATCTACGCTTTTTTTAATTACTAAAATAACACTTTTCTTCAATCTTTTTATTTCTTACTTCAAAATTTTTAAGACTTAAATTTTCGGGATAAGCTATTTTTTTTCATAGTCATTTTCTAGAATTACTCTCCCCATGCAGTACGCTAATTGGTCACTCCCTTTCCTGTTCTCTCTTGCTGAAAGTTCTTTTTTTCGTTTTATATAAAGTTTTGGCGAAGTTCCTCCAGCTAGAGCCACTTTTGATAATTTTGGCATCGTCTTCTTCCATCGATTAGAAATTTTAATTTAGAATTTTTTCTTTTTTGAAGTGGTAAAATTTTTTTTCTCAATCAGAGAATAGTTTGACTATTCAAACGTCAATAATGGCACCATTTATACAATTTATCTCTGTATTATTATCAGATTATTCAAATGCTCGTTATGTTATTATTCCGAAAAAATCTTCAAGATTTTTGTTTTATCTTCTATCTTGAAAATAATACAACGAAGAAAATTTCTCTTCTTCGGCTCCTTTATTTTCATTATTTTATTTTATAATTAATACAAGTAATTATTTTACATTATTAAAAAAATTATTATTTGTAAAAACAATTGTTTCAATGCTAGGCACTCTTTTTAGCCGAACTTTTATGAATTTCAAGTTTTTCTTTGTATTTTTGTGGCATTTTCCTTTGCACTGGAGGAAAAAATTCAAGCAAAGCTCTTTAGCCAGTAAAAAATGGTCTTAGGCAGAAAGCCTTAATAATCTGTCACCATTCGTTTCTTTATGTTAGTTTTCCGAAATATATAGTTCATATCGAACAGTTTTTAATTACAAGTATTAAGATTTTGGGTGCGATATTGACACAAATTGCTACATTAGATGTAACGTTGTGTCTCTTCTTCACTTTTTGTTCGATGAATTCAATAATGATAAAATAGAAATGATTTTCCCATGTCACGTGCTTTGTCGAGTACGATACCTTTTTCACTTTCGTTTTTTCTTCGGATTGTATCGTACACAAGGAAACTGATTTAATTTTTCGATATCTCACTTATTTTAGTCCTACCTTCATTGATTTGGTCATGTCCTAGAACGTTCACGAAAAGTTAGCAAATTTATTTTTTGAAAATGAGAAGTAGAACGATTTATACACCCAGCAGTGGTACATTAAAAGGATCGATATCTTTCGCTGCATAGTTGGTTTTTAGTGCTATCCTCAGGTTCAAGCGGATTGACTATTTATTCTAAATGTGCCATTTCTAATCATCTTTTGGTGACTTTTTTTGACATTTTTCCTTGCAATGTGTTAAAATGTGGTGAGTATTTTCGTGAGGTATTTTACCAGCTTTTAATTTACTGTATTATGTACCTGTTTTTGCATTTCCTTGAGTGTCCCGCAAACAAAAAACCATGGTCAAATATTGCTCAGAGAATCTTCTAGGAAACTGAAAAACATATTCTGAAATTAAGAAGCTTTCTAATATATTATTTCTAGTAAAAACATGACAGAGTATAAAATGTTACATGACTGCAGTCATCCTAGGTAGAATCATTTGTGATATTAATCGAAAACAGATGATATTTTAAGGTACTAAGATATTTTAAGGACTATTTTAAGTTACAAATGAAATATTTGAAACTTTACCCTGTGATTGGTGATAAACTTATCGTGTTAATACTTTTGCAGACTGTCAACGAAGCAACGACAAAGTTGTAGGTGCGATCATAATTCAATCAGCATCGGCATACGATTGGTTACACCCAGGGAGTCATGCCAAATTTCGGTTCTGTACGTGAATTCTTATAGATTCCACAGATATTTAAAAAGAGTATTCGATTATTTTTCGGACGTAAATTGATATAAAATATGATAGAAAAGATCTCAAGGTATAGTTTTCGTAGTATTATAACCTATATCACCGAGCGTACAGGGACACGCACGCCATACCTTGTGAAAATGTTCTTGAGGATGGAATCGCGATTTTCATCAAATACTCTTGATTCGTCTTCATGATGAAAAGGGAGAAACGAAATCTGGGGTTAACGTGTCATATCTGGACAAGGACATTCCCCGCTGTCAGTCTCATACTGTTTATTATTAGACTACCGAGAGGAGCAATTTTGTCTTTGTGCTTTTATTCACTTACTTTCATCTATATATCGCACTTCAAGCCACCAGGAAGGTATATGGCAGGGTATTCATTACCATGCGGGTACATTACTCGTAGCAATAGAAGCCATTATGGGGAGGCGTCCGAAATCTAAGGTCACCTGCGCCATTAGGGATAGGTGGGAAATTTGGTAAAGATTGGATTTTTTGGGAATGTTGGAGAGGAATCCCACGTCAGCACCAGCTTACTCTTAACGAAAGGCCGCTTTGAGTTTCTTACAATTTAACGTTCTTTCTGACGGATGTCTTACTCCGTTCGAAGTGCTCTCCAACTCAAGTAGGTATCAGGATAACACTGTAAAATTTTCCATATCCAGGATCCGAAACGGGTCCTTGGGTTCGGAAGCCAGTAAACTAGCCTCCGTACAAACCCGATCGCCACGTAATTTGTGCAAACCCACCAAGACTTGTGCCTGGCCGAAAACGTTTCAATTAACACCATGCATACCTGAAACAGCAAATCATCTACTACTGAGATACCCGCGAGAATTGGGACCCCACTCTGGCAACGGGAACCTTGGTGAATTTATGTCCCGAATGTTGGAGAGCACTCTTTGTACCGAGCACCCCTGTTTGTGTCGTATTAAAATCGGTTCTTTGCTATCTAAGCCTCTCGACGGTGAAGGGAGGACACTTTCACGGAAGGATTATGTCTTATTTCATCTTTTCGTTCTTGGTTCGATGTTGGCGGTTTCATCACCCTCAGCGCCAAATCGTTTTAGATAGGTTTTTCTCGATAGGGCAACATTCTGGTCCGGTCCTTTTATGATTGATTCCCGCCATTTCTTTGAGAATCCTCTAGGTGTTAATATCTATCATACGAGTTCTCGTCTTGGCAGTAAAATACCACGGCTTTTTCTATTCTATGTGTTTCGCGTTGTATGACTTTTAGGCACATGTTATTCCAACCCCGTCGATTTCTCTGAGTGGTGAGGGAGAGTGGGGAGACAGGAAGACCCCACTACCTGCGGGCACTCGAGTAGATGCGTTTAAATTAACATCCCTCCTCCGTATCCGGCAATTTCTTCAGGCCTCCTCCCTTTCGCGCCTAATTCCTTCCTTCATTGCTTTCCACCCTATCTTCCTCTCCGTCTCCCTCTCCTCTCTCAACTCTTTTTCCACCTTCCAACCTCCATCCCACCCGCCTCCAGGGTCCCTCGTACAACGCGCCTCCCCCCTGCTGCCGCGATGGCGTTCAATTTCGTGGGATCACCGCTAGGTGGCCTTGGTGGCGGCCGCGTTGGTGGTGATAAACGACAAAATCACCATGAATATTCAGGAGCCTCTGAAATGTCATGCAGTCAATTTAATGACCTCTTTCTCCTCCTCTTTACACACACACACACACACACACACATACATACACACTCTCTCCCTCTTGGTTTTGCCTATCTCTCTCTCTTTCGCCGCTTCAGAATGAGCTCCATTCGCTAGCAGGCCAGTAGCTTTGAGGGAAAGTGTGGGGAGGAAATGAGAGCTGTTGGGGGAGTAAGAGAGGATGAAAGAGGTGTGCGTGAGAGGGGGACAGGGATGGGCGGGGGGAGGGAGAAAGAGACTGTTTTGTTTTGAAAACCGTGGGGGTTCGAATCGGTCCGCGGGAGAGGAGAGAGAGAGAGAGTGGTGAAGGGAAGGGGTGGTGGAGAGCGGATCGGGGTTTTTAGGGAGTTTTCAGAAAGAGGGAAAAGGCTGCTTTTCTCTTTTTTTCATTGAAAGAGGGAAGGACATCTCTACCCAACAAATGACTGTGGCGGTTAAGTGGGCGGCCCGCACACTGTAAAGATCCTCAGCTCGAGCGTGAGGGAACTTTAACTCTACGAGCATCCACGTATGCTAGACGTGCGTCCGCGGGAAGGTAAACAAATGAGGACAGGGAAGGGTTTGTAGAGTTATCGCAGTTGATGCGACGGAACAATTTCAAGTCTCTATTCCCTCGCAACTGGGCCTACTCCCCTTCCCCACTTCCCCAGAATACTCACCCTACTCACTATCCATCCCTCAAATCCTTTCCCTTCACCTTCCTCCCGCATCCACCCTACCTTTCCTGGCCGCGTATATCCATCCACCTCCCCTTCGGTACTTTGCCATCTCATTTGAGCCGACCGCCCCTCCCCTTACCGCCACCCTCATTGACTCACCATACTCCCACCCACCCTTCCACACCACACGCCCCCTCACCCCGTCCTCCTCCCATTCTCTTCGGGACCCGTGGCTTCCCTATGGTCTCCCGATGGTACAAAACCATGACGCAATTTCACTTCTATACAGCCCTTTCGCTTCCGTTCCTGTTTTGTGGGTGTGGATGTGATATTCCCCCTCAATCCTTCCCCATCGTCACCGCCCCCTTCCATTCGGCACATGAACTAACGCCACTCACAGCGTTGTGTCCCTCCTCCCCGTCCCATGGAGTTCTCCCCTCCCGCTCCCGACACCCTTCCCTTTCGCCATACCCCTTCCTCCATGCAGTTTGACAGAAAACAGTGTGGAGAGGGGGAGGGGGTGGTCCTCCCCCTCCATCGCGGTAGTTCGGTACCCCGGTGAAGGCCCACCTTTTCCTGCCCCCCTCCCTCCTCCCTATGTTGTTGCCCAATTACGCGACCAAACGAGGGGACATAATCATTTGCTTGTTACGACAAGAGTGAGATGGAGAGAGAGAGAGGGTGAGAGTGATGGCGGCGCGGTGGGGGAAGGGTGGCGGACGAGAGGACCGGATGAGGGGCATCGGCGGGAGAAATGTGGGGGGAAGGGAAGGGATGGGTGCGGAAGGTCTGGGTTTACCACGGAGACTGCCTGGATCACTACTTTTCCCCTTAACAACTATTTCTGAACCTTTGTGCCCTTGTCATAAATACAAATATGACAAGAGATGCAATGGAGGGTACGCATCTTAATAAACTGGAGAACCGATTAAAGTCAGAATATAACGCTCAATCCTCAATATCAGAATCACCCAGCATTTCTGTATAGCGGGATACACAAGGGTTTTCATAAACATCCATAGGCTTGATCAGTACTTCACCTTGACTTTCACTGTGATATTTACTTTTTAGGAATTTATTGAATGTGAAATGTGTTTAAATACTTACTCTATTCTTATCACGTTGAAATTGTGAGATTGATCTGCCTTATTTAAAATATCGTATGGGTTCTAAGTTCTCCAAGTTCACCTATCGAGGAAGTGTTTTGGAGAAAGTTGGGCTTTAGGACATTAAAGGAAGAATTCCACGATGGGAAAGAAGTGTTTACCGTGAGAGGCCGGAGTTGCCAGGAACCTTTAGTAAATGTGTAAATCAAAGAATAGTGAACAGTTTAATATGGAATGTAGTTTTGTATGGTTCGGGTACTTGGCCGGTGACGCAAGAGGATAAGACTTTGACGCTTATGATATGTGGGTGCGGAGAAATTTGATAAATTAAAATTGATGGAAAGATAGTCCTATATTACATTCTAAGTGTGTTAGTGAAAGTGGGACGGTGGTTGAGAGAAATTCGAAGTGAAGACAAATGGATGCAGGGGTTACGGAGAGGCTGAAGTGGATAAAATGGGGTAGAATGCTGCAAAAGCGAGGTAGAGTGAGGAAAAATAAATATTTCGGATGGAGTTAAGGAAGGTAGAAAGTCTTTAGGGTTATAGAATGAGTTATTTTAATTTTAATTTTGGATTTTATGCCTATTTTGTGCCAGATTAGTTATCAGGAGCACAGAAGGGTGTAGCTCCAGGGGTCCATCAAAAAACTACCTTAATCTGGCAGAATACTAATAATAATATTTTTCTAATATTATATATTCCTACCTGTACTATTTCTCGACAGTCACGAGACTGATTGGAGGACTTATAGAACCTAATTCGGCCCGTAAGTTGTGTTTTGGCACCACCACCATATTTTAATAGGGATAAGTTTGGGAAACTTCATTTGTGAGGCAACATTTTAAACTGGGTGTTTAATGGAGGAAATATTCTTTCCAAAATAAATGGCCTTTGATTGTCGTGAATTATATTTTTTCATTGATTTGGTTTTTTTTCATCCCATTAACGCAACTCGGAAACGAAAAATAAATCGTAGAAAAAAATTGTGAATGGGTGAATTGTGTTTTTCTATGAGCCCAGGCTGCCTTATTTCACTTTATAAAAATATCTTTGCGTAAGAGACAAAATAGACTGGCAGAAATTATTTTCGGTTCCTAAACATCCTTATTGCAATGAAATCGCATTTGTTTCAATGGAAAGATTAATAATCCCTTTTATCTCTCCGACGTCAATTTCGACACGCTGACATTTTGTACATATTCTTGCACTAGGGAACTATTTCCCTAGCCTGGCGTACTTACGTATATACATTTCCTCTTTTGCAACATTTAACTGATATCACGATTAAATGTCACATGTAAATCATTAAAAATTCTGCCAATAGCCTGGTAGCCTATCACGCCTACCGGTGAAGTCAGATTTAGGTTTTCTTATATTCATTTCAAGCAATTTTTTCGTTCCTTTTGATAATTCAGAGCCGCAGCCCTTTATCCTCCTCGACATTATTGTCCACAATTATATTTCGGTTAAATTTGTAGACCAGATGGGTCGGAATAGAAAATATTAATTAAATAATACCTTACCGTAGACGAAGTGGTGAAAAATACAGCTTCCAAGTAGTGTCTTGATGCTGTATCAACGACCCCGAAACGAAAAAGTAATAATCAATTGATTCCATTCCATTTATTAGTGAGACACTTATCAAAACACGAGTATATCCTGATGTATTGCCAGGTCTCTAAAGCAGTGTCTCTTTCAATAGAATGCATGGTCTGTCCCAAAAAATCAGTGGAATAAATCGGGGGAAAACTTTGTTGCAGATCAAGGTACAAGTTACTAAAACTCTTCAAAACAGCTCCCTTGCGCAAAAACACACCAATGTCAGCGCCTCTGCTACGCTTCTGGTACGCTTCTTGGAAGGAGGTGACGAGAATCTTGTTAAGACACATCGTCATGGCATCTTTGACATAATCCAGCGATCCAAAGTGATAATCAAAGGGGTTATACTTGGGTCACACTCAAAGGCCCATGTCTCGTCACCAGTAACCACCTATTCTAAAAAATTCGGGTCACTTTCACCGTGGTCCAAGAGGTCCAAGGCAAGATTGTCACACAAGCAGTCTTCCGACAGCACCTTGGGGACCATCTTGGCACACCTTTCTCATGGCTGAATCTTCTGTAAGTATGTAAGGCACTGTGGTTTTCTGAATATTGCACTCTTTTGCTAACATCCTGACTCTTGGGGGTTAATCAGAATTGAGCATGTATCTCACTTTTTGCACATTTTCATCACACTATGTTGTTGATGGATGTCCAGGGGATTCCTAATCGTCAACCTACTCGTTACCCTCCCAGAGCATCCTATGCATACAGAAAACCATCACTTGGGATATTTCTCCATCTCCATAAGCATCCTTAACCATACTCATCGTTTCCGAACCCGGTTTTCCGAGTTTAACACAGAACTTAATTACATATTATTGCTCCATGGAAAGTGACATCGTGAATTTATGACTCGACCCTCAAGCAGGGGGTTCAGTCTATCAGCGATCCGCAGACTGTAACGACCCGCAGGGAATTAACGCGGTTCGTGTTGCTTTCCCAAGACCTATCATCGTTTTTCCTGCCACAAATCGTTCTGCTCCAGTCATCCGCTTAGCCAGGAAAAATAGTTTTACGTACTTTTTGGGGCAGACCCTGTATGCAAGGAAAATTGGTAGATTAAAGATCAAGTTTTGTGTAAGATGATTAGTTTTGCATTTACCGTATGTTAATGATTATTGTCATCTAAGTATTAAAAAAGAATTTTCAAATCTTTTATTATCCTTTGGTTCATTTTAATGTAATTTTGTGTATTATAGCCTCTATAATATTTGGTTTTGTTTTTAATCTGAATTTATTTAGCAATTAAATAGTCATTTTCGTAGGGAAAGACAAAACGATGGTTCATAAATTCCAATTTTTGAGAAAATATTCATGGATTTAACACACTTAAATGCAGACTTACATCTTTTCGCACCTATCAAACCGAAAATCGAGTTCAGTTTATTAAACATTGCACTATTAAATAGCGCAAAGAGTACTTTAATAGCCGGGTTCTTTATGTTAGAATGTCGTTAGGCTATTAAATTCATTGTTGACCTTTTACGCCTGATATGAAATCCATCATTTCAAATTGCCTATGGTTTTTATCGAAATGACTGACATGGGCTAGAGAGCAAAGTAGCCTTCGTCGATATTTTCGGAGTTTGAGGGACGACGCCACATTGTATCACACCAAAAACTCACTTGAGGTAGCATAAAGCTTCCAGCTGGAGGCATTCATTTCTGGTTCTGTTTACTGAAGGAGACATCGCAACTGAACTTGGGTGCGACAATAAGACATTTAGTACGTGAGATTTACTCCTTAGAAAAACTATTCATATGTTACACGCAAGAAAGAAGGATCCAATTCATGATATTGACTTCTTCGCCAAAAGTTTGAACTTGTGGATTTCTAAAAAAAAAATTGCGATATGCACAGTTAATGTCACGGATTTTGAATTATTTTAGACTTAATTAATCAATGTTATTGTAGAAGCTTAAAAAATACTTAATTATTTCGGATTAAATATTTACGACTTTTTGATCCTCTATTCCCTCTATCATGGCCAATTGCTTCTTCGAGCTATATATTAGTTATTCGGTAAATAGCCGTTATTATTTTTGTCACTATGTACTACATATGCATATATTCTGAATGTTTAAAATTATTCCAGGTTTGCCGTATCTGTATTCCGAATTCACCAACTCCAAGGGGTTTGAGGCATTTGTTGGGGACAAACTCGCTGTAGTTTAGCCCTCCTATTTCCTTGATTACCGCGGAATATGGTACGATGCCTTATCCTCCACTGAAAGCAGAAGAGTTCAACGTGCACACCATAGGATTTTGAAACCTGCAGGTTTGCCGGTTAGTTAAATTTAACTTTTGCATTACAACTGCGACATGTGGAATACGCACTTTACTTCCTTCAAGTTTAGTGGACCGGACGAAAACTTCAGTATGACTCTCACTAATAATACGAAATACTTCTGCGTGCTAGTAATATAAAGTAGGTAAGAATTATTTCTATAACAGTCAAAGCCATTAGTCTTGCCGAGGCTTGTAATTAGAGAGATAGCATTGTTTTCGGACACCTCGTTGAAAGCGTCAAGGTCGCAGTACTGATATACTGCATAGACATACGTACATGTATCTGTTTATAGGAACATATTTCAATATTTTTCTGCATGCAAAAAATTATTCCTCGATTGTCCGCACCATTTTCCTGATGCCCTGTGTAGTAATCACTTAATTATTTCAATTTTCAAAATTTTAAATTGGTTGATAAGATTTACGAGAAATAACTGCGATCTTTAAAAATTTGCGATTTAAGTCAAGAAACATTTTGATTGCGGCAGGGGCAACGGAAGACGCACAGTATTTGGTGATTGTAACCAAATCTTCCTGCGTGGAACCCCTACTTCGACTCACTCTTCAGTATATATACGCTCTCGCCAACATCCATCTCATCGACTCTCCCCCCTCGCCCATCACCTCCTTCCCCTTCTCCTGCATCCTCCATCCCTCTCTCAAGCTCCCTCCTCCCAGCAACCCCCATACGCCCGCCCACTCCGCGTGCTTCCGCCGGATGCGTCTTTTTACGGGGTGCGCCAGTGGTTATGGACGCCCTGGTAAGAGATGGGGTTTTTAGAGATTGGGGGTGGGGGAGGGGCGTCAGAGCTGGCAGGGTTGGTTTTAAAGTAGTTTTGTTTATTTTTTCTGTGGAAAATGAGCGGCGTGGTATCACTTATTATTTTTTTTTACCATCGGGCAGCCACGTGGAAAGATGGGCGCTTACGGTCAAGTAGACCCTCATGGAAAGAGTTCCGGGGTTATGACGAAAGAGGAAACTTTTCTTTCAGTCGATCGCCGTAAATTTATTGGACCAATCGGAAGCTTACTGACCGCAGATTCGATTTCGGGAGATTTTGTCGCCAACTATTCTGATTGTGAATTGAGGGGATCCGGGTAAAAAAATTCGCATTAAGTTTCATCATGTAGAGTTGAAGAAAATCTACTGGTAATCGTAGAACGATTGATAGGAGTTTTCCGCCTCAGCTTGTTTTTTTTCAGTAAGGGAATGTATTTTAAATCTCTGAACTATTTCTCTGCCTGAGCATGACTGATTACTTTGTGTTACTGTACTTTTTGTACTTGTAGTAATAGAATTCGTTACGAAATTGGTAAATTCATTTAGGTTTGATGACCAACCTCTATTATCTTTTCATCTTCAAGCTTAGTCCTTAGATGAAGTGTTTGAGTGGGGGGTGGGGCGTTAGACAGCTTGTTGGCCGGAAATTACTCGAATTTGAAGAACTGTTAAATATAGTGTGGAGTGCCAGGTTTTGTCTAATAAGGCGTGGGTATGAAACGTAGGAGTGTTCAGTCTATGTTCATCCGAATCTACCTGAACAAGTAGACTACCAAATGACAAGTCGATAATTGGGTTTGATTGAGATATAAGATGCTCGCTATTTCATCAGATGGAATTTCGACTTCTAACGTTCCCTGAACAACGGGGATGAGCCGAGAAAAATTAGATAAGTTCTGAAGCTCCTGACGCAAAAAACTTCGCAAACCATTTGAATGGAGGCCTGTGTAAATAGTAATCTGTAAACATGATTTGATTTTCTGGTATCATTCGTACGAGAAGATTTTTTAGGTATATGTACGAGGACTGTTCAATATGGAGTGATCATACATTTTTTTACATAATTTATCGTTCAAACACTGCAATTTTTCTTATATGATGAAATTTATGCGTGGTCTATACGTGTTCGATTTTTCTGCGATTCGATGCTAGTATTATTGAAACGGTATCTGCTGCAAGTTGAGACATATTCAGTTCGTCTACGGCCACTATGGTGATAAAATGCGAAATACGCTGCATTGAAATGTTGTTTTACCTTAACAAATCTTTCGGTACATATGGTATAGGAGGATTATGTTGAGTTTATTCTTCCTATTGCACGGCTAGTATATCGTTTTAATGCTTTATGAGGGGTGACAATTTATTTTATAGGAAGGTGGCCTGGAGTTTCAGTCACTTCTTTTACAAAAGTAAAAATTAGCACCAGAATAGCACTATCAGAAACAGTAATAAAGAATTAATTACAGACAATATAATGGCACAAAGATAGTCAATAGCCTCTACTAAAAATACAACGTGACATTTGATTCTAGAATAAGCCTCTCATTAATTCCGCATATTTGCTTCCTTACTTCATTACGCCCAACATACCTATCCGATATCTTTGCCTGCCTTGCTTACCTAACGTTCTCTCTGTTATCACTATCTTCAACATCTCAGCGCCAATCAAAACGCTCTGAATCCATTTTTTCTGTCTCCTTAGGATTATTCAAACAACCCCCTATCCTCCCCCATCATATCTAGCACATCCTCATTTATTTTTCTTTCCGTGAATTTTACCTTTTCCATTCTTCTCCACACCCGCATTTCAAAATCCTCCAATCTACGTCTATCATCCTCCTTAAGGGACCATGCTTCCGCGCCGCACATAACTACGCTCCATATTAAAGTTTTGACGAGCCATTTCTTTACATCCTTACCCAAAGTCCCTGTCATCAATGCCATCCTCCTGGTGAGAGCTTCTTTGCCTAATGTAATTCTTCTTCTTATATCCCCACTACTTACCCAGTTTGGTACAGAGCACTTCCTCATTAGGTAAACTGTTGAACCTGCTCTGGTTTATGAAGGCCGATTTTAATATGTTATTTAGCTTTCCTTTCCTTAAGAACCGAATGACTTCCGTTTTATTTGCATCTATTTTCACCCAATTCTAATCGCACTGACTTCCTAATGCTATCAGCAGTGCCTGAAACCCCTTGGCTAGTTGCTAAACGAAAGAATGATCATCCGTATACCTAAATGACTTTATGAATTCTCTACCGACTTTCATTCCCACCGCTAGCTCTTCCTATACCTCTTTTACAATTTCCATTCCGTGCCTCTTTTGCTATTTATTCATATATGTTGAAAATCACTGGTGATAATTTTTTGTTCTAATCCTCTTGCGAACACTGTTCATATCGATTCTATATCCGCCATTCATACCGGAACAGTCTGTGACATAAACAGGTTGCGGATAAATCTCATATTCCTCCATCCTACTCCTATTTTCTGCAATGCATCAATTAATTTTACCCTAACTCTTTGTATTGTTTTCCATTGTATTCCATGTTCCTCTATATTAGTGACCTCATTACTGTTATGGCATCATGCATGCCACTCTCCCTCCTGAACCAAAAACTCATCGTCACTTGATTAACCATTTGCCCTGCTCTCCATACTCTTATCGATGATCCTAAGAACCACTTTAGTTGGGTGTAAAATCCAACTTATCGTTTAGTTGTCCTCACGTATGGCTGTATTTCTCTTTTGTGGAATAGGAACTAACACTGATCGGACAAAGTCCTCCAGCCAAATTCATCCCTCATAAAAGCTTCGATTTATGACATAAAAACTCTTCCTTTCACATTTTCCTAACCATTTTGTTAGTTCCGCTGGGATGCTGTCAACATCCACGGACTTTTTGATTTCATCTCCCTTAATGCTCTTTATATTTCATCATTGATTAAGCCAGGACTTAAGCTATCCTCATCGGCATCGTATTTTCATTCCACGGATAAACTTGCTGACCTTATGTCTAAGTTTCCCTAATATATCCCTACCATTTATCTCAAATCATCCCTGTTTCAATATATGTTTTCCTAACTCATTTTTGATTGTTTGCTCGGATATTTCCTTCATACTTCCTGAATGTGCTTCCACCTTCCTGCTCAGCGCACCAATTCGCCAACAAACGTTCCAAACCATCCTTTCTTTTTAAACATTTTAAATAATCGTACCGTGCGATCCATCACGCTTTGTTTATTTGTTTTCCGCCTCAAGTTTATAACTCTTCATACTTGATTTACCCAATTATTTATATTTATACTACCTAACCCTATTTTTACTAGCTTCTATTTCGTTCTTTCGTCTATATTTTTATTCATCTCGTTCGTAATCAATCCTTATTACTGTTCCTATTGATCCGTTGGTGGCTGAATCCTGAGCTGCAATAGTTTCAAATTTCTTAATACAATATTATGTTTCTTGAAAATCATAACTTATTTCGTAGAATTTGTTGTCTCAGGCGTAACTTTGTGGAATTTGCATAACATATTGAAATGTAATGAAATAATTGACTTTGTAATTCCACACACTTTAAAAACACACGACCCAGGTTTCGACGTTGAACGTCATCATCAGCGACGTCATCATCGACGTTGAACATCATCCTGATGATGACGTTCAACGTCGAAACCTGGGTCGTGTGTTTTTAAAGTGTGTGGAATTACAAAGTCAATTATTTCATTTATTTCGTAGAGTTTTTGAAAAAAATCAATTAAATTCCAGTGGAATTTAGTGATTTTAAAACTACCACATCCTGAAAGTTTGAAAGCTTTAAAGTCTGATGAAAGATATTTACAAATGTCACCAGTCCTTTGTGTAATCTGAGCCACAAAAAATTGCAAACCAAGAAAATTGCATCAGGTACGAGAACATGAGAAGGCGCCAGCGCATACTATAAAATACTTTGAGACTGTCTGAATGATGTAAAATGAAATAATTATGATCGAAGGAGCAAGGAATTCTACATTATTTTACGCACTATTATAAAAATCACGGTTAAAAGAAAAGTTATCATTTTAACAATCGATAGCGTTTGGAGCATTGCACTTAGTAGTAGCAATGTATTCGCTGCCATTTCAATAGAAATGGATTCATCATATTGGCTCAAAATGATCCCGACGAACCCTTCTTTTGCCGTTGGATTTCCCTAGGGTCAATCCGTCATGTTTTACTGAACGCCCAGGCTTTGGAGGTCCAAGCAATGTCGTCGGCCTTTGGCAGCGCGTTGTTCACGACCGTCCACGAGTTGCAATTTACATCCATGCCGGGTTAACGAGAGCGCTTTGCCAATCAAAACTAAGTGAGCTGCTCAAGACTCTCAAATGAGCAAATATAGGTTCATAAAAGCTGTGCTGTTTGACGTGATGATATTATCACATAAAAGGTCACCGGTGTTTCATTTCTTCCTAGTTACTAGATTACGATCATACCTACTTTCCTATACAGTGTTTTGTAATTACTATCACTTGGTCCTACTTGGTTTTGCTTTGTCTATAAAGGTTGACTGGAATAAATGCAACCGACAATTAACTTGATGTCTCCGCACATATTTCATTTTATTTCTAAAAATGAGAATCACGTATCGTGCGATTTGTTGTTTGGGGGGTACGAGAACCGACTCGGGGGCTGTAAATGTCCGTCCCCTTCCCTCAATCCCACCAATTTCACTCTCTCTCACTTTTGCCGGCTCTCGCGTAACATCATCCCTCCAATTTCACTCTCTCTCACTTTTGCCGGCTCTCGCGTAACATCATTGCCCTCGTACCCTCTCCTCGCGTATAATTTCGCCCCCATTTCATCTCGGCCGCCGCTGTTTCCACCGATATCCCGAAGTGCACCGCGAGGGCGGCTTTCCCAAAGCCTCACCCCGGCATTTTTCCCCATCCTCCCCCCGCCGAAATCGAATGGGCCGGGATTTGAGACCGGCCTGGATTTGAGGCACGGCTTTCGGGATGGCGGCCGGAGTGATGGCTTGGGTCGTCAGTGGAGTGAAATCGGGTAAGAGCGGGAAGGGAGGGAGGGAGGGGACGTGGGGCCTGCCGATCTGCCGAGTCCCACCCCTTCTCAAATTCCCCCCTCCACAGATTGGATTCGCGTAATAATTCAGAATCAATCATCCGCAAACTTGGGGTCACGCCATTTCCTAAGCGAATGTCACTGCTCCCGACGGATTGAGAGGACGGCTCTTCCATAACCTCCCTCCCTGCCCACACTCACGATCCTCCCCTACTCTTCATCATCAATACCGCTGCCCCGACTCTCCTCCTCCTCCTGCTCCCTCTACTCCCAAGTGAGATGAGGAGGAAAAAGAAATGGAAACAATGGAAGTGAGCCAGGCAATGGGACTCATTGAAAAAATGAAAATCCATGTGTGTTTTGGCAACTAACTCTGTTCACTTTATCACACCGAAAATGCCTAATAAACAAAGAAAAGTATTAAAATACAGTTTCATTGGTGACAAGAAATAGTTAATGGGGTTTAAAAATTAGAGGTAATTACCCACTCCAAATCAGAGGAAATCATAATCTCAAGGCAAATTTACGTATAAAAAATTCAGGATCTCTGATAATGTGCGATTGAATGTTAACTGGACGGAAAGGAATATAACGGTATTCATTACGCCTTTCGAGAGTGAATAAATTCACGAAGACTTTACCAGATTTTTGGCCAAAATTTAAAAGATGACTTTGTTTAATAAAATATTATTTTAGCCCAAACATTTCAACTCAGATGAGTGACCGAAATCCACCTTTCCTGATATCTTCATTCATTAGTCCTTTAATTTTAAGGTTTCTTTATTGCGGTCGTACATTATTATACATGTATGTCTCATACCATTTTCCTTACGCCTTGATAACCTTTCCTACTTACATTCATGTTTATATGGTTTACATATTTGCCCTTTGTCCCTCATTCCCTCTATTTTCCCTTCCTTTCCCTCCTTATCAAATCGTTTTTGTCTCTGAATGTACCTAACTTATCTAATTTTCCTATTTTTTGCGGTAATTCCATGTAATTTCCATTCTCTTGCTTGTATTTTTGTTGAAATATCTACGTTTTTATTTGCTATAGAAAAATAAGACGACTGAATGATTCACTCGGGTTTCATTTTTGCTGAAGACATATTAGATAATTGCTTTAAAATACATATTTTTTGAGATTATATTATTACTTCCCCAAATTGCGCTAGCGTTCCATTTCGTGAGCTCGGCTTCTATGTTTATATATCTTATATATCATATATATATCTATATATATATATATATATATATATATATATATATATATATATATATATATATATATATATATATATCTTCCTATGCTTACCGCACTCCTATTTCAAGGGATGTAAAGTTAGGCGACTCAGTATGCAGAACAACTCTCGAGAATAATAACCTCCAGTACTTTCGTGTGCTCGCACCTCAGGACCTCTAGCACTTTAGGTACGCGAATTATTTTTCACCCCCTCTCTCTCTCTCGTTTTCCACATCGTCTGCAGCTATTTCCTTTTTTCCTCTCCTCCCTGAGAGAGAGGTAGAGAAAAAGGGACTTGGCTCTCATCTCCTCCCCTCTCTCTATCTACCACTCTTTCTCTCCCCAACTCGAACCTTCCCTAACCGCCTTTTCTCTCATTCCCCGCCCAAAAACTAACTTCCCCTTGTTCCTCTTCCGAGCGAGCTCAGGTCGGCAGGTATAATTCCTTTTGCTTCCCTAGATAACATCCAGTTCCCCTTCCCGATCCGCACCTTCCCTCCAAATTCCCTCTATCTCTCCCCTATCCCGCCCGTGCCGTCTGCCATCCCCCCACCTAAACCCTCCACCCCTTCTCCTTCATGCCTATCTTGCTTCCATCCCTTACCCATCCTCGCCGTAACTCCTCCCCTCCCGCCCTCCCCCCACCATCCTCGGCTTTTCATCCCCCACCGAGTGCCTAATCGCACGCGTTGTATAAGCCCATCGCTAAGAACCGCGGATTTGATCGTGTATGGAAAACCTAAAGCTTTGGTCCCACACTCCAACCCTCCTCCCCTCCCCCCGTTCAACCGTAAGCACTTCCGATCTCCTGTGCAGACTGCGGTCCTCCATATATATATATATATATATATATATATATATATATATATATATATATATAGTTCGTCCTTAATGTGTTCCTATCAATTTTCCTTATATCTAATTCTATGTGATTGAGTATTTGTTCGCCGTTTGGCGGGATTTCGTGTTTGAATGTGTGTGTGTGTATATATATATACTATGTAAATAAATGTGTCAATAAATAAATATATATATATATATATATATATATATATATATATATGCACATATGTGCATACATATATTTCTATATATATGTACGCATAAATATGGGTTTTTTCCATTGTTAATGCGCGGTTGTATGTACATTTCTGTGCCCTTTTATTCCATTGCACGGGTGTTTGCTCTACTTCTAATCCTTTCCCCAGACGATTTCACCTTTTCCTTCATTTTGCTCTCTCCATCCCACTCCATGATCGCTTTTGACCTTACCACGGAGAGTCCTCCGCGATTTTATCTTCAGAATCACTACGTTCCGTTTCCCCATCCTCGATCCCAAAGAGAAGTTCTTCAGCCCAACCATTCTTTCCAATGAAATGATTGATTATCCACATCTCCACGTTGAGTCATATATAGTTACAAGGGTGGGACTATGAATTATCCAACTTTCCGTTCAGATGTTCCTGAAGATGTGGACTCCGCCGACTAAATCTCAATTTTTAAATAAAATTCTGACGAGTTTCCTTCCATTCATCATGGGTTTTCACTGAGTAGAGCCTGAAACCATCGATGCATTTCATTTGAATGTTTGCCGGTAGTGCCTTGTCATACTGTGATTGTGAATTATATGTGGAAATAAGAATGACCGATATGTTTCGATTTTAAAAATGCGTTTTGAGAAAACTTTTACTTTGCCTCTCTTTCATTTTAAACCCAAAGATTACGTCACTTCCTCCGTATCAACTCACACTTCTTTCGGTTTCTTTGCGTTAGTTATTTTTTCTGTGCGATTAGCAGTGTTTACGAGGTATATGGAATTTTTAAATGCTATGAAATCAGATCTGCTCACCTACATCTACAATAAATGTTTTCATTGTCTTAATTGCTTATTCCCTTGGCATTAGCTTATTTTATCTTCTTTGTATATGCATTGTTATAGCAATCCTTTTCCTTCAAAAAATTTTAAGGACGATTAGACTTTGACACTTATCTACATTTCACACGGTGCAAATTTGAAAATTCTATTTTTCGTCTTAGCATACATTAAGAGATCTTGAAAATTGAACTACAGCATTTTAAATCACTATGTCTGTCGGAACGATTAAATATAATTCGGTGCAACATAATCTTAAAAAAAAACTATTGGCAGACATTTAAGTATGGAACGGAGGAAGTAACATAAGAAACATAAATTAGTAAGGAGACCAATTTGATAAAAATAATTGAATGATGGATTAATACAATTTTGATGAATAATTTTCCCTCCCCCCACAACTCATTCGCTATCTTAGTGGTACATTCACTTCACAAATGGTTATGGTATGGCGAATTTTCACGCTTTAGTTCGCAAATATTCATGCGTACGTATTTATTTTTGAGTTTTATACTTGAAGAAAACGCGACGGTGATACCAATACGTATATTAAAGTATACGTAATTAAAGAGACAATTGCAATAAATATTAGTGCGTAAAAAAGTAATTCGACTTGATTGGGTTTAAAACCTGGGTCTTCTCATTACCAATAAGACCTTTTAATCAACTGTACCTATATTGGACATCACACGGGGCCAGCAATTGAGACATTGAGTTCGAATCCTGGCCAAATAATTCATGATGAATTTCCATACATTTATGTATTATCACCAATTCGTGTACGCGACTACCATTTGAGTATTTTCATGAAATTTTCCATGGAGTTATCGATTAGTTGATTTTAATGCTTAACGGCATACACACATATTTTTGTTCCATCTCTCGTATGAAGTATTTAATATAAAACTATTAAAAACAGTAATCAACCCGAAGGTCGGTTCGGTAGGTGGTGGTAGAGTTCACGCATTACTAATTCCGACGGCGTGTGAAATTCACACATCAGGGTATGGGGGCCAGTTTTTTTCCCTTTGCCTATAGTAAGATATGGTACCCGAAAAATCGCACAGCTTAGGTGGAGCTGAGGGTGCCCAGAGGGATGAACTCGGGCCCTTTGGTCAGTAGTCCAACGCTCTACCCATGAACTACGGCGATCCTAAGTATTTAATAAATCGAGTGATTTAAAAGGCTCTTCAGCGTGTTGATACAACCAAGCTTAAACGGAATTAGCAAATTTTCACTTTGATATATGTAGTTTAACTTATTGTACCTCGGCAAATCGACAGCAATGATGTTTGAGAATTAATACAGATCTCAAAATTATCGGTATTTGGCGTTAATTGATTTTATGCTGGAATAGAAATCAGAAACCGCTTTCCCCTGTGTACTTTTCTTTGGTATTTGGCTCGGGTTTCTTCGTGTCGCGACGTCACCAAATATGTGCGCAGTCTTGCAATACGTGGTTTACATAGCACCGTGAAGAACTGAGAATTTGGGAGGGGTTAAAGGTTGACCAAAAAAATGGAGAGTTACCGAAGGCAACGCCCACTATGTCACTTTGGCCATTTCCTTCAGTTCGTTTTAATTTTCTTTAGCAAATTTTCTGGTCAAACTTAAATCCCTTTTCAACTCCCAGCTCTTCACGATGCTGTATTAAGCGTGTATTGTAAAACTGTACACCTGATATTGACCCCATATGACGGAACGCGTAGCGTGCTAAATAAAATTAACTTGTAAAGCTAAGTTTCTTATTTCAATTCCATTGTAAATGTAGTTCTGTCCGTATAAGCCAATGCCACTAGCCTCACTTATGCGTGATTATAACAAGTATGTATTGTTAAAAGAAAAATTATATGCGTTATGGTATTGTATTGGTAGAGGAAAGAACTGAAGGGGTATTGTTACCAATATCTGGCTGGAATACTAATGGTGGTAACCGTTTTTCGCGAAACTTGGGCGTCCATCTTCACCTAAATCGACTGGAATTTTTATTCTCCACTCCGTTTCCACCGATCCCCTCTGGAGCAGAAAAAAATGTATGGCATCCAGCGATCCCCTTCCAACTCTCCCCTAAAATCTTCCTGCTTCTGCCCACCTCTATAAACCACTCCCCCCCACCATCTTTCTCACCGTGCCTCTCTCTCGCTTTCCGTCTCTGGCTCTTAAAACTCTTCGCCCAAAAATTGCCCCCTTCCTTTCATCTCCCCTTTCTTCTGGAACGACATCTCCTCTCTTTAATCTCCCTTCCCCGCTCCCTTCTCCCGCATCTCACTTACTGCCAACGTGGAGTAATCACCATCCGCCATCTGCACACACCCACCACCCACCCGGAGGAGGGCTCCGGATCTCAAATTCCCCGTCCCTTTCCTCCGCTCCCACAATTCCCCGCCTTCATTTACGTTCTGCCGCCGCTCCTTCCTCTCGCCTTACCCATCGACCCCTTCGCCCCATCCCCTAACTCTTCTCTTCTCCCCACTGGTCCCGTCCTCACCCTCCCATCCGCCATAAAATCCCTCCCATCAACACCAACCCCTTCCCCTCCCTCTCCGTCCTCTCCCCTTTCCCATTCCAACCTGCTCAACCCTCTTGGCATTTCGTCAACTCACCCCACTTACTCAGGTGGGGACACTGTTATCATCTTTGACCCGATTGACACATTCCATCATCGACGGAGCTTAAGAGACTGGATTATTGGTTCGCAACTTTTTTTTTTTAAACCAATTTTGGCATTCAAAATTTTGGCATCACTTGTTCGTTGCGAAAATATTTTTTGTTATCGTTACTAGTATTATTCACGGCCAGAATTTCGATAAATGTTGTTTCTTGCTATTTCTCAATCCTCGATATTTCTCTACACTCATCTCATTTCCCTGCTCTTGTAAAAATGTTCGTATCAATTCTCTCGGAAACTCGGATAATGTTTCTGAAGGCCCTTTAATGGAGATAAAATAAAAATCGGGCACATTTTTTTAGATGTATCTGAGTGGAGTTGAACGGTGCTTCTATGTTCACAACTCGGGATTAATTTAAAGGCTTGCTACTTAAGCTTAGTGCGGAAGTTTATACCTTTTAAATATGAACTCGAGAATGCAAAATCGAGAATGACAAAATTACGTTGGGGGACCCGAATACCTTTTTATGATATTTAAAATATTTTATTGACAAAAATATTATGATAACGGTATTGAGGTAGTCAATAACATAGCATTTTTCCGAGTGAACAAGGTCCTGTATTTGATGATTTAGATTGCTCGACCTAATGCTCCGTAAAATTGTTAGGATATAGTTATGTAATGGGGAACCGACTGCTTATGGACCTAGAGCGCTCTTTACTCTGACAGCTAAGAACACACTTAAAACCCTCACGTATTTGTTGAAAGAAAGAAAATGCTCGTAAATGTCTTATTCTCTAGTACTAATCAAGCTAATATTATGCTTTCTCTAGGGCAACTTCCTCAACTGAGTTTGCTTTCCCATTCGCTTCTATCACTTCTACTCATCCTCAGTCAAAGATAACCTCACAGTGTTTCGTGTTGCATTTTATGAAATATTATGTGAGTCTTTTTTGGAGCAAGACTTGAACCTTTCGTTATGCCCGATCGAAGGAGTTTCAGTGATACGGTATTCGGAATACTTATTTGATTCACAATCTAAAACTTGAGCTTGGAAAAATATGAGTTAATGAAGAAAAATTTTAAACAAATGTTTTTCCTTGTCTTATATCGAAATATGGAAGGCTTTTTCTTTTAAATTCACTCTATGTATGGTTATCATTGAAAAATCGTGGTGGCTTTAGCCCTCTTCGTTTAATTAGGAAGGAATACGTAAATTCAGGAGCAAGACTAAATTGTACAACTGTGTGTTGCCATTGCTTGAAACCAATGTTAGAAAAAATTTCGCAGACTCACACATCGAACAGATTTAACTTTGATGTTTTTGAACTATCAGTTTTTGCGACCATCACCGCCCTAATCTCAGGTTAAACCTTAAATCCATTCCAGTCAAGTTTTCTTTATTAAGGAAAAAAGTTATGCATTCGGAGAGCAGATGAAAGATTCGACTTAGCCCAATATTTTTGTTTCACTTGGATCCGAAACGAAACAAGAATTTTTTTAAACGTTTAGCTCTGTTTCTTCTCATATACTTGTGCTAAACAAACACCACTCCATATTACGACATTCTGTGATTATGATATCACATGATTCTACCATATCCTTCGACGCGTGTTAATTTAACAAGTGAAACGGACCAATTTTTAACATATCACTTGTGTAGAAACGACCAAATACTTAAGTATATATTCTTTCTGCATTTTGGTATATTTGATAATGAAACTTGTATTGATAGGGCATAAGTTGAAGTGTCTGCTGGGATCTAAAGAGAACACTAAGTGATGGTAGAAAGTAAGTAAATCACGAAAAAATTTGCTGAATGGGTTATTTCTGTGTTTAAAATGGGACACAGTTTTATCATCAATATTTTAATCCTATGGTTGGTTTACTGCAGCCCTCCATTTTTCTAGTGTATACGTATTCTCTCACCTCCAGGTAGCGTCGATGTTTAATGTTCTTAATTTGTCCTATGCACTTGTCTCATAGTCTTTCTAGCGGAATTTTCCCTTCAAGTTTTCCCTTCTACAATAATTATAAATAAACCAGTGTACCTCAAATGGTGTCGTAATTCATCTCGTTTTTCTTTTCCGCGCAGTTCTATAATGATATTTTCTTCATCTAATTTTCTATACGTTAACTTTCAACATTCTCCTCCAGCACCATGGCTCAAGGGTTCCATCCTTCTCTGGTCCATTTTTCCAATGCTTCATGTCTCTTATCCGCAAAATGCCACGCTCCATTCGAACCTCTTGATGGACTACTTCCTTGTTTGCACCCTCAAATTCTTCGAACTCATGCTCATTTTCATGAACAAATTCTTAGCTTCAGCAATTCTAAATTTAATACTTGACGTCATTCCAGCTTCTTCCATTCTAAGTTATACTGCTTCCACGGTTGTTGAAAAATTCTCTTTGGTCCAAGTTCTCACAGAATACTCGAAATGAGTTGAAATGTTTACACATTTAATTTCATTCATAAAAGTTCCTCTTTGTTTTAGGCTTTATAAATCGAAAATAAAAATCGACTTCCCTAAAATCTGGTTATTTTTTGACGCATTATGGTCAAATAGCAGTAAACAATTATGCGGTCGTAGTTTCCGATCCGTTCGTTATCTTTCTCTGATGTTTCAGGTGCGGGACCCTTTTAGTACACCATACTGGCAAATCACCCCGCGTAATCACCCTTTGTTAATGCTTTTTTATATAAGAAAGAGAAATTGATTTTCACCCGATCATCAACGCTGGTGAAAGCTGTGAGGGCCATCCAAGGGTTCCGTCTATCAGACGGGGAGGGACGGGGAAAGTTTTCGGAGAGGGGAGTGGCGTGGGAAGCGGAGGGCTAAGATGAGTGTAAGGCTCCCGGAGGCGAAGACGCGTGTCGGACGGGGAGGCTCCCAAGGGGGAGGGGGCGGCGATGAGGGTGGTGACGGTTGGTGGCGCCGGGGGGTGTAGGAAGTCTCGAAAATTAAGGCCCGCCAACGGCGGTGATGGAGAAGGGGCGGCGAAAGGAGAATCGGGGAAGCTGGCGGGGAGTGGGACAGGAGGGCGAGAGTGAAGGGAGGAGGTCTCTTGCACGCTTTTTTAAAGGACAGTTGCTCCGGGCTGGGTGTTATTTCATCTGATTTCCACCGCCTACCCCCGTTCCCCACCCTTCCAGCCAGGTCGACCAGCATATACTCCCCAAAGGGCGCTCTTCTTCCCCCTCCCTCCCCGCGAAAAAGGCAGTTCTCCGCGGAGGAGGAGTTGGAAGGAAGAAGAAGAAGAAGTTGGCTGAGGGTGAGGGTATGGGGGGCGCGCGGAATGATCCAAGTTTTTTGCCTGCGCTTAAATAATTGAAGCGGGAGAGTCGCTAGTTCTGAAGCTTAAACGCGGGCGATGGGCTCGACACCTGGGGACGAAGGCACAAAATAGAGATACAACGGAAAAGTGGGGTTATGGGGAGGGAGGAGATGCGAGGGGGGGGTGGAGGGAAGTTTGAGAGGCAGGAAGATAAAAAGATAGGGGTGAGGGGGAGGTAGGGGGCGGAATGCGGACAGAAGAGCGATATGGGGTTGGCGAGGGAAGGAAGGGATGGGTGGGTTACGGGACTCTGCAGGGGGGAGGGGGGATTTGGATGAGGAAGGGGTAGTCCCGGAGAGCTGGAAATAGTTCTGTTTTTTAAGAATGCCCTCGTTACTTCCCCTGGCAGGGTTTATTTTATTTTTTTTTATACGTTCACCGCGTGCGCCGATTCCGCGAGGCTGTAAAGAAATGGGAGACGTAAACTCCCCCAAGCCGTTCAACTCATATGAAAAACTTTGTGTGCCTCGTATATTTTTTATTTTATTTTACGGCCGCCGCTTCTTGAATATTTCAATGGAGTGTAAGAAAAAAATGCGGAGGAAGGTAAGAACCAACCTTACTAGAACCTTGACCGTTGGGTTGGATTTTTGCATCTTCCCCTTCCGAGTGTGCTCTCTCTCTCTCGATCCCCTCTTGCCGTTCCAACCAATCGTTGATGGTCGCGTACACATCACGTTTAGATTTGTTTGGTATGGATGCAAGGTGAAATGGACCTGCGGATCGTAGACTGGGTATTGAGGAAGCTCATTACGCGGCACAAGACAGTAAAAACAACTGAAATGAAATTGCTATAGTAAAGTTTGTTCTCGCACGAACATTCATGTTTCCAGCCACAGTATTTTTCCTGACTTAATTTCTATTAGCATATTATGTTTAAAACATAATATGCTAATAGAAATATCAACTGAAAAAATATTTCTATAATAGGCTAGTTGGGCTAATTTGCAAAAGAAAAATGAAATTTTCTGAAGATATTGAGGAGGATAACATGTGCAGGAAAGTGAGCTTATGCACTTCAACATGTTATTTTGAAGAATCATCTTCGTCGAATATAATTTTTTCGCTTTGTAATAGTTAAAAGGTGGCAGTTTGGCCTGATAGTGGCGGTTTATTTTAAATTGGCTGTTTTACAGAAATTAAAAGAAATATATTTTGGCATAAGAAGGCAAACGGATGGAGGATGACATTAATGTAAATTTAAGTTTTAGGATGAAACTTCTATGGGCACATAAAATGTCTGGGCTCTTAATCACAAAACAAAACATTTAAGATATTATTTCCTTAAATATATGGTGAGATAATATATTTCCATATGATAGTTGTTTCTCTCAATAAGCTGTGCTACTGAACTGTGTGTGGGAAAGAAAAATCACTGAATATATTTACTTCGCCATAGCTATCTCTCTTATTAGCTTTTTCACATGCATCGTCTCCCCTGTTCATTCTGCGGGAGCATTTGATCATTTTCTTTTATATTTTCAAATAAGACTTGCACGAATGATACATATGCATTCGGTTTCATTCAGTATTAATCATTTGAATTTCTGTCCGAGATGTTTAGGTGTATGTTTTGCAATTTACACTCCACTTAGCCTAGCTGGCTGGCTGGTCTCTCCATGTAGTTCCATTTTACAACCATTTATTGCCAACTATTCGGAGCTAATTTAATGTGATGCGTAAATAAGATGAGATGTTAAGTTTCCATTACCTTTTCTTTTGTAATAATTTATAATGTGTATTTCACAAATCTTAACTTCTTCAAGACGGCTACTTCATGTGCGTGAATTTTCCCCAGGTGGATTAAGTCCGATGAAGATGATAGAATACTCAACTGTTGAATTACTGCGATGATCTTTTGAAGAGTTCTAGAAGTTTAAGATCAGATTGATTAGCTATTAATGTATTATTTAGAAAGTCATTGCCACACATTATTAGCGTATGTTTCTGGGCTCCCTTCAATGTCTCATTCCTGTATACTCCCTATATTTTCTCGTAGTGACTCAGATCGGCCCCCCACATTATGCTTCGATTTTTGAGGCAAGGTATGGTTAGCGAGTTCCTTAGCCGGCGGAGAGTTAAACGCGACCTTAGTACACGTGACATTGGGTTTAATAACGTCCCCAATCAGACGATATACATAAACGAAGCCCTCACACAGTTCAATAGGAAACTTTACGCTAAAGCCAGGGAACTCAAAAGAGCAGTAAAATTCAAATATCTTTGGATACGAGGAGGAAGGATTTACACGAGAATAAGTGACGGTGGGGAACGAAGTGCGATTACCTGTTGTGAAGATCTCAGTAATTTCACATAAATGCCTAACTCCACAGAAATGTTAAAAATGTGCCATGTAAACGCACAGTCATTATTCAGACACCTTGATGACTTCAGCAAATTATCATGTCATTGCTGTTTCTGAAAGTTGGCTTAACGAAAACATCTCTTCGGAATCCGTCAAACTAAGTAATTACAACATTTTGCGAAATGACAGACCAGGAAGAGTTGGTGGTGGTGTTTGTGTGTACTTGCACGAGAGCTTATCATTTAAATTGCTGTTAAAGTCTAATGGCTCCCCCTTCAGGCCAGAATATATGTTCATAGAAATAACTGGAAAGGAGGGTAAAATATTGTTTTGTGTCGTGTACAGACCCCCCAAAACAGGCTATATGTCTGAAGACTTTGAGCCTTCTCTGATCCGTCTTCTTCCTAGCTACAAAGGCGTGATTCTGTGTGGCGACTTTGACATTGACATCATAAAGAAAACGCACAATAGCACCTATCTCAGTGACCTACTATTTAGTTGTAACCTATTCCTCATTCCCTACCAGCCCTCCCATAATCTTGTGAATAGCAGTACCCTCCTAGACCTCTTTATTGTCGACGACATGTCCAAGGTTGAAGAGTATGGACAGCTCCTTGTCTCTTTTTTGTCTGAACACGACCTAGTTTTCATTAAATATAGATTTAAACTGCAAACTTATAAACCTAATAATATGTGTTTTCGTGATTTCAAGAATTTTGATTTGTCCAAATTTGCTGCAGACTCACTTGAAACTAATCTAAGTGAACTTTTCAAAACCCATCTGGTGGATAAAAAATTAATATCTTCAATACAATACTCATGCAACTCTTTGATACACATGCGCCAAAAAAAGTAATTCAGCCAAAACGTCATCCAGCTCCATGGTTAACCTCCGAAATTAAGAACCTCATGGCCGTAAGGGATCGTCTTCGCCGTAATTTCAGAAGAACTCAACTCCCGAACCTTCACGAACAATACAAAGTGGGTCGCAATCAAGTGCAGCACCGAATCCGTACCGATAAACAAAAATACTATGTTTCGTGCTTTTCCGATAAATGGGACATAAAGTCCACTTGGCAGGAGCTGAGGCGCCTCGGACTTGGAAAGCCTAGACGTCCCCCATTCAAAATGAACTTCCCCTTGGATGATTTAAATAGCTACTTTCTCACGTCTGCTTTCAAGGATGAAAATGATGTCGAGGATGGTAACCATTCTACTCGAACCCAAAATAATCTCACTTCATTAGATCATGCATTATTCTCTGACTTAGACGATGGAAGGCTTTATATCCCCCACTATACACCCGAAATGCTGATAACACAAGTGAAAATTTTAAAATCAAATTCAACGGGTGTCGATGGAATCAGTGCAAGAATGCTAAACGTTGTTCTCCCAGTAGTAATGCCTATGATACTAAACATCTATAACTGTTCACTCAATTACTCTATATTCCCTACCCTGTGGAAATCTGCCCTAGTTCGACCGATAGTGAAAATAACAAATCCGAAAGAAATGTCTGACTTCCAACCTATTGCACTTCTTTGTTATATTTCCAAACCTCTCGAGCAAATTGTTCATACGGTTACAGTGGAGCAACTTACGCGGTACAATTTCTTCGATGAGTATCAGTCGGGCTTTCGTAAGCTCTATAGCAGTCAGTCGGCTTTGATAAAGGTAACTGATGATATACGCAGATCCATAGACGCAAAAAAGGTAACAGTTTTAGTCCAATTCGATTTGAGCAAGGCTTTTGATTCAGTAGACCACGGCATACTACTGGAACGTATGAGCAAACTCAAGTTCTCTTACTCTGTTCTTCGCTGGTTTCGCTCCTATATGTCTAATCGTCAGCAAGCTGTTAAAGATGAATACGGGAATGTATCTGTTTTCCAACCTGTCCTATGTGGAGTTCCACAGGGGTCAATTCTCGGGTCTTTACTATTTACTATTTTTATAAAAGAACCAGCTACCATAATAACTCATTGTAAACATCACTTTTATGCTGACGATCTACAGATATATCTTGAGTCCTACCCCTTTGAATTTAACCATGCCATTGACTTGGTCAACAAGGATATCCAACCCATCTGTGAATGGCTGACTGAAAATCGGCTAAATCTAAATCCCAAAAAGACCAAGTCGATAATATTTGGAAGCACTGCCAATGTACATATGCTGCTCGCAAGTGATCTCCCTAAAATAAGTGTTTTAAATATTCAAATTGACTACTCAAATACAGTGAAAAACTTAGGAGTTTATCTAAGCAGCACCTTAACCTGGCGCGAGCAAGTAAATGCCATTTCTAATAAAGTTCACAAAACTCTTTACACAATGAAGCATTTCAGACACCTAATCCCTATAACGTTACGCCAGAAGCTTGTTCAAACGTTAGTATTACCACATCTCGACTATTGCTCAGTTGTCTACGCTGATGTGAATAAGGAGCTAAGTACCAAATTACTAAGGCTCCAAAATTCTTGTCTACGATTCATCTTTAATATGCGTTTTATGGAACGTGTAACTCCTTACTATAAAATGTTGAAATGGTTAAAACTCGATCAGAGGAGAATGCTTCAAAAGGCCTCAAAATTATTTAAAGTTCTGAATTCAAAAACCCCTTCATATTTATATGAAAATTTTATATTCAATTCACTTACGACAAAGAGATCAACCCGCATTACAAAAACATTCCATCTTCCCAAATACCGCACGGCTATATATGAAAAGTCATTCAGTATTTCATCCTGTAAACTATGGAACTGCTTGCTTAATAAAGTAAAATTATCCAGGAACACATCCCAATTCAACAGGAAAATGTTTGAAAATCTGTCTACCACACTACCAAAATGACCTTATTACTGTTTTATCAGGCTAAATATTTAACTATTGTTCTTTGTATTTGTATGTATGTATTGTACTATATGTTTCGTTCAACTGATGTTAAATTATGTCTTGTGACTGGTTTAATTACCTTATTCTATGGATTATGTAAACCAGTTTCACTCCATAGGTTTCAAAACCTAATGTAACCTGTATTATGCTCCAAGGGACTTTGCTCCCAGAGCAATAAAAATTGTTTATTATTGCTATATTTTGGTTGAAAATATTGCGAACTATGACCCGCAATATTTCTTTAAATGACGTTGTCGTTGCTAAAAATTTGTAAATTGCTTTTTGATATATAGTTGATGTAAGAGGAATAGAAGGCTCAGTTACGTTTTATTGAACGATGCTAGAGATTAGTTACAAGTAGCTGAAACTCGTACAAATAACTACCACCCTTTGTTTCCAGTTTATATGAAATTTAGTAATTCATTTTATTGTGAGTCGGTCATTTCTGGGCCTAAGTTCCACTTGAGGTCTTCTCGGATTTACCATAAAAAATTTCGCTACCGATGTTTGGAAGGCTCTTGGCCATCTTTCTTATGGTATTAAGTGCAGGCAGGTGAGGCACTCAGAGAACGTGGGAAGAGTTATCCTTAGAAATATAGTCAGCGAAACACCTGACCAGGTGAAACCAAGAATATGTCATGTTAATTTTATTCCCTTTTAATTGATGACACAAACTTGTAGGCTATGTATCAATTTGGCCGGAGGGATTTGACAGAAAGTTCTTTTGCATTCAAAAAGGTTTTATCTACCGACCTACAATCTAGAGATGGAAATACGAACGTTGCAGGTTGAATATTTTCATACCTCTCCTACAAATTTGTGAAAATAGGCAGAGGGATCAACGGGCATTGAGTTAGAGAGTCAAGATAGTCACTTTACTGTAAAATCAGAGAATTGGCGAAATAATTTATATTTAAAATATAAGTTCATCAAAAAAACAAATCTTGTTGTAATGATCAAATGATGGAACAAATCAAAAACACATTTTATAATACCTATTGATTCCAAAAATAAACTTTTAACAAGGTTTAAAATTTAGTCGAGTAATTGGATTATTTGTAATCCATTTTATACGCTATAAGAGGCTTGAATTATTTGTATTTACAGTGAAACTGAATAAGTAATATATCAATTATGATTTAAGGTCACTAATATAAATACAAAGTCAACACTTTTCTACTAGATAAGATTGATAGATTTTGACTGGATGGATTATTTAGTGAAAGTGTGTTATCATTTGGTCATTAGTGTGCTCGAAATATTCCACCGTATTGCGCCTGAAAGTACGCAATTTGTTTGCTAACATTTTGTAACTATTATATAATTCTATCCTTTGAGTTATTACTTATTAATCAGATTAGAAATATTACCTTAATGTAGTTCTTTGAATTCGCAGTTAAATTGAATAAGTCATATATGAATTACTATTTAAGGTCACTAATATTTATTCGGAGTCAAACCTAGAATTTATTGTCAATCTTTGGTTTAATATATGTAAAATTTTTGAAATCGTGTTTAAATTGCAGAAACCTCAATTTATCTGTTAAATATCAAAGAGCATTGAAAAATATTTTATTTTTAACAACAATGCCATAAATTAAAAGTCAGAGGTAATGGCATAGAACCAATCAGACACTCATGCTAAAGTTTTAGGCTAAGAAGGAATAAATTTCTAAGGGAAATTAAAAGAAAACAGATAATCTTTGACATTGCTTGCTTCAAGAATTCAGTCAGTTGCGTGATCAATTTTTGTAATGCGAAACATAGCTCCAAAATCTTCATTAAAAATTAGGCTTTCTGTGAGTTTCATTGAAGTCTTATTTTACATGAGGTAGATTGAATCGTGACGGACTCAAGCGAAAAGGGCGTTATTATTTTTGTAAGGAATCATATTCGAAGCTCAATACTATAAACAATTCGCCCTGTTAATTTATATTTGAAATTTGATCAAGGAAAATAAAAAGTACCCTCTTAATATTGGTTTCTGAAATTTTAATAGACTGGAATGGAAAAGATGGAGCAGCTACTGCGGACAGAACGGTTAATAGATAATTGGAGACAAATCTCAATTGCCGTATTGCATATGAAAAAGTCATATGAAAAAGCATACAGGATGCATTTCATCCATTCAAACACATGCTGTGGTTACCTTCCGAAAGGTAGGAGCATTGGTAAGGAAACTCGTTGCAAAGCTGGTACCCACAGGTATTCAGCAGTCATTCCAGGGGCCACAGTCACGACCATCGAGTCTGCAAAGTCGTGTTTGTATCTGCGGCATTTACTTACTAGCTCTTCGTATCTTTCGGGAAATGACTGATTATAAACGAGTGAAATTTGTCTCCCATACTTGTTCATATGAATTTTTCATGAGTTATAGCGATAAAAAATTATATTTAAAAAAATACCTTATGGTTTTCATTAACATATGAATCGCTAATCGTTTTCATATGTCTGCTGGCAAAAAAATTTGAAATGAAATCAGTCTGAAGTTTAGAATACAAAAAATTGAAAGTTGAATAATTTAATCGAATTATTGCATTTTTGTTGTTTTTACCTTTGGAAAGTGAAGAAAAAAAGAGTACAAAAGAAATGTATCGCAGTTTTGCAGTTTTGAAGAAATCAATGAGAAAAATACGAAGGAATGATAATTATTAATGGTAGCCCACCGCTCAGAGTAGGTTTTGAATGGAAACGCAGGCTGATCACCGCGAAATTTCTAAGCTTCATACTATAACGTAATATGGCACAACGTAACACCGAATATCACAATTAATACCTTTTAATTCCGCATAGTTTCTGTCTCCCTTCGTCCAAATGTCTTTATTTTTCTCGCTCGCCAAAATTCCCCTCTCTAATCACTGCCTCCAACATTCCATTACCCAACAAAAGGTCTCGCTTTCACTCCTGTCTCGTTTCAATTTCTCTCAGTAACATTCTCTCCGCCCACCACCACCTCGCACTTCATATTTTGTTTTAATTTCCGTTCATCACACTTTCTACATTACCGTCCTTACTCGCCTCTCGAAAACCTCCAAAAACCTACGCTTATTCTCTTACGTTATTGACAAAGTTTTTTCAGCGCATAAATGTACGCTCCAAGTTTATTTAATTCACGAATTTTTGATGGACACGGAGGAAATAATTTGTAACGAATACATATGGGAGGGGGATCGACGGGATTAAGAGACAAGAGGAGGAGTAGAAGGGTGCCCAGGGTTGGAAGAGGTTGAGGAAAGATGGAAAAAAGGGCAGGAAAACCCTTAGTCTAAAGGTTTTTCAAAACGCTTGCCACGGCCCGGATGCGGAAAGGTATTTGGGGGGTTGGAGGGGGAGAGGAATTATCACGTGTGTACTTGGCGTCGGCGTAATTAAGGGAACTTTAGAGGAATTTTAGGGTTGGTAGGGATGGAAATAGAAAGGGGGGTCTAACATTGCGAGGCAGCTTGGGGAGGAGGATCTTAGGGTCTTATGGATTCCGCCCCTACCTCTTTCATAAAGGGAAGGCGGGCGAGTGGTAGGGGGATTTTAGAAATTATGGTGGCGTGCGAGGATTTTTCAAAAGATGGCGAAAATAGCGGGAGGGAATGAGTGTAGAATTAAGGATGGACAGTTATAATCTATATTTTGGAACATAAATGGATGAGCATAATTATGCAAAGGATTGCAGAGAGAACAAAGTAGGCACAGAAATGCATCGGTGAGGTCAAAAATGGGTTGTTTGTGGTGGAAATGGGGTCGAAGGCACATCACAGTTCCGGAAGTTGAAACGCGCTTGGTGGATGAAAAATATTCTTGTTTTGTCTTCCAGTCTTCCAGAAGTACGTATTTTAGAGTGTACTTTTATTTAGTTAGTTAATATGTTACAATTTCATAATTACGTTGGATAGCCATTATTACCTATTCCTAATTTGAGAGGACAAAAGGGGTAATCAGGGAGAATTCGAATCGAGCGTCCTCATAAATCGAAACTCCGTTACTTCGTTTTCGTTACTGATTGATGTTCGAGATACCCACGAGATTATAGGGTTCCGACTAAGAATTGAAGATGTGGTCCTAGGGAGGGAGGAAGATCAATACTTTTATTGCTCTTGGAACCAAACGTTCATGGGTACCAGTTCTATTCTATTCGTCCCAGGATTAATTATATCCTTAGGTGATGTGGTTTAACCCGGAGTTTACACGAAAAATGATATACTATATGCTGCCTCCGATAAGATGTTAGAGAAGCCCTGAAACATCACATTTTTAATTTTTGATTTTCACAATACCAAAATTGCACAACACTTGATACATGCCAAGTGCACTACATGTGAGGAAGAAGAGGTGATGGACTGCTGCTGAAGAAAGGTTATCAATTGAACGGTACGAATCACTAATGAAGCAATCCTGAGACTGATAAAAAGAGGAAGTTAGAGGTGCGTTGAGAATAATGAAAATATTGAGAAATATTGTTAGTGGACATAAGCCAGTAATATGAAATGGAGGATTGGTTGGAATGAAGGCTTTGGGTAATGGCGGATACATCAAGTTGGTAGAAGGACTGACGTACTGTTAGTGTCATGAAGAATGGGGCTCAAAATGAGAGGGAAAAGGTAAGCTGAAGTAAATCAGCATTCGGATTGATGATTAGAGTTGATGACTCACCGTGAGACGTTCTGCGTGGGAAACCGTATCCCTCGGAATAATAACTACCGATAACGAAGTTGATAGCAACGTGACATCGCCCTAATCGAGCATCGAACACATCAACTCGTTTGCGTCACCAAAAGCGATGTTCAATCGTTCTTTTCACCCACCCGCACCCCTATTATGACCATCTATCTGTCCCACTGGGCGGAGCACCCAAAAAAAGGAACTGGATAGGGGTGAGCAGGGTCAGGTGAGACAGTGGGAGGAGGAGAGGGTTGGCTTGGGAGTGTGGGGGTGTTACCTGAGGATTGTTATGGATTGAAGGGCGGGTGGCAGGGGGGAGGAGGGGGAGTGGTGGGACTGTTGAGAGAAGTTAGAGAAGAAAATTGCGAGAATGAGAGGAAGGCGGGGACTTAAGGAGGGAGAGGAGAGGGGAGGGTTAGTCTACGTAGGTGTAAGTCGCGGAGGGAGGAGGAAGATATCTCAAAAGGAGCGGAAGAAGTAGGAATATGCGGGAATGGGAAATTGGAGGAGTGGAAGGGAGAGAGAAACGAGATTCGGGAGTAGTGAGAGGTGGTGGTATGGTTTCGGGAGGGGGTGGTTTTTTTTTTTTTTAAGGGTAAAAAAAAGAGGGAGGTTTTTGGGTCTAAGGAGGCTGAATGAATGAATTATGGAGCAAACTGCGGGTGCAGGGGGGGGGGGTGGGATAGGGTTTTGGGCCATGGCGGGTTATGGGAGGGGAGGGGGGGAGTGAGTTTCGGCGGGAGGGGAGAGTTATCTGGAGGTGGAGGAGCCGTGAGTCGTGGAATGGGTGGGTTACCTGAAAGACAGGGTAGGGGGTGTGGGGAAGGGGGGGGTAGCGTTCGGGGGAGAGTGGGAGGGGGGACATTGAAGATGCATGAGAGCTTCACGAGTCGACCTAAAGAGGGCAGTTAGGCCAGGAGGGAGGGAGCGGAGGGTCGAGACGGGGGAAATGGGAGAGGGAACGAAAGGGGAAGAGGGGTTGAGAAAGGTAGGAGCAATAGAAGGGGTGGTAATCATTGGCTCACTGACATCGCCGTGTCGGAAGGATGGGGAGGAGAGAGAGAGAGAGTCAGGGCTTAAGAGAGGAAACAGTGGGAGCGCAGGAATCGGGGATGGGGGGATGTGGCGGGGGGGAGAGGAATAGAATTGGAGGAGGGGGGCACGGTGTGGCTTTAAAGGAGCGAGGGGGATGAGGAAGCGGGGCCGTAGGTATTCTTAACGCCCCTCTCACTTCGTTTATGGGCGTAGCGAATTGACGTGGGAGGGAGAGGATTGGTGGAAGGAGTTGGTGGAGGTGGAGTGAAGGAGAGGGGTTTCGGTGCCTGTAAAGAGAAAAGTGGCTGGAAATACGTGGGCGGGAGGGTGAAATGATCTAGGCACGAGAGAGATGGGATATGACTTCTAGAAATTGACTTTTTGATCCCAATTTGCGAATGATATTTAGAATATCACATGCCAAATCGACCCTTTTCTCTCTCCACTTACCAATCCACTTCGTTTCATAATCAGTTTTAGCAATTCCTTTCCATGATCTGAACACGCTAAGTAGATGGGGTACGGGCATTGTTCTTCAAAATCATTCTCTCGTACAGAATCTAAGTTTCAACCTTTCACTCGCAAGTGGAATATTCTAATGTAGACCAGTATTGATTTTACAAAACCTAATTTTTATCTTGCAGTCTGAGTTTGACCCTGAAAGCAGCTTAAAATGATTCGACAAGTCTTCTACATCTACATAATACCCCGCAAGCCGGCGCAAGGGGGCGTGGCGTATGATTTTAGGTCTCCAGCCAAGCATTCACAATCCCAGTTATGACGCCTCTATACAAATATTACTTTCATCATGCACTTTTGCCATGTTAATCACCCGAAGGAGAGTACTTAATATGCAACAGAATTCAATAACAGGATACGTATATTTACATCATTCTGTAGATCTCGTAAACATGTAGGTATCTTAAATAAAAAACAAGCAGCATATCGAAAAAATATATAAACTGAAAATACTGATTATCTCCTTCGCGCCTACCATAATCTCTATGTTTAGCTCTAATGATGCGAAGAAAAAATGACATTTTAAATATATCCGTTCTACAACTTATCTCCCTAATTTTACGTACGTGATCTGATCTACTATAGTAAGTCGGGGCCTGTAATATGTCTTTTAACGCTCTCAGATGAGAACCCTTCCTCAAATTTACGCAGTAAATTTAATCTGTATTTCAAACTAAGGTCAACTAGTGGATCCCATCCTAATTCCGCCAATAGCGTCGTGAAATTCTCCCTTTTTCGTAACAACTTTTCACAAACCTAGCTGATCTACGTTACACTTCATCTAGTTCCAAAATTAAGCCTACCTCGTGAGCATCCCATACACCAGTAGCATGCTCTAAGTGGGGCCTAACTAAATTAAAATAACGAAGCTCCTTAATCCTCTCATAACATTTTCCAAGAATCCTTTTTATGAATGCTAACGTTTTATTAGCTATTTCACAAATTTCGCAAATGTTTTCCCCCGGACATGTTCAAAGTCTGCTTAATTTGCACCGTAAACTCATGGTACATGAAATTCTCATTGAAAAGCCAAAACTCATGCAGTGGGAATGGTTCGAACCCCGGACCCGTAGATTAGGTAGTCATGCTATGCCATGACGGTGTGATATACATTTAAAATCAGTCTTTTTTTGTCCATGCCTTCCCCAGTAAAATCTGAGGAATAAGGCCGCAGTTATTTAAAATTGCACTCGCCGTTCGTCTTAGTATTAAGTGAGCTCTGCTCTTATCTATCAAACCAACCCTCCTGTTGATTACTGTCGTAGCCAGTTGTTCACTATTAACCACAAAGAAGACCGATATGCTAAAAGTGTTAATGTAATTTATAATTTTCAAATATGATCCGAATAAATTGTGTATTAAACATGAAATCATTTAATTTTCCTGGCTACAAAGATGTGTGTCAATATATTCTGTATCAAGACTTATTAATATTTAGGTAGTGCAACCGCAAATTTTTATACAAATACGATTATCTGATTCTAAGTTTTAAGCAGGAAAATAAAAAGAATAGCTTACTTTTGTCTCTACTTTGAAATTATTTTTCTAATAGGAGAGATAATATGAGTGGAGAAAAATGTGTTTAAAATGAATAACCCAAAAAAATGTGGTTTGCTTATTTCAGTATTAGATAAAGATAAAAGAAATGTGTTATCTTGGGCAATTTATGTGAGAATATGCAGATAAATTTATAATAATAATTCGATGAATTATAAAAGTTGGTGAAACGCGTTGTACCTTGAAATAAAATCTGAGTAAAAATCACAAACTCATTTGATATGGACATCAAGCAATGTCACGAAGTGAAGCCTGAAAGTGTAAAGTATATGATAATAACAAGATAATAGTGGCATTAGGCAATGATTAATCTTATGATAGGAAAAGGTAGAACGAGAAAGACAAAGATGAATTTGATCAAAGAGATACTCAACGGAAGAAATTTTAAAAATCTCAGGAAGATAAGAGCGGGCATGAACTAAGCCTGTGGAAGAGGTGAAGTATGCAATACTGGGACTTGGGAATTGGCAAAAGAAAGTATACTTTTAAATATTGATCTAAAATCAACCTTTTTCGCCCGTGCCTTCCTCTAAGAAAACAAAGTAAGGGACATGCTCTTGGACAGCTCGTTTCAAGATGTCCCAGTTTTTGAAAGTTTTCTTGCTCTCAAGAGTGTTTAGAACGGGATTGGATTTTGAAACGGGATCAACAAAATGTATTACATATAGTTGGATGCTTGCCTGAATTTTGACCAGCTGTACATATTGCTATAATGTGAATAAAAATGGAATGTGAATAAAAATGGAAGGCATAAAGCGTTCGTGAGCTTCTAACTGCGTTTGAATTTTTCCAGTCGAATTGCGTAAGAATCACATCTAAATCACAAATTAACCCGCAAACCTCCGCAAGGGAGTGTGGTGGCCACCGACAATACATTGAAAACTATTGGTTCATACATTGATTTGAATAAATATGAGCAAATGTGCGAATGCGCTCATGCAGATACACACAAATGCCTATATAAATCATGCAATAGTTGTTGTGCTTGGGAAAATTACGAAACTTTCATCTTTAAACTAATGAATTCGTACGCTTGGGCTCAAATTTATTTTGTTATGATTGGGTGTCGTGTAAGGGAAGAAAGGGTAGTTGAGTCTACCTGTGACAGCCTTTCTTATTTATCTTATTTTATCCGAATTAATATAGTCGGTGACCAAATCTACCAACATAACTTATAGTTTCCCATGCCAATAATAATTTCCCTTGTGTCGCGATAAAATTCAGATGCGCTGTATCTTCCTAAACTTTGTTTTGCGTGATCTCTTTGAGACCCATTGAAATATAGCGTCATATAAAACACACGTTGATGGCTTCTTCAATTTTCAATTGACTTTACTAAAATTTTACAGTTTTGAAGTTTACCTTAGTTGTAGAGTTTTTACTGCTTTTCGAGTAGTAATAAGTTTTAGTTTTAGATGATCATAGTAGCAGAGGAAGTCAAATCTAAAATTGTAAAAATTCTGATTTTATCATTTTTCCAATAGTTACATTGTATTTTTTCCATAGATACTTCTTACTTTAAAACCATTTCGACAAATTATCTAATGAAAATGTATCCTTTTCCACATGCTATCCATATTAACCACGATAAACATTTGCCCTTTCATAAATAATATTTGGTATTGTAAATAATTTCATAAATAATAATGGTTGCTACTGTTTGACTAATCAGAGGAAATTGAAGTATTATGAACTGAATATCAATAGGCATACAATGTTATGATTTAAATCTAGCCATTAACCATGCCACAGTACTTCATAAAAATGAATTAACTCTTAACCATAATCAAAAGATGCGAAATCAGTAGTTCCACAATTTCAACTATTTTTCGCTGGAACAGTCGACATTGCAGCTCCTCTAGGACACCAGTTACCCTCCTTTAACTGATCCGTTATCTGCTGAAAACTCTGGTGCTTTATGCACAGTGAGCACATTACAGGATTGTTATTGGGTTAAATCCTGCGAAATTTTCGCCGTTTCGAGGGAAGGTACCCATCGCTTATTTCTTTTACGTCTGAAGACAATGGAAGAGTCATCCCTCGAAACTTCAGTAGTCATGCCCGGCTGATATCCCTAGAAGAGTTCACCGACCTCTGTCTATGTGCTAATTTTCCAAATTTAATATGGTCAGTTCCATTAGCTAAATTTTGAGTTAGCATTTTATAACGTGCTGTCATAAAACGAACGTGCGCATTATGAAACGACCATATCTACGTACTCGTGGGGAAATGCCCTTTTCATATCTGTTACTGGCTTAAAACATGCGTCGACCAATATCATTCAGTAGGTATACCAGTTAAGTATTCGAAAAAGGAGGTAGTGACTGTCTTAGATTTGGGAAGTTAGGTAAATGGTTGAATTATTACGTTAATTCATATAGGGAAGAACATTGTTCGGTCTATTTACGTACATCGTTTTTGTCCAACCATGTATCCAGTTGCCAGTGCTCTTACGTCCTGATAGATCTTCCCTCATACGAGCATCCCTCTTCATTTGAACTACATATTTGTGCCTTGGTCTCTCAATATGAATCTGCTCTTTCATTTTCTGTTCTATAATTCTCCAAAATGCTTCAATTAACACTTTACACGTGCCAAATTCATATGGTTTGTAATTTCTTTATCATCACGAGTCATCAATCCAAGGATTGGTTTGTCGCAGCTCTGAAAACTATTTTGCTCCCCTATATGATTTATTGTTTAATCTTCTCATCTATGGCTTATCAAATATACTTTATTGCCTCTCCAGTCATCTTCCTTCAGTCTTCAGTACGGTATCATACTTCAGGTTATTAGTTAACCTCTTCTTCTTGTGCATCAACACAATACCCCGTAAGTTGCCGCAAGGGTGTGTGTTTAAACAAAAGCCTTTATTTTTTAATATTCAATTTTCCAAATCATAATTATATATTTATATATTTCATAAACATAAGCATATCAAAACTGAAGTACATATATACCAGTCAGTATCATACTGATAAGCATTGTGTATTCGGGTAAATTTTAAAGTTTTGCTTTTTTAACTCATAAAACAAGAGTGTTCAAATCTAATTTTTTTATGATAACGTACTGTGCGGATAAATGACGAGCATTGAATCTGTCGGTGATGGTATGTATCTCTTTTATTTTAGCCTAGCGATACAATCTGTAAATGTAATGGGGGCTAAATACGCGTAATTCCTTTGGTGTCACAAATAAACTCGGGTGTTCTCTACCTCTCTATGTATCGCATTAATAATCCAGGGACTCTCATCATAATTCTCCAAGTATGAATTTGTCTCGTTTATTTCTTTTTAAAGCAATTTACGTGGATCGTTCAATAATTCCTTTGGAAGAATTATTTTTGGTAGATTTTTCATTTTTCCACATAATCTCCTTTTATCTCGATACACTTTTCTAAGGGTTTCCCCACTTTTTTAAAACGTCAAAAAAGTAGGATTTCTGAAGGTATTCAAAATGGGCATCTGTGCTGGCGATGGCCTCGTTCAACGCGAAACCGTTTTCCGCCGTTACATTTTTTCAAGTTCGAAACTATAAAAAAAAAATGAGGGGCAAATCTAGTAGATACGCTGGATTTTGTAATAATTCTACCTTTAATCATTAATTTTCGCCTACGAAACTACGCAAGTGGGCACCCTTGCATTGTCTTGATGGAAGAGAATTGTTTTCTTTGCCAAATGACGACGTTATTTCTTGATTTCTTCGCTTGACCGGTGCAGTAACGACGCATATTACTCTCAATTTATCTTTTGTCCCTTTTGAAAGTAAACGACAAAGATGATTCTGCGTCAATGCCAAAAAGTCGTGATCGTCACCTTTTCGGTCGAATTTAAGTTTTCGCCGTCTTCGAAGCCGGATCGCATATAGGAACTCACTGTATCGACTGTTCCTTTATCTCTGAATTGTAGTAGTGTATCCATATTTCGTCCACAGTTATGTAGCGACGCAAAACCCATTATAATTGTGACGGAAAGGCGCCAAACCAACCTCAGAATCGACCACGTGATTGCGTTTATTCTCCACTGAGAACAAAGGCGGTATCCATATTTCCGAGATTTTTTCGCACCCAATCTTTCCGGAAAAATTTGAAAAAATGTATCTTTTAATATACCCATGACCGTAAATATTTCGCGAACTTTGATTCGTTGATTGCTCGGATTGAAAATTGATTGAAATCGAAAATGAATCGTTGATCAAAATTGATTTTGTCTATCATTTTGGAGAAAGTCGCGTTCACTGAACGTCCCGAACGTAGTTCATCATTTGCAGACGTACGGCCACGTTTAAACTCATTAACTCAATTGTGAAGTGGTAAATACAGGAGGAGATGTGCCATGATCTCGGCTTTGATCTATTTAGCTGTTAATCCTTTTAAATAGGAGTTTTGAACAACCGAACGAAACACATTTTTTTGTCCATCTTTCTAAATAAATAAATCTCGTAAACAATAGTTTGTTGCTTCAATCGACTATGACAATGCAAATATCGAGTCAACTTAATCACCAGTCTAGCAAGAGTTAACGATACTACGTACAAGTTTAAGCAAGCCTTTTCCGATACTATGAACCCTCTTTTGGATTTTGTGAGGAATTATTTAACGACCCGCTTATAAGAAACTTAGTAGATTTTCCAGATTTTGTTTGTGCTATCCACATTCTTCTCTCTCCACCCAGTCTTCAAAGTACTTCTTCACTTTTTACTTTATCCACTTAATTTTCATCATCCTTTGGTAGCATCACACTTACACTATCTTCAAACTCGTTATGCCTCTACTAGTAGTGTTTACCGATAGGTATTATATGCTCCATACTGTCTTTTCCCATTCTACTCTTCTTTAAGTTGCTCTCATAAGTCGAACTATTTTTCTCCTGATCTGCTTTTCCAACAGTCATTAGACTAAAAACACATTCTTTACTCTACTCTGTATTTTTACTGTATTTTCCTCGAGAATATTAATTGCCACATTTATAATAACTGGATCCTTTTGAAGTAAGATGCATAGGTATCTATAGAATGAGTGTGATTGGATTGTTTTCCAATGCTAGTTAAATATAGAGGGTGTAATTGCATTGGTAGTCACAGTCTGTTGGGACCCGCGCTGTCTGGCGTGGAGTGGAGTCGGTGTTGGTTCACTTTAATTTTAAATATTAGCCGTTTGAAAACGGGTATATGATATCATGTGTACTTATATGATTTGCCAAGAGTTTAAAAATGTCCAGGTCGATCCTATTGATCTTCAAATTAAAACATCTGTTAAATGAAAACGCACGAAAGCGAACTTAATTTCCAAAACCAGTTCTATTAGTCATTGTATTTAAATTTTCTCCGAACACTTTGAAAATATATGAATCCTTCACAAAGAATTATAAGCTGGACTGTTTACATGATAATGATTATGTAATGTCATAAACGAATAAGTTATTTGATCATTCAAACTAATTTATGCCCTTCGTATCTAATTATATATTTCAACTATTATGTGATTATTTTAGAAAAACCCGTAAATATACGCGTTCTCACAGAACTAAGGAAAGGAACGCACTAATAATATAATTCGGAATTCCCATGACAAATGTTCCATTCCTCCTTCGTAAAATCGCAAATTTCAATTTATATATCTGATATTTTGATTTTGCATTTGGTTTTGATTATTTTTTTTTAGCCGCTATTATGGAAGACAAAAGAAGGAAGTCCCTTTGCGCAGGAAAAGACCTAGACCCCATAAGGAGACGTCTTTGTCAGAATGAAACCGTCCTCCAAAATTAGCTAAAAAGTCGCCGAGATAGCTTTGACGGGCGATCCCTCCCCATCCCTCTTACAGAAGTCGACCCATCCCTCCTGACCCCCGTCATCACCTCCCTCCCTTACACCTCTCTCATTTTTTTCTCTCTTCTTCTGGCTTCCTTCATCCGTCCATCGCCCTTGTCTCCATTCTGTTCATCCCGTCTAATTCTACGTCCTCCCTTGCCCTCCCGACTCCTTCTCCATCAAATCTCTCTCTCTCTCCCCCCCTTTCTCCTTCCATCCACCGGGAGGATCCACTCTTTCTATCTCTCTTTTATCCCCGCAGCATTCTTTCAATTCCCCCCTCCTCCCACCTTATCCTTTTCCGTTTCCCTCTCGACCCCCCAACCCACCCACCCACCCCCTCTGCGTCCATATCCGGCAAAAAGCACTCACCCACTCGACCTGCTATCGCCACCTACGTCATCCCCTCCTCCCTCCCTCCCTCCCTCTCTTCACCTCCCACAAATCCCCCTTCTCCTGCTCGGAAACTACTTTAAAGTAATTAGGGGGGGCTCTGATTGCCGCTCGATGTTGTCTCTTTCCCTCTCTGTCTCTTCTCATTCCCCCCCTCTCTCTTTTTCCCTCCCCCTCACTCCTCCTCCCCCTCCCCTCTTCTCACTCTCTCACCACCCTTAATTTTTTTTTCGTCCTGTCTTCTTACCCCCGCACTCGATCTGTTCACTCCACACCATCTCCCCGCCCCCCTCCTCTTTCTGGTAGTGGGGGAGTATGGGTGGGGGTTTTGCGAGGCGTCTCTCTCTCCTTGCCTCTCCACTCCGCTCTCGCGGATTCCCTCGGGAGAGTAAGAGGAAAAAGGGGGTGGTAGGGGTAGAGGTCGTGGACTCCCAAAATGGAGGAAAGGGGGTGGGGGTGCGGTGCGGGTTTGGGTGTTGGCGGAGGCGCATTTGGGGAGCGGGATGGGGGGAAACGGTGGGAGAGAGGGGCGCGGAATTCTCACGGGAGCTGCAAGGGCTGAGCTGTCACTCAAACAACCGCCCTCCCCGCCCGATCATCCCCATCTCCCTCCCGTTCTTTCCCCGCCTCCACTCCCAATTCAAAAAACCCCCCTCTCTATCCTCTTTTGCAATGGTGCTATTCCACGCGTTATATGCCGGAATCGAGCCATATTGGTTTGCAATTGACGATTTCCTGGTTGAGTGATCATTTTGCGGCAGTGATGTGTGTAAAAGTTCGACTGCAAAACATTTTTTGAATGGAAAATTATGATTTTTCCATTTAGAGGACAGTTACGCCATTCCTCTCCTTTCTTCAACTTCAATTTCTCCCTCGAGTGAAAAACCGTAATGCTGTTTATTGGAGGAAAATGACGTTTTCGTTAATTTACCCAAAAATTCCATTTTTTTTCGTAAACTTTTCTGTATGATTTTTCCCTCACATATTTTCATGGATGAAAGTTAGGTTGACGCCTGATAAATGGATAGAAATTGAAATATTTTTCTCGTTGTTGTTTGCAGCCGATACTGGAGAAACCTTTGGGAAATGCTGTTATGAATTGCGTTTAATGTAAAAGAGTGTTTAAATCACATTATTGTATCCTTTTACGGTCAGAATTTGAATTTTTGTGGCTAATTTTTGAACTTCATCCATCACCCGTCTTTCTGGGATTGTTAATCAATTTTCATCCTATTTTATGAATAAAATTTCTTGGTTTGTTTAAGAGTGCGTTTTCTTCTGTATTGATATTGAATGTGAATTACTAAACAACATTTGTTTGGCAAATAGGTGATTTCTGAATAAAGTATACTACCTTGATCAAAAGGTTCCCGGAATAACCACCGTGTGGCGCTCCCATCGTTCCGATTTGAGTTCTGTTTTTTTTGTTAAATTGGTACATCTGTTGTTGATATTCCCTTTAAATCTTAGTGTCATAACTTGACATTTGCAAAAGTTACGTAGCCAAGAGTACATCTATCTCTGTGTGTGTTGGCGATTTTTTACAATTTCAGAAATGGATTTAAATTTGCAACAACGAACTTGTATTAAATTTTGCGTGAAAAACGGATTTAGTGGCGCACGGACGTTGGAAATGTTGGAAAAGTGTTTCGGCAACGATTCTCTAAAAAAAACGGTCGTTTACCAGTGGCACGAGCGGTTCAGAAGTGGTCGTGAGTCAATCGAAGATGATGAACGCAGTGGCAGACCATCGACATCGAAAGTCGGTGAAAAAATTGATAAAGTAAAAGAAATGTTGGTCAATAACCGCAAATTAACCATCAGAGAAATAGCGGAGGACTTGAACATTGCCTATGGATCCGCCCAAGACATTGTGGTTAATGATTTGGGTTTCCGTCGTGTAGCAGCAAAGTTGGTGCGCCAAAAGACCTCAATTTCATGCAAAAAAGAGACCGTGTTGACGTCGCAAAAGACATGATTTGCGAGGCTGAATCCGATCCCACATTCATCAAAAGGATCATTACTGGAGACGAGACGTGGGTTTATGAGTACGACACGCAATCCAGACATCAGGCAAGTGAATGGCGTTCACCAAATGAGCCGAGACCAAAAAAACCACGTCGTTTTCAGTCAAAAAAGAAGGCAATGCTGACGGTTTTCATGGATTACAACGGTGTAGTGCATCATGAATTTTTGCCAGAAGGCCAGACAGTAAACAAAGAGTATCATTTGGGCGTTATGAGACGTTTGCGTGAAGCAATTCGCCGAAAGAGACCAGAAATGTGGGCAGAAAACTCGTGGATTTTGCACCATGATAACGCACCGTCGCACAGTGCTATCATTATTCGTAATTTTTTGACGAAAAATGCAACAAATACCATCCAACAGCCACCGAATTCACCTGATTTGGCTCCCTGTGACTTCTTTCTGTTCAATCGAGTTAAAAAACCATTACGGGGAACGCGTTTTAGCAGCCGAGAGGAAGTAATGGAAAAATCGCAGGAAGCACTGATGGACACACCGAAAACCGAATATAAAAAATGTTTCGAGGATTGGATCAAGCGCTGGCATACTACCTTGATCAAAAATTTCCCGGAATTTATTCAGAAAATTAAAAATACAAGTTTATTCATCTAAATCTATATTGTCCCCTTCAAAGTAATCCCCATCGACTGCAACACACTTATGCCAGCGCTTGATCCAATCCTCGAAACATTTTTTATATTCGGTTTTCGGTATGTCCATCAGTGCTTCCTGCGATTTTTCCATTACTTCCTCTCGGCTGCTAAAACGCGTTCCCCGTAATGGTTTTTTAACTCGATTGAACAGAAAGAAGTCACAGGGAGCCAAATCAGGTGAATTCGGTGGCTGTTGGATGGTATTTGTTGCATTTTTCGTCAAAAAATTACGAATAATGATAGCACTGTGCGACGGTGCGTTATCATGGTGCAAAATCCACGAGTTTTCTGCCCACATTTCTGGTCTCTTTCGGCGAATTGCTTCACGCAAACGTCTCATAACGCCCAAATGATACTCTTTGTTTACTGTCTGGCCTTCTGGCAAAAATTCATGATGCACTACACCGTTGTAATCCATGAAAACCGTCAGCATTGCCTTCTTTTTTGACTGAAAACGACGTGGTTTTTTTGGTCTCGGCTCATTTGGTGAACGCCATTCACTTGCCTGATGTCTGGATTGCGTGTCGTACTCATAAACCCACGTCTCGTCTCCAGTAATGATCCTTTTGATGAATGTGGGATCGGATTCAGCCTCGCAAATCATGTCTTTTGCGACGTCAACACGGTCTCTTTTTTGCATGAAATTGAGGTCTTTTGGCGCACCAACTTTGCTGCTACACGACGGAAACCCAAATCATTAACCACAATGTCTTGGGCGGATCCATAGGCAATGTTCAAGTCCTCCGCTATTTCTCTGATGGTTAATTTGCGGTTATTGACCAACATTTCTTTTACTTTATCAATTTTTTCACCGACTTTCGATGTCGATGGTCTGCCACTGCGTTCATCATCTTCGATTGACTCACGACCACTTCTGAACCGCTCGTGCCACTGGTAAACGACCGTTTTTTTTAGAGAATCGTTGCCGAAACACTTTTCCAACATTTCCAACGTCCGTGCGCCACTAAATCCGTTTTTCACGCAAAATTTAATACAAGTTCGTTGTTGCAAATTTAAATCCATTTCTGAAATTGTAAAAAATCGCCAACACACACAGAGATAGATGTACTCTTGGCTACGTAACTTTTGCAAATGTCAAGTTATGACACTAAGATTTAAAGGGAATATCAACAACAGATGTACCAATTTAACAAAAAAAACAGAACTCAAATCGGAACGATGGGAGCGCCACACGGTGGTTATTCCGGGAACTTTTTGATCAAGGTAGTAAGTGTGTTGCAGTCGATGGGGATTACTTTGAAGGGGACAATATAGATTTAGATGAATAAACTTGTATTTTTAATTTTCTGAATAAATTCCGGGAAATTTTTGATCAAGGTAGTATTCTGTTATATGCATTTTCACTAAATTTTCTTCCCTTTTTTCGGGATGAAATGAAACGTTTTTGTGACCTTGTGTTTCACTTCTGATTTTCTAGTTAAATCGATTTAGAAATTAAAATTCTCTTTTGTTATTAGTAGGTAAACAACATGATATAAGTGAGTTTAGATATTATTCAGCATCATGACAATCATCCTGAAGTTTAATTTGGAAAATATAGCACGCAAAGACTCCTCAATCATTGGATTGATATCAGATTCTTTTTACGTGTTTCCCAGTCAGTGACGATTAAACGTATAATTCTAAATATTTGTTCCATCTCTGGATCATAAAAATATTCCCGAATCGCTTAAGATGTTCAAAGTCAAATCGCGGTCTGTTGCAATTCGCCACGGCTATGGCCAAGAGTTTTCTCTGTTCGTAATTACTTGCCTAGTGTAAAATTGTGTTTATCGGGTCATTCAGAATCAGGTCTACGGAATTAAATATTTTACTCTTTTGAAAATATGATATATCTATTGATTTTTTCAATGTCAATTTGTGGATAAATGGAACTCATAAATAAGGGTTTTAGGTGAGAAAACAGGATTTATTTTGCTTGAAAAAACATTGAAAAGATTTTCGTAGATTTCTCACTTTGATGGATGAAATGCTATGAAAATTTGTTTCATTCTCCTTAAGATCACCTTACGATAATCAGCACAATGGCAAATTTGCCCTTCATAGATTTAATGACGTAAAGTTTTCTAAAAATTTGAATAAAATTATAAAATGTATAAGATCATCTGCCAGTTATAAAGCAGATGGCCTCATTCTTTTGCCATTTTCCTCGCGTCTCATTGCAGGAAAAAGTCATAAAAAATGATAAAGAGAGTCAACTCCCAGCGGAGAGAGAGAGTGCAATAGTAATGGAAATTTTACACTGCCCTTGAATTTAAGAGGATTCTCCTCATCCAATGGTGTGATTTGCTTCCAGCCGTTCTATGTGAAAAACAAATTTTCCAAACCTGTTGGCAAATTTATAAGGATTAGTCGACACAATAATACATGTTGCTCCATATCCCGTATTGAGATATCGTATTTGCCTGAGTTTCAATTCGATTCATGACTTGCGCTAGAATTCATAAATAATTTTCAGCGGAAGTTTTCTTATTAATAATGGAATATGGATGACTAAATTTTATGTAGCGTTGACTGGGAATGAAAGTAATTTGCGTAGTTTAGCGTGGATTATTTTTTGCTAGTCATAGCGAATAGCCCAGAGAAACGCTGCGATTTCTTAAAATAAGAATTCATAATAAAACAATTGCCCTTACTTCTCACATGAATAATATCAGTGAAAGTAATAATTTTATTCAAACCTTGCTTGCACAAGGTCATACAGTTAAGCTATGATGATTTTTCCGTTAATAAAGATTACGATTTTAAGCCTCGCATTTTTAAATATAACGCGTACGAATGCTAGTCCATATGTGTCTAATTTGATGCACGTGATGATTTGGCAAGTGCGTCGTTAAATTTGTTTCAGATAACATGAAACGAGACTTGCTCATGGGCATTGATATGCATCGGCGACTAGTGAGGAAAACAACACCAAAGTTGAATCCAGAATGGTGATTTCTCATTTGATCCTGACTCACTTAGAAGCCGGGTCCCCAAAGATGTAAGTATGAATAGCTGCCGTTCTGAAGTAAGAGCGATACCTAACGGAGCGGTTTAACGGAGACTTTACATCATTCATGGCAGGAAATAACCGCGAGAACGATAGAACCATTGAATCGCGCCCTTGTATCACGATGTTATCTCTGTTGCGTGCTCAAGACCGGACGAGAGGAGTTCCTCACAAGGGAACGGAGGTATGTGGACTGACTGGAATGTACTTGCTTATGTGCACGGCGTTGGTACATCACCACAATACCCCACCATGTGTCCCCGCGAGGAGAAGTTTCGGCGCTGGATAGGGAGGTGAAAGGAAGAGAGGAGGATGGGGAGCACTAGCGGGGAGAGGTCAAGAGGGGAAGGGGCGCGCAGAGCCGGTAAGGGATGATTCTGTTGGGGCCGAGCGAGTCGCTTTGGGTAGCTTTGACTATAATCGGATTCCGTGACCCGTTTCATCTTCGGCCGCTAAACCGCCCTCCCCTTCCGCCCGCCACTCCCTCCGTCCAATCCCAGTGGTCGCGCAAAGACCATTGCCCCTTTTCGTCCTCCTTCTCATCCACGAGCCGGTCACCCCGCCCTCACTCCTCCTCCCCTCCTCCTCCTCCCCAACCCCTTTTCCCACCTCTCGATGCGCTCACCGAAGGGCCCTTTATAAATCCAACCCTCCGACCCATTTACCACCCTGTCGCCCCCACCTCTCTTTATGTCCATCCGTCATCTCCTGCGCGGTCGAGTCCAATGTTACGTTCTTCCATCTCTCTCTTTCCCGATGCTCGCTCGGTCTTCCTCTCACACACGTGATGTGCTCTATCTCCCCCTCTCTCTTGGCGGCCAACCGCATTTGCCGCTGTTTTTTGGAGGTACCAACGGAAGTTCGCGGTGGGATTCTTGTCTGAGGGAGTAGGCTGGATTCGTGGGACTTTGGTTCAATTCTTTTGATCTGTTTAAAATGTGAGTTTACTCATTCAGTTGGTTCCTTCGTATGGACTCCCGTGAGTTTTGTTGCTATTTTTATTCTTTTTTTGGAGAGAGTATGTATGTATATTTGATGAGGGAGGAATTATAAATGAGGATCAAAACTGTATTCTCAGCCATGGAAACAAAATAATCAATGATCTCACAAGTATTTCGGGAATGCTTTCCGAGACACGTTGATGAATTTATCTCATTCTAATTGTCTGTTTCATATGGTGCTTGGGAATAAGATTTTCTATGATATATTGCAATTGAATTATTGTTTCACTACCATAATATCCTCTACCTAACAATTTAATCCAAACTTCCATCTCTAGCACGCTTCCATTTCATACCAATTAAAATCAAGTTTTCTGGCTATTTACAGCAGTTAGGTCAAATCTCTTCGCTTTTCATGAAATAAATTAAAGAACTCATTATGTTATCACTGCTTACTAATTAATTACTGATTAATTAGTCCGCTCTATTGCAGAATTAGTTAGGTAAGCATATGTATTTTTGGAATTAAAATGTCTCTTTTTTATTGGGTTATAATCATTTCTTCGCTTCTTCTAAATGTAACGACTACTCTTGATATACTATATATATCGTTGATCAGGACTAACTTCTTAATCTTACTATGAGTGCTATCCACAATGCTACATCAGTACTCGACGTATTTAGTTAAGTTCTACTGTTTAAATTTTCCTAATGCGAGCTCCACCCTGCACACATTTTCAAAGATAGAGATAATTTAAATACTTACTTCCTATTTTTTTCATTAGGTGGGTTAATTATTAGCTACGAATTAATGGAAAATCAGCATACTACGAAAGTACGAATGACCAATTTGCATGCCCTCCTCATGTTGGGTCGATCTCGCCGAAAATAGCAATAATTAAACTAGCTGTATAGCAACCATAAAGTTTCTTCTTACTATAAAAAGAACAGTAATTGGAGAGGACCATCTTTATAGAATATTTGAATTCGCCCCCTTAGGGGGCTTACGGATCACAGCAAGAAATTCCCAATTTCGACCTCATTTTTGATGCATTTCTCTATGGTGACATAAACTCCTAGCCCCACTTCTTTTAGCATCGTTCGCTTGATATATCTGTGCCAAATACAATTAAAGCTGATCAAATAATGGTAATCATTAAATATTAGATTAATACATCATATTATTTCATAATATCTTCATCTATAAAAATATGAGTTTATGGCAATACCTAATAGTTAAATTTCCATGTACCCTAACTTTGAAAATAGCAGAATTCAGGCGTTCAAAGAAAATCCTGAATTTCCATGGGATAGTATAATAGTAACGATTTCAGCCTTTGCCGGGATCTCCACTAGTTGGGCCACCTGTTGTGAGGACCATGTTGCCAAAGTGGGCAATTGTCACATATTGATTGGATTTGCTCTCTTAATATTATTAAAATATTTAAATATGCGTAAATTTGAACTTCTTCGGTGGTGTGATTTTAGACAATGATAATTTTTTGGCATGTTACCTTTCAATAAATACGAGTAATCCATTAAGCTTGTTTCGCATTAAGAAAAGTATAACCCAATCTGGAAGAATATAGACAGCAGCATATTAAATGTGAAGTGCGCCTTCCATAGGTATAAAACATATCTCGCTGTACCTTTCTTAAATATTTGAATACATGTGTAAAAAATTTCATAAAATAGATAAAAAAACCTTCCTTGATGAATGCAGGCACTAGTTACGACAGGAGTTGAGACGATGGTGCGTGAAGTGAAATCTACAAATTCATGATTATGTTCGTGTTTATGAACTAAATCTGACAAAATAGAGCGCACTATCAGTAATAATGAAATAGTACTGAGTAATACCAGATTATCAGTGATCATTAATACCAAAAGATGCTCGTTTTTCGTTAGCGGTTCTGATTTAGGGAAGGGTTTTGATGGTCCCTATGGCTTAAAGTTTCTAACCTTCACGCAAAATATACTTAAAACCGATAATTACTGCACATAAAAATTAATCATCCTCCTCCATTCTAATGCCACTTTCAGTATCCTGACTTCTGCGAATTTATTCCAATAGCCGTTTCTCTTTCTTTTATCACCACTAGAATTTTTGTTTGTTTTCAATTCCAAACATTTTTTCCCATTCTTGTTCACAACCACATTACAAAATTTATTTAATTAATCAACTCATGCTTATCGTATTGCCTGAATGACCAGGTTTTCAAGATGTACAAAATTTTGCTTCAAAGGTAAAGTTTTCAATAGTCTTTTCTATGCATATTAACTTAAAGTGTCTATAATTAACTCCCTCGATGATTTTGCAATACGATAAAAGGTAATTGTAAGTCTTTGACTGACTGACTAATTAACGATTCATCATTTCGAAATTTTAAGTGCTTTGATGAATATCCTATCTGATTTCTTTTCTGACTTCAGGCCTTCACATTTCCTCCGCATTTATTTAAAAAATAACACGTGATAATGAGCAACTACCTTTTACTTCCATGCCTAGCATGGCTAGGCATGTGTGACTGTTCTGGAAAATTCATCTAGTCTTCCAATCGACTATTATCACCTGAAAAACATTCATAAATCGTGCCCAAGTTAATATGTAAAACAAATTCTCGAAATCCATGAACCCTACAATGCATCGTGGGTGCACTTCATGCTTCTTTTTTACTAGTGATATTATTATTGTTATGGTATCACGCGTACCCATTCCCTGTTTAAACTCAAAAAGATCTCCTGAGTACGTATTTTTTCTCTTCTCCCTCCTTTTCTTGATGATCCTTAGCATTACCTTTGCTGCGTGTAAAATCAAATTTTAACTCCAATGGTTCTCATATTCGGCTGCTTTTCCTTTTTTTTGGTAGGGGTGTCTTATCTGTGACTTATCTATATGAGCCTCATTGGTAAATTTATTTCTCAAATGCTTCAAATGAACCCATAAAAACACTCCCCTCCCTATTTTTTCAAATTCTCATGTGGTTCTGCAGGGATTTCATTTATTCTCATTTCCAAAATTTTCATTTGCTTTCATTCCTTTTCTATCTCGAACCTAATATTCTTCGCCCTAAGATATCCAAATTGACATCTTCTCTTTCCAAATCCAAACTCCCTCCGAAGAAAGTCATGTAGAAAGAGGCAAAATAATAATTCTTTGCGTCGTAAATATGGAGAAAACGTATTTTACAGGGTGGAACGAAGTAGACTGATGGGGGATTCTTACAATAATGAAGGAAGCCTGTAAGGACAGAAGACTACTTAAAAAATTATATATGAAACAGAGATAAGACTTTAGAGTTAATTAAAACCTTAGAAATGGTTTAATTTGAATTAAATTCTCAATTATTCAGTCTAACTAGGCGTACACAATATCTACTCCTTCTTATTCAATATCTGCTAGCCCGCATAAACAACTGCATTAACACTAAATTGACCGGGTTTCCTTTTATTTCTGCTATTATGTCATTCACTGGTCTCACGATCAATATTATTCTCCACTGTTACCTATTCAGTACTATAACTACTCTATATTGAATCTTCTCCATTCCACTGGTCGTGAACACAGTAGTGACAAAAAATAATTAAGTTGACACTACCGTCTTTGTGGTTACCATTAAATTTGCGTCAGCTCGTGATTTGCCTCTATGCCATTACTAGCACAGTAGATTTGAGCATTTTTTTAAGGATTGAATATTTTCTTTTGGAACAAATGTCCCCAATGTTGTCCTTCCCACAATTGAATCCACAGGACAGTGCAACAATCCTATGCTCAAGTTTTCTCCCCACGGCATCGATGTTGGAACCCGGTACGTTCCTAATATACCTATATTTGCTGTTTTTTGACCATCTGAATATCTAAATTCAGTGCATTAGCCATTCATATAGTATAATAATATCTACGTTCTATATAGACGAAACTGTATTCGAGTTGTAATTTAATTTTAATTAGAGTCACTCTTTAGGTTGAAGGGGAATAGAGTAGATGGGGGACATGCATCTCATTTTGTTTTCACCTGCTCAAAAGGCAGAGATTTCGCGAGGTGAGCAAGCGTTTCTTCCTCCCTCCCCCCCGAGTCTGGGAGGGTTAGGGAGATGACTTTCGCATTCCTTTCTAAGGAAAACGCGCGTCGAGTCGAGGAACACCAAAGAAAGTGGGAGGAACCCGCCCCGGCCCCTATCCTCCACGGGATGGCCTTCCCGGCATTTTTTCCCGTCAAAAGAGAGCAGCAGCCCTTAGTAGCTGCGAGGGATTAAAATTACAACCTCCTCGGGATGGGATGAGGGGGATCTCTTAAAGTTGAGTCGGCTCGAATACTCCTCGAGTCCTCCTCCATTAATGCCGTTTGCCACCCCGTCTTTCTACCCTCCAACCCTCGACTACATACATCTCCTACCCCCATCCCCTCGCCATCTCTCCGTGAAAACCCTAAAAACCTCTTTTTGTATTCAACCTCCTATTTCTTCTATTCACGCCACCCGCTCCTTTACGTCTCTCAGTCCCAAGAGTCACCCACGTCCAGAAGGGTACGTCCTTACCCCACCGTATTCCTCCCCGTCTATTCACCGGTGTCCTCCTTAACCCTTACCCCCCTTCCCCTCCACCCCACTCTCACTCTTTTGGATAGCGGACTCCTCCTCCTTTTCTTCCTCCATCCTTCTTTTCTCGGTCCGCTCGCTCCTCCGTTTTCTCCTTTCGTCCAAATCCATCCGCCTCTCCCGACCCCTGGTTGGTCCGGAGTGGGGGATCTCTCTTTTGCATTCTCCCCCCGCTCCCCTCCCATTTCGACTCCCTCCTGTTACATCCTCTCCTCGACCAGCGACCCCCGGTGACATTTCATCGCACCAACGTTACCGCTCCATCCCCACACACCAACGGCGTTACCACCACCGCACCAAAGGGAGAGGGAGAGGCATGTGGGACGGGGTGGGAAGGATATCTCATTACGGGTCTCTAAATTCTCTTTATCTATGTACACCTAACCGTGTCTCTCTCTCTCTCTATCCGCTTCGGCTTCCTCTGTCTCTCTCTCTCTCTCTCTTTCCACGTGCCTCTCTCAGTCGGTGGCGGGCCCACACACAGACACGCACATACAGACGACCCCTTACACCTCATTACTTTTGCCTTAGGCATCTGCTGGCCTGCATTTGGACACTTTTGCCGCTTTTGTCCACGGGTCTACTCTTTTGCGTCCCGACCTCCTCGACGAGGTTTGGGCGGCCGGGGTGGCTCATGAGGGTCGGTTTGCAGAGGACACGCGATATAATAGTAAAGAATTGAGGTAATTATTCAAGACCTCTTTTTTAATGGCCAAGGAACGCGGTGCAATGCGTGGAGGCCGAACGTGTGTCTCTCTCGATTCCTTTGAAGAGGTGTAAATCAGGAGGAATATACCGTTTGTCTATATTTTCAGCGGGGAATATTTAATATAATTTCTAGTATATCTGCAGATCTGCATTCTTTAGTGTTCTTCAATGTGATTTGCAAAAATATTGGCATAAATATCCCCCCATAATATTTATAATATAAATAATTTTCAAATAAACCGGTTTTTGATGATATTTTCATTTGTTTGCTCTGTTGTCAGCTTTGTACTAGTTTATTTGCTATTTCCCTTCTTGATACGGTCATTTATTTCTTCGCTTTCGAAGCTTTCAGTATATTCTTCCTCTGCTCTCATAGAATTCCACATAGTTTGGTCACATAACCTCCTGTTGCTCTTCCTCTTCAATTATTAGGTTACTGCCCTTTCTTCTTCCTTCTATAAAGTTTCTTACACTCGTGGTTTTACTTGGTCGTCCAGTGAAGTTACTCTAATTTACAATCCTCTCTCTTTTACTTGGCTCCGCCATTGTGCTCTCCAGACTATTCTGTCTTCCTAGCGCAATAATTTTTATCATATATCGTTTTCATCCTTGGTTAGTCTTATTTTCGTTTTTGTACTCTCAAGTTATCATTTTGCATTTAAATTAATGTTTTCCCCTCTTCACCCTTTTGTGTTAGTCTGCTGCTTATAGTCACAAAGTTGTGGTCACTATTTATATCTGCACGAGGTTACCTCTTGTATTGATTCATTTAATTACTTTACCTCTGATTCACTGGGATATGGTCGATTTGAATCATTGCCAAACTCTGTCTGTTGTTAGATTCCAAAGAAAAAGACACGGTTCGTAGGTTGGCAGAGGAAAACAACTATGATGAATGACTATAATTATAAAATGTAATGGCCACGCCTGAGAATAAATCCATCCGATTTGAAATTGTTCAAATTGCATTTTGATCACGAGGTGAGCCCGCTGTATGTGTGTGTTGAGAGCAAAGCCATTGTGATGGTTGGCATACTGAGAGTTAGATTGTACTTTTCGTCAATTAGGTCCCCAACGTTCGAAGGTTGGAGCTACCGGCCATAATTTCTTTTGCGGTGAATAACCCATCACCCTTCCTATCCTATTATCATTGTTGTCCGAGACTGGAAACTTCAAGAGGGTGACATTCCTCAGCATCTTCTAGCTGAGGGAAATAATCGCCTGGGGATTAATTCCCTCCACATTCGCCTCTCTCATCGCTTCCGTGCTGTGCGGGGGGATTTCTTCCGTTTTCTTACTCGCAATGGCTCTCACTCTGCGCCAACTCACGATCACCAACAGAGCAAACATCCAATTTTAAATTTAATTATTTTGCTAATACATTATGATAAATTTTCTTCAAATTAAATGAAGGAAAAAAGGTGAACTAAGCACGAGACGAACACTGCAACAGACGTTAGCGGGATTCAAATTGTTCGTATTACTTGAACGGGACCATTTCGTAGAATTCGAGGGTCATACCCTTGACGAAAAATGGCAATGTTAGAGAAAAGAAGGCCGAGGGTTGGATTGAGGCTGGAAATAAGGGGGCAGTGGAGAAATGAAGATTTGTGGTAGTGAAAATGTTATGCTACAGAAGAAGACTGTAAATGAAGTGGATTACAGAAAAGCAAAAGAAACAATTGCTGCAAAGAGTAAATGAAGAGATAGGCCTATGACCGGTGCATGTAAGAAAAAGAAGACAAGTAATTTGGAAAATCTTGAGTCACGAATATGATATTAAATATGAGATACAGAAAATTGGAAATGTTGGTGGAAGGAGCGTATGGTGAAATGAATAGCTTGGCAGGGAGCAGAGATAATTTGGAGGGCTGCTAAAAATCAATTCTAGGATTGACAACCCATGCTGATGATTATCCATTCAGTGCTCATGCCATTAGGATATACCATCACTGTTAATGCATTCACATTGCTACCGGTGAGGAGGGAAGCGAAGGGATACGGGGACAAGGGAAGTGGAAATAAAGGGATGGGATGTTCACACTGTAGAGAAGTTAGAATCGGATCAGTTGTTTACAAGCACACAGTGTCGTTCGTATTCAACTCAAATATTATGTTTTTATCTGAAAACGGAGTGCTCAAAGTATTTACATCAAAAAGGGTGTTTTATTATCGAGATTAATACTGAAAGTGACCAGTGCGGTGAATTTCATCACATAAACTGTCGGTTATGGGAACACAAAGAAAAGTTACGGAGTTATTTTCAAATGTAGGAATCTAGGAACATTTGATTACTTAACCAATGCTGCTTGTGCGAATTCAAAAGAAAACTCAAATTTTTGGAAATCAATTACCACCAAATTAATAATGATGACCACAACAAGTTTTCAAAAGTTTCAAATCGGGCCCTCTGAAAAAAGCGTTCTCAGTGTTTTTTAACCTCTGCGATCCATCGACTCAATCAAGAATTTCTCGAATTTTTATCAAATTCTGCTGCTATTTTTTTCTTTATAGTTGAATTGAGGTAATAGCGATGTTCTGTTGTGCGTAAAAACAGAAAACTTTATCAAATGTTTTCAATATAAGTATTACGATCATAATAAAAATATAATGTTACAAAGATGATATTTAAACCATAATGATAGCGTCCGACATGATAATTTTTACGTTAAATGAAAATTACTTATAAAGTACCTGTGCGTTAAACATATGTATTAAATGATAGTATAATTCTATAGCCATAAGGTTTTCATTAAAAAAAATTAACTATCCATTCTTTTGAATCGTGTGCATCTTGCTCGTTCGAAAGTTTGCAACGGCGTGGATTCGATAACCTCCTCATACCTGTACTTTTCCGTTTTTCCCCGTAATCGTTGACTTGGATAGACAGTATCGCCAGCATTTCTGCTCATATCCTGAGCACGCGTACTGCAATGCTTGGAAAAGCGTTGTCCACCTCAACCAACAAGCGTGGTGAAAACCCAAAAAACATACGGAGCTTGTGTAAATCTTATACGGTCTAATATAAGTGAGTGGATGAGCTAAATAACTTTAATGAATAAGGAAGAAATTACCGTCTGGTTTAATTTATTCATGCTGCCTAATTCCACGGACCATACACATGTATTTGGTCTCTGTCGTGGCACGTTATAAATTTTTGTTTCCGCGAATCGGGGTGACAGTACTGATGAGAAACTCGAGGTGCATTATTACATTAGAAAATACAAGATCGATGAACAGTGAGTGAAATAAAATTCTATGGTCGCATTACATTGTGAAGCCTTAGACCCGTAAACAACAGGAGTGGAGATCTTCATCATAATTTTTACCACTTTTATTCCCTCAGTAGTAATAGTAGTCGTTATTAGGGGAGGCGAACGACAGACTGAGGTCATTTGCGCTATAATATATAGATGGGCTATTAGGTAGGGATAGGTTTTTGAGGAAATGGGTGAACGGTTGAGGGAAACCGGCATAAGCATACTCTTAACGAACGGGGTCACACATATAAACGTCTCATCCGACGGATGCGGTACTTAACTTTAAGTGCCCTGCTCATATCACACAAATGGGGTATGGGATACCTCTGAGAAATTATGCCACCGCTGGAAATCGAGCCCGAACCCTCCGGGTGGGAAGTCAACACACTAGTCACCGCACCGATCCGTGTGAATGGACGCGGGGCGGTCCATTGTTTTTCTGCTCAGCGGATTTGTCAATGTCGTTTCTCATTTCATCTATCGTTTCGCTCCACTATGATTCTCATTACAACACACCTTCGACCGGGCTCACACTGCATGCGACTGCAAGTATCGTATGAGGCAAATACTCCTGAAGAAATAAATGGGAATCGCAATTCATTCAGAACATGATTATTTCCGAAAATTGAATTGCCAGCAGAAAAAAAACTCTTTTCAGAATGAGTGGCGGTAAATTGAAATTTCAAGAAAAGTAATATTTTTCAACTAATAGTGTGGTATAAATGTAATTCGCCTTTGTTCGACGTCAGCGCCTTATTTAAAAAATATGAATTCGATTCTATAATCGATCTTATGAATTTAGTTCTGCTCAAAATTTTAATTTTTTTTACGTAAATTTTTTTATGCCATTCGTTGCGTTGCGTATTGAAAATTTACTGAAGAAGCTTCGCTGAGTTTGGAGTGTGTAATTACACGCATAACCTCATGTAATGTTTTATCACTCCCAAATAATTATAAAGCCATGGAGTTGAAGCATTTCGAGGGAAATATAAAATAAGAGGATTCCCAGAAAAAAGGAACTGGAGATGATAACGACTGGAACTGCTCATATCATTTACTGCTATATTTTCTTGGAAATAAAAAATAGTAACTTGGCATTTCCCCAGAAAAATTATTTCGATACGACCCAGGTGTCGACGTTCAACGTCATCTTCAGGACGTTGGATATCGAAACCCGGGTCGTATCGAAATAAATTGTCTGTGGTTCAATATTTTTTCAGTTTCGAATATGAATCGATTCCATAAATTTACGCCTGAAACTATCAATGCTATCTTTTGTATTTAACTGATTCAAAGGAAGGAGCAATTTATGCTCAACTGCACACATAAAATCAACAGGAGTCCTCGTTCCTTCATGCACATGATAGGAATGTGACGGCAGAATAGATACCATTTCAACTGCGGGAGATGAACCTTTGAGAGGTCCATAAGTCATGGTATTGGACACGATCCTGTTGATCCATCGGTAGGCCGTCAGATCCGTCAGTTGATAGGTTCGGTCTTTGCAAATTAACTTGGCGCATGGCTGAATTCGTCTATTTACAAGTTCAGCGCTCATATAGATCTAAATTTCGAAGTACATTTAGTTCTATGAGATAGTCTAAGAGCTAAGATTAAAAAAAACATATTTCCAAAATGTTAAGCTATTTTGAAAAGGCCGAGAAAAATGTTTGAAGTTGGTAAATATCGTAGGGAAATACGCATTATGCAATTTTAATATAATTTTCACGAATTTTCTTTGATTATTACCTATGGTATTAAATTTATTTAAGTTTTTACAAGTTGAACTTTTGAGTAATGTGTTTTTGAGATTTCTATCAATGTAGTTAAGAGGTGGGAAGAATTGAGACGAATTTAAGAGCTTTCAAAAGAAATAAATATATATCTCACCAAAGATTGTTTAAAACGTATACTTATGACGTTGGTTGAAGAAAAAATATATCTTCTCACCCCAACGAATGGAGAATAAATACGCATCATCAATTCTAAAGAAACTGCGGGAGATTCCGCAACAGTAACTTTTAACCGAGTCTTTCGCTAATCCCAGTCAAGGCGAATGATTTTTACACTCTGAAATTGTTGCATTGAATGCATAATCTGGTTGCACATCGAAATTCACGCATAGGCTATTGTAATATTAATCAGGAAGGTACTGCGGTAATTTTAACGCAAGTCCGTGAAAATTAGGTGGGAGACAAAGAGTGAAATAATGACTATGATGACTATAATGAAGCATTAAGTGAAGAATACCCTCCTCTAATTAAAACTCCTAATGCTTACAGAGATTTAATGCTAGATCCCATGCACGGCGTACAATCCAGACAGTGCTATTCATGCAATTAAAAAGCAAGGGAATGTGAGGACCAGCAAAAACTCTATTCACTCCAACGATTCGAACTTGGTTCCCCAGCCCATGGGGCCATTAGTCAAAATACTGCACCGTATACCTAGGATCTCATGACTTTTGGCACTACAGAGTATCGCAGCCGAGATGAAAGATTGATCAAGTTTTTTCCGCATTCGCAAGGGATAAGTGGTCGTCAATTCACAAACGCAGTGGATGCCGTCGTTTACTTAATGAGTGGCACTCAGACTTTGATTGGGGATAGTCGGGGAAAGAGCGGAAGAGAGGTGAGGAGTGAAGTAACTGGGAGTGTCTGAGGAAGAAAGGCTACGAGGTTTGGAATTGATGTGATTGCGTTACGTAGCCGTGGACATTATCCTTTGGACGGTGCGCAATCATTTATTTCCTACGCATGGTTATTGCACGTTCCCGTTTCATACGAGTGTTTACTGCTTCAATATTTCAGTTGTCTTTCGTGTTTCGTCAAAATTGAGTGCCTTGCAAATAGGGCGGACAGTTCTTTTTTTTTCGCTGCTCACCTGATTCATTGCCACCAAAAAGAAATAAAAATCTGTGTGCATCGTGAAACTCGGCGACTAGAACTTTATAACTCACGTGCATAGGTAGACTGTCATTTTTTAACTAAAGCTTCATATGAATAATTCACTTGTCCTTGTTAATTTTAATATTTTATTGTTAAATATGATCGCTTGGTTAATATGTTGAGACCAGTCCTCCTTTTTTAATGCCGTATCAGTGGATAATTAAGATTCTGGTTAGAGAAGAAGCGGTGCAATATTTTGGGCTATAGAAACAAGACTAAATAAGCGAATTATGTATATTTTTGATAAATTGCTCATAAATAGTTGAAATTTTGGTCAAGTGAACAGAAAATTATGTCGTCAGATTTCAGTAAACTCGGATGCGAATTCAAGCGCCAAAAAAAATGAAAAAAATTGAAAATTTCAACGTGATAAGGTAATGGAGAAATATTTAGGACCATTGTGTTACAATGCAGGACCCGTAAAAGGTACACCAGTGTGGTACAAAGAATATAAGACGGATAAAAGTTTCCTCATAATAAAATAAAATCGGCTTAGGATCTAGAAACAAGAGCATAACGCATTCCGTATTGGGTACGATTTCATGCCCTTGAGATAGTCTTGCTGGTAGAAATATATTTTTATTAATCTCTGTTGACAATTAAAACACTGCGTTTCAGCTGATCCAAAGTGATCTGATCATTTATGAAGGTGCCTCACGGAGAGTAGGATGAGAGAATTAGGAAATTTTTGGTAAATATTGAGAAGAGAGGCAGCACTCGCCGCGCATTTTAAAGAATGAAGAACAGAAACTAATTAATTGACCAGAATGTCTGTTATTATGGATTTCGGATGAAATTGTTGCTAGGATTTTAACATTGGTTTAGAAAATTTACTATTACTAGGTTTTCTCAAAAAATAATTCCTTTTAGTGAGTAATTTCATTCATACGTACTTAATTATACCACCATTAAGTCTGAATATTCATAAATATTTTAAATATAAATGTATATTGATATCATTATTATTAAAAATATATTATACCAGCGTAATTTACAACCATTCCTTGGATAATTGATTTTGCTTCCTTCATCTTTATATATATACAGATAGTATACAGTTTCAAGCTTTACTTTGTGAAAGTATATCTTCAAATCAGCAGCCTCAGAATGGTTTTTATTGACTTACGACCATGGTTCCGATTCTGAGCGTCAATATCAGGTCGACGTCACGGTCGTAAGTCAATAAAGAATATTATGTGGAATTGCCGTTTCTTTTATCGAGTTCCTTTACAGGGAGACAGTCCACATTGTGTAACTGAGATTGAATCAGCTATTGCGGGAAAATCAATAAGAAGACGATGATTCGGGAGACGAATCATGCCTTCCAGCGGTACCTGGTCTCTTATTTACGAAATCTGCCAAAAAAGGGAATAACGCCATAAGCACTTAATGTTTTGCTCAAATATCGAAGTTTTAACTGCTAAGGGGAAATTAATTCCATCCAAGTGATAAATTGAACAGGCTATTAAATTATTTTTTTAAAAAGTAGCTAGTTGGCATATGTAGCTCTTTATTTAAAATTTCCTCAACCTCAATTTCTGTCAACGCCAAGTAAATTGTGCCATATTTTTCGTGCTATTGGTCGTTTATATGCCTCTAATTGTTAAGTGTGAAGCTTGTGGGACTTCGGAGGAGAAATTATGTCATATTATGGCATGAAAAGTAAGCCGAAGCGCCTTTCTAGTTATATAATTTCGAATATCATTATATCTACTAACTGACTACTGATTATTCTTAAATAAATACAGAACCGTCAATTGGAACTAAGAGTCGATTATCTGGGATTTGAAGTATCACGAGTGTATTTCAACGTTTACATTATAGTGGATTGTTCTTTAGTGCTATTTTTTAGGCACCAATTTCATCTGAAACTCCATCATGAGAAAGTTTAGTGTTCATAAGGGGTAGTATGTCTGAGGATTGCGCATGTAAAATGATCCTCGATGAGTTTATATTGTTTTGGGGAGAGAGGCTTTCCGTGAAATTTTTTTGTGTTGTTATAAAAAAGTATTTTACATTTTTGCAGTTCGTATATCTGGGTGATTCAGCCGAGTATGGGAGGGAAAACATCTGGCACTTGGAGTAAGAGTTATCGTCTGACCGGTGAATGCATCTGGTTTCGCGGTTTGAGCTCCAAGTGTTTCCTCAAAAAAGGTAAAACAACTATTCAAATTATTTGCAGCAATAAAATCCGTGACCTATGCCGTAAATTTGAGTTGTAGCGCGCGGAAATATACCACGATGCGAGATGGACTCCTTCTTACCATCCTTACTACCCCACTTGCAAAAATTAAGTTCTTGTGGAGAACCTTTAAAATACAGGGTACAATACGTACAATAAGTATCGGGACTGGTTCAAAAATCAAAATTTAATGCCGTTATCATTACAATTACTAAATAATCTTCAAAATACATTCCTCCTGCATCGATACACTTAGTTCGGCGTGTCTGCCACTTATCAAAAGCCCGCTGGAAGTCGATTTCCGGAATGATGTTGAAAACCTTTGTCGTCGCCGCTTGAACCGCCTCGATGGAGTCGAACCGATATCCTTTCAGCTCCTTTTGAGCTATATTTTGAGGTAATAACGTTGTCCAGAAAATCTTCATCTTCCTGGACGCAGTCCAAAATTTCTTGCGAAATTTCCACCCGCGACAGTTTTTGTTCCTCACTCATGACTTTCGGCACCAGCTTCGCGCACACTTTCTTCATCGCAAGATCCTCTGTTACAATGGTATGGACGGTTCCGACTGAAAGGCCGGTCTCCTCACTGATACGGGCGGTGGTTAAATGTCTGTCAGAGTCCAAAATTTTTTTTATTTTGGCCGCCTGAGCATCGGTTCGAGCGGTCATCGGGCGTCCGACGCGGTGCTCGTCTTCGACGAGCTCCCGGCCTTCCTTAAACGTTTTGTGCCACTCAAAAACTCTTGTGCGGCTTAAGGCATCATCCCCATAAACGCCTGTTAGAGTCCAAAACTGTTTTCACTTCGGCCATCTGAGCATCGGTTCGAGCGGTCTTCGGGCGTCCGACGCGGTCTTCGGGCGTCCGACGCGGTCTTCGGGCGTCTGACGCGGTCGATCGTCTTCGACGAGGCCCCGGCCTTCCTTAAACATTTTGTGCCACTCAACAACTCTTGTATGACTTAAGGCATCATCCCCATAAGTCTGTTTAATGAGGTTAAGGGTGTCCGATGCGGATTTCCCGGGTTTAACGTAAGACTTCATATTGGAGCGTTGCTCAACGGTGCGCTCCATGCTGGCGCGACGATACCGCAAACAATCACACGTCACAGGAATCCACCTCCTGTCTCAACGCATGCCCGGAGGTGACTGAACCAAAGTGCGCCTGAGTGGTGGGGGACCCCTCTACCGAGCCGACCGGTGGGACCCGGGTCCACCGCTCAGTTGAGGCTACAGCGAACCAGTCACGATACTTTTGTACGGACCAGGTATCATCTTTTTCTGCAGTTACGCTTAATGTTATCGTAACAACGATGTGTACTGAAAAACTCCTTTCTGTACGAGGAGAAAGGAAATGACGACCATCTGAAGACTGGAATAACCTTTCTTGTACTGAGGCACTATTTATCTACACAAAAGAGCTTCTTTCTGCAACATTCCAAAGCTTATAGTGATAGTGTAATTAATAAGATATTTTTGTTCGTCAGATAATGGTGAACGTTGGTGAAAACGATTTGAAGTCTTTCTATTTTGCTTATCTGCAAAGCCTATGCTTTGCTATTTGAATTTTCGCTGGATATTTCTATATAAGTTCATTTAGGACAAAGTCCTAAATTATTTCAACTAATTTTATAAACCTTATAGAAGAACCTTGCTGGGCGAAATTTCTCCTTTCTGTTTAATCCTCATCCATATCATGACGATCATTTGACTAAAATTCACTCATTAATTGAGCCACTGTCATGAAATCGGGTGAAAGGTAACTCTCCGATATTATCATTAATATTTATTGAGTAAAAGCGCATTTTATTAGAAAAAAGTTTTCCAAAGCTAATATATTGCTCAATACACCGAATTAAGGTACACCGACTCAAAAATACTAAAATATGTTTTCTTTGAGTCTGACCTTTCTCAATAGTACTCGAATTTCTGACGACGGTGGCCAATTCAATTTTCATAGCACCAATTATTTCTGTAAAATGTTTCATTTTAGTTACGAAACGTCTCACTCTCTTCAGTACGAAGTATTTCTTTCAGGTATTCACATTGTACGCTGGTAGGGAAGGATGAATACGTGTGGCCAAAAAAACAAGTTTGGGAATATCTTTTTTTGCTACATAAAACGTAAAATACACCTCGAGCGTTTGGGGCCCACCTCAGAAAAACGTGATTCAAGAATTTAAATTAACAAAGTAAATGTGTGAAAAAGGGCCGATAATCCAAGTCATCTCGGACATGACAGCAATAGATTAGTGCAGAGAAGTAATTATTTTGCTTTCGCACAGGGCACCACGACAACCCCAGCCATTCTCAGCCGGCCGTTTAGACGTTTTCTGCCCGATGCGGTTTACATGGAACCATTTTAATGCATTTCATTAGGCATTTGACGAAAAAACTCAAAATTTCTTGCAAATCATCCACATATACTTCTTAGAGCCTTAGTGTTTCGCTGAGATAGCTGATGATTTTTTTTACCTAGACAATTGCAAGGACTATTTGGATTTTGAATACATGCAGGAAGTATAGTCACCATAAATGCATCTGCACTCCAAAAGTTTACCAATATAAATAAGAAACCGATAATCAGCTGGACCCTTAGCAGCTAAAAAAATGCTAGTTACTGTTATAGGAAAAAATACCGATATGGGAAAAACTCAGGTTGTATTGAATCCTCGGCGAAGGGTGTGCTTATTGAAATGCACATTTCAGTTGAACAGACATTTACAAATTGTCAACACGAGTTAACTTTTTAGATAGGAGCTAAGTCATTTGCTTCTGACAGCTTTTATTCTAGATTATACCGTACTCTCTTTGCAGTTGAGGGTGTCAACAATTTTTCAAACCTTTCACTTCTCAATCATATAATTTTGTTTTGCGAAGAATATTGATCACCGTTTTTATATACCTATGGGAGTTACGTTGCCATCCATGAGTTGATTTCTATTAAATTATCACCGAAATATAATAGTTATTAGACTTAATATTCTCCTTGATGTGTTTCTTAAGTGTATTTAGTTCATGTTGGTTCACCTTAATAAATGGAAATATTCTAAAAGATAGATGTAAAAAAGATAACGCTAAAAGAATTGAATCTTAGCATTTCTCTCGCACAATTCCTAATTATATCGAAACCCAGATTTCCAAGCGCTATTGCATATGATCATTCTCATTACTAATCTTCACCGAAACTTTCTTTCACTTTAGATATTTAAAATAAATATTTAAAAATTAACTCAACTCTACGATCGACGAATGGTGTTCCCCCCACGCCTGAGGGTTTGACTTGTCGGTTTTGATGACGATGTAGAGTTGTCATTTCTACTGGACGCGAAGCCAAGGTGGAGCGTAGTCCACGCTGGGCGACTTCGACTTTGTGAAGCCCTGTCCTCTCACTAGCTTCACTTTGAGACCCCTTCTTACTGTATTCTTTCCATCCTCTTTTTTTTTCCTCTCCCATTCCATCTCTTCTCCTTTCCCGGTCCAACCCCAGTACAACGCCTTCGTCTTTTCGCCTCCTCTCTCTTAAGTGCACATTGCATTATAAATTCTTTTTATTACGGCAGGACTTTCTCATCTCGTTAATACGGCTGAGACCCTTCCCCCGTCTCCTTTCCTCCCACCCTTCTCTCTGCTTCATCCACTTCCACGACGCCTACCTCTTTCATCTTCCCCTCGTCCACGCTCAACTGGTGCCGCCGTCTTCCACCGACGCCGGAGTTGTTGGAATACCCACGTTGTTACATCGCCTCTTTCGGTGGGCACCATTCCAGGTCTGACTCAAATGAGGGTTGAATCTTCACATGCATCCCATGCTGTGCTACATTAATTTCAAAGCCATATAATCAACTTACCGGAAAAAATTTAGTTCCCTCATCAGGCGATCAGATTTTACTGCCCCGCGTAAAATATCAAATCTATCCAACAATTCATCAATAAAAAAACTGCAGAGCTTACTTAAGTGATGACTGTAACTGTTCAGGTTAATGACGCATTATTATATAACAAACAAGTTCACTTAGCAATAGTTAAGTCACTAATAGCTCTTGTCTTTAATACGAGGGTCATCCGGAAAGTAGTACCCGTTCGTGAAATAAAGACACAAAAGTAAATATTAACAAACATAAAAACTTTTATTTGAAAGAGGATACTTTAAACTACTTCTCAACATAATCTCCAAGCAAATTAAGGCATTTGTCATAACGTGTGACAAGTTTCTGTATTCCTGCTGCATAGTCCTTCGCCGCCAGCTCATTGAGATACGCGAGGGACCCATCTTGCACAAATTTTTGCATAATGCAGATGGTGTTTAACAATTTCATGAACAATTGTTCGAGAAACATTGGGAAAATGCTCACAGATGTCATCAATTGTGACGCGCCGATCGTTCCTCAGGCACGAACGGGTACTACTTTCCGGATGACCCTCGTATATACCAAAATATTCTGGTCACTTTATCCTCAGTATGCACTCAAATTATTGTCATCAACAGCAAATTTTATAACTATTGAGAATGGTGCAACAAGGAAATACAGAAAATCAAATTTGATTGCTATGGTTTTTAATGGCTTTCTTGCGATTTAACCCTGCTATGTTGCTGATCATTCATGCTTTGAAAAGACATTACTGTTTTGACCTATCCCATTTGGCATTTTAGTCAAGCTATCTAATTTAAACTACCGTTCAGACGGAGTAAGAAATAATCAATCTTGCAGCCCATGTATCATCTGCTGGTATAATAGTTTTTATCTAAATGAGCGTTTTTTTAATTTACGAAATATCAAAACCATTTCAAATCATAAATATCAAAGAGCTTATTTAAAAGGGTTTTGTTATAATCGTCTCCCGCAAAACGTAAAGCAATTAAATGAAATTGAAGGAAATTATTCAGGAGAAGATGTTTCATGGCGAAAATAATGTGCAGTCTTCTGCCGAATATTCAGTTGTTTTGTCAGAGAGAATGGGGGATCTCAGGTAGATGATTGCTACATTTGAAAAGGTGAAATTAGATGCCATTAAAATACGTAAACAAAAATCATGATCAGAGAATGGAGAGAAAAAGAGAAAAAAAGAAAATTTTGCTTTTACTGAAATATTGGAGAATCAAAAGGTAGAGCCATTGGAAGGTTTTTTTTTGCGTTTGTATAAAACAAATGTATGGCTAAGAGGAGCAAGAAGGGTTGTCGGCAGAATTAATATTAAAAAAAAGACGGGATAATGCCAGAAGAAGAAAGACTGCTGACATCCGGTTTCGCAAGTCTGGTGGCAAGGGAAGATTTCACTGAAATTTATCTTGAGCACAGATATGCCTTTCAGTAGTAGTTGAGAAAAACTATAGAGGATGGGCAATGAATAAAATACATGATACAAATAATGAAAGGCAAACGAAATGAATATTAATATATGAGAAAGTAAGCTTGCAGCGGCAGTGATTGGAGAGCTGAGACGAACCAATATACTGATATGCATGCATAAAACACGTTTATAATACTCGTTGCTAACAACTGATGATGAAGCTGAAATAAAATCTTAACGCAGTAGACTCTTTTTACTGAAGAAAAAGCATTCATAATAATAATTAGGGAACCTTGATAAATAATTCAACGGATATTTTTTAAGAGTAAGATATCATCATTGAACTCTCATGCTCCTACCAATAAAATTTTCAGTGGATGTTTTCTTGAATTTTGGATTTCCCACATGCATTTAATTTGAGAAAAAGCCAGTGCTTTATCCTACCTGGAGTTTTTTTATCCTATATTTGTATTTAGTTAAATTTCACAAAATATTTAACACTGTAATGGCAAAGGGCTCTAGTATTTATAATAATCTGAAATTCCTGTTTCTAATAAATGTATTTTATGTTAAGATACACTTAATCTGATTCTACTTGATAGAAAAAGCAAGGGTACTTCGAGCATATCGTTATTTCAATTTTCTGTTGCTCTATGAATGTAAATCACGAGGAAGTGATCCGCTTGTCATGGACCAATCATTGGCTGTAGCCCTGAATTCTTCTTCGTACAATGTTGGCTTCCTTACTCCATCGTAGCCTTATCATTTTGCGTCCTCTTGCGTTTGTTTGGCCAAACTGTGTTCTGTTGGACGACTTCCCACGTTTTTTCTTGTTCCTATCATGTTTTTAAGATATTAACTTTGTTCCTTTGGACGCACTTAATCAATCAAATCCTTCTCCTACTAGGTGTGACTCCCTCGTGCCCTCATCCTCGGTTCTCACTTAATAAGCCTATTCCATTTTTAATTATGAATTACATCATTTAATAACTGTCTTTTTTGTTACTATATTAATTTATAATGTAGAAATGAAAATATTATCAGGAACACGGTGATGGAATTCCCCAAAGGTAATACTAATGATTTTAAATTATTGCATGTGAAGGAAAAAGATGCGAAGATACAGGAGAAACACGTATTATTTTTTTTGTTTAAATACTTAAAACTACGTTCTTAGATGGACACCATTCACGCGTTCCCCTTCGACTTTGTTGATACCCGTAAAAAATATCATTAAATGCTATTTTAAGAAACGTAATAAATTTCCTGTATCAACCTTATCCTTGCATAATTTTTTCACTTCTATCAGAGTCATTAGGCGTTTCTACCTAGTTGTGCATAGCTTCTGGGTTCTCAGCAATCCTGAGACTTCTAATTTCCTCCTACTGAGAATATTATCAAATCATAGTTAAATAGTGGCTTGCAGCAATGCTAGTACTATTTTTTGTCGAAATCTTTTAGTCTTAATTTTTATAAGCAGAGTTGAAAAAGAAGTTCTAACTTCGATTAAAGGTCCTGTAAAAATAATATATCGCTTAAATTGAAGAAAGCGTGGAAGTTTGAAATCACATTCAAAAGTTAGGTGGGTAATTTCTAAATACGATAAGGATTGCAACAATTTCAGAGTGTAAAAATCATTCGCCTTGACTGGGATGATTTTTACACTCTGAAATTTTTGCATTGGCGGATGACTCCGTTAAAAGTTACTGTTGCGGCATCTCCCGTAGTTTCTTTACGATAAGGATTATTTGCTGGGTATCCTGGATTTCATGACCCATGGAAAAATCAAATATTTCGAGAAAGATGACGCATTGAAAAACATTCTTAGGGTCCTCACTCGAAGTTTTCAGAAGTTTGGGAGACCGATGATAACTTTTTCTGTGGCATTGAAGGAAAGCCTGATATTGTCCCAGAGGAAATCAGGGAATTCTTGAAGATCCGCGATGTATGGTGCCCTACCCTCCATCCCTTGCTTAGCTGAAGTTCCTCCAACCTTTCAAATGTCCAGCATTTCCATAAAGTCACGACTTGATGTGGATACACTTACCCGAGTTTTTTTTGTGAACTCAGCGCTCGCAAGGATTTTTATTTCTTTTTCTCGTTACCTCTCTCGTTCAACCTTTCTCTCTCTACATCTCTCTCTTTTCCTCTCCCACCCTCTCTCCCTCACATCCGAACGCCGTATCCTTCCAACTCCCACCTCCTTATTCTGCTAGGGAAAAACGTACCTCCATACCCTGCTCTTCTCTCCCCTCCCCTCCCCACACTCACTCACCACCCCCACGACTCCCGCTTCTTCTTCTTTCGTCCTGTCCCTCCCATCTCTCTCTACTTAAAGCGTGAAACCTTTTGTCTCCGCCATCAACACCACGCTGACCCTCTCTACTCCTCTGTCCCTCTCTACCCCCCTTTTATCCTGAACCTTGAGAGGAGGGTAAGGGTAGGTTGGGGTGGGAGGGGAGAGGCGGAGAGAAGGGCGTTTAAACAACTAATTCATTCCTCCTCCTCCTCTTAACTCTCCCTCATCCTTCCTCCTGATGTCTCTCACTCTCTCCCACCCCTCTTCCCTGTCCACTTCTTCAACCCCTTCGCCTCTCTCACGCGGCCCCTTTTGCTTCGCTGTCTTAAGAGAGGACGACATTTCTGGCGGACTTTCCGTCCCTTAAGAAGCAGTCGAGGGGGCGGAGGAGTCGCGTGCCCCCGCCTCCCATATCCCCTCTACCTCTTACGCCGATCCCCATTCCATCTCCGTCCAGCGATTAAGCGGGAGAGAGAGAAAGAGGGAGAGTCAGTCACTCGTTCCACGAGGCTCCAGAGTCGTGGACATGACTGACTCTGATGAGGACGTTGAAAGGGGGTGTGGAAGGAAGCAAGAGGAATGGGAAAATAGAACAGGACGGGTGTTCACTAAACCGTGAGGAAGAAAGTTATCAGAGTAAGAATGTATCATGAAAATGTCTTTCGTCAATAGAAGGCCTGTCCATAATTTTTTAATACAGAAATTTTAAGCTGGACGTTATGTGGATTAACTTGAAATAAAATCGTTCGTGCATTAATGAATATCAAATAAAGACATAATTTTTATGAAATCTGTAGGATATATTTTACCTATCGTGGCTGTAAAGGTGCTATATAAGTTTTTAATGCACTCCTAAATATCATCTTACGGCTTGACGGTTTGATCTATGATGCTTGTTTTAACGTACACTCTGTTAAGGTGGACGGGTCTCAAGAATAACAGGCAGGAAGTCCGTCAATTTCTATAATTTTATTTATTTATCTCTATGCTCTAATGGGCGTACCCTGATAAAGTTGCAAATTAGTTTTTTCGGCCTCTGTGCTTTATTTTATACCATTATTCGATAGTAGCCAGTTGACATTTTGGAACGGTGGAAGGTAATAAACTCGTGGAACCTTTTTCTTGCGTTTTTCATAGAAAACGTCGTTCCAATGAATACAGAGTATCTTCTGATTACAATATTTCACGTATATAGTTTTACTCTCCACTGTTCATTTATTGCCAACAAATGCTTCACTTATGGATTGAATATGAATAAGAAATATGCAGTCAACAATTGCGGAATGCGTGGTGAACATTTACCAATTAATGTATACTTGAAGCTCTTCCTTTCGGACTCCTACGCATATAAGTTTTTAGAACCACTCTTGAGTTATGAATTAAATAAGTGTTACGGATTAAAACGTTATTGATGGTTTGAAGAACTTCTAGGCCTGCGCCCTAATAATTCTGAACTTTCGACTTTTCAAGTTTGACGTACGAATTGTGAGCTCGGCTGAATAGGGGCAGGTGAAACTCATTCGATCAGTAAAAGACTTCCTCAGGTTTCTCTTGATGCGGGATGAGGGAGAATGCTGCTCCCAGCCCCCTTTAGATTATAGGGGCGCGACGCCAAAAAAATCTCTGAAAAGGTGGGCGATCCTATAAATCGGAAATCTCTTCCCCTTTCCGATCGCTATTTTCAGCGAGGAGGGTGGGGGGAAGGGTTCATTCCCTTTCGCGAAGGGTGATTTTTATTCTCTTCCGCATTCCCCACCCCATTTTTCTCCTCCCAGTCTCTTATTATTGCGTAGTGGAATGAGGAACGGGTAACCCTTCTTCGCCTGCACATTGCGAAGGGAGTTTGGGGAAACCGTCGCCGTGCCGCGCTTATCTCCCCAAAGCCCCTTTAACCTCGCTTTATCTCTCCCCAAAAATTTGTATATCCTTCATAACTACTATCCCAATTAATATTGTATCGCCCTTAAATCCTTCTCCTGAGCTCCAGCCCTCTCTCTCTCTCTCTCCTCTCTATCCCTTGCCTTCATCCCCTTGCGAGCAGATTAAGCCTTTCGATTTACGTCTCAGGCTTTTCTTGCGTCCAAACTTGCGGCATTTCCTATCTCTCTCTCTCTCTCTACCCCGCTCTGTTAATTTCCTCCTCATCCTCCAACAACCCTCCTCCCCGCAGTTCTACCCTGTTTTCCGTGCGCTCTTCATTAAAACCAAGTTCAAACAAATTTTCCTCCCTTACCCCCTTAAGACGCTTATGTGAGACTTCGCCTCCTTCTTATCTCGTAGTTCTCTGGTTCCATCCTTTCACTATTTCTTCCTGTCTTCTTCTCCTTGTTTTCATGACTCTTTCATCTCTCTTTCAATTTATAACTCTCCACTTCTTTTACTTCAAGTATCTTCAAGGTCCTCATTTTTCAGGATAAAATATCCTGACTCTCATAGTAGATGCAGAAAATTACCAAAATTAAGACCTATTACGAGGGATGGCTAGTTAAAAGTCACTCTGGAAATATTTCGATAAATTATTATCTTGGCAATATTCACGAAGTATTGAAAGGTGCACGCAGATTTAAGTGATTAATTTCAATGACTATCATTTTCACCCATGAAACTTTGTACAATTTTGATGTTGTGATGCCAACTGTTTCCATCTTTAATTAATTCCAAAGTTCTTACTTATTTCCAATTATCCCTCATATATGGTGCTATATAATATTGTTTATTCTCTTTTCTTTATAAAAATTTCTCCTATTGGAATGGGGTGATAATGTTGCTCTAAGGATGTTCGGGTATCACTTGCCCAGAAAGTTTCAACCCTCGTAGTCCGTGCTCTATGGTACAAAGTTAATTTCTTGTCCTGCAATGATGAATTTACCTATTTATTTAAAAACTTCACAAAGAACTTTTAAAATAGTCTGGTGTGGTATCATGTAATTTTTCATAAGCAGTATACCTGCTTTTCCAGACACTTTGGTGTCTCCTGAACCGTCGTATTGTAGTCGGCATCATAATGTTTAGCGAGACAACATCGTCATTGACCTCATTAAACTACACAGGTTGATATGCTCTTACTGGAATTTGGGATGTTAGAAGTAAGTAGAATTCCCTTAAACTATGGGGCTTGATGAGCTAAAGTAAAAGAGAAAGAAGGTACTAGAGTACGTGATAATTCTGAAAAAGGTGAAATTATCCGTCACAACTATGAATTTATCATTCAATTACATGTAATACATTTATGATATTTAATCTCTCGGAGTTTCCGGGAAGCAACACTTACAAAACTTATGTCAACTGTAATCTATTAAGGACCCTTTTGAGACTAATAAAAATGACCGATAGTATTTTCCAGCCAGTATACGTAATCTTTCCCACATTAAATTACAGTTTTGATTCAGCCAAATTGTTTCGGGTTTATTCCATGGAAATGGTACCTTTTAGTCATATACAACTCTTACTCCTTCGTAGAGTATATATATGCGTCGTAACCTACATACAACAACTACTTGGTGGGCATCCATTTGCCATAGTGCATAAACAAACTAGGCACATAAGCGTCGCTTTACGTTACATTATCTAAGATGTAACTTTCTTTATCTACCTAGACGTGGAAGAGAAGTCTCAATCTTACCACAATTAAGAGAAAATTATTTACATATTAGTACTATGTAGTCTTTTTCCGCTTTCCCTGTGTGCCTTTTACTTTCAATTGCGAGTAGATCTTGTAGAAGATCTGACAGAATACAATCTCGTATAAGCTTACTTCTTAGACGAATATTTGTGTATCTACTTTTATCGTTTGACTATTGAACCATTTAAATGAATTAATTGAAAACTAAAAAAAGCAGAAATATATATCAAGGAATATTAAAAAAGCTGATCATTCAGAAATTATATTCCCACTAAATAGCATCTGTTATATTTTTATTTAAATTATTCCCAAAGGGAGCCACAAAAATGTGGATAGGAACTTTGGGTATAACGTGGGTCATGTTTATGAAAAGGCATAAAATGATTAAAACGGTGCGAAATGATTTTTTCTAAGTCATGAAGCCAGTTTTGGACGCGGTTTATCTATATTTTAAGAAAGCTTGCGACGAAGTACCTCATAGTAAAATACTTACAAAGCTAGAGGTATATGGTATTGATAAAAATATACCTGGTTGGATAAAAATTTTTTTGAATGGTTGGGTACAAATAGTAGTCATAGATGGAGTTAGTTCAAATGTATAGAAGTCACTTCCGATGTTCCCCAGGGAAGTGTTATCAGATCTCTTTTATTCCTACTTTACGTTAACGACATTGTCTCCATAGTTACTAGTGAGATACGTTTATTTGCCGATGATGCAGTAGGTTACTGTGATATCCGTTATCCTGAGGACACAGCAGCTTTGCCAGATGACCTAAATCCTATAAAATGCTGGCGCGACACTTGGCAATTAGAATTAAACTTGAAAAAGTGCGTAGTCAAAATCTTTGGATTTAGAGCAATTCCCACCCGAACGCCTACTGCATTGGGAACACCGAAACGGAATGTGTCGACTCGATTAAATACCTAGGCGTTACCCTCACTCACGATCTTTTCTGGGTGGGTTAGCTTGTCCACGCATGCGGGGAATGTGTGGACAATTAGCATTTATGAGAAGAGTACTGAGTAAATGTGATGAAAAGGTCAAAGAAAAATATTATCTTTCGCTGGTTAGGCCTCACTTAGGATATGCTGCTGGTATATGGGGTTCTCACGAAGTTGGATTGATTGCCGAATTGGATCGCGCGCAGCGTAGAGGAGCTAGATTTGTGAAACGTTGCTATGATAACCTTGCTAGGGTATCCAAAGTATTAGAGGAGCTACGCTGGGAATCACTCACGGAGTGAAGGTTAAATTACAGATTACAACTCTTATATCAACTCATTATTTGGAAGGATGTTTCTTTAGTAATGATGTTGAAAATGCATGAATACCCCATCATACTACGGCAGCAGAGATCATATAAATCAAATTAGAGAGATTAAGAGTAGAACAGATAAATTTAAGATAAATTTTTTTTCTACAAACGATTAGGGATAAGAATAACATTTTCCGACCACGGTATGGGTTATTTTTAGGCCAGAATTAATCTGGTGTTTATTCACCTACTGCCACGCACCTCAGTGGTGGGTTGCAGGATAATAAAATATCTAAACTTAAGTGCTCCTTCAAAAAAATGAATAAATAAATTCCTCACAGCAAATTATGGACACAAAACACGAAAAACCATACGGAAGAATTGAGGGAGTTGAAATCCGGGGAGGGTATTAATACATAGTATAATTTTAAGTTTACCTTCTCTGTTTGAATGAAAACCATGTCCATCCCCGCGATATCTGACTTTTTTTTTATTAAAACGCCATTCATCTCTGCAACTGTCAAAAAACGCGCCCTATTACTAGATATTTACACTTTTACAGCATCTAATGTATAATAAATACCTTGCTGATTATGACATAAGATTAATTTGATCATTGCAGACTCAGATCTCGTTTTGAATTGAAATTTTCAAAAAACCTCATGTAGCATACATATAAGTATAAATTATTTAATATAATATATATGTAGCATTATAAGTATAAATTATTAATATATATTAAAAAAAAACCATAAACATAGTAATCAACCCGAAGGTCGGTTTAGTAGGTGATGGTAGAGTTCAACCAGTACTAAGCCCTATACGGTGTGTGAATATTCACACATCAGGGTGTGGGCAGGGTGCTGGCCCTTTCCCGGCACAGGGAAAGGGCCAGCTCCTTTCCCTGTGCCGGTTATGGTTTCCCAGGAAGACCTGGTACCCGAAAAATCACTTTAGCTTGGGTGGAGCTGCAGGTGCCCAGAGTACCTTGCCCGGGAATCGAACCCGGGATCCTCCGGTCAGCAGTCCCACGCTCTACCCACTGGACTACCGCGACCGCGAATATATATATTTATATATACACACACACACGATTACAAACACCCATTTAGAATACGAATCCCTTTTCAGAACCTTGAAATGAAAATTTTAATAACGGTAATTTAGTTTTCCTGACTGAAGTCGCATTGTATTCACAAAACTTATTATATAGTATAGTAGATAGCCTGGAAACGATTGATACATATCAGAGGCGGAGTTCAAACCCCCACCCATCAAAATGTTCGAAAAATTCGCATTATCACCAAACTAACCTCGGCAATGAATATTCAGAAATATAATCTCTTTGCAATTCTTTCTTAGGCTAGATTAAACTGTCGCCTTCAAATGAAATCGTCACCAACGTGCTACGATCTCACAAAAATTAATGTGTTAATTAACACAAATCTTTGGAATTATCTTCCGTTTTCAAATTTAGGCTTCTGGCATCTTCTTCCTTCTTTACTATTTCTATTACTACACCCAGAGACTTCAGCCATCTTTGTCAATTCTTCGTTCTGTCCTCCTCCTTTACTCTCTTACATTCTCCTCCCGCCAAGCTTCTTTCTGTCCATCATGTGCCTTCTCCATCTTTCCTCTCCAACCCCTCTCACATAATAACTCCTCCACCCACTACGACACCCCCCAACCCCCCTCTCCCGTGCGACTAAATAATTCACTCCTCCACGACAGACTCCACACCGACGAACCAAATGCTTCATCCCTCCCCATCCCTCCCCAAGCCTCTCTCCTCCCTCCACCTTTCACTAGCCCTTGCTGATACACCTACACCTCTGTTCCTTACCTACACCTTCTTCCAACTCCCCTTCTCTTCCTCCTCTCCATCATCCACCGTGCTTGCACAAACGTACTCCTTCCTCACTACAACCATACCAGGTTCCCTCTCTGCCATCTTCCATCAACTCTTTTCCTCTTTCCCTCCACCGCCCTCTTTCCGGCGCGGATGGGCAGACTGACCTCTCCCGCTTCTCTTCGCCCCCACTCCGGCTTTCCTCGTCTCATCAGCGCGTGACCTTTCTGCTACAGGCGGGAGGAGGGAGGAGAAGTGTAAGAGGATGTCTGTGTTACATTTTTTTTGTTTCGCACTCTGGCACAATATTATTTCTTTTTCCTCTCTCCAATCCTCCACAACTGTTTCGAATCTTTTCTAACGTGATTCGCAACTAACATCTCACTCTATCTATCTCTCACAGTCTGCTGCCTCTCTCAAATTCATTTGATAGTGACAATGTTTTCTTTTAGGAAAATTAGTTCAAAGATCGCATTTAGAACGAAAGTAATCACCTAAATCTTATGTCATATGTTCTTTTTGCCTAAAAACTATAATCACTTTGGTTGTTTTAGCATTAAGGGTGGGCCCATGGGCGAAGTTTTGAGATGGCACTCGTTTCGTGCGAAAATCTTTTAGTGTGTTTGCGTACTTTTTTAAATCTATTTTCTAATTCGCTAAGTAATCACTCATATTCGATTTTATGCTAAAATATTTAATATAATTTATAATGGACCAGTATTTGAAAACAAGAAAAAATGATATAGCTATTTTGGAGGTAATGGTATGCAGACAACTTATCTCATCGATAGCGAAAACAGCCAGTTTATGTAAAAAAATGCCTTCCAGATTTAGAAATATATTGTTAAGCCATCACTTATTTTGACATGAATTCACTTCTCCCCTAATAATAGATCTAATGTTGCTCCCTTAAATTACCGTTGAAGGTAGTGCACATCTTGAAGGCAGCCGCAGTAAAGTACGCCTCCAATTCTTCCCCAATGCTTACTGTGGGAACCAGTATATCTTTTCATTATACTTGTGCACATCTTAAACATTTACGTCACATTCAAGTACGTACGCACGCACGTACACATACACACACGAACACACAGACACACACACACACACACACATAGATATATAAACACAGATATAGATTTTTAAAACAAAGAAACACAAATATGGCGAACAAATATTAATTTACATGGCAAAAGATGTAAGGAAAAGGGATAGGGACACATATATAGGGCGAACACAAGAGAGGTGGGAAAGGCGGAATCGAGCAGATCATAAGTGTTTGGATATTTTTGAAGTGTAAATTTGTAAAGTGAGAAAAATAGAGGAGGTGATGTGGACCGAAAGGAAAAAAAATGAAGAAGTGCTAGGTATGGTGGTGGACGAGAGGAGTTTGTTGGAAGAAATACAAAGAAGACAAGAAAGATGGATGCAGAGCGCTTTGATTGAAAATGAAATGTTAAAAACCTTAATAGGGGAAGGAATGTTAGACAAGCGAGGATGGGGTCGGAATAGGATAGGAATTTGGATGGAATGAAAAGCAGAAGGAATGTAGAAAGAGGGACTTGCTGCAGCATCGGATGTCAGGTTGTGTTTTTTGTAAGGAGGAGCATGTATTGCCGTGCATTATCTTTGCCGTTGCATAGGCTGTATCCATTCAAAATGTTTCTTAACCAGTGGAATACCGATAGCAGTAATTTATCATATTGGCTGTACAATCACCCAAGAGGTTGAGGATCGAGGAACAGTGAATATATTTGAATAACCATGAATATTATGGGCTAAAAACATGACTTATCACGGAAAGAGAACTCGAGAGGAGTAATTGAAATATTTTCGATAGCCAATTTTTATTTACTGAGGGAGACCATGTGGTATAGCTGCTTTTCGTGTCTACACTGTTTGGGAGAAATAATAAAAGTTTGAAAGCCCTTAATCTTTTTTGTCTGCCTCCCTCTTACCTTATCATATCACCCAGTAAGTTTTGATGTGCGGTATCCTTTAATCACATCCATCAACAGTAATAAAGAAAATCGGCCCGATATTCTGAACAGCGAAAGATATCATTACATTAGCTATGAGATAGAAATCGCTCTATGCATGAAGTTTGCATGAAATAATTAATTTACTCTTGAACGGTACCCATGGAAAGAGTTTAATACTGACATTAATACTAAATTGTCTGAAACCTAAATTTGCATTTAAAGCTAAACATCAACGAAAAGTATAGGGTAATTGGCTGTAAAAATAGCATTTACAAGAAAACTTTTCTCATATATATTAGATTAAAAACAGCATAAAAAAATATGAGTCAAATTTGAATAGTAAAGAGAATGTAGGAAGGACATGTAAAGAAAAATAGCGCCAACGAAAGAAGCATTAACAATGGAGAGATCTGAAAAATGGAATTCTTGAGGCAGTTAAAGATAGAAAGACAGATAAGAAAATTATATTATTGATGCTTGCTTGGATCCAAATTTGATCCTTATGGATGAAGGAGCCATCCATATTTGGAGTTTTTTTTCAACGTGATAATGGAGAAGGATGACTGGATGCAATGAGCCCAATGAAGAGGAAAGTAAATAGAAGCTTTCTAAATCCACACGGCACACTGAAAGCCACTGTATAAATATACACCAGAGGCATAATATATCAAAATTATGTTTTGCTTAAATGCTAGTAACCAATGAATATGAAACCTAGATTAAAGGCCTTTTCAATTAAAATATTCTTGATTCAAAGGACATGAATATTTTAACTGTTGTTGTATTCTTGGTTTTCAAGAAAGCCTTCGACAAATTATATCATGAGAAACTAATATACGAGAATCTTGCTGAAAAGTTCTTATCTCTCCTTAGCTGCAGAAAGTAGCAGTTGATTGTTACTTAAAGACTTGGACAATTGTAGCTCCAAAAAAGAGGAGGCAAGAGAGTTTTCAACTTTTAGAAAGAAAATACTTCTACACCTACATTTAAACCACCTGATAAATCTATATATATGGTATGTTATGGTATCTGATGTGGTGGAACCGTTTCTATGTGCTAAAAACAAATTTGAAAATTTTTATTAATATCTTATTGTACGACAAGTTTCGATGCATCATTTCCATGTGATTACTCCGATCGACAAAGAAATTAAAATGATGAGTTGAGACAGTAGAGACGGTTGAACTAAGTTCAGTAATTATATCGGAAGTGTTTAATGCTGAGTATGCATTTGAAAACAATGTATCAAAACCGGTCGAGTTAAAATAAGTACCAGTGGAAACTTGTAAACTTGTGCTAAACAGGAAATAACATTTACACCATATCATTATCGTTTGCTACATCTGTTCACGGATGAGAGGAAACGCTAGGGTGAAAAATTTAGCCTAGGCAGAAGAAGTTGATGGAGAAGAAGTATTGAGAGGGATTGATACATTGATGGATGTGGTGTAAAGCTGCTAGGGTTTCCAGGACTGGGCAGAAAAGGGATACATATTGGACGATATGAAGAAGGATGGTTACTTAATGGAACGGAAGAAAAGAGAAGTGTAGAGCGAAATATAATCAGATAAATTTATACGAAATGTGTCATAATGTAGAGACGTAAAATGAATTAATGCCCTATGATGTAGAATTTCCCAAACCTTTAATTTTTGGATTTACCTCAGAATATTAGTAGAATGGGGAATTTTCAAGGCATTGTAGACCAAAGTTTGAAGTCAGAATACTTGAGGACGGTCATAAACCTTCCTATTGTCAGTGGACTGGCTTTAATAATTCACAGGTTTAAATTATTTTAAGTTTATATTAAGTTAATTTATTGAAAATAATAGCACAAAATATTTTGGAATACTAACAACCTACGTCATACATTTTTGGCAGATAGATAGATTTGGTAAATATACTTAATTGTAGGATATAGCTGTTGGTTTTTGTGCAGTTGCAAACAAGTTCTCGTTTCAATACAGGTTGGTTGCACTGGAGGCGGAAAAAATGAATTACACTTTGGAGCTGTTAACTGATTTATTCTACAAAACATTTCATTAATGCGCAGTATTCCAGCAATCATGCACCCTTGTTCTCCCGTTCGTAATCATAATAAATCCCTCCTACCCCCTACCTTCTTCTGAGCCCCTTCTTAGTTGATCTCATCATTGCTCCCCATCCCCACCTCGCTCTCCTCCTAATCCAAATGGGATATTCATTGAAGCATAAAATCTGAATTTTAAATATTAATCTAAGATACAGCAGAATTCATTCCTAAAGGTAATGAATGCAATGAAATCCTGTTTATAGCAAAGAATTTCTCAACCCTTTGGATTTTTGGATTAACTTAAGGATATTAGTGGAATGAGGAACCTTTAAGCCAATGCTAACCAAGTTGATGGCCATGAACTTTGATTTGACTAGATTTACAAGTTTCGAGATTCTCATTTGGATTTTGCTCATGATATGCAACATTTTCTTTTAATTGAACTGGAAATTACTCGTCTATCTCCGAATTAGTATACATTAAACTTCAAATGTTGCACCCAATTCTTCAGATATCTGAAGTATTTGGGAATATTCATTTAGCAATTTTTTTAATCTAAATAGAACGAATGTTTAACTCAGTTATAGAAATATTTTCTACGTTTAAGAATTTCCTATTTTACGGAGTAAATGGATGACTTTATAGCTCTCAAAAATTAGAATCCGATTGAAAATGGTTTCAAAATGCAGGTCTGATCCTCCCCGATGAGTCAATCCCTCAGTTTGCACGACGAAGGATTTCGAACAGGATTTAAAAAATAGGGTAGGGTATGCGTAGGATTTTATTACAAAATGTAAGAAAGGCATTTAAAGTTAATAAAATTAATTCGAGAAAAGATGAGGAAAGTTTAATACTATTTAAACTGCGAATTATAAAATCTGTTGAATAATTTCTTTTTATGAAAGCACACTTGTCTTGAACTATCTCAATAACAGTTTTTATGGAATTATCAAAGTGGTTCGCAGCTCAACAAAAGAAGTGCGGTGGCGCTATAAACAAAGTTATTTGGTTTGTCGCTATAGTCTACAACCGTTTATTTCAGTGGCTCTAAAATAAGCCTAATTTAAGGCACGTGAGGTATTTTTATGCCCTGTCTCTTACCCTTACCTGATGCTATCAACAATCACAAAGATAGCTTTGGACTAGGTGAAGATTTAATGATGCTTGTATATGCAATTCAAGGTATAGACTAAGTAATGAACGTACAAATGTAATCTTAAGTCAAAACAATTTATGTTCAACGCCATAGGGGTACAACCACAATGTAAATAGATGAGCTATGGGTGGAGTCAAAATAAAGGGTTTCGCTACAGCCCGAGGTTACGATTCGAAGCAATTTTTAGCGTACAGTTGAAAAAGAAATAACCCCCTTATCCACATTAGGGTTTTATTTGAACCTCCTGTATGACATCCTCTCTTTGCCCACTTATGTAACTCTTCTTGATTTATTTTCCCAACTACTCGGCTCGTTATTCGTCATTATTCGCTTTCGAATTTCATAAAACCTCCCGAATAAAATAACTCTTATTTGTGTTGTAACAAAGTTCTGATAAATACGACGCTAGGCCTTCTGATTTATTTCTTCTCTAATAAATATTCAACTTATATACTCAAGAGGCAATAAATTTTGTGATTTTGCTAGTGCAGTTTTACTTCCAGTCTTAAAACTGCGCGTAATTTTGTGAAAAAACTGCCCACGAACGCAAAATTTTCGAAAGATTTTCCCTCTGCTCTTCTGCTTTCATGTTTGACCCAACTCTAGGGCTTGAGGAGAATCTAATTTTTTGTTTTCATCCCATGCAATCTTTTTAATGAATACCTATTACTTTCCCTCGAACGACCATTAAAACTGAAGGTTTATTGATAAAAAAAGACGTTTCAGGCGTGATATGGTGGAATATCATGGTTAATTAGAAATTCGCAATTTTCCACAAAATAAAATGTAATACGACCGGTTTCAATCTTACTACATCATCATCAGACCTGATGGTTATATACGATTGTTACATTGAAACCGGTTGCATTAAATTTTATTTTGTGGAAAATTGCCAATTTTTTTAATGAATGAAGGTTTACAGTTCAACAAGTGCGTACCCTGCAAGCTACGACGTACGGCAGGAGGAAATTTATCACCTGGATGGCGCATCAAAAGTTAAGATTTTTTAACTGTTAGTTACCAGTAAATATGAAAAATTATTTTAAAAATGGGGTAATATTAATTATAGGCGCACGTAGTACAGTACTAAGTGTAAAATACTTTTCTACGCATGGAAGCTTAGCTGTTAGTAAGAAAGGCAATAAAATAAAGGATAAATCAATTAATAACAACAAACTACTAAGTGACTTAGAATGCTTCCTACAGCTCGGCCACTTTTAGTTATTCTGATTTCTCGTCGTTCGTTGGAAAAATGCCAACTTAAATCTGTCGGGTCTACTCTTGGTCTCTCTAATCCTTGTTTTCATTATCTCTTCTGGCGTAGTACGGTAAGTGAGTAATAAATGATTAGCTTGGTATTAAACACTTTGTCGGAAGATTTCTTTAAAGTATATAAAGACCGTATCAACTCGAACATTATTTTAACCCGAACCTAATATATCACGAATAAAAAGCACAATTGGTTTTCGCAGGATCTACCGTTTCGGAAATAGTGCTGACGTTTCATCAATAAATTCTCTATCAAGAACAAAAACAATTTGACTGTAGAGATGCCTCATAATCGAACTAATCGCCCGCAGCTTCCTGAAGAACATCATCTAGCCGCCTAATTTCATTTTCTACATCAGCCTTTTCAACCCTTAAATGGTCGACAGCTTTGTATCTTTCCCATTCTTAATTCCATTTCTACTACCGCATGATTTCAGGTGCAAGTGCTGTTTATTCTTTCTTTATGTAAGCGAAACCAACTTATTCGTTTCTTCTCCCCTCTCTTTACATTATCACTACCATACCTACCATTCACACCACCCACCACCGAAACATTTTTCTTTGCAAAGTACGTTTTCTCAATTCATTACTGAAATTTAATTTCAACGGATGACTCATGAACCATACCTGATACAAATATCCATAACACGAAATAAGTGCTTCTGTTTGATTTAAGTATTTCTCAAATCATCCATGCAGATAACGTGTAAGTGGTAATAAGGTAGGCTCATCAGAGTTAGTGATTTATTTTCACGTAAAGATAAGTTAAAGAAAAAAGTTGCTTTTTGAAAGTTTCATTCGTAATGTTCCAGCCAAAATAAAACCTGTTTTAAATTCACACATATGAGGAAAACTATGTTCTGTTTCAGGTCATCTACCTGGTTTTGTGCAGATGAAAATGTTGTGCGGCTTTATGTTTCACTCCTAGGCCGAAAATTGCTTGTAAAGTTTAGAAAATCAATTGCATTGTTGCTTGAATGCAATTGAACTCTTAAATGAAGGATTTGAAGAATCAGTAATACTACCTTGATCAAAAAGTTCCCGGAATAACCACCGTGTGGCGCTCCCATCGTTCCGATTTGAGTTCTGTTTTTTTTGTTAAATTGGTACATCTGTTGTTGATATTCCCTTTAAATCTTAGTGTCATAACTTGACATTTGCAAAAGTTACGTAGCCAAGAGTACATCTATCTCTGTGTGTGTTGGCGATTTTTTACAATTGCAGAAATGGATTTAAATTTGCAACAACGAACTTGTATTAAATTTTGCGTAAAAAACGGATTTAGTGGCGCACGGACGTTGGAAATGTTGGAAAAGTGTTTCGGCAACGATTCTCTAAAAAAACGGTCGTTTACCAGTGGCACGAGCGGTTCAGAAGTGGTCGTGAGTCAATCGAAGATGATGAACGCAGTGGCAGACCATCGACATCGAAAGTCGGTGAAAAAATTGATAAAGTAAAAGAAATGTTGGTCAATAACCGCAAATTAACCATCAGAGAAATAGCGGAGGACTTGAACATTGCCTATGGATCCGCCCAAGACATTGTGGTTAATGATTTCGGTTTCCGTCGTGTAGCAGCAAAGTTGGTAATTTCATGCAAAAAAGAGACCGTGTTGACGTCGCAAAAGACATGATTTGCGAGGCTGAATCCGATCCCACATTCATCAAAAGGATCATTACTGGAGACGAGACGTGGGTTTATGAGTACGACACGCAATCCAGACATCAGGCAAGTGAATGGCGTTCACCAAATGAGCCGAGACCAAAAAAACCACGTCGTTTTCAGTCAAAAAAGAAGGCAATGCTGACGGTTTTCATGGATTACAACGGTGTAGTGCATCATGAATTTTTGCCAGAAGGCCAGACAGTAAACAAAGAGTATTATTTGGGCGTTATGAGACGTTTGCGTGAAGCAATTCGCCGAAAGAGACCAGAAATGTGGGCAGGAAACTCGTGGATTTTGCACCATGATAACGCACCGTCGCACAGTGCTATCATTATTCGTAATTTTTTGACGAAAAATGCAACAAATACCATCCAACAGCCACCGAATTCACCTGATTTGGCTCCCTGTGACTTCTTTCTGTTCAATCGAGTTAAAAAACCATTACGGGGAACGCGTTTTAGCAGCCGAGAGGAAGTAATGGAAAAATCGCAGGAAGCACTGATGGACATACCGAAAACCGAATATAAAAAATGTTTCGAGGATTGGATCAAGCGCTGGCATAAGTGTGTTGCAGTCGATGGGGATTACTTTGAAGGGGACAATATAGATTTAGATGAATAAACTTGTATTTTTAATTTTCTGAATAAATTCCGGGAAATTTTTGATCAAGGTAGTATCTCCAACTGAGGATTATCGTTGACCAAGAAATCAGGTCCGCAAACATAACCATCGCTTTGGCTAAATCATACCTTCTACAACACTTCGTCCCTTCTATGACCATAAACAGCCTGCTCTATTCATGTGTACTCTCCTCACCTTATGTACCCCCTTCTTTCAAAACGTACAAAATTCTGCTACCTCTTGATATCTCCTCTATCCGCTTTTCTTGTTTACTTCGGGTGCTCTCCCAAAACTATCATCTTGAAATATTCCTAACTCTTTTGCGTTTGCTTTTTCTGTTTCCACCTTATTTTTTTATCAATTTCCATACTCTCACCGAAAAAACTACCAATATTTCTGAACAAGTTCATGAACCATAGAAGGTGACATTATTCATTGGATCATTGTTAAATTAATTTATTTTAGTTATTAAATACATAGGTTATGATTCTCCCTTAATGATTAAGCTTTTTTTGGCGATTTTAAAGTTATAATCCTCACGTTTTGATAATTTTTTCTGGACGTTAATTAAAATTGACATTTATTCAAAATTAATATTGGTCCAATGAAGTCTAATAGAAAAACTCTCTCATAAATTTTCCTGCATAGCCTAGCGGATCAATTCTGCGGGCATACTATAAATTTAAACTTTCTTTTTCGTCTTCACCCCATCGAATGATTTTCTTTCACCATCTAATTTTTATGAAGTCGAACTAAATTCACCATGTTTATCATATTTCATGTTTATATTGAGATTCATAAGTCAAATGTGTATTAACGCCTTCGAAGTTTTCATTATATTTTAATATTTGCTCAGTTATGTTCCTGTGATCCTGATAGTTCGTGATAGGCTTCGTTAAGTCCTGTTGAATCAGACGGTATCTCATCACTTCTCCCAGTCACAGTTACGAAAGATTCCATGACATAAAAACAATCTACTTATGTTAGTGTGGAAGTAAATATTATCACCTTCCACCGTCATATAAAAAGGGTTCTTTAACTTGTGGACTGCGGTCTTTCTCTGAAGTCCTGGGGTATTGCGAATCTTTTGCTAAGCGGTAGTTTCAAAGATTCTAATTTCACCCAAAAGAGCAACTTTTTAAGTTTACCACTTTGCTAGACTCAAACTCAATATTTGTTAATTCAATATGCTTAATAAATTCTAGATAACCATGTAAAACTCAAAAATATGCTTTTCATGTCCAAGGTTCCGCGGAGTAAAGCAAAATTACCCCGCTAGAGGAGCAAAGTTATAAGCACTCCAGGCTGCGTTCTTTGTACCATTCCTTGGGCCACATTGAAACACGGAAATACCGCATAGGCAATTATCTACGCATCGATCCTAACTTCGGTCCTCTCATTCCCCGTTACCCCGTAACTCAAAAGGTAGGGGGGGTTCCGCCCACTTCTTCGCCTTCCCCTCAGGCCCTCTCAGTCTCCTCTCCTTCATCTTCCCTCTGCCCCAAATTGGCTCATCTCCTCGGTCAGTAACATCTAAACTGCATTCCCCTAACCATCTACCCCTCTTCTTCACCTAATATCTCTCCCAGTTTGCACTCGGAAGTCCCTCCATTCCATTCATCCAACACTCGCCCACCCCCCCGCTTTCCGTCTCCTTTTATAACATTTTCCCATTGCGGTCGAGTCCCTTTGTTTGATTCGGAAAAGAAGCAGAAAAAAAGAAAGATTTCAACTCCACTCCTGCTCCTCTCTTTATCTCTCTTTTCTCTCTCTCGCTCATTCTCTTTTTTCCCTTCAAATCAATTTGTTTACCTTGCAAAAAGAAAGGGGAGGTCGTCGTCTTCTCTGTTCACCCTACTTTTCCCACCCACGTCCTTTATCTTAAACTAAACATCGAGTCTCTTATCTCTCTCTCCCCCTCCCCCTCTTCTCTCTTTTTCCCACACTCGTACAAATACGCACACAGGGACGCATTATGCCTCCTATCTCTCGATCTATTGTCTCCCTATCCCTCCTCCCTTCAGTCAGAACCAACTCCGCTCTCTTCTTCTTCAACTCTCCCGAAAGGGGTAGAATAAATAAATGAAGCATATTTTATACCGAATGATATACAATTATCTACCCCCATTTCCTCGTTATGTGTATAAACACTCATTCAGTGCACCCATTCTGGTAATTTCTTTCCCGTACAGTTCATTCGTAAGCTTTTGGAGTTGGATTTTAATGGAGTTTAGAGCAGTGATACAGGTTCGTCCGGAAAATTAGTGTACTGACTCCTGGGCTGGGCGCGCCGCTCCAGGCGCGCCCAGCACCGCTCTGACGGGCATCGATTGGAGGGGGGTATGTTGGCAAGCGACGCTGAAAAAGGCAGTCGGCTCTGAGCTGTGGTGTAGTGAGGAGCTCCGTTAACGCGAACCTCCACGCTCGACCCACGTCACGGAACGCGATGCCGAAGTTTTTGGAGCAGCGTTATTCCATCAAATTTGCGGTAAAGCTTGGGAAATCGTCTACCGAAACTGTCGGTATGATTAACCAGGCTTACAGGGAGTCAGCCATGTCCAGAAACATGATCTTTCGGTGGCAGAAGATGTTCGTGGAGGGCAGAGAAGAGGTCGACGACGAGTCTTCGAGAGGTTCCCGATGATGCCTTCGCGGGAGCGTTCCAGGAATGGGAACGCCGCTCGAACAAGTGTATCGACTCACAAGGGTCCTATTTTGAGGAATATTAGCTTAAGATATGTAAAAAGGTAATAAATTTTTTTTCCTGAGCTCAGTACACTTATTTTCCGGACGAACCCTGTATTCTTATGTCGAATTGAGTTTTGGCTTCAAGCAGTTGGCCATTAATGGAGACGGCATGTAATATCTAAATGGCGACTTTACAGTTGCAGCACGTTTATGGCACTAAAATGTTCATCCAATGAAATTTCAATCGTTTGGTTAAATTCTTTTAATGAGTTAATTAGTATACTAATTTTCGTTTGCCCACAGGTGATGAGTTGAGAGGTGATTTCCACATTTTTCGGGCTGCGTCCGCGTATGTCGTTTAAATGTACAACAGTTTCGCCAGCAGGATAGCTGGCGAAACTGTTGTACATTTAAACGACATACGCGGACGCAGCCCGAAAAATGTGGAAATCACCTACTCATCGCCGCGGAAACCTGCGAACGATGAGTTGAGAGCTTTTGCTTTGGGAGAGCATTTTATTTGGCTCTGAATTGTGTCAATTTAAAAACCTGAAAGAGGTGTGGGCATTATGTAACTCTTTTGTATGATAAATTCTTTAGTCATTTGATGAAGATTTCATTTCGAAGACTTCTCCTAAATTTTGAATATCATGAATTACTGATGAGTTTGGGATTCTTTATTTGCATTTCATCCTACAATGCTCGTAGCGAATACAATGAATTATGTGAAAGAGCCTTACATTTAATTACATAGGTGCATAGCAAAGGATGCTACAAATAAGAGAAAAATTAATTGTTTATTTTTGTGTTTAAAAAAATTAGTTCCTGAATGTTCTTGTATTTATTATGTACATAATGAACGATAATGTTCCTAAACTTTGTTGTGACATTGCAATTTTACAGTTAATTCGTTGAGAAATGAAGCGTTTACTTTCATTTTCTCTGTAATTTCTACCGATCTAATTTTAGATCTGACCATGTGCATTTAATGAATTTAATTATGAGTTCATAAATTATGTTATTCGTTATTGGATTTGATCTTTTTAATGAAATTTAGTGGCATGGAACACAAACAGAAGGATGGTAGGGAAGCGTGTACTAATAGAAATGTCAATGAAGTCTAAAACTGCACTGAATCCGTTATTCTGAATGTAAAGAGAGAGCATTTTTTATAGCAAATCAAAGAAGTTTTTACGAAGTATGAAATTGATATGGAAAACACCTAATCAATGAAGTACCTTCAGAAGTAGAGGCACCAAAGTGCTAAGGGTAGGATTTGAAAAATTTAAAATCTGTTATATCAGCTTGCTTATGATATAACAGCTAAACTATTCAATTATGGCTTGCAAAGTATTTTATCAATAATTCTGGTATATTAACCAAAGTACTCTTCCCAAAGCTATCTGGAAATATTTCCTAGATGCACAATTATATATATTCTCGTATCTAACATTATTACCACGATGGCTCAATCTACTGCATTTTTATTGTTATATGAGTGCTTCCATCGTTGATGAGACTTGAAATGCAAGTGGTGCTTTCATCAAGTCATTCATTTGCTTCAATCTATCTTCAACATTGCACCTCGTTTTACATATTTACCAATTCATTCCTGCAAGATCTTGTTCTTTTCTTCATCCGATTTTTTTCAATCGAGATTATTCAAAGAAATAATTCATTGACTTAGTAAAAATTTTCTTTTATTTTACTGGCATGGTCATACTATCTATATTCAATTCATATTTCGCTAAGAAAATTTCAATTTATATCATATCATCAGTACTTCTATTCTTAAGCGCTGAGTTTGGAAATTTAAAGCTCTTCTCTTCAACCTGTGTTCGTCTTTTCTCATATATCTCCAGATTTTGTGTGTGACAATTGCTTCATAGAGCGTGTACCATCTGTATTGTTGATCGATTGTTTCCCAAGTTTTCATTTAATTGTCGATGGATTTCTCCCCGTCTGTTGAAGTCTCTAGTAACAGTTTATTTCTTAATGTCAGCTAATCCAAATCTTCGGTGTGTGTTTGACCTCAAGAATGAATGTGCTGTTGCTTTATTATGGATTTTACTATATGTTTACCATATTAGTATGGCATATTTGGTGCGATATGTCCTCAAACGTCGAGGATTCTTCAAACCTAATGGTGCTAGGTAATATGACGTACACAGAGGGCAGCTAGTGATTAGAGTAGCTAAACCTATGATTTGGGCCTATTTCTTCTCTTTATTCAGGTATTATTTGGCATATTTGATCGTTCATCGTGTTCATAGGAAAAACAGGTATTGGTTTAAGGGCGTCAGACGTCAATGCGGATACACAAGCAGATTTTCAGATAAGAGAGTTGAATGGAATTTGTCATCAATCCAATTTAGGGGGATAAGGCTTTTTGTGATACTGTTTTCAGGATTTTTTCTCAAGGTGAATGCATCCTGTTCATTTAATCTCCCACGCGCAACTACCGTTTTTAAAATACTATATTGCTCTATATATCAACCTTAAAGAAAATATTAGCAGTGCCTTCTGCGGAATCAATATTTTTGCCATTGCTGTTCAGTTATCAGTCGCAGAAATATCGTGGACATTTGCGCTATTGACTATGTCTGAAATCACAATAAAAAAATTCTAACCAAATCAGCAAAACTGTAGTTTTTATTTTATTTGTCTGATTCCATCAAACGTACACATATTAACCAGTAGTTAAATGTTGACCTACCTGTCAAAGTTTCCACATATTCCCCGAAAATCTTTTATCATTTCATTCTACCTCTGTCTTTCTACCTCTTAATCTTTTTACATTTGGCGTAATTTTCTCGCGGGACAATGTTAAAAATGAAGAAGGTCAACCGCGTAATTTATGTTGCAGCAAAAAATTCGCAATAGCTTAATTTTTCTTCTACCGATGTTCATCATTCTTCTTTTCTTACTATTTTGCTTTCTTCATTATTTCTTATTCCCTTTCTACATATAGACCTTAGTATATACTCACATGTATAAATAAATAAGTATATATATATATATACATACATATATTTTTTGTCTTTCTCTCTTTCTCTACTTTTCTCCTCCACCCTCTCTCCCAAAAGTCCTGAAATCTGGCGTCGTGCCCATAAAAATTTCACCGCCCAAAGACCAGTAATGAGGGATATCCGATGAAATTTTTATCACGGCGCTTTCTGCTCCTCCGTCCCCCCCACCCACCACCCAACCTAACCGCCCATCCCCCCTTCCACCGTCCTTCCCTCCTACCACCAACACCACAGCCACCGCCACAGCCCAGAACTCTCTCTCTCTCATTCTCCCTCTCTTCCTCTATTTTCTCCTCATCCTTTGCCTCGCTACTTGTGTGTTCAACCCTCGCCCCTCCTCCATGACCTCTTCTCAGCACTTTTACCCACACTCCTCTCTTCACTCTATCCATCCCACCCCCCTCTTCCCTCTCTTCCTTCCACACACAGAGAAATCCCTGGCTTCCCTCTCTCCGCAACCTCCCCCAACAATTCCCGCCCACCACCCAGGCCTCCCTCTACCTCTCTCTCTCTTTTTTTTTCTGATGGCGAAGGGGTGGAAAGGGGAGAAGGGGATTCGGTGTGGGGTCCAAGCACATATCCTCGGCACGACTGACCATCCAAAGCCGTCTCCCCACTCCTCCATTCGCCACCTACCCTCTCCCTCCTCTAGATCTCTCCTCCGTGGCCTCATTCCCCTTCGCCCTCTCCATATTCCTCTCTCTCTCTCCCTCTCTCCTAGTTTTCTCTCCTCTACTGCTCGCTATGCCCAGTCAGCCAACGCGATATGGAATGAGGTTGGGATGCTGGGGAAAGGGTGGAGATGTTGTAGGAAAAGAGAGGGCTTGGAGGGTGGGGGGGATTTTATATAGGGATATGAATATAAATAAATAAAAATATGAATTTATATATTTTTTTATTTTTTTATATCCTGGTTGGAGGAAGATAGACGGGGTTGGGTGGAAAAGGGGCGGACGTGGCGTGGTATACGCGGGTGGATAGGAAGAGCATGAGAGAGAGAGAGGTTTGTGTTTAGGAAGAGAAGAGGATGAGATAAAGGGGGGAGGGGGACAGAAAAAACGGGGAAACAGGGCGGGTGGGGAGGGGGGAGTGGATTGGTCGCCCTCCCCCTTTTCCTTTCTGTTCCTTTTTTTATTTTTGTCGCTTTTTGACCGCTCTGGTCCTCTCCCGTGCCCTTCTCCGATCCTTCTCCTCTCCCTTCGCGGTGGAATGGATTTAGGAGTGGCGTGCATGTGGGTGGGTGGATATCTGGGGGAGCGGAGGGGAGCATCGGCGGGGTCACCGATGTGTGTGTGTGCGTGTGTGGCAGGAGAGGGGGTTCAAGGGAAGAACGAGAGGGGAGAGGGTGCAAAAAACGAACGCGTAAGAGTTGCAGAAAAGTTGGGGTGGGTGGGAACAAGATAGCTTGGGCGATGGGGTGGGGTTGGAAAGATTTTTGGCGGTCGTAAAGGAAGTAACTGAGTGGGTGTTGGTGGGGAGGACTTGGAGAAAGTGAGGTGTTTGGAACGCAGGGATTCCTTCGTTCGTTGCAAAAAATGACGATTTTTATCACCACGTTTCCAGCACTAAACAGTAGAACCTCGGCTATCCGGCGAAAGAGGGCTAGTATCTCTCACAAGCAAAATTTTCGTTGATACGGGAATGTTGGCAGATTCAACTTGATGGCCAGAGGTTAGTTCAAACTTGTCGACTCGCCTTCTCCTACTATTTCTGCAGGATACGTACATTACCTTTTACGATTGATATTTTGGTACAAATTATATGAAAATGAAGTTAAATCAGCTGATTTTTGGTAGCTACCTGGCAATACTTGATAGTTCTTTTACGAAACTCAACAGGATCTTAGATTACCATTAAATTGGGTCAGTTTCTTTCGCTTAGGCTTTATATCTTAATTCAATACCATGTACAGATTTAAAATTTAAAATTTTAAATATGTAGTCCAGATGAAGGCGTCCAAGCGATGTTACAATAACTGTATTTTACGACAATCTCTCATTTTTCTGTGCTTTGGGGTTTAATCATTCTGTTCATGCGGTTTTACACCTATAATCTGCTCCGCTCTTAGTTACATCATGCAGTAATTAGATGTTTAATATTTATTTCTGCATGTTTAATATTATCTCAGAAACCGCAATAATCGAACCAAGGATGGGATTGATATGTGGCAGAGGTGATCATCCACGAATACGCTGAACATGTTTTTTTTACTCCGTACTTTCACAGAGGAAGGATAGTTTTCTATCGGTGAACACTATAGGTGTTCTGCAATGCCCTGAAATTCCTAATTTAACGTGCTCTGGAATAAGTGGGGTGGTTCCCCGAGTTTTAACCGGGATTTCAATCAGGAAACTTAAATTGAACTACTAAATACTTTACCTGGCTGGCTGCCTTATTCATTTAGAAATACTTGATTATTTGATTATATTTCAATGCCTCCGCTCTTAAATAAGTATGATACACTAATAAAGCTAACTTGCACTTACATGAGAGCTTTTGAACACAGTTGTTTTTCAACGGTTTTTATGAAAAATATTTTTAAAATTGAAATATTTCAAAAATTGCAAAGCAAATTTTCCTTATGTATGGTCTATATTTAATTCACAAAACGGTTATTTTGAATCCAGCTCCGGCAAAGGATGATAAAGAAATTTATGTAGCGTCTATAAATTTTAATGTGACATGTATGTATGCCGTGAAAGTCATTCATATGCCGCTAAGTGAGTGAAATTCAATATATCTAGTATTTTTTAAAGCAAAATCTCATAATGCGCTTCATTTTTTCCTGCGTAGGAATGGTGAATATAGTTAAACAGCTTAAAAGGAATGCACTAGAGAAACGGATTTTATTTTTGACTTTGTCTCTGTGTTGTTTTCCCACCCTCAGTCACTGCACTACGAACTATGCAACGTTGCTACAAATAGATTTGAAGATAATTTTGCGCATTATTCAGATATATTTATCCGTTCTCAGTTAAACTCTACTGACTGCAGCTCTTGTAGCCAACATCTAATTTTGTGTGTCATCGTTCGTTCTACATGAAGAAATTCTCATCAGATAACTTCAATTCATGTAAAATTGTGATATGGCCCGAACAGATTGAATTGACAATATGATATTCAATACTTTTCCTGCTAAACTACCTTATAGATCCTCTGTTATCTTATTTTATGTGTAACCTGTGTGATTCTTAAATTATTGACTGAATTATTTGTTCCGGGATTAATTAATTTGCGCTGGCTGTTTTGTGTTTGGTGATGGGAATGGGATTTATTTAGTATCGCTCGCACCTGGACCGTAACTGAGAAGAACTCCTCTTATTGTAAACGTTTTCATTTATAATATTCTTAAATTTAGAAGTTTTACCTGGGAGATATTCAAATTATAGTACTCTAGACCCTCCAGATAAAACTTGATTGAAATAAATGCTACTGCGTTTCCCGCTAAATAAAATTCTCTACACCGGTACTCCGCTTGCTGGCCGCGAATACCACCCTCCTTAGTGAAATTGACATTGCCCACCAAAATGCTTGGATTACAATAACAAGCTGCTTGAAAAAGTGGATGGCTGGCCATATCAATGCAACTTTTGTAATTATTCCTATTTTTACTAGGTAGCTCAATAAGTACCCATAACAGACATTGAGGTTTTTTTGAAAAGAGCTAGAGATGTCACGATAAAATTTACCGATTAAAGGAATTATGACCGACCACATGTTGTCTTTTAAAATTACCCTTTGGGAGCTTCAATTATTTTTGCCAATTTATTTCATTCTTCTCACGCAGCAGCAAACCGCTTTCCAGCATCACTATATTAATATAATTTTTAGCATACAAATTACTGTCGTTTTAAGTTTTTCTTAATTTTATACATTTTCAGCATATATGGATTTCTCTGCCATTTTTCAAAGAAAAAAATTTTAACTTCACTATATTTATAGCATAAATGTACACAGGACAAATTAAGAAGGATGCAAAACAGAGAGGGTATCAAGGATTGGGGGGGCATTGACATTAAATAGAGTAGAATGGAGGGCTGCAGTCAACTAATCCTAGACCTTAAATACTGATGTTGATATCAATAGAATTTTTAGCTTACATATTATTGCCGTTTAAGTTTTTAGGCCAATTTCTGTGAAAATTTTTACCACTTTTACATTTAATAATTGATCCTTTCCTTCTTTTAGCTCAAAGCAAATGGGTTACTTAGGCTTTTGCATGAGGTTCAGAAGCATTTGAGATCGTTCCTTCTGGCTTGATGACGCAAATAAGTAATTCGTCATCCTTCCTGGTTTTTGAATCCTATGCTAGAGCTCAAGGAGTATTTCTGGGTGAAGTTTGCAGTGACTGCGATTAACATACGTTCGCACCTATGAATTTATCCGAATACATAACATAACACCAATTGTCTCTTAATTTCGGAAATGAAAGAAAATAAAACGGAATGAAATCGCTATATGCCCTACGCCAGAATTGCAGAATTTGAATAGAAGGCCCAAGCATCAGACCCAGCTATATTACGTGTGTAAAAGTACCTTGCCTAATATTTTCGAGCCTTTAAGTTTTTCACGGGATATTTTCACATTTCGAAATGTGCCGTTTCAAAGCAACTAAATCGACTTTATTATATTCCCAAATAGTGATAAACAAGTCAAGGTTTACACGTATTCCGAAGGATGCATCGAGGGCTACGGGACGGGTAGGAAAAACATCGGGGCGCAGGTTGAAAAGAGTTGGGCGGTGGAGGGAGGGGGCATGGTGTAGAGGTGGCCGATGAAATAAAAAGAAGACAAAAAAATAAAGGGAGAGGTTGATAGGGAAGGGGGGAAGGGTGAGAAGGAGAGGGAACGGGGAAAAGGGAGAACCGCGGAGGATTCTAGGGGGAGGGGCCTTTGGGGTTGTTTGCGGTCGGCGATGGGGCCGAGTGGGAGGTCGGGGGGGGGGGAGAGAGAGTGATGGTGGGTGGACGTGGCGTGAGTGCGTGTGGGTTTTTTAGGGTGGAACTGGGTGAGAGAAGGGAGAGGGGACCTTTGCCCAAGGCTCCGTCAGAGGGGGGGGGCGAGGGGGAGGTCGGTGGGAGGGATGGGAGTAGTTTTGGCGTCCGAAGTAGTTGGACAGTTGAACACGCAGGAGGAAAAGCGGACGGAAGAGCTCATTCTGAGCGAGTGAAACTCATCCTAAGTTTTGAAGAGCACTATGGGGGAAATATCGCGACAGTGCTTTCTCTCTCTCTCGAGAGAGCAATCACGACCAACAATGGTGACAGGAGGGATAGGGGGAAGAGTGCTTATTGCCACACGAATCGAACTTCGACACGAAAACTACCCTCCTGTTCTACGAATCGCCTTATACTGATTGGTGGGCAAATAGAGCCTTAGGACAGATTAAGTGGATAAATGCGAATAAAATGGACAGTCAGCCGCACGTTTAAGATACAAATTTGTTTAATACTTGTAGTGCATCAATATTTGAGTCTTCGTTGTGACACTGCATCTCTTCAAGATGTTCCCGAGTACGTTATTCAGAATGTATTATCGTTGGGAGAGCGAGGTAGTAGGAAGAAAATAATCGGCATTTTAAATGGAATCGCGGGAGACAGAAATTATGCAGAGCTAAAGAAGGAGTGACTATGGCATGGAACTATGGGATCTCAGGCTATTTGGTATCATTCAAGTCAATATTTCTGAGTACAGAAATTTGAGATGCCGATTATTATAAAATATCTAACCTAATCTATAGGAAAATGCCATTAAAAAATAAAAATCACGGTTCAAGACCGTTTTTGGAAGGCAGTTTTAATTTGGGTGGTTAAATAATAAATAAAAAGTTGGGTAGGTAAAATTTACTCAAATTCGGACGAAAGGGGAATATAAATGAGTTGGATCGATTGTTTATGGCAGAATTAAGGTACAATTCATTTATGCCTCGCAGAAATTTTTTCGAAACCAATTTCTCCATGAAATAGAAAATCAAATTAAATTGAATCGCAAACATCAATGGTATGAAATGGAGGGAAATTTGGATTAGTGTTGAATGAAATTATAAAAAACGATCAAACATTTTCCATGACTTTGAAATTCAATTAACATCACTGCTCACCGAGCAGTAAGGACTTGAATCATCTGAGGCAAAATTCTAATTCATGCTGAAGGAGATTTTGAAAGCCACATCAAAACCTTATCGAGGTTCGTTAACTTATTTCAATTTCGCCATAAAGTTAACTTCTTTTAACTAGGATAGTTCAAAGTAATAATAATCGATTGATTAGATTTAAGGGAAACGAATTTGTTCTTTCAGTACGCGCTTGCAAACCCTATGAGTATCATTGTTAGAATGAAAACGTTTCTAAAACACACAATTTTAAATATTTCATAGAATTAATTGAACTCCACGCATGCAGATTTGTTTTGTCTTTAGCAAAACCACCTTTTCCTGATTCTGTGATAATACAGGAACAGATGTTTGCTTCGCTGTTTCAAGACGTTTGTTTTGTTTAAAATACTAGGAGAGATATTCTGTCAAATCTCTCTGGTTCTGTATATGATTTAGTTATGACATTAGTCATTTTCAAACCCATCATGATTGTAATTCTCGTTCTATTTTTGTAGCTCCTTACATTTTCATACTTGTGAATAAGATAGATAAATGAAGGTGACCGTATTGGGAATGGAATCGAATCTTTTATGCGAGTGCCAAAGTCCCTTTTCATCTGGTTAAATAGATTTGCATTTCCAGTTCTCTTTAATTTCTTCACAGCTCTCGTATCAAAACCAAATATTTTAAAATTTAAATCGATACCGGGTGATTTCTCACATTCATTTAATCACAATGCCATTAAATTTCCGACTGTACATTTCTCGCCTCTTTCTATCGATTTTTCAATGCTTAAAATGAATTAGCGAGAAATACGTAATGAACTTGTCAAACGCTAACTTTCTCTTTAATAATACTCCTTTATCATTTTACTTTTGAGCATTAAGTCCCCTTTTTGATAGTGATTCAATGACCGCAAACAAAAATTTTACAAAACTCATTTAGGTACCGAAGACATGTTTAATAGAGTTCGTACACAATGGGTTTCAGATTTGTACAAGAGGGAAAAATGCGACGAGGTTTAATTTCTGAAAAGAAACGGAGTAATACCGAGGATGTTTTTAGTCAACTTGTTAACTTAGTTTAATAACGTTAAAAGAATACAGAAGATGCATGCGGTGTTTTTAAGAGCATAAACTATTGGCGGACATTGTCAAATTGTTAATGGGTTGCCAAAGAGTTTTTTTTAAGTCAGGATGGTCTGCGGAAAGTATATTTATTCAAAATTTAGCATATTCACTGCGATGAATATTTATTGTTTACCACTCCATTGAATCTCTTATTGAATGTTTCTACAAATATATCCAGTTGATATATCTGTTTGCCTTTAGGGACACGTCCGTAATTTAAAGAAAAAAAATTTGGCGGAGAAAAACCAAGCGAATACTTTTCAACCAGGAAAATAAATTTTAGGGAGATAGTAAAGTTTGTGTGTACTTCGTCATTTGAAATATACTTCTCCACCGATGGAGGGTCATAGGAACCCTTCCTTACACTAGCAGCTGTTTGCCGTAGCAGGACAGCAGGCATGCACCTCGGGTGGTAATGGGGGTATCCACAGTTCCCTGGATATGAACCTAGAGACCATCGGTCAGTAGCCTTAACCCTATTCCTACAAAGCTACCTCGCTGACCTATAAAAAACCTAAGGAATAGCTATTAGACATGGTAAATAGAGTTTTGTTTGGAGAATATTTGAAAAAAAATTATACTCGTACAGGATGCGGTAAGGTAACTTCCTTTTTTGAAAGCGTTTTGCATTTGGAAAAAGGATGTTATGTTGCCGCACCCTGTACATCAACTAGCGACTAATACTTTGTTCAGTTTAAGTCACTCGTTTTTTATTCGAAGTAATTAAAATCTCTGCTAGTCTAAAATTATGAGATTTAACTTGCTGACCTTATGTGAATGCTTTTTGCACTGCCTACCTCTCAGTTTGGGGATAACATGTTAAGGTTCCTTGAATTGAGGTAAAATGACTCATCGAGTGGAATCCATATTCGCTCAAGGGGATTGCAATGGAGTTTTCATTGTAAGCTTTCTATGATGAATAGTTATACATACTTTCTTGAGTTGCAACAATATTTTCTGTGTAACATTTTTGGACATTTTGTATTTTTATAAAGAAGTACTTGATCCTGTGAATTGTTACAAATTATAAAATGTCTTTTGTGCTGCTGAATAGCGAGATAACTCGGCATCTACAGCACGTATTCGTATCATTTAAAACATATTACTTCTGCCACGGTTTTTTCAATAAAAAATCTGTGTAATTAAGATAAGTTTGATCATTCCATAGCCGATGTTTCTTTTACAATGAGTAACAGATGGATTTCAGTCCAAAATATTATATTTGAATTCCCAGTAAAAGATTTTTGGTGCATCTACATTGAAGTTAGGGAAAACCTCGGAGATTATGTGGTAATTTACACTTAAATGTTTGATCAATGCCCTGAAAAAATGTAGAAATTTTATTCGTTTGGAGAATGCTGTATGATACCCTGATTTCAAACTTCGTTATATTATTAAGATGGACGCGTCATTTCAGTGGGTTGTTAATATATTCTCTATTTAGAATTACATCTTTTTGGAAACTAAATAAATTAATACATATTCATTGAACCTTAGAAAGGTAAAGTAAATATTCATTCAAGGCGATGGTAACAGAAGTAGAGCAGAATATAATGAATTAGTTTATTTTAAATATCTTCATTAAAATTTCCGTAGGCTCTAACCTATATATTATAAAACCTTATTTTTTTACAATATATTCAACGAACTAAGGGAAATACAGCGACAGTTACTGAGTCATCGGCCTATATTCACCAAAATGAAGGTATCTCAGTGTATCCTGGCCAAGGCGAATGATTTTTACACCATAAATTGGCTGCATTTCTCCAAATAATTTGCTCTGGATATGTCAGGTACCTCACAATGTAAACCTCAATTGCAAAATACCCGGCAAAACGTGGAAAGGATATTTTGCTACGATTTTAAGACCCAGACCATGACAAAAGGGGAGATGTGTATTTCATTTTTGTTTTTCCCTCTTTCGGTGATGATCGTGAATTTCACCTGGGAAAACTAAAGATATTGAATTTGATAATTTTCTTCGCACTATATGTCTGCAGTTCTTGTGTAGGTTCTGAGTAATCTCCTCAAAATTGCTCGAGTAAATTGCTATAAAATCTAAGAAAGTGACGCTTCATACGTAATTGAGTGTTAGTACACGTATCTATGCATGTGATGATGCGATATGCATATGATCTATTCCAAGATTGTTTAGCGATTTAGTGATGCAACGGGTTATCCTTCAAATGTTCTTCAAATAGATAAAATGATTGTCTTTTTATTAGCCTAAATTCTTGAAATAATATTATTCGCATGGTTCCCGGTAAGATAGTTAAGCTCAAGTATGTTATACCTGTACCTATACTCAACAACACTCACTTGAATACAGTTGAATGTGTAGCTCAGTGTAGTAACACTCTTACCTTTCGACGCTTCACATATTGTGCCGAATATGCGGGGAAATTAGTGAAAATTTTTAAATTCAAACCCATCATACAGGGATCAAAGTTCGGTACACCTCTGGGCTGGTTGAATTTATTTTGATAAATCCGCCTTTCAACAAACCACAAACCACGCACGGCATCAGGCGTTAGTATTAGACGGCTGCGTGTTCGAACCCTGGCCATTCCCTATAGATGATTAACTTAATCCTCCCCTTCCCTCTCTCCCCTTCATCTCGTGCAACCACCCCTCCTATTCCTCCCCATTTTCCCTCCAATCTCCGACGCTGCCGCCATCTCGCTCCGCCGGACCGCCCCTGAACGCGCGCGTGTGTATGTCTGTGTGTGTGTGTGTGTGTGTGTGTATGTGTGTGCGGCTCCGAGGCCTTCATTTGAGGGAATTTTTCAGCGACCTGTCAGAGCAGAGCCCTTTGATTGGTGGAAACGGCTATGGCGTCATATACGCCCCATGCTCCCGAGCACGGATGAATGCATTTTTGATGGTTCCGTCTTACGGGTCTTTTTGAGGGAGAGAGCGCCATCTCTCTCCCTCACTCTCTTCATCTCTCTCCTGCTTTCCCCTATCCTCTTTTTGCCTCCCCACTCATTTCCACTTCTACACATAAGCTCATCCAAGCCCATCCCTCCCCTCTCGTCCCGCGTCTCTTCTTCAATCCTCCCAAGTCTCCTCCTCCTCCTCCTTCTTCCCTTTCCGCTCTCGTCCGTCTGTCCGTCTCATTCTTTCAGTTCCACTCCGTTTGGGCTCTCAACCCCGCAGCGCGACTTTAGTTTTTTTTTGTTTTTCAACCGACCGATTCCTCCCCTCTAATCTCTGCTTCCCTCTCTTCCCCCAACTTAAATCCCTCACCCTTCCTCTCTCATTTCTCAAATCATGATCCTCCTCTCATCTTCTCTCTCTCTCTCTTTTCTTGCTTTGTTTTTTTTTCATTTTGCGAGCACAGAGCGTGAGAGAATATGAAAGACGGTGCAGGGAGTGAATGGATAGTTTGCTACTCATCGAGTTTCCAAAATTATTGTATGGCACTTGATATACATTTTTGAGTTTGGTAAACAGACGATATTTTAAGGAACTAGTCTGGCCATCGTAAAAGAGACAAGAGAAAACTCTTGCAATTTTTCGCCTTTTTAAAGATATATCATCGGCTAGTTTCGACAAGCTACATCCTTGTCACGTCTCCGGCATTATGGAACAATTCCACCGCATCAAACCTGAATCTATAATTTTATAATACTATGGCCGTCATTAATCGGTATTATTTTTATACGTTTTTGTTTCCCATCTATCTTCTGTTTTGGTTAAGACTTTTACGACCGGTATTTCTTTTACATTTAATTTACTATCAACTCCATGCAATAGATTTATTTAAAAAATGGAATTATAGTTGTTGTACCTTTTTTCTCTTATCATATTTTGAATCTATATTCTTTCTCCTTATTCCACACCGCAATTTTGCAATGATTAATCCAGCACATATCCTTACAAATGACTTATTAATTCGAATCAAAGGCTTTCTGCCCTATCAATCCCCTAACAATCTTTCTCTCTATTAATAACTCTATGACACCTCCGACCGTTTTATTCACGTATTCCTTCCCTGGACTATTTAGCAGTATACATTCTTTCATGAAACTAAAGTACCTCCACCTCTTTTTTGATTCTTGTCTTTGTTTCCTAGGATATCTCTTCAACTGGTTTCCGAAGGAATTATTTATTAGTCACTCACAATATTTTTATTTTATCTTTCTCGTGTGATATCTATTTTCTATGGATATTTATTCTGCTATCACACACATTTCATATCCACAGAAACATTAACTGTGTGTTTTGGCATTTTATAGGTATTGGATGACTTAAAATTTACTATTCAAGCATTTACTTCACCAGGAAACTGATATACTACATAAATAATCTCATATACGCGTATATACGAGTATATGCGTATATACGCTCGTACTTATATGCGTATATACGCTCGCATATTGTGTATGTACGAGCGTACTAACGTGTGTACCTTCAGAAAAGGACATCTTGTTACGTCAATGGTCATGCTATAAAAAATGTAGAACATATTCTTTACCACTATTTGAAATAGCCAAAAACTGTATTTGGTGTCATTACTAGGGTTGAAAAATTATTTCACACCTCATATATATGAAGCTATTTATTGTTCGACTCACAAAAAATAGTTTTAAATGCTTTTCAAAGTAATAATTCTGGCAGTACTTACACCCCTCCTAAAAGATGCGTGCGTGGATTCAACTATTACTTGAAAGTTTTTTCTCACTGCAGCTCAGAAATTTTATAAATTTTGGCGAATTTGTTAAAATCTTCATCCGAAACGGATGGCGTAGAATATTAACAAAAAGAAGGCTAAATTGAATTCCAGAGAATTCGCGTAGGAATCAGTGCTTAATGTAACAAATGGCGTTTGTCGGCGATATTGAAATAGTATGGGCAACATACGTATACGAGAAAAATATTATTCGTATATTATTCGTATATTGAAAAAAACGACCATTGAAGTTCAAATGATTGAGAGAGGAAAATATTAAGATCGGCATGCAAAACATTTAGCACCAAACCAAGGAACTGCGTTAAAGCCTTTGAGAGGCATTCCGATACTGGTTCGCTTGGCCGGAACCTCGGCTGACTCGTCTTCAGACTTGGTCGAAGGAAAAGGATATTTATTGAACAAGCCTGCAGTCGGAGATAATTGGAGAAAGCTGACCTGCTGATAGTCAGCGTTTTCAATCTAAGCCATCAATCAATTCACAAAAAATATGTATACTCCTTTCAAAATTGATTATCCAATAACACAATTTTGTACTTGAAATTAGATGAACGAACAGAAGTAACAGAAATAGGATAAATCCACAATTTTTTTCATATGACATGACCTTAATTAACCGTTAAAATAATTAGTCTTGCTTGACTAATTCTATCGGTAAAATAACTAAAAATAATTTATTACTAAAATTTAGACTTGATAGACACATCGTCAAGACATATCAAGACAGTCGAGATTCAATGTTGCTTTAATATTCTTCGTGAATATAAGAAAGGACAATTGAGGACAACTTTCCCTAAAAGGTCAGTCAGTAATCGATGCTGTTGATGCTAATGGATTTATGCAGGAAAATATTAAAAAGAGATTCTCGCCACGCGTGAATGAGCTATGCATTCAGGAAATAATTGAATCCTTGGGTGTAATTCGACAGTAATATGTGTGGTTCTTATCTCAGCTGCATTCTACTGGTTCGATGTACTATTCATTGCGTGTTCCGACGAAGAATGCCCAGCAAAGAGCAGGTACAACAGGAATTAAAATATCTTTGACCGTGATCGCTATCTTAATACCGTGGCTGGACTGTCTTTAAATGCGTATTTCGTAGACTTTGTTATGAACAACGCTCGAGCTCTGACTGCGTAACGAAACATGATGTGAGATCGAGGCTGTGGAATAGAGCCAAGGGCGAGGAAAAGGAAAAGAAACGCGGACGTCATGGCGGAGGAGGAAAGAAATGGCAGAGTAGAGAGACAGTGGAAAAGGTGTAGCATTTGGTAATTAACGAAAGAGTGGTAGATGTTTCATTAGCCACTCATGTTTTTCCACCAACACTCGCATTCCATGTGCTCCTCTCCCTAAAAGCGTACCTTTACGAATTTTCGTTTTTCGCCTCCGCCTTTTTCTTCTTTTATATTCCCTTCGTTTATGTTTTCGTAATTCCTGATTGCAATTGTAGGTGGCAGGACGTGAGGACACTTGCATAAAGTCTTTGATTTGTTGTTTTATATATATATGTATGTGTGTACATTTTTTCACCGTTGCTCGCCGTCGCGACACACGGGAGAAAAAAATAATATTGCACTCACAACGCACACACGCACACACAAACACACACACACCCACGTGAGGAATTCGGCGTCAAGCCCTTCCCCCCCCCCCAATCCCTACATCCCTACTGTCCCAGCATCTCCCCTCCCCTCTCTCTCTCTTTTGCTCTAAATGTACGCATGGGCTACACTCCAGCCATTAATACCTCGTCTCTCTTTTTCTCTCCTCCCCCCACCTTCCGTCCTGAACCCTCCCCTCCTTTCTCTCTCCATCTCTCTCTATCGTGGTGACTGCGAAATTCTTTGATTTGCACCCCCTCGTGCTTGTGTGCGTATGCCTCTGTCCGTCTGACCGACCATATCTCTTTCTCTCTCGGTCTCTTCCACTATGTCCACTCTCCCTCCCCGGGATTCCTACGCTGCTCCACGTGAGGAGAAGGACTGACCTCTCTCCCGCACAAAACCCCGACCCCCCCTCCGACCTCTCTCACCCCTGCCCCCCACCCTCCCCTCCGTCCGCAGGGATCGTCGAGCAGAAGGGGAGGGAGGGTGGGGTGTTGGCGGAAAAAAAAACTCCCACCTTAACCCATCCCTCACCCCGCACGCCACTCACTCACTCACTCCCCCACTTCCTCATCTCCCGGTCCAAAACCCCTTTTTCTCTGTGTCGCCCGCCTCCTCCTCTCAACCCCTATCCTGCGTTGTACCTCACCTGTGATTTCGGATTCACAAACACTTAATACTTTGCCTCGATGTGTATCGGGAACCACCGCGTGCGATGTATGCATAGGGAAAGGGGTCGCCTCGATTTATGGAGAGCGGGAGGGAAGGAAAAAAAAAGAATGTATCTTTATATATATGTATGTATAGATAAAGGGAGCCGGAGATTATTATTTTAGCGGATTTTGGGTGTGAATTATTCCATGCCGAATCGAAACGTGCCTGAGAGGGAAGGAGCGTCCTCTTTCCGCGTATCCCGAGCCACTCCCATCCCCCTCAATCCGCCCGCGCCGATAGTGTTCGCGGACGATAAGGAATCTATGTATATCATCTCCGCGGGAATTGATGAAATGCAGAGGGAGCGGCGAGCGCCATCGTGCGTTGGGGCTGACTGACTCCTTTGATGTCGGCAGTCCTACCCGCCCCCCCCACCCCATCCCCTCCGCCCACCCACGGCGGCGCACTCGCCAAAACACACGTATTCTGCTGGGAAACGGGAAAAACATCGTCCGCCGCATTTAGGGAATGGCGTGCAATGTTTTCTTTTTTTATTTTCATTCGGATCGAAGGGCGGTAATTAACATGGGATTTACTTGTGAGTAGTGGAATGCTGATTTACAAAAATCGGTTCCTAGCAATAAGATTTCTTTAATTTAATAAGCTAAGTTTACATCTCGCGTGAAATGAGCAGAAAATGGCTAAGCACTTAAGATCCGGCGTTCGTGTATAGCCTCGCAAGAATGAAGTTGGTGTGTATTAACGTGTGAGGATTCATACTCGTATTTGCTACTTAATCTTAGTATCCACGGTCATCACAGCATCTCAAGTTAAATTAAAGACTTGAGAAATTAGACAACGACATTGGAAAATGGACAGAATAGGAATCAGTTGTAGACTCTGTAGATGACCAAAAAGAGCAATATCAATATTGATATAATGTAGAGCACTACTTGAAAGTAATTTCCCGTAAATAAATAGAGTGAAAATAATCTTAACCGTTTGATACGTATCACGTTGAAATGCTATTGCAGAATCTACAAGATGCGGGATTAAAACTTGAGCATTTTGATGTGGAACTGCGTAAATGAAGTTAATAATTTATAAACAGTGCAAGAGTTGAAGTCACGCTTGACTGCATTATTTTTATGATACCTTTTAGCTATGCAAATTTTTTTTGTTATTACTATCAAGAGTATTCTACCAGCCAAGGTAAATGTTTGGAGCTAAGCAGAATTAAATTACCTAGCCACACAACACGACAGTGAATGAATACTTCAAAACCTGGGTTACAGTAAACAATTCTTAAATTCTACATACTTCCTACCTCCCTTCATTCCATCCAGCATGTACATACTTCTCGCAACATTCTCTCCTCTATGACGGTCTTCAATATTCCATTTCCACTCAGTGTATCTCGCAAGTACTTGTTCCCTTCTTTGAATTTCACCCAACAACATAATCCTTTGCCCGACGATGACTAGAATATCTACCAATATTATCCTTTATGTCCATTTCATTTTTATCATATCTCTCCCAACATTTCAAGAGCCTAACTTCTTCCTTTGCCTTCTTGTGTATTTATTATTATCAGCATTTTACTCGCTGAAGGTTAAGACATCTGAATAACAGCGATACATCAATTATTCGGGGAAACTAATGGGTTAGAGCTACCAATTGTAAATACATCAGCTAAAATATACAGTCAAGTTCATGCTATGTTTTGATTTCTACATTTCTACACGCTGTAAAAGATTAAATGCTATTATGTACTTTAAACGGCACTATGACTTCATGTCTGCCTCAGTTAGTTTAGCTGAAATCACGATAATACTTTAGAGCTCAGATTAATGTGAAGCTTAGCAATGTGTAATAAAGGGGAAACAGCAAAGACGAGTGATAATAAGGATTATAAGAGGCCTCTCTATGTTACCTACAATATTTGAAATGAAGTGACTTTAGGATCGGAAAAGTTCATCTAATCTTTTTAATATAAAATTAGGTGACTGAAAAGATGCAAGGAACCAAAATTCTTTTCTTTTGAAATGATAGCACATGCGTACACTAGAAAATACTGCAGTTAAATAAGAACTAATTTTAATTAGGACGAATAAATCATAAACTTTCTTTCTTCAAGCGTGTTTTAGGTATGAGGTCGAAGATATACGAAGGTGGGTAGGGGGAAAGGAAAGTAATGCCACAGGATGAAACATTGTAATTATGAATGGAAACGAAAGAGAATTAGGGAACACTAAGGTATGGAACGTATACCACTGATTTTGGGCGTAGATAAGAAATCTAGGAAATATTTATTGCTTCGGCCCTATTATATGATAAAGAAAGGACTGCTCAATCGATTGTGAACACAAGACAGTTATTAATTAAAAATAGCAATTTTCCACAAAAATAAAATTTAATGCGACCGGTTTCAATGTTACTACATCATCATCAGGTGATGATGTAGTAACATTGAAACCGGTCGCATTAAATTTTATTTTTGTGGAAAATTGCTATTTTTAATTAATCATGATATTCCACCATATCACGCCTGAAACGTCTCTTTTTACAAGACAGTTAGTTTAGAGATCTAGAAATTTTACGAGACCAGCGAATGCCTAATATTACTAACTTGGAAATGAGTTTTGTTAAAAAAATTGTAGGGTAACAGGTTGTGCCAAACTAAGAGAAAAGTTGATAGAAAGAAAATATATTCATATTAATTCCTTTAATTCATCATAGAGCTCAACTAGGCCATCTGCAAGATATCAACTACGCGCCTCCTCCCACTGCACTTCCACGGGTGTAAAAAAGAGCCGAAGGCTAATGGGTAGTAGAAGATCGCAGAAGGGTGTATGCCCTAAAACTCCCCTTCGACGCTCCCCTCCCACTAACAGGTTAGCTCCCATTTCTTAATGCTCTCGTCACCCTATTTCCAGGGGGTCGACCCTCCATTCTTATACTGTCTTCTTTTTTCACTCCCAAGAACACTTTTTTCATTCCCTTCTTCGTTCAGTGTTTTTATATTGAAGAGGGGACACTCTCTTTCTCTTAAGTAATCTGCACCATTAAAAAAGGAATGTGTAATGGGCTTCCGTCTGCTGAGAAAATGCGTGATGGGTGAGGGAGTACACGAAGTGGATGATTAAGCGGGTGAGTTCCGAGCGATACGCGGTAAAGATGTACTTGGAATGTACCTATACTTTCGGATTAGCTTTTCATCGTAATTCAGAGCGTGACAACGTTAATTTGACACTTAAGAGAGTAAAAATTTAACCTCGAGCCTCCATAATGAACAATATTCAGGTTGGAGAGGATAATAGAAGATAGTGTATTATCCATGGTTTCTTTGGTCTCACTATCGTATTTCGACATCGTCTATGCTTACTATAATGTGATGTGCGGCACCGTGCTGAGTCAGAAAATGTCATGGCATTCGAAATAAACAAGTTACAAGACCATTGTCTGAGGAATTAGACGTCTACTATCTTCGAGTACCGCTGCTTATTGCCCAATACCAGTAATTAGGAAAGTACACCCGCTTATCTTTTAGCAAACCTCTTCACGGGTTATTTCACCATGCATACATCTGGCTGATTGACAAAATTTACTCATATTCTTGTCATTAATTGAATAAAAATGACATAGATCGGATAGAAAACAGTCACATCAATACTCCTTCGTGGATACTTAAGTGGGTGGTATACGTTCAACCCTGGAGTTCAATTGCTTATTTTTCATTTCTGGTGTTTAAACCAAGCCCTTACATAAAACTTTGAGATTAGTAAAAGAGTTTGATTTAATACTGACAACTTAACAAGCCCAGGACTCAGGTTTTTCTTTCCCGACTTAAGTGACTTGGCCCAGGAGAACTTTTTACACACAATGAATTATAGTTATGCACCAACATTCATTATGACGCATTTTCGAACTCCTACAGGTATGCTTTGAATTATCTCGATTGGATTCCTTGCTCACATATAAATTTCTTACATTCGGATAAGTATGGTAATTGCTGTATTCCAATTTGCTATTTTAATATTTTTATGACTCGACGCATTAATAAAATAAAATATTTTATAAAGCATAGTTTTATCATTAGGACTGGAAATTTGCTTAAGGTAAGACGACATTATTTCAGCGCTTCCGTCGTTAATTGACCAGGATATACTATATTTCACATTTCACCGTCATATTATCTTATTTGATAACCGTATAACACTTGAATCTTTTATTCTCTTTACTCCTTAGCCTGTTTCTCACATTGCTTAAATTAAGCTTAATATCAACTCTGCGAAATCGTGCAGAGTATTTTCGATGTGTATGACTGGACTACTGAAATTGTTAATTTGCAATATGAAATAGGTAGCTACAAGGCATTTAGGCATTCTGGAGTTTTTCAAATTCTCAGTGTGGAATTGCGTTGCATCCGGAGTGTAAACTAAATGAAAAGATGAATTAATTTGAGGATTTTCAAATATTTATAGTCCACCAGCTAAAGTGCGAGAGAGAGATTTCTTTATGTGAAGCCATAGCGTGTGAGCTTAAACCTCAATATTTAGAGATTTGAATATGGGATAAAATTTTCATACATATCGGTATATAGTTACCTTCAGTCGTAGGGAGCAGGGCAAGGGGGCGATCGCTTTAGAATTGCCCGTCCACCTTCAGGGGAGAAAAGTATATCCCGCCCCCAGAAATAAGCCAAAATTTGGTAGTCATATTAATGAGACATAATTCAGTTAGCATACTTGTTGCATTTTTTTTTAAATAATAAAAAAACTGTTTATGGATATGAAATACCCTGCAAAATCTGTCGGCATTTCAGGTGAGTAGAAGAGATCTTCCGTTGGCAACCCGCCAATATTTGATTCGACTTCAACTGATTTTTCTCGGAAAGGACTTCAACGCCTGAGTATCTTTTGCACATTGATAGATAGATTGCTTGTGAGTCTGGTCATGAGTATGCGACGGTTTTGAAAAATATTGAAACATTCAAGGATCTTGAAACAAAAAATATTACAGTTAAATGCATATTAGAAATACACACGATGAGAAGCGTCACATCGAAATCATGACAAAATATCTCCACTTTATGAAATGTTCACTTCATTAACTGAGACGTTGATTCAGAATGTTACTTTTTTCCTTTAATCTTTCCTTAAAATATGTTGTGAATTATATTTTTACGTGAAAAAGTCTCAGTTCATACACATACGAACACATATACTTAAACATAATGCCACCAATTTCATTCTGAGGAAGTTTTCAATATTTATTTGACTGATTTTTCGCTAAAGTAAAAGACTGAGTCAATTAACGTTGCATTTTTTAATTGACTGTATTCATGCCATCGCAGCAAAGTGTGACATGGTATCATAGAATCTTAGTACAGAGATTGACTTTTGACCAAAGGGTCCCAATTTGAAACCCGAATAATGCTACGGAAGAGTAAGTACTTGGGCTACTTAAGTAGACAAGAGGTCACTCGAGGAAAGGAGCTGAGCTCTACTTTGATGTGTACATTTCTCATGCCTGACGGCTTGCCACGAATCCTGTCATCTCACATCAGGGCAGTCCTCGGATTCATGAGTGCGGTTATAGTTCCCTGGCAATCCCTCATGTCAGGCTGTGGCACGTTCATGTAGCACCACAAGCTGTGATATGTCGCTGCTATCTATACAGTCGCGGAAGTGTGGGTAATAATCTTCATGTCACCATGCAACTGGTTACCACCACTATATCCGTTTGAGAGCGATAATGACGTGGCAACGACGAAGAATACCAGAATTTAGTTAATTGAACTCATTTGAGCCACTTTTAATGGGAAAGAATATATTTTTTATCGAATACCCACTGTTTAGAATTCCAAAATGGAAGATATCCTCATTTTGAAGTCTTTTACGTTTGTAGACTGAAAAATATGGCCATGCACATGTTCCTCATGCTAATTGGTGTACAAATTATTTTTGAATTTGCGTAACTCTCTTTGTTTTATACTAGATGCTAGCAGTTCCTTTACAATGCGTAGATTGCAAGTAAAAACGTAAATACGGCAGTGTGCGTCAACGTGTTTGTGATCCATTTATTTTTATCCTTTAATTCACTAATTTACCCAGGAAGTAATTTCTGGAACCTTAATGATATTACAAATGAGTCTTTCATGCCTGCTTCAAAATTACCCCCCTGATTCACAATTTATTGGTGACTTTTTAGTATTTTCAATTGTATACGAATGTTACGCATACCATTAATTTACTTACATCTGCAGGTCTCTTTGTTTACCTGAAATTGCATCGATTGAATCCACAACTATTTAATTATTATTAACGTTAAAAATAAAATAAATAGTATAATTATTAGTTCAATGTATAGATTCATTCCGAATAAAGGACACACATCGTTCCTAATAAATATCCAATTATTAACTTAGTTTCGAGAAAATCAAGGGGAAATATTTTTTCAAGCTAAGTAATACGTTTAATTTAAGAAAGGTTAGATTGGAAACTGTTTTTTCATGATTTAATGCAAAAGAATAATTCTCCCACTCTACGTACTCTATAAAATGAATTCGTTTATACCATACACTTTCAATAACCTTCCAAGAATTTATGATTACGTTATTTTGAACAATATTCAATAAAGGGCCACAGTTTTACCAATTTGCTGCTAACGTAATTTCTTTCGCGTTGCTGCCATCACAAATAACACCGATGGAAAAATATTCATGTTTCCAATATAGTGACGATTTAAGTAATACTTTTCCACACATATAAATATCAGCGAAGGGATATCATTTTCTTTCAGCTTATTTTTGCTTACTATTGCCAAAAAATATGCTTACAAATTCCAAATTTTTTACAAATTAACGAAGGAGCTAATGAATCATAAATTTTTTGAGCAGAGTACAGTAAAATAAATACCATTTTTAAATACCATTAGTTTTATTTGCGTAGATTAGTTGTAATAGTGTTTCAGAATAGGATTTATCGTTAGGATTAGAAAGGACGAATTTTACTTATATCGAGGATGTGTAATTGTACATAATAAGGTATTCCATAGGTTTTTTCCAAAGTCTAAAATTAAATTCTCAGAAAAGTGTCAATCTTAGTCAACGAGATCGGAAAAATGTGTCGAAAAATAATTTTTAAAAATGGTAAATGAATATGTGTGCAGAATAACTCAATACGGGTTGATTATTACTTCCTTATAAAGTCTTAAAATATCTACTGAAAATGCACTGCTAATCCGAATCAGCTATCTTACTTCGTTCACTTGACATAGAAAAATCATTTAAAAACTGTCTTGTTTCAGTTTTCTGAATTAGTATTGTGTTTTATCGCCAAACTATTTATTGCTAGGAAAACCGAATCGCTATTAAATTTTTAAGATTAAAATAAGAATGGTCTGAAGTGGATAGTTTTGGATTTTCGTGAGTGTTCTTTTTTCCATCCTCCGAAGATTTTAGGCTACTTTCTTGTCGGTTTAAAGTTTTCATTTCATAACGAGATCTCTAATATAGTAACGTAAATATAGATCCGAAGTTTTTCTCGGGTTCTAGAGTATTATTCCGTAAAAACGAGAGACAAAAATACAGTCCGAGGTAACGTATTTTGAATCATTAGGAAGGCAAGGGATGAATTCAAACAAATAAGTGGGTACACTCCTAAAAGATATTGGGTTTAGTTATAATCAAGAAAACAGCCGGTTACTTGCAATTGCTATGTGTATAATGGCCTATGTTAGATATACGTATTGCAAAATAAAGTTCCAATAATTGGATCTATTTAAGGAATTATTAAGGGTAAGGTAAATATTACGTCTTGTACTTAAAATTTATGTGTAAATAAAAGACCTTCCTCAAATATAACAATTAACTCCAACTCAAGTGATTTAAATTCATTTCAATATTTGGGTTGAACTATGCTATGAGCCGCAGTCAAAACTTTGAGCCTTTCCTTCGCGTTAGCACGTAACATTTAAATATTCGATTGATAAATACAATTCATTGATAAATACAATAAATAAAATTCAATTGATACACTTTTTTTATTGCGACTAATAAAATAGCTCAATTGAAAATTAAAATATGATTTGACATTTATAGAGATGATTAACTTTAATAAAGTATTGCAACAGCAAAACGTTTACGACAGCAAAAATCAGCTCATCAATTGATATTCAAAGTACGAGTACATTTCTGTGGATACTCCTGCGTGTAAATATTTTACTTATATACCTATTATGCTTTAAAAATCCAGAAATATAAATGCATTCTGCATCCTAAGTACGAACACTAATTAGGATTAAGGTATAATATGACTAAAATTATTTTTCTTTCCAAATTATTTTGGATAGAAGTCTTATCCTCGGACTGAAAGGTAACAAACGGCGATCCTAATGATGAGCGTTACGTGTAGTCATTATGCGCAGGAATGAGATTTGTGACCACGTGAGCAAACAAATTTAACGGCTTAACCCAGATGGACTGTTTGTGCGTACGAGGGAGTGAGGAGAGGAGTTAGGGCCGAATGAAAGGAGGGCAGGTGGGGGAGGGGTGTAGAAGGTGGAGGAATCGGGGGTCTGGGCATACGCTACCCCTTCTACTTCCTTACCACTCCTGGGTATTACTCACCCCCTTAGAGGAGAAGGGAGGAGGGAGGAGGGGTTGTGTTTTGGGGGAGATGGGGTGCGGGGAAGGCGTTAACAGGAGCAGCAGGCCTGTGTTTATGGCCTTTAATATGCATCGCACACAGAAAATTAGTTTTCGGCAGTGGAGGCTTCGGGGATGAGGTCGTCGGGGAGGGAGGATGGGAGAGATCGCAAGTTGGTGCGGGTAGAGGGGACGGAGATGACTCGCTGGGGAAGGAGAGAAAACGGGGTGGCCGGGGAGGAGGAATGACTGGGGTAGTTTGAAGTGGGGGATGTGTATGGGGGGGAGTTGAGGGGGCGGGAGTGGCGGACGCTTAACGAAGAAGATGTTCGGCCGTCGGGATGAGATATGAAGCAAAGGGTGGGACGGGGGAGGGATGGGGGTGTGAGGAACTTGGAAAGTGGCGGGAGGGAAAGGAAAGAGGTTGTTTAGCGGGGCGTTTTGAGTAGATGGACGGGCGGCGGTCGTGGGGAGCGAGCGGGTGGCTTAGTAGTTGGCCTCTCCACTGCACCTGTAATATATAGAGGCGGAAATTATTTTTGCTCCTGTGTCTTCGTGTTGTGTCTTCGTTAGAGACGAGGAGGGATAGTGGGATGGAATCTGGGGTGGGGGGAGGGAGGAAGAGGGGGTTCAGGGAAGTGTGAGAAGTGACGAGGCAGCGAGTGAGAGGAGATGCTTCGGTCGGATGGCTTCGTAATTTATCGTTGCTCGTTTGTGGATGTGATGGAGTGAACGACGCGCTGCCTGTGGATGCTACCTACGTACAGCTCTCCCTCGCTGCGCATCTTCCTTCGAGCCGTAGAACGGTGGAGTCCGTCGGGCGTGGGGGATGGCATCATGACGAGAGAGAGAGAATTTATTTTGTTGCAATATAATATGAATTCAAACGTTGCATAACACATGGAGGAAATTACAGCCTTCTATGATTATTTTATCGAGATAACCTTAGTCTTCCTCATAACGAATCTATTAAAATTTAAATTTTGAGGATTATATCACAAATATGGGTCGCAGTAGTCCAGTAGGTAGAGCGTTGGACTGCTGACCGGAGGGTCCCGGGTTCGATTCCCGGGCAAGGCACTCTGGGCACCTGCAGCTCCACCCAAGCTAAAGTGATTTTTCGGGTACCAGATCTTTCTGGGAAACCATAACCGGCACAGGGAAAGGAACTGGCCCCCCTACCCTGATGTGTGAATTTCACACACCGTATAGGGCTTAGTACTGGGTGAACTTTATCATCACCTACTAAACCGACCTTCGGGTTGATTAATGTGTTTATGGTTATATCACAAACATCCTCGTACTCACTTCTGGGTCTCTACGCCACCTAGGAGAAATCAAAAACAGGAAATACAGACATCATGCAAACATTTTGGAATTATTTAAATAAAAGATAAATTCTTCAGGAGTAATATTTTTAAATTTAAACATTTCTTCAACTAATACAATATACAGAAAATTAAGATTTGGAAGGTGAAAAGGATAATGCGAAATAAAATGCTATTACTATTTAAATAGGACTACGCATAGAATTATCGTCTTGCATAAAAAAGTGTTCATAGTCTTTGCTGTTTTTTAAAGGATACATTAAAAATAATATGAAACAAAATTCATTAGATCCTGGAACCCATTACAGAGGTCGGTGGACTTCTTCTGGTGGCTGAGTCAAAAGCGTTACCCTCCACGTTGGTTTTCAAATACTCTAGTGTTACTCAGCATATATATTCCAAAAGTTTTGGAACGTAGATGTTTGAGCCTATCGTCTTGCTTTAATGACCTTGCTTCCGCGTCGAACGAAACAACGCTCCGATTTTAATATTTAATTCAGTGTTTATATTCCTCAAAAACTGGATAAACTTTGTTTTTTTACATTCATTCTTATTTCACATCTATTGCAATAACATTCCAATGCGCTCAGCAATACTTGCATCGCCTTAGCTGACTGGCTTACTATTTAGCTTGATTGTCCGAAATTTGGACTGATTTTATGAATTTCCTTCAGACTTACATTCCCATCTCCAGTTCTTCCCCTGCCTCTTACACCATTTCTTAACATATTTTTTGAAAAGTACGGGCGATAATGGAAATTGATTCGCTATTTATCCCCTAAGTAATCATTTTTTCTGGACTTCTCTCTTTCATTGATGATCCTGCGAGCCAATTTAGATGAATGTGAAGCCAAACTTCTTGTTTTCTTCTCCTCGCATTTTACTGCTTTCCCTATTTTAGAGTAGAAACTACCTCTGATTTGACGAAGTCAGATCCGACCATATTCTTCCCTTGTAATTGCTATGAACATCAAATTCTTACTTCACAGGTATTTATAAATTGTTAACTAGTTTTATGAGAGTGTTATTAACCCCTACGGTCTTATTTGATTTCATTTTCCTTAGTGCCTTTTCTATCTCGCCATCAGGTATGCCTGAGCCTAAGCTATTCTCCTATATGTCATGTTGTCTTTCTATAGGGTTCGTCCGGAAAATAAGTGTACTGATTTTTTCCCGCCGCTCTAGGCGCGCCCAGCACCGCTCTGACGGGCTGCGATTGGAGGGGGTAATGTTGGCAAGCGACACTGAAAAAGGCAGTCGGCTTTGAGCTGTGGTGTAGTGAGGAGCTCTGTTAACGCGAACCTCCACGCTCGACCCACGTCACGGAACGCGATGCCGAAGTTTGTGGAGCAGCGTTATTCCATCAAATTTGCGGTAAAGCTTGGGAAATCGTCTACCGAAACTGTCGGTATGATTAACCAGGCTTACGGGGAGTCAGCCATGTTCAGAAACATGATCTTTCGGTGGCACAAGATGTTCGTGGAGGGCAGAGAAGAGGTCGACGACGAGTCTTCGAGAGGTTCCCGATGATGCCTTCGCGGGAGCGTTCCAGGAATGGGAACGCCGCTCGAACAAGTGTATCGACTCACAAGGGTCCTATTTTGAGGAATATTAGCTTAAGGTATGTAAAAGTGTAATAAATTTTTTTTCCTGAGCTCAGTACACTTATTTTCCGGACGAACCCTGTATGCTTCCGCTTATTGGCCTAGTGCCTGGATTGATTCTTGGTCTTAACCGTAATGAGAGCCCAATTTTAATGAAATACCTGATCTTAATCCTTGATCGTTTGCACGGATTTTGCCTTCTTACTTCCCAAAAGTGTTTTCACCTTTCACCTGGACAATACACCAATTTCACTCTTCCTGAGTAAACTTTCCATATCCTTCCACACCGTCTTCCACAGCGCTTCTTTCACCTTATTAGCTTCCCACTTTTGCTTCTTATTAAACATTTTATACTTCATTCTGCATAACTTTGTGTTTAAATTCTTACATTTTCACCTCTCGTCTATCTTTCTAATCATCTTTAATCTTAGTTTTCTTATCTTTTTTATTTACTTTTCGAATCGTTTCGTTTGTGGTTTTGATATTTAATAGTTCCGTGGTCCCAGAGTAATTTCAGGAAACAATTAATCCCGCAATGGGAGTTGATTTCCGAATTCACACTATTATGTGCACTGATGCTCCGGCTGTGATTTATAATCTTAGGCTTCAAAATAATTGAGAAGTAGTTTCACATTACTCTTACGTCAAAAATCAATCGATATCCATGAGGTGTTTGGCGAGGAAATACTCCCAAGGCCCAACTAGCTTCGAAGGAACTTTCAAACGAATACTTTATGAGACAATAGATACTGACATGGTGGACAAAAGCTATGACCTAAAGCAGTCAAGATGAAAACGGAAAACCTGGGCTAGGAAAGGAAGGATTGAAAAAAGGCAAATGTGACATGAATGGTGGCGAGTAGATATGGGCCACAAAGTGGCCCTCTTTGGCGCCATGAGGATACATTTTCGTCGCAACATAAGTTTGGGGTGAACTCAATACTGTCGTATCACGTAATTGACCCACCGTTATCATTTAAATAAGATTATCCACATATATCCAAATCATACCTTCATATACTTCCATGGTATGGACTGCAAATACAAGTTATATGTATCTTTAATTTCGTCCTTAACATTTTTAAAAGGCTCATGTTCTTATTCTAAAGGTTTCTTTTCCAATAACTCTCTTCTTCTTTTCTACTTCTTTCAGGATATGCAATGGTTTCGTTGAATGATAGCAGCAGAATCTTTGTGTAATCTTCCGTTGTCAAGCCCAGCACCTACCCCAGTAGCCTAAGTTTCACAATTCCCAGAACGTCCGTGCTATCATATCATCATGGCCATATTTGATACACTTGGGGTCACTCACCTTTCCCAAGTGGCTTTAATGCGACTCATTCACTTCTCCACAATGTTCAGATACCTTCACAGGCACTTCACAGTGGTCAATCGCTTACCACGTTGAGTACTATTGATCACTCTTTGAACTTGCGATCTATCTGACGTGTGGTACCCCTCTCAGATGACTTATCATACATCTAGTATAATTTTATGAGTTGATGAATTGACCATCGTGGTACGGCAAAGTACATACTATATACAAGATGAGGGCGACATTCACAGGAATAATGTCAACATTGATAAGAATTTGAAACAGTTCGGATCGTGGTATGTGGATAAACAAACTGAGGAAAGAGTCATATGTTTCATTATGAAATGCTTACGTTACCCTAATGGCAATATTATTTCAAGTAAAATTTTCTTGATTAATATCATAGATTTTATACATTCTTTTAGAGCACACTAAATGATTTTATGCCTGCAACCATAGCATTCCAATTGTTCAGGAATTCTTCCGCAGAATGGTTCTGATAGGCATAATTTATCTTTGGGATTTTATCCGCGTATACTATTTTTTTGACATGATAACGCCAAGCGTTTCGTTTTTGTATCATCTGAAAAAAGCCGCATGGACTTCTGTCGGAGCTATTCCCTAAAAATACTTCATGGAAGAATGAAATCTGAAGCGGTAATGTCCACTCCATGCATTCATACTATTGTTTCATGAGTTGCAATTGCATGAGTTTCATGAGATGCAGTTTATGACATCAAACGCGACGCATTAAGGATGAGAAATCCGTTGTTTCGGTTGTTGTTGCAAAAATAGGACTTTTGCGTTGATGAAATGGTTCACGCTTTGCTTTACCTATTCATGGGATACAATATACAAACCTGAATCTATGCTTATTATTTCATTACTTGATATCCCACCTTCGTAGGTAATAGATGACATGACTTAAAAGGAAACTAACACAATTAAAAATGTAAGGTTTTTCTAAGCTTAAGACAGTGTTCTTATAGAATGTGCCATGCTCGATTTCGACTGAGTTGTTGTTCTTTCATGCGTACTTAGTTATTCGATATTATTCTAACAGATCTTGAGGATACTATTTGAACTTGTAAATCATGTTTTTTTCATTGACTATTTATATGTAATCATGTAAGGTATATCTGAGAGTAAGGCTGTGTTGACTTCACTTGAATTTCATGATGAATTTGCAATTTATCATACAGTATTAATGTAGCAGGGATCAAAAAAGATATTTTATAGATAAAAATGAAATTCATGTTTTACCCGATTTATTTAAAGAAAAGGATAATTTTATCTATTTTTGGAATTGAGTTTATTTTTACAAATATATAGATAAAATGAGCCCTAGTAATTGTTTTTTGTTGGTTCATCGTTTAGGGCTGTTGCGGTAGTTTATATATGCAATCCATATAAAGTAGTACTTGAGAAGCTGAAAGATTATTAATTTGTATTTTATGTCTTCTTTCGGAGTACGTAGAGGAAATACCTATTCTGTGGTTACTGAGGTAATATACTTTTTATTAAGAGCCAAATGCGCCGATGAAACTTCAGTTCATTCCATCCACTCAGATTGGTAATATCCTGTTTCATTCGATTATGTCTTCCAGTAAACAATATAACTGAAGAATAAAGTTACTGCTGATTTCAAAGCACGTTTGATTGACGCCCTAAGTGGGTTCCAATCACATAATTTGAGAACTGAACGTTTGATTATGATATTATTTTCTTTTTGAAATATGTATTCAAATATCCAAGCCATAATGGTTGATATTTTTGAGAGTGTGAACGCTTCTTTTCGAAATGCGTAAATTTAAGCAGGCCAAAAAATTATCTGAAGTGATCGAAGCCATATGAAATTTATTAATTACAATAAATCTCCTTAAATCGGAGATTTTGAAATAATCACTGATTATATTTATTTCAGGAAACTCCACTAAAACTTTTTAGCAAAATTTATCCCAGACTGCAGTGTTTTTATGGTAGAAATGTCATAGAGGGGCTAGCAGTTACCATTTGAATCGGAGATACGTACTGAGCCAAACATTTTTCATGCAGAAAATTCTGAAAAACAGATAAATATCATGATTAAATCTTTCTGATTTGATGATTACATTCAAAGGCACACACTGTATGGAGCAAAAATGATTCATACCATTATAGTAGAAGAACTCCGCCATTATTAGCAAAATTGAGTATATTGGAGGTAAAATGACTTGTAATGATTTAAGTGAAAAAATAGTGTAAAATGACTTGTAATGATTTAAGTGAAAAAATAGTTTTACACCTGATTGAAAATATATCTAAATTATTATTTGGTATTCCACCCTTTAAGATGGGTATTCGATGGACAAATATATAAAACAACGGTACGACGATTCATTTCCTCACTCTCCTAACAAAACATCCTGACATTCAACACTAAAATTAACCCCACTTCTAATACTCATACATTTTTCATTCCGTTCAACATACCGAACTTATTCCCAACCCTTTCTCGCTAACGTTTTCTCCTCTATCACATTCTTCAGTATCCCTTACCATTCTGTCAATATCAGCTTTTCACATTTTCGAAAACCGCTCAAAGTTTATTGTTTTACATTGATTCTCATCTCTTCTATCACATTGATTCTCTAACGTGGTCAGCAATGATGAAAACCCTTGGCAGACTGGATGGATTAAATTTGATTATCCGAAAGCCTAAGTGATTTTATAATATTTCCACCGATCTTTCATTCCGATCTCGATTATTTTTCATAATTCTTTTACCAAAGGTATTTCCCTTGCCTCCACACCTTTTTTACTATTTACACATGCACGTTGAAAAGTAAGGGTGATAATGGTCATCCCCGTTTTTCTCACCTATCTAACACTACCTATTCCGACTCATCTTCATCTGCCGCTCGTACCTGAGCATTCTCTGATGTGCAAAGGTTGCGGTTAAGTATAATATACTTCCGATCTACTCAAATATTCTGAATTATATGTATTAAGGCTACTCAATCTATTCTACCGAACACTATCTTTCTCCCTATTTCTGACACCTTATTACTGCTGCCTCACACGTGCTTGACCCCTTTCCTAAACACAAAATGACCATGCCTTAAGTAATCATTTGACTTCCCACCGATCCTCTTATTGATGATCGAGTACCACTTTAATTCCGTGCGAAGTCAAACTTAGCAATAATATAGATCATAAACACAGTAATCAGCCCGAAGGTTGGTTTGGTAGGTAATGGCAGAGGTCACCCAATACTAAGGCCAACGGCCCGCCGTTGGGCTTATTAAAGATGCATTAAAGACAGCATATATCGGTACATTTAGAAAATTTAAAAATTTTGAACATTTACTTCAAATGAACGAATTGTGCACCCTTAGTGACCAGCTTTTTATGTTAGATCACATTGAAAATATCATATTTTCTCAACTAAATGAGTTTTGGCAGACTATTAGAATATCTCCCTGAACCCGGACATGATATGTCAATATTCCAGTTTCATCAACGCTAAAGATTGAATTATAAGAATAATGATAGCATATGAGACAAGAAATACTATATGTCAATACCCAATGTAATCTTTTAATTTTCTTTCTTCTACAGAGAAGACAAGAGACATACCAGGAAAAAGGATGGTCGAAAAATTCCTTCATTTTCCGTGTGACAATGCATGAGAATTGAAAGTCAAAGCGTAAACGAATATAAATGGATTCAAGTCCATATCGTGAGACGCATTGGAATTTTTGGCAAGTGTCCGAAAACCGGAAGGAATGCTTAAAATTTTAAAATCCCTCTCTCTCTATCTTCCCAACTCGTTGTATTATACTGCAGCTAAATGTTATTACCTGGTCTCAATGCTGGACTGGGTTTCATCAGCTTGTTTACGATCCCCGTGGGGATCGCTCTGATCGCAAAAATTGAACGCTTGCAACTTGGTTAGACCACTTAATTAGACTTTGAGATGGAAATTAAGCGCACTTGCCGTCATGGGGGCGCTAACTCCATAGTTTTTTTCGGTTTAAAATTTCGTCCGACGCCTAAAATTTACTTTTATTTGGAGTGGGGGATATCTTGGAGCATCGTGTCGTTGTCACGTGGGCGGGTGATCTCCATTCCCACCCGCGTGTTTCCCTGTCCCAGCCTAACCGTCAAGCTCCGCACAGGAGGCGACCTCCCGAGGAACGAACCCTCCCCCCCGTCCCTGTCCCCGCACCCTCCGATCCCCACGTCACCTCCTTTTCACCCCCCTCCCCCTCTGCCCATCCCAGAATCTGTGTTTCGGGCACAGTGGCTCCGCGAGTCGAATGCATCATTCATCAGCCTAAAGCCACCGTCCCAATGTTCTTGAAATGCGTTTAACGGTTGGCTCAAACGGACAAAAAAAACAAACGAATTTCGGTTTGTTTTTAAAAAATTGATCAGATTCGCCGCGTCGAAAAGTAACTGACCACTTATTCTCGAGCTATATTTGGAATATTTGATAGGCGGAAAAGTCGCCTTTCGTGCAAGTATCCAAGTTTCACGTGCGTGTCCCTATGCCTTTTATTTTTTTTGTTGTGGCGCTCGCCGCGAGTCTTCTTTTTTTTTAGTTCTCATTCCCCCTCCCTCCCCTCTGTTTTTCCATTCCGACCCCTCCCCTCTTTATTTAGGCATGCGCCGTCGTCCATTTCAATTTGATTCCACGACCCCCGATGCCATTCCTTCTCGTGTAAAAGCTCCGGCGCAATTGTCGCGGTGTGCAAAATACGGGACTTAAAGCCTTCCTAAATAAGTCAGAGGAAATTGGAGATTGGCAAAAATGTTTGCATGTTTATGTGTCCTCGGCTATTCAGCTTACCGCATGGAAGTCGAGCGCGAGAGTCGACTAAGTCCCGTCCTCCCGGTAACTTCTCTCTTTCTCCCTTTGCCCCTCACCCCGCCCCACCCTCTTCTTCCCCCCTTCTCCTCGGATTGTGACCGCAGCGTAGGAATGCTTGCTCCCGAAAGCGGTTTTTTTGGGAATATCGGTCGCAGGGCTACGTGGTAATGTCTCTCACGACTGATGTAGCGGTCGTTTATATAAAATCTCATAACGACCTGTTAATATACTTATTTATAATTGCTGCCATAGGGACTTTGACATTGGGGACTGAGAAGACTGTTGTATCTATTGCAGACCTGTAATATAATGACACTCGCTAAGGAAATCTCATCGGCTCTTACGAGAAACATCATACGTTTTTCTTAAACTGTACCGACATCCTAGTCAAAATAGTTCAATAATTAGTGTGAGAATAAAATCATATTTTAGGAAGACTAAACAGGGCAACGTAAATTTTGTTCCGTTAATGCCCTGTTTCCAAGGGTTTCTCCCGGAGAAAAGGACAACTGATTTCATCACTTATTTTTCGTAAAACCACATACCTCATTTTCATGGCAGGTATTAATGGCTATGAATAAACTGATGCTTGTGAATCAACAGGAACAATACCACTTTTCCGTAGCATGATCGTATTTATTTTGTTTTTCCGTTTACCCATGTATCAGTATCCCGTGTCGGTGAAAATTCATTTAAGTGTTTATAATATGCACTGATTGAATTGCATCTTCATCGCTCAATTGTGCATACACTGATCTCCTATAGTTATAATTATATTTTATAATATATAGAAAAATTCCATTCAACCGAAAGAACAAATCTTGCTTCACCATCTTTTTCTTATCGTTCTCTGTACACAACTGTCTATTGCAGGCAGTTGTATCTAAAATTTCAGCAGATGCGGAATAAATTGTTTCTCTTTTTCTATAATTTACATGAATTATTATGCGCTCCGGGCATAATATATAATGCAAATGCACGGAAGGTTGAATGATTTTTTGGCTGATCACGGATTTTTTATGTTGCTTCTCAAATTCCTTAGAAACACCACTTTGCTGTAGTGTTTCGCCCTGGTCCATTGCGTGACCACTTAATGGCTGTTCGCCATTTTAGCCACGTGGGTCAATGAGGCGACTACAGTTTCATATTTCGTAATATATTAAATTTCCTAGTTCATTAAATTGGTTTCGTTTGGCAGAATGGCATAACGGAACAGTTCATGCAAAAAAAGGCATTCTACAGAACGAATTTTTTCTTGCAGAGAACTGATGATCATGCCGTTCTTGTGGATTAAACGACGCCATTATGAATATACAACGCGTCTCAATCTAGCAGAAGCTGCACAAACTCTGTGTACTTTATGGTACAGCCATCTATGTTTTAGAGTTATAAATATACGTGTTATTTACTCATAACCGCATCTTCCTATCTACCTACGGCCTTGAGAAAAAATTGAGCGATATTAGAACATGAACGCGCATCATGTAGTCTTGTTCACTCGAGAATATCGTCGCGTAATTTGATTTCCGTGCCATCGATAGCCGGTGATCTTGTTCTCAAACTAATACAGTCTACTAATTACGAAATTATTTATCACCTGGCTTCGTGCCTCAGGTTTTCCTCTTTTCTTTAATGTATTTTATACTATCGCATTTCCAGAAATTTAAGCTCAATAGTTTTTCATGGCTATTTAAATATTCATGATTACTTTTCCTACATCACATAGACCTAGCAAATGAAAGTTATGTCGTGGTTTTCTTTTTTTCTCTGCGCCAAACTAGCCAAAGTCTCAGTAAAATGGATGGCAGTGTTTTCCTTATTTTTGTCGCTCATGTTGAGAATGTTGTGGAAGAAAATGACATTGCAGCTATTATTAATTCATGAGTTGTTCTCATATTTTATTGTGCCTCGTGCCATGGTATCTTTAACCTTTCTTCTAAAGTCAACAGAGGTATTCACAATATTGGTTAATTTTCTTCTTGCAGGACGTACAAGTGAGCGAGAATGGAAAGCATTAACAAAGGTGGGCTGTCACATAGTACGGTGATCAATAAGGTGACTGAAGGACATCTGGAAGTAAATCATTGCTAGATAATGTCAAGTTCTTTGACCGTGAGTACCTTATTTTTTATTGTTATAATTAATTATTACAAACAACCGATAAAAACGACGAAAATTTCCTGCTTTTCTCTTACGCTGTATGTTTGTTGGATTTCCTGGAGATCTGCAAGAACATTTCGGAGACGAATGGGTCACAACCACGCAGGCTTCCAAAATGTTCTCTCCACAGGCTAATAGAATTCGAAGGCATGTGAGTTTCACACGCTCGGTTTAGGAGTGCCAATTCTTTTAACTGTCAAAACATTCCGTTCCCAACATAGCTCGGGTAATCAGACACTTGTAACGCTTTGATTTATTTGGGTCCCATGGCGAATGATAGTAACAGTGGGACACATAGTTTTAATTGAGAATGTTTTCCCAGTGCCAAGGTATAAAAATCTGACGTCCTGTCTCAGACAACTGTTTTCCACTTTGTAGAAGGATGCAGTCGTATATTTTACCTGCTGATCTAGACGACTGCCATCGCCATCCGCAATAGTGCAACTCTCCTCTCTTCCTCTCTCTCTCTCTCCCTTTCTCGTCACTACCTTCTACGCATTCCCTCCTACTCCCAACTCTCCCCTCGTCATCCCTTCATTGCCGCCATCATTTTCTTCGGACTCTTTCAGCCGCCACAGCGTTACTCCAAGGTTTATAATCCGCCAGACTAGAGAGATGCCCCTCTTTAAATATTAACTTGACTATCATCATCATCATCGGGGCCTCGGACGTCCTAACACCCTTTCTCCTTCCCCTCCCGCCCCAGCGCATCAGTCCCACCGCCCCCTTCTCGCGGCCGTCCAACGGAAGAAGAACACCCTTCCTCATCACCGCCAAACTCTCCACCCCCCCCCCCTGCTTATTACCTCCCGGAACCCCATCACACTATTTCTCCACCATCCAGTCTCCCCCAGCTCACCCAACTGAGGCCCCAATGAGATGCTGCTGTCGCCGTGCTGCACCCAAGAGGACACGATACTTTATTTGGCGAGAACAAGCCCGACGAATTCGCATAAGTCAATTCCATTAGGGGGGTTTAAGTTTAAAACGGACAAAGTAGGAGGTTTTTTCTTATTAAATACTCTGTTTCCGTAATAGGAAAGGAGGCGGTAAGTTGATTGCTTAAGAATGACTGCATATAGAAATAGACGCAGTACTGAATATGCACGATCAAATAAATGGAGTACGAGTATAGCGAGCGTCTCTAAAATCCGACGTTTTCGACGGTTACATTTCGAAGGTTAGAAATGAACATAGCGCTGCAGAAATAAATGCAGAGAGTAAGCGATGTTTGCTTTAATAATCTGTAATAAGAATGGAACCATAGTGAATTACGGAAAAAGTAAACCTAAGTTAATCACAGTACAACTGGTGAGAAAGGAGTGCAGTGGGACTCTCATTATTCCTATTGTGGCAGGGTAATCAAGGAAGGTAAATTTCAAGATATGTGTTGGTCGCTCTGAACGGATAAATTCATCTGGAGCTCTCAAGGTGATCTCTCTTGGATATCAGTAATAGCATCCATTGGCTACCGTTCTCATTAATCAATGGTGGCTGGGAATACAATAGCTGGTTGCAAAAATAATCAAATTTGATGTATTAAAAATTAATTTTTTCTATAACTATATGTTTGTGGGCCTTAAAGTCAACTTTTTAAAGCTAGGCATCTAATTAATACTCATAAAACATTTTAGTAAATATGGAAAAAAGAGAACACTGCGTTAAAAAATAGAAAGTATCAAGCTGCGTATTGACTATAATGAAGGATGATCGGTAAAGCTCAATGTCTAAAATCATACGGAGAAATGTCCATTTCAAAAGGTCTGATAAATTGAAAATATTTAATTTGACTGCTTACTTGTAACTAGAATCTTTAGAATGTGTAAGAAATAAAACTTTCCATACTTTTTCTTTGAATTTGATACATACTATAATACTCATCATGATTACGTCTCGTACTGCTTTTATGCAGCCACTACCTTAAATACTTTATAGTGTAACACATGAAGGAAAATCTAAATTCAACGGCTCTGGCGCTCCATTCTATACTAGAGACTACCAATACAGGTTATATTAAAATATCCATACCCATTTGTATAGTAAATGGAATACTTTCCCCCCCCTTGAAGCCCTTTGAGCTCCCTTTTTAATCGCGGAAACAAGAAAAAGTCAGGTGGAGCCAGGTCGGGGCTATTGGGTGGGTGAGGCAACGTTGCCACGCCGAATTTAGCAGCTAAATTTCCATCCGCGACAGTTTTTGTTCCTCGCTCAAGACTTTCAGCACCAGCTTCGCGCACACTTTCTCATCGCAAGATCCTCTGTTACAATGGTGTGGACGGTTCCGACTGAAAGGCCGGTCTCCTCACTGATAAGGGCGGTGGTTAAATGTCTGTCAGAGTCCAAAATTTTTTTTATTTTGGCCGCCTGAGCATCGGTTCGAGCGGTCGTCGGGCGTCCGACGCGGTGCTCGTCTTCGACGAGCTCCCGGCCTTCCTTAAACGTTTTGTGCCACTCAAAAACTCTTGTGCGGCTTAAGGCATCATCCCCATAAGCCTGTGTAATGAGTTCAATGGTCTCCGACGCGGATTTCCCGAGTTTAACGCAAAACTTCACATCGTAGCGTTGCTTGACGGTACGCTCTATGCTGGTGCGACGATACCACAAACAATCACACGTCACAGGTATCCACCTCCTGTCTCAACGCATGCCCGGAGGTGACTGAACTAAAGTGCGCCTGAGTGGTGGGGGACCCCTCTACCAAGCCGACCGGTCGGCCCCCATCCACCGCTCCGTTGAGGCTACAGTGAACCAGTGCCGATACTTATTGAACGGACCCTGCATGATATCCCTAATTCGGTACACTAAAAAGACGATTTATTTCATGAAAAGGTAAGAAATCAATGCTAACATCACGTAGAACTTCCTAATAGCTTCAGTCATACACCATATTTATGGTATCAATGACAATTGTCATTTCATACATTAATTATGCAACAACTATTCGATCATCAGAGTATATACATAGGTCACAACATACCATTTTTGGATGTTTGGTACAAAATGTGATAGTATATTCTACATCTATACTGCTCTTCCTTTGAAATCATATCTGAAGTATATTAGCATTAATTAAAAGCAAAGCCCTCCCAAGAGAATAATAGAATATATCATATGTAAGAATATGCCTGGGGGGAAAAACAAAATTTCGTCTTTAAAAGTAAATATTTCTTTGAAATTATTCTGGAGACCTTATTAAAGAATATATTTTCAGAATATTGGAAACATTTATAAATTAAAAGCATTTCCTGAAACTGAGTATAACTGACTTTTGAAGGCATAATTTATGCCTGTGAGGCATACTTAGCTGGTTAGTAATGTGCTAACTGAAGTTCCTAGACCAGAGTACTACATGTACTTATTCCAACAGACTTCTGGAGAATTATTTTTGTTCCTGTATGCTGTACGCAGTATATCTAAGCTTGAAGTCAGTATTCTTATTCGTCATATTATTTGTCGGTATTTCCCAAGTATGCCTCAAATCCTTGAAAGGACTACGGAGAGTCTACGATTTTCATGGGTCCAGATTTTAAAAACTCCTCGGTCTTTTATCATCTTCCTTTACTGCTTTTCTTCTGTTCCGGAGAAGGCTCACTTTGCCCCCGTTCGTCTTACATGTTTAATGAATGGCTCTTATTAAGTTTTCCCTTTGAAAGATAAGTAGCATCTTCAGTAATTTCAACGCTCGCATTTCCTTGCTCGGCGTTTCTCAACTCTTCCGGCGCACCCTTCTACTGCTCTTAATATTACCTAGTGCCAAAATCGGCTCCCTTAACACAGTCGCCTCAGTTTGCTGCATATTTGACACTAGGCGGGATCAAATGATCTTAATTTCGCATTTGTAATTAAAATGTCTATCTTAATGTAATCAGCATTGCCCTGAATATATTGAACTGAAGGAATAGCTAGATAAATGTCATTTTTCACGTGGTATGAACGACGGCAGCCACTATTAGTTATGAACATCTCTATAAGAATGCAATTTTTCCGCGTACATACGTTTTCCAGTAGTATATTCATTCTTTGGAGTGACTTGACTTGAACTGGTACATCTTTAATTATTTAACTGTTATGTTTCATTAAACAGGATAGAGTCCTTGCTGCTGGCAATAAAATAGTTGCGTACCTTTCAATTTTTTAGTATCAGCTGATAGAATTCCTTTATCTGTAATTTGGTGTAACATTTAGTTGGAATTTCCGATCCACTTGAAACAATTAATTGGTACCTATTTATTCAAATTTTGCCCTCTAACTTACATGCAGGTTATAAATACTAAAATAAATTCAACTTCAGCCCTGTTGATGCATTTCTGGTTATTTAGTTTAGGCATAATCTTAAAAAGAGTACTTTCAATCTAGAGACAGAACTTACCCTCATACTTTGTTTAATTAATTACAGACAAGCGCTAAATCTTCTGTTCTATAATTATTTCCAAACAGGTTGTGAGTATTATAATGCTACTACTTCTATCATCATTACAATTAATATAGCGGACATCTCCACCGGGCTTTTTTAGAGGATATACATCTTACGAGGTTTTTTTTGCAAAAAGAAAAGAAAGGGAATTAGAGAAATGAAGCCTGCCTCTCTCTCTTCACTGCGTGAAGTCTGGAAGATTAGAGTTATTCTAGGTATTGATTTTTGACATGCATTATAGGCATTAATCTAGGCATTGATCAGTCAGGTCCAAGTTTACTGGTACTCTTTTTCTGTGCCACTATTCGCTGGCGTTCAAATTCAACTTCCCACCACCCCTTCACTAAAAGCTAACCGATAACCCGTCCACAACACCTCTCCGTCTCTCTTATTCCAACAATCCGCGTTTTCAACCTTACGCCAATCACCCGATGGGCGAGGGGAAATTTCTTCCTCCAGACCTCGAACTTTGGCGTGGGTCGAGAGGGAGGGATCTCTTTATCGGCAGATATCTGATAAAACATCGTGCATATAATAATGGCCGGCTCTAATTTGCAAAAATCAACCATTATGAAAAATGATATACTTGTAATTTTGCGCAACAATTTGTTTTGTGAAATTCGCTACGATGCTCACGCAAGTATTGTTGCGGAGGATGATGGATAAATATTGAAGCGCGTTGTGCGAAATAAGTAGCTGTGAAAAAGTACAATTGTATCATTTTCCATAGCCGAATAGAGTATAGAGGAAAGGGAAATGTGGTGCTGGAATAAAGCAGGGGTGTTAGGAGGCGCCATGGTGGGGTGCTACGGACTGCGCAGGCGAAGTGCCGCCCTACCGAGAAGTCGAGAGAAAGGGCCAGAGAGATGTAGTCGGGGGAGGAGGGAAATATAAAAGGATATCGTGGTGTGCAATTTGCGATTGCACGTGTTTCGTGTGCTCGCATGTCATTTTGAGGTGATTCGCGGGATGAAATTACCGTCTTAAATTCATTTCAAAGCCGTATTATTTTCAAATTCTCATTAAATATCGTTAGTATTCCTTAAAATCTACTTAATTAGAATGTGTTATTGTTCATGCCCCATTTTTATTGTTTTGCGGTAAATCAGTACACTATACTATTTTGTATTATTTGACCTTCCTGCTTTGTGTTTGGTGACTCTAAGCTGTGATAAGTTATTAACTTGATAACAATATGGAAGCTCGATAGTTTTCTATGGGATTCCGTTCAGAGTACAAGGGGAAAGAGTTGTGAGGAAAGTTTGCGAAGAAAGAAGCGTTTAACTTAAGTATTGCGTATGCTATTTAATATTTCCACCTTATTTAAAAAATATCATTTTCATGCTATCTTGTGCGTTACTCTTTCTTATATTTACAAAATCACGGGTAAAACAAAATAATATGGTGTATATCTTCGCTCAGGAGAATCAAGTTGTCAATATAAATGATATATTTCCAACAGTTGGGTATGGGTTTTTGTGATATTCCGGTTGTATCTAGATACCGGTGAGTACTATTATTTTGATTTATCCGTAATCTGGAGAATTGCTTATCTACATTCTACATGTTTACTAATATTTAAGAGACATATCAATGGTGTCAATTTTTGCATACATTGGAGCTTCTTAGGTTGTTTCAAAATGCTCATTTTCCACAGTAGTTTTATTTTACTTTTCAAATTGTAATTGATTTTAAGTTCATCAAAATTGTCAATGCTGTTACAAAAAAAATTCGCAAAATTACTAATTCTATTTCTCTGCAGTTTTTCTTAGGCTGCAAAATAATGTTTCCTACATTAATAAATTAGTTAGTGCATATATTTAAGAAGAAAGAGCAAAAATATGGAAATATCCACCAGTAAGTAGTTGCATTAACAATAATTTCGTTGGAAACACGGAAATTATCAGAAAATGCTTCTTATTACCGGGGTAGATCATCATAAGATATTGCTCTATTTAATACTTCAAAAATACACCTGGCTTATTTTTACTGCAACAGTGACTTTGATTCCTCATTCCTTTGTCAACTTGCTTGAAATTTGATAAGAAATGGATTTAATACTCGTACCGCGGGCTACATATGATCGTCTATGATAGGCGCACGTCCCTTTCCCAGTTGGATAAGGGATGTGTGTAGGTTACTGGAGGTGAAAGTGTAGTGAAAGCCAGGGATATGAGGGATGGAGGCAGACAGGGGAATGCGGGATACGACGGGGGGGGCGAGAGGCGGGATTTTGGGTGAGGAGGGCGGTCTGGGAGCTGGGGGATACGTGGGAGGGCGAAAGTGAGTATCGATGGTGAAGGAAGAGGATTTCGTTGGGGGTGTTCCGTAAAAAGCTTCGATAGGTTGAGTAGAGAGAGAGAGAGAGAGAGAGAGAGAGAGAGGGACTCGCGAGATCAAACACCACAAATGCACGCGAAGCGCCGCTCCGACGCGAAATCGCGAGGGAGGGCTCGCTCGCGCTTGGCGGTGGGGGAGAGGAGGGATTACATCTACCATCCGGATGCGAGCGTGCTTTGTTTTTTATTTCGGGAACAGAGGGAGCCAGAGGGCGCGGAGTGAACGGGTGGGGGATCGGCAGGGTGAGAGGGAGTGATAGAGGACGAACTAAAGGCAACGCTGTGGGAGAGAATGGGAAGGGATGCGAGCTGGAATATCCGCGGAAAGGTGTGTGTGTGTGTGTTACAAGTGGGAAAAGGGGATGAGCGAGGATGGTATGCGCAGCGGATTGGTGATAGAGAGTGGTGTGAGGGAGGGTGGGTGAGAACCCGAATCCGAGAGGGAAAATGTTTGGGTGAGGGAGGGCGGAGGGGAGAGATTTTGAGTCACACTGAAGTTGGAAGGGAATGCGGGGGATTTGTCGACGTGTATGGGGGGCTTGAGAGGAAAGGATTTGTGGCAAAGGAACAGCGCATGGAGCGAGGGTGGAGGAGAAAGGGACGCTGGCAGATTTAGAGCGCGGTGCGTATCGGGACATATTTTCCCCGCCTGCATATCTACCCCATATTATGGACAGCACTTAACCGGGGGAAAACAAGGCTTCGTAAGCGTGTGATATCCATTTCAGGCGTAGGCGTGTCTTCTGAGTTTCAGCCTGATTCACAATTTTGTAACGGACATATTTTGATTATTAATGATCAATCTAAACCGAACTCAATATCGTTAATAAGCCAGACGTGATTACGTATGGAATCACGTATACTTTTAGTTGGTATTTGAATGTCGATCATCGGAAAAATTCAAGAAATATTTCTTTTCATCTTATATATGTTAACTTAAAGAATAAATTGTCGCAAATTTGATGCTAGAATCTATGGTTCATGAATAGAAGATGAATAAGAATACAATATCTCATGAAAATTAGTATCTTACAGCTAGGAAAAGCACCCGAATAAAATGGATAAAAAACTGGATAGTTTAAAAGAATGAAAGGTACTCGTTTCTGGATGTTTAAATATAAATTTTTATATGATAACATGATAACAGCATCAATGAAAATATATACAAACGTATGCATACAGGCAAAAATAATATACAAATAAAAAAATCCCATTATTTTCTTTGGATTATGCGTGTATTAAAAAGCATAAATTTTGGGGAAGGGGTCTCGGGTAAGACCAAGTAGTACCAAATGTCTTAAAACATACGAAGGTAATAGGCTCCCTTAATTTTGCAGAGTTAAATTTGTTGGCAGATAGTTTGTTATAGATTGGAATAAAAAATTTATCTTGTAGAAGCAATATGTGAACATGTCTTTGGCAGATATTTTGGTAAAACTTCAATGATCATAGTACCTTAAGATTTTTGATTATTTTTTTCATTTAATTGAAAATTAAGAACTAATTGTTCCGTTCTCATCCTCTCTCGTTATTTTCGCTTTCCAGTACGCCTATTTCATTAATTAGCATATGAATCTAATGAGGGAAATTGGATTAATATCAGTTGATGGATGTTATTAGCATGTCTTTGGGTTTACACTCAATGGAGTGACAAATACATTTTTAGCAACATTAGTCGTCATTGCCAATAGTAATGTGAAACGTCCGATGCAAATTTCGATAAATACGGCTTTCATACGTTGTTCGGTTAACACTTAATCCCTATCAGGTATAGCACAATGTACCATGTAAGAACTCTTTCTGAAAAAAAACTCGTCGGATCCATTATGCGCCGCTAACTGTGATGATAGTAGTCATTGGGGTTTCTATGGAGCAGATATCATTTATACCACAGGGAACAGTTGAAGACTGCTCGAAATCATTGCGATTTGACTAAGGATCATAGTACACCCTCGTATAGCCGTTCACCGGGAAATTTGTTCAACTTTATCATGAAACACTGCATTTTGGTCCCGATATAGTATTAGTTTTGCGGTTATCGTGAGTAACATTGATTGAAACTACTCGTATGTTTGACTATAAGTGCTCATATGATAACGGCACCAATAAAAAATAATTTTATCTGTTTTATCGAAATTTTTTGTGTCATACCTTAGTTGTAGTGTGCAAATTAAACAAGATGTGTCCTTGACATTTGCCAAGACACTTGGTCCACCTGCGGTCAACTCCAAAGCCAGACGGAATGTTGTGTACAATGCACCATATTTGAATACATCATAAAGCGCAGCATTGGCGTGGTTCGCAAACCTGTCGTGTTCATTCGATGCGCGCTCCACCGTTCCCGTTTTTACAATCAAATTTTTATGCAATTAAAACCAGCCGCGATGAAAAAATACTAGACGTATGTCGGAATAACTACAAAAAACAGGACAGAAATGGCGCTGGGAAAATTTCCATGCACCCATTCATAAAGAGAGAGGTATTGGCATTCCCTATTTGCTACCGTTGTCCCCTTAAGTATGTTTCATGGACTTAACCGCTTCAGTTCCCCCTTCGAGGCTCTCAATCCCGTTTAACCTCTTACCCCAGCCTTTCCCATTGGACTGACCTTTCCTCCCAATACTCCTTCCATTGCTCCGGTCCTTTTCCTCAACCGTCCTCTCCCACGTCTTGCTTGCTCCCACTCTTCTTCCCCTCCTCCATTTCTCCTCTCCCTCTCACTGTTCCTCTCCTCCCTTTCGTTGCGTATTCATGACGCTTTTCTCCTAGGCGGAGATATTAAGACAGTCATATATGACGTAAGTGTCCTCCTTTTCCTCCTCATTCTCCCATTCGCTATGTGAGAGGAAACGGAGGGATGTTTCCAAGGAACTACACAGAATCTTTTTTTCGCGAGTTTGAGGGGGTGGAGTGTTGGAGGCCATTCGGGGTGGGAATTGAGGGGTGTAAGGGGATGGGCAAGGGACTGGGGAGGAGGGTGTAGAAAGCATTGGTTGAGAGAGGTGAGGATGATTTCTCAAGGCGCAGGCTGGGAGGAAGTGGAGGAAGTCGAGAGCAGGGCTGCCACCTAAACCGGGATTCTGATAATTGGGAGACGTGTTTCTTTACTGGGAGCTGCTTAGCTGTATATGATTTTTGTACTCAGCATCTTTTAACCTTTCAGTTACATTTAAAATCTCATTTTCTTATGAATCTTCGTAGGCAAGGAATCATCTTAATATTTTGAATGCTCGTGACTGTGGAAAATCAATCCTGAAAGGATTGAAAAGGAAATTTAAACCCTCGAAGACATTAAATCCTTATTTCATTGGAATCTTGCACATGATCGCTGAAATCATCAAACTTTCAGCCGATCCGTAGATCATGAAAGAACATAGTTTTAGCTGCGCAAAAATGCTAAGTAAAGTAAATGAGATACAAATACAAAAGCATTTTTAATTTTGAAATTGAAAATTTCAAAGGTCTATCCTAGATTTGCAATGAAACTTAAAACATTTTTTAGGAGAAGAAAGAAGTAAGTTTTTGGAAACTTAAAAATACCCTTCATTTGATCAATCAGCAATGATTGAAAGGGAAGCGTGCTGAAGTTGGACACAATAAGAAGATATTACACACAGCTGAGACGCAGAAGTTGAAGTGGTGAGTGGATGAGGATAGACTTTCAGCGGCTGAAGAGCAAACATTGATGTTCGATGTGAGACGAATCAATACGAGGAAGAGAAAATTGCAGCGGAGAAAAGGCCGGTGGAATGTTCTCAAAAGAGATGATTAAATTTGTTCGAATGAAAGAACAGAAGAGTTTTGGTCGTCAGAAGGGCATGAGGAAATCCACAGATGACCCTGCCAAGATGGACACGCTCCATGGTGCGTCTGAAATCGCTGACCAAAGCATGAAGGTGGAAGATTCAATTTCGGATTGCTAAAACTAAAATACGGGTTTTCGCAAAATGAACTTACTAACACAATAATCAACTCGGGGGTAGGTTTGATAGCCTGAGGTTAAACCTAAAACTAAACCCTCTATGCCATGTGACATTCATGCATTCAGGATGTGTGGAGTAGCTATTTTCTATGTGCCACCTGTGTTTCTCTGACGAAGATTTGGTGCTCAAAAAAGTAAGAATATTGATATTGCCTTTAATCTCTGGTTTTTTCTTTCCGTCAAATAGTGGATGGACAAAATCGATTCTCAGATAGAGAGCTTTTCTGAGGAGGTACGGCTTTGGTGTTTAAATAAATTTTTACCTAAAAGGTTCAGAGCTTTTGGGAAGTTTAGTATTTTCAATTCCTACTCTTCAAAGTAGGGCGGGCCTATGTCAAGGTAAGAAAATATTTATTATATTAAAAAAAATCATCTCTCTTGGATAACTAAAGAAAACGACATTATTTGCGGGTGATAGCTCTATAGACGTCAGGCGCATGGTTGTTTCAGGATCTTAGGTTTAATTTAAGGTCTGTAGTTTTATTAAATTCAAAATTAGTGGAGAAGAAAGTGATTAAGTCTTTAGAGTTTCTGAACTATGATTTTGTTTCCAAATTCGGAAAATATATAGTGATGAGAGGGTTATAATCAAATACCTCAATAATCAATTAGATTTTAATAAAATCACGGGCTGAAACGGCTTAAATCTTTTTCATCCACAAATCAGGCCTAAGCTGAAGGGTAAAAAAAACCTTAAGAATACTAAAAAATAGAGGGAGGGATTATCTAGTTTTTATTTTTTTCCTTAAAGCAAGCCCACTCAGTTAAACCTGATGTTTAATGTCAATTCGAAATTTTCCTCAGAAGTTAAATTTGGAATTTTGAATATCATTCAATACCAAAGACGTGAGTACGAATGGTCATGAACGAGAAGCTATGAGGCCTTTCTTGCCTCTAGACGTTCGCTAGTATCACAGTTACAGTATTTTCGAACCATATTACTCATTTACATACCATCTAGCAAGTAGATTTCGCCTGAAGTAACTTTATTTTACCATCAGGAGTGATTATTTTTCAAAATCAAATCAATTAAACCACTTGACTCATTGCGATGCATGAGATAATGAAGGGAATAAGGGGTTAATTTAGAGGTATAGTCACTAAGAGCAGAGTCAACAGTCAATAGATGTTTAATCATTTCGAGGTTAGAAGTTATTTTACTTTATGAAAATGACTCTTTATATAAATTACTGACGAATGCCCTGCTTTTGGAATTTAAAGTTGTATTCTAATTAACTTAATTTTTAGAAATGCTGATGCTGAATTTATCTCCAAATAGGCATATTTTCACAATCGCTTAAGTGGAAATGAATTTGGATATCATTCTCGTGAACCGGGGAGTAAAACTGCCTTATGGTTATTTACAGGTTACATTTGTCTTTTACGCTGTCTTCTCTGTCTTTCATCTAGTATATAATGTGTCACCAATAGTAGAACTCAGTACAACCTTACTTTGCCGCTGTAATAACTACGAAAGTTATGGTAGATATTATTTATATGATAAACCCCGTAATAGTGACAAGAATTGGTAGAGACGATTCTCTACTTTATAATGTCTACGCGAAGATGTACAAAATGCTGACTAATTGTTGCTAAAATATTAAAATTCCTCAAGATGTCGTCCTTCCTTCGAAGAGAACAAAATTTTCGAAATGCCAAACGCACATGTGGCTCGTATGTTGAGCAAAATTATGAAAAAAATGTATTCAATTGACCTGCTCCTTACGTCCTGAAGAAAGAATTTTCCGAAATGCCCAGCACGTGGTAAAAACCTTAATATTAACACATCAGCATTCATGATGAGCAGCTGATCATTAATTTCTGTTAGCGTTTCCGACCTTGACTAAAGAACAAGGCGTGCGTGGGAGTAATGTTCAGGAGAGGTAAAGGGTTTTTTCCCTCGGGTGAGGGGATAGAGGAGTGGCTGAAGCGGGAGGGGGAGAAAGATTGGTGAGATGAACGAGAGAGGCGTCGTCTAAGCATTCACTTCTTTTATGGAAGGAGATGGAGGAGGAAGAAGGTAGGACGAGTGGACACTTCTCTGGACACGAGTGTGTTTGTTTGAATGGAGAGGATTGTATTTTAAACCCGGACTGTACCAGAGAGAGGAAGCTGAGGAGGAAGAGAGAAGTTGAGGGATTGAGGGGGACGACTGGACTTACAGTTAACAAATCTCTTAGGAATTGACCTCTAAGGGAGTGAGGGGTTGAAAGGGAAGATGGGTGGTTGTTAAAGCGAAAGAGCAAAGGGCACGTTTCCGCACTCATTAGAAGACGAAGCACGAGCAGGCGGGGAGGTATGACACCGTTTGGAGAAAGAAGAATGAATAGAGATGAGGAATTGAGTTGGGAATAAGTTTCTCCTACGAACGCATCTACTGGTATGCCTATTATGGTGCACTGAAAGCTCGATTGGGGATTGGAGAAGTGATGGGAGGGATGTTTTTTGGTGAACATTGAATTTAATGAATCATGAAAACGTTAATGTACTCGACACATATATGTATAAACTCCTTTAGTCATTGAGCTCAGGCAAGAACGAGGAACATAAAAGTGATTTTATCATTCACTGAGATGAGATTTTCTGTGATTATTCATTGCCTTAGCACAAAATTTAGTGACAATATAATCACAGTAATCAATTTAAAAATTTACTTGATAGGTGATGGTAGAGATCTACTAGCACTAAGTTCAAAAGTATCCGAAACCTAAACATCATGGTGGCAGGGTTTCATTCCCTGTGCCTCCTTGATATGTGAATTTAACTCACAATTTAGTCTCGTATTAGGTGAACTTCAGCCTAATATACGTGTATCGAACCCATCTTCGGGTTATTTACGGTGTTTTTTATGCAGAGTGAGTGACAGTGAATAGATGAGGAATAGGAATAGTTTAATAAAACCAACAAAATTTAACAGTTTTACAGAAAAACGAAACAGTTCCTTGATATTTAATGTGCGCATTGAGAAGTTAATTGTGAAGATCAAGGAATAATAAAAGAGGCTTCAGCTATATTGGCAGAGGAAAAGAAGAACAAATCGAAGTCTGGATGTTATATAAAATCACAGGGGAGATATTGGATGGATATTGCAAATTAAGCAATAAGTTAAGTATCAGTGAACTATACTAGTCTTAATACAAGGAAGAGATTTATTAAAGTACTCGTACTATACGCACGTGAAGTTTTACGTGAGCATGTGGAATTAACTTTTCCATAGTTGCGAAGCATGCACGATAGGAGGAGCTGGAGAAACGCGATTAGAAGTGGAAATATGACCACACAGGAGAATAATGAGAATGAAATTGATAGACTAAATTGTAAATCAAGATTAAATAGAAGAGTGGATGATGATAGAAACCTACGAGTGACGATTACAAGAAGAAGTGGAATCTGATTGTCACATCTTGAGGCGAATTAGCTCAACGAAGGACACAATCGAAGGTTTCATGGAAGGGGAACAACAAAACGGAGGCTAAGAATGAATTTTGAGGAACGGCTGATGGAAAATGTCAGCGCAAAGAATTACGTTTGAAGGAAAAGATGGGAAGGTATTAGGATACATCTTTAAGAGCTGATTCAAACTAATCCTTGCACTAAAATCGTATGATAATGGTGATAAAAAATCAAATTTCGTAAATAAATATTAGTAAATTGATCTTAAAAAAATTCATTCCAAACCTCTTCCCTTTGCTCTTTTTCCTATGACCTACGATAATTTTAGACGTTTCATATCGTTCATAAACTTTTACAGTCCTTCAACTTTAAAGTTAATTTTCCACAAATTTTAGTGAGAGTTTGAAATTCTGAAAGATGGATATATTTATATATATATATATATATATATATATATATATATATATATATATATATATATATATATGCAGCAGTTATGGATATATTTTATGTATGAAAACACAAAAATAGCCGTGAAAAAGCTTCCATATTTGGCAGTTTTAAATCGACAACTGGAGCATTATTTGAAACCGTTTGATGGGTGAATAATTTTTTCGTACTATTTTAATTCATAAGGGTTCGTTCCTAAGATTTAGCATTGACTTTTCGATCGACCGAGCAAACGGTTGCAGGGGTAGATTCGAGGACTGATATATTGCACTCAAACAAGCTGTACGGGCTGATTACGCGTTATTTCGGCAACAGAACAATCAACCCAATGCTTTAAAAAGTTTCCTAGGTGTCAATTAATAGTTTTTATTCTCGTGAATTTTTCAATTAAGACCGTAATTTTTCAATTTTCTCCCTCCAATTGTTCTCTGGTGAAGGAAAGTAGTGCTGTTTGGTAGGGAGAGAGGACTTTTTTATTGGCCAGGGGCAGAAGGTGGAGTAGTAGATTGTATCGCCACCATTACATAGCGTTTTTTTCTTCATTTCACGCTTCTCTTTCACCCCTGCAACGTTCCGCTTCAATTTGGACCCGTGGAGAAGAACTGGGGCTGGGCATCTTTTTAAAAGGCGAAGGAAAAAAATAATTTTCACAAAGACAAAGGGATGGTGGCGTGGTGTTTTTTAATAGTTTTTTTTTCGACGCGTTTATTCTCAGTCATTGGATGGCTCTCTCAGGAGGGTTGTGCGCCTCCGTTTTTCGACACCCTCTTCCAACAAACCCTCTCCTCCCCTCTTCCCTCGGGGACCCATCCTCCCCACGCATTTCTTCCCAACTTCCACTCCCCGATCCTTGATATGCGGTTGTTATGTCTCCCGCTGAAATGGTGCGGAGGAAGACGGGCGAGGAGCTCGTCCCCAGAGTGGGGAGGAGTGGACGATGGATGGCAATATTTGGCAGTGATTCGAAGAGAGTAAAGTGGAAAGAGTGAGAGGTCAGACTCAAGACTAACGTGCTCGAGGATTGAAAGTGGTTTTACCTCAATGCCGTAAGAACTGCGTTTTTCACAGATAAGATGGAATGCTTCTTTGCATTGCATTGTCGCGGTGACCTAGGATATTATGCTAGGATACACGGGCATTACTTAGATTTAGGCACTCTCTCATTGTTCTACGTCAATTTTTAAAATTTGGATTTTGAGATTGAGTCCCCGTAGAAATTTCCATAGATAGGAGTTATATTTTTAGCTCTGAACCAGGAATAAAAAGAGACGTTTGAGGCGTTACATGTTAAAATACTATATAGTGATTATTAAAAAATGGCAATTTCCCACAAAATAGAATTAAATGCAATCGGTTTCAAAGTAACTACATCTTCATCAGGTGGATCTAATGATGATATAGATGCATTGAAATCGGTTGCATTTAATTTTATTTGGTGTAAAATTGCCAATTTTTAATTGATCTGAACTAGGACTATTTATTTTTAACTGTTCGCAAATCTGAAATCATTTTGTCAGTCAGAATCATGAGTTGAGGATGAAGCTGCCTCGCAAAGTATAGATTGTTTTTTTTATAAATGTGCAATTAGAGTAAATAAATTAATTAATAAGCATTAGAAAAAACTAAAAGTCTCTAATCACATCATCCTTTAAAGTTCACGTATCGAAACTTGGGAAAATGTTACGTTTTATTTTCATCTGTATGAATTTTCCCCTAATTCCTATTTTGCAAAGGAGAATAGGTGGCCAAAAAGGAGAGGTTCCTGAATAATATGAAGTGCCCACGTCAGTTTTGGGAAAAATATTCAAAAATGGCACCGGGAAACCACTATTGAAATATTTTGTCAGCTCCGGCCCTCTCATTTTTGCCGAAAAACACTGCAAACCTATTTTATAGTGCCACACTTACAGAAGGGACTGATGGAGAAGAAAATGAGGAAAGTGGATTTCAGCGTAGTTTGCCTACCGTGATCTAGAGTGTATGGATAATGCCTCTAGGAGGCATTTCACTGTAAGCAATCTAAAAGATCTATTTTGAGATTAAATAAATCCCACCGAATCCCATTTGGTTTTTATAGTAGGCAAATTAGATGAAGCGTGCAATATGGCAGTAGAGAAAATATTTTATTATTGTAAATTAGTTTGATTCATTTTTATAATTTTTTAAGAACTCCGACGTTTACCTTCTTTTACTGGCTCACTGACATAATTAAACCAAATGATGATTAATTTTCTTTTGGAAAATATCTCTCTCTTTAATGATTTTTTTTTACTTGTCATAACTCCAGAGTACACTCCCTAGTTTAAGATAGGAGAATAAAATAACATCGTAGCACCAGGAGGTACTTAAAAAAATCCAGCGCTCCTCTCAGTGTCATGGGACATCCCACGTTACGGCCCTCGACATTTTTATTATTGTACATTTTTTCGTAAGGAAAATTTACCGTGACATAAATCACCACCATTGTTTTTTCCTTGAAATTATGGTTCGTTAAAAAAAGATGCTCGTTTTTGGACTTTGTCCCACGAGGATTCCAGGGAATATAAACTTCTTCCGCCGTTGTTCATTTGTTTTTCTCCGAGGACCGATATTCTCCGCCTGCGCTCCCTTGTGGAGATATTCCGAGACGGAAAATACTTCTGTTTCATCTCTCTCCCTCTCTCTACGTCTTGGGAAGAAGTTGTGGGGGGGGGGGCGAGAGCGAAAGAAATGGGAATGGAATCTTTCCCCTTCATTCTTTTTCTCCTTCTCTCAATCTCCAGCGATCCGAGTCCCTTAATGAGCTAATTAGTTTCCCTAGCGTTTTTTATGCGGCTCGGCACAGCTGTTGTATTCCGCCCGCTTGCCGGTCGTGGCTCTCACACTAAAATACGAATGAAATCGTTCCCTAACCTCTCCGATTTCCCTCTGAACATTCCGTTCGTTGTCTAAGCCTTTCCCCCATCTGACCTTAATGATGTTCAATTTGCCTATAGGAATTTTTTCAGACTATTTTATGCCAAAACTTATTCATATCGTTTTATTGCAGTCAATTTATTGGAAGATTTTTCATTTGAACTTTTGATGCTTTAGTTACATGTAAATGTACCCAATAGGAGAGCAGATTTACAACTAAATCCAACTTGAAACTGTAATCCTGTCTAGGCTTATTTTCTCATTCAAGATGGTTTGAATTTCCATTTTGGAATCAGATTTGAAAACCGCCGAAAAATTTACTATTTCAGGGGTAATGACCTTTGCATAAAGAACTTTTCTTCTCGAGGTCACCGTTTATTAATTTTTTCGAGTAAAAAGAGAATACTGTATACTTAATAAGGTATCTGGATATCAGTACCTTTCAGGTTGTCAAACGAGCAATCTATTGACTAATGTTTATAGATTGACTATCAGTATATGGGTATGTGAGGAATTCATGTTTTCACTTAGAAAGATCTACTGCAACATGATATTGTAACTATGGGTCACTATATAAATCACTAAACTTGGATTTTCGTTATAATTTGGATGGTTATTTACCTGATACATTATTAACTAAATAAAGTATTTGATGAACTGCGTAATTTGACAATTAATAAAGGCTTGGACAGATGTTTTTAAATGTATGTAACAATTTTTCAGTCGATTTCAACACAGGCATTGCTTCAATTCTTCCTAATAAGATCATAGAATTCAATTTCTTGGGAATTAATGGAAAAAAGGTATCTCCAAACCAGCTTTGATACGAAGGTAATCGCCTAGAAGCATTGGAGTCACAGAGTTGGAGGTGCACTCCCGTCACGTTTGACACTTCCGTTTCCAAAACAGTCCCCTCCCCGATACTTCCGAAAAAAACCACCCATCCCCGCCCTTTCCCACCTTCTCCGCTCCTCAGCGCCACTCATCCGGCCTCTAGAGTAATAAGTCCGTGCAACGTAATGACGGGAGCAAAAAATTAATTAGCGTCCTCCTTCCCACCCTGGGCAACCCCTTATTATGCCTCCTCCCTTTCCCTATAGACGAGCTTCTTTCCCTTCATCCGCGCACCCCCTTTTACCCTCTTTCCTGCCTTATTTCCCCGCCTTACCGTGAGGCAACAGGGATGGGAGATACAGAGGAGGGGAGGAATTGGGGGGGAGCATAATTAATCCCTCGTTTTCCTCCCTCACTCCCTTTCCCCCGCCCCACTCAGAGCGCACACCTACTCCCTCCCTCTCCCAGCGTCCATTCTTTTTCCACTCACTCTCACGAACTCGCGCAGTGTCCTGCTCACCCCTCAGATTGCATTAACTTCGAAGATTAAGGGAGAGGAGTAACCGTCGTTTACGTGTCGCATTTGTCTTCCTATCACTTCCACCCAATTCACTCCTCCCCTTCCTTCTTAGGCTTTTCCCCTTCCTCTATAAATCTTCCGTCTCTCGATGTCTTTAGCTCCATTCCATCTTTCCCCACCACCAAGCTGAACATTTCAAAGGCCACTGGGTGTTGGTGCTCCAATCAAAAGAGTCATGAGGTCCCGGGGAGATTGGATTCCATGGAGTTCAGGCGAGTGGGATGGACTTTAGATCTTTAGGATCGTCATTATCAGGAATCCGGTGATTACTTTGTTGTCTTAATGATCGTTTTTAAGTTTTACTAGCTAGAAAATATGGGTAATTGGTACTGAATTAGCTTAAATGTACCCAATTTTATCCCCAAAGAGCGACCATAATTTAATGGCTGCACTTTAGCGTAAGTGCAACTAGTTATCGATAAATGTAAAAATATTGAAATGGGAGGACTTGTTTTCGTGTTAATCGTTTGTAGAAATCAACATACTAACATGCCAAGAATGCTTATTATTACAAACTTTCGTCGTTGAAAATACACAGAAAAGTCACCTTGAAATTAACATTTAGGTAGGATTACTTTTCACTAAGTTTATACAGCTTTAATTTTGATTAAGTTAATTTGAGTAACTCTGAGACTGACTATATTTCATTTAGCCGTAAACTTTTACGGCTAAAGGAAATATTATTTAATATAGTGTCTTAGAAACGCCCGTAAGAAGCTCCATTTATCCTTTCCGTGGAGTGACTCCCCTTAGTATTTTTTCTAGGCCCATGCTTTTGTCCAATTATTTTCTTTAGTGAATGTATTTCCCCGAATCCCAAATCTTTCACTCTCTGTACCTAGCTTCCATAATATAATAGTTTCCGATTACTTCACTGTGCCGATTGCAGCATCTCAGTAGAAAACTAATTAAGGTTTCTTCTTCTCAGGAGAAACCTTATTTAGTAGCTTCTTCCTTTTATATACTCTTCGTTAAATAGATAATTTTTAACTCGCTCAGATCACGTGGCATTCATGATTAATTTATATTATGGAATTCCTAGTTGCTTCCAAATTCCAGTTCTTCTGGCCACAGCTAGAAACTAGCGTTTGGAAATATCCTGTTATTTTTGCCATTAATGATCATATTTGGTAAGATAAAAAACTATTCCTTTGGGAAACATAATGGAAATTAAATGGATATCAAATGCGGGGAAGGAAAGATTGATTTCTCTCCGGAGGGGTATCGAAAATTTGTCTAGTAGAATTCATAGCTACAAATAGATTAAATGAAACTCATAGGCTAACTTTTACGTATTGACGTTAGAATATATTTTTAATGTGGCAAGCATATCTTTTAGGTTAAATAATAAAATAGTTAAGGGTAAAGTTTCAACGGAATAAAGTATATATCTCGGCAGGTGTTTGAGATTTATTTAGTCAGAATGCATCTAATCAAAATAGGGTCGTGTTTTGTAATTAAATGAACGTCATATTATCCCATACGTCAAAGAAATGCATAACTGGGGATGAACTAAATGAGGACAAAATATGGAGACGTGAAAATCATGGCAGCGATATGCCCACATTCAGTTATCATATCTACGGATTCACTTGATGCAGCGTTAGTGACACTGCGTCAAGCGAATGACATCAAGCTAGGTGGCAAAATCGAGGGACCATATGAACGAAAGGAGTTGGAAAATATGATTGAACATACTTTGGATTGTGGCGAAATCCTTATCCGGGAAGGAAATGTTTGAAACGAGGGCGATGGGTATTTGCATAGTACCTGGACTGAGGACGGCTGCATTCCTCTCCCATTGCGCTAGCTTGCCCTAGCCTCCTTTATCTCCTCCCTTATTTGTTCTCCATGACGTAGGAAAGTCTAGGATTCCTAGGAAAGTCTAGGATTCCAAAGAGAGATTTTCCTTACTCACATTTTCTCCTTCCCTCGACTCATTTCTATCAGATGATTTGCTTACATTTTTAAATCGCTCCGAGTCTTTAAAAAAAAATTAATTTTATATTTAACAACGACTTTTTTAATAAAAAAGCCAAATAAAAAGAGACTCAAATAGAATAAGGATCAAAAATTGTAATCACAATAACAAGATGGTAAAAAATTAGACATATTTACACACTTTATCACTACGTTCAACAGATTAGGCGATTAGAGATTCCGAATTTAGTTATTATTTCTTTCCATGCAAGTTTCGAGACAGAGAATAACAGCGATACCATCTATTTTAGACGGGATTAATCCATTAGTCATGTAATGTAATGTAATGTTGCAAACATATGTAATACCCTTAAAATTATGAAAAGGAATGCATGAAAAACCTCACCAAATATATTGAGCAATACTTTTTCTGAAATTATTTTATTGCAATTATTTATCTCATAGGTTTATATAGTTCCATGTATGTACATTTATCGTGCGTCTCATTAAACGTTATATTTCGAGAGTTAGGTAACCCTTTTTTTTTGGAGGACCTTGATGAAGGCCTTTCTGATAAATATCCCAGAGCTATCACATGAGTGTTGTTACCGTACAAATCGGATTATAGCTTAAATTCTCGGGTGATATTGGTTTATGTTAATGGGAATTAGATTTTCTATCTTCTCTACTCCCACGTCAAGTATTACCACATGCGAATGCCCACGAATATACTGCCGATGGCTTGCTCGTTTTCCAGGAGCAAATGGGAAAATTTATAAAGAGAAAGTGAAAGTGAATGATACTTTTATCATTGTATTTGAGCTTTGGAAATTAATTGATGTCGTTAAACGTCCCCGAGGAGAACGTCAAAATTATTTTATTATTTTTGTGATTCATATGGCTACCGTAGAAATTAACCGTGAGGATTCCGATTTACGCCACTCGTTATGCAAATCAAATTATTAATAAATGAGAGTTCATACGTTTAGTACCTAATTATGTTTTCGCATTAAACGCAGCCGTGCGATTGCGCTTACCTAAATTGTGAATGGTCGAGGCCATAGGATGGTAATGAGAGGAACAATTATTGCATAATATAATTATTTTTAGAAAATAGAAAATTCCTCGGATAAAATATTGATACTAATATTAGTATTTCTAATTTTTCCCTGGAATTCCATGAATGAATCTCGAATAGCATTTACGTGAACCCCTTTAGAAAAGGTATAGTAAGTCTTTTAATATGAAGTGTACATCTCAATGCAACAATTTCAGAGTGTAAAAATCATTCGCCAGTCAAGGCGAATGATTTTTACACTCTGAAATTGTTGCATTGAAATGCACATTAGCGGATGACTCCGTTAAAAGTTACTGTTGCGGCATCTCCCGCAGTTTCTTTGGAATTATGAAGTGTACAATTCATTCAGTGTATGCCATGAATTTCCATTTTTATTATAAGAACGATTTGCACAATGGTGCAGAGATAATTTCATGGGCTTTATATTTGAGATAAACTGGCTATTTTATTCAAGTCTTTTTCAAACTTTGAATCTTAACCCTTAAGGTAGGCCGGTAATTGAACGTTTTAATAATTTCAAACAGCTTTACTAATTCTATGATCTTGTACACTGTTTCATCTGCGTCACTTTATTGGCAATTTTGACTTCATGTGAGCAATGCATTAAATAATAATTATTATTTTAGTGTAAATAAGGGACATATAGAGACAAGCTTACTCTTCTTAGAACCACCAATATATACAGCAGTCCTAGGGATCCGTTTGCAGCAGTGGATGCTGTGGTACGTGGGCAGGAGAGGGTGTAACATTATTTGGCTGATGTAGCATTATTTGCCTATTGCTGTCAGCTTCATTATTTTATTAGAGTGGCAACTTCCGGTTCATCTGACTCGCTACATACCCGGCAAAGAGCGAGAAGGAATTATGACAATGCTTAAAGTAATGACAAAAAATTAAGACATGATTTTATTATTTTGTGATTATTTAAAAATAGCGGAAGAATCATTGTTTCATGATATTTTGTCCAATTAAAAGATGTGACTTATACCCATGTTGTAACGGAATAAAATGAGATATTACCCGCTCCATTTATTTTTTCCAAAGTGATTTCTGATGTCATGTGTCATATTTAGTATGCGGAAATTTCTAGATTTTATTTGCGATTTTTATTTTATACTGATAAGCCAGGATACGACTCGTAGTATGGTTCAATGCATGTTGAGTACGATATGTATGGGGCGTAGGCTGACGAAAATAATATAAAAATATATAATATTTCTCTTCCAGAGTTCTGAAAAAGAGTTAAATACTATTTTTATGTAAATCTGGTGCTATTTGAAAGTTAAAACCAGGGTGAAACATGCCCCCTTGTGAATTGTGACAAGTTATAAGTTCAATTCTGATGTACCTAGCTTCAGCTCATTTCAACATGACCCGCACTAGGTTCGCACTTAGTGCACATTTGAAGGATCCATTTAGTTCTGTGTTGTTTTTCTGTCAAATGCAGTGGAAACTGATGGGAAATGATTTTAAATACGATCAATTGCAAGTATAGTATTACATATCTTAGAAACACGGACTATAAAACGTGTTAGGATTCAAATATCGGAAATATTTATATTTTTATGACTAAGAATTGCCAAAATTGACTGGAAGTGTAGGTTTTAGAAATGCATTGCATGGGATAGAATCCAGAAAGAGGAAGAATTATTTGAAATACAAATAAAACATAAATATGGCTAAATTTTGAAAAAAATAGAAGGTGTGATGATAGCATGTGTTCAGTCATACTGATAACATACGTAACAATTATGGATTGCATAATCAAGAGAAAAATACGGAGGAAGTGAATTTGTGGAAAGATTAATTCACCCGCTGACTAACTTCAAGATAGGTGAAAAGTACTGTACACTGAGGTATTCGACTAGGTCTAGGGGTAAATTTACTAATAAATAATGCCAATCTAAGCCTGACGCATACAGGAAATTTACGACATTGAATTTCTGTCAAAATATTAAACGATATAATTATTAATTAAATCGGGCTGCATTGACATTATTGTAATATATTCTATGAGGTTAATTATACGGACTGGATTGTATTTTCTATCAAACACCTTTACTAGTACCAATAGCCTTTGGAGTTCGCGTGAAAACCTCATTCCCGTAGTAAAAAGCTTGCATGCCTAGATTGGAAAATTCAGTTGCTCACCATCAGTGGAATGCATAAATTATTAAACATGGCCACGTTTCCCAGCGACAAATTTTATAATTCATTCGCCTGTAGGTCTCTCATTCATACTTCACCAAGGAAAGTATTTAAACTCATGTTTGCGCTTCTATAATAAGCAGTCACGCAAAAGAGTGTTGTTGATAATTAGCGCGTTTGCCCAACGAGCGGAACTATGCAGTAGAAATTCATTAATAGTGGGATCAGTTGACAAATTAATGAAGAAATTGGACTTTTGTCACTCCTATGATCGTCAAAAACCAGCGCAACACCCTTCGCTTGCTGGACGCCAAACTGCCCCAAAAAAAATTCCAAAAACCCTGGGTAACAGGGAGAAAAAAAATGCATTGTTGCAATCACCTCTGTTGCATTTCATAGCAAACTCATTAATTAGCCTTCGTGCATATTACTTTTGTGCTCAAATCGAATTGGGCGCTACAGCGATCGCAAAATTAATGTCGTAATACCAAATTACAGTCTTTTAGTTTCGCTTCTTGATGAAATTTAAAGTTAGAAAATTAGCTATTTTTGGAATTTAACAATTTTTATAAATATGAATATTTATGATTGGGTAGTTAAAAGAGTAACATTTTATTTTTTTAAGGATATTATGAATTAGTTTTGTGAGCTTGGCGTGAAATTCCTAATTGGTTCTCTTCTGATTACCCTCAAAAAACGCAAAGAAATCAGAGATGTCACTGGTTCATGCGAGTATTGGACTACGTGTATACGAGTTGACTGCCTTTTGGAAAGTAGATTATTTTACACTGGGAAACGCCCAAGGTTTTCAAGGCACAAAATATCATTAATGCAAACTAGACACGTCAGGAATTGGTCACAGAGATCATTCTAAGTTCTTTACCTAGTGCCTAAATAATTAATGGCCATTCCGAATTCGGAGGAGATTAAATCTAGGAAAATAACCCGGAAATTATGCCAAGAAAATGAAGTTGTTCTAGCGTTGCTTGTCATCAAAAGAATGCCGACACTAAAAGTTTTTCTGATATAATGTGTAGATAAAATATCAAAGGACATTAATTTTAAAGCTTTTCTTCATTAAATCATGGCGTAAGATAATGGATAAATTAGAAATAGCAGTAGTTTATTCCTCGCCATCATGGTGCGAGTTTTCTTTTTACTTATTAATTAATTAGAAAAAATAAATTTCCCATGACAAAACTTTTTCATAAGATACGATTATCGCTAAATGTATTTGTTCAACATTTAAGATACCTTTTCGCATATTTTAGAACTTCTTGTTGTCTGATAATTTCTCTGCATTTTCAGCGGACTCCATAATTGGCAGCCTCCGCAAAACACTTCTGATGGCACGAAAGTGTAAACATACCCTCACAAAGCAGAACAGAAGGTTGAATGTCGGGCCTCAGCATTTTAATTAGAATAACGTGAATATTACAAAAAACACGGCGTTTAAAAAAAAAACTTGATACGGCAGACACAAAGTCACTGGGAGAGTGACCGGAGAATTTATAATTCGATCGTGGCCGATTGCATTGTTCAAAATAATGCGCCCAAATCTCACAACAATGAACTGGCACAATAGGTTGTGGTCATAAATCTCCAAAATGAGGCAGATATTCTGATATGTCATTGGGCGTTGGACGATGCTAGGGTAAACAGATGGAATAATGAAACTCGATCACTTACCCCTTTTACCTTCTTCCCTTATTAACTCCCAAGTCTTCCACTTCCATGGTATGGTCATTTTATTTTTTCATCTGAATTCCTTTCGAACTTTCTCTCTCGCTGTTCTGCCCTTTCCCTCTCTGTCCAATGATGGAACAACATTTATCAAATGACTGATACGAATAATTGTTTCAATTATTAATAATTCATTATTCGAAGAGTAGGTCGAACGTTCCATGGTTACAGAAATGAATTCAACAATAAGCGTGCCTATTTTTGTTTTTTTGAAAAGGAACTACGGTACTAAAAAAAGGTACTAATTCATTGACATTTTTTAGATATGATTCTGGGTGGGTGATTTATACGCTGCGGTCAAGATTTTGTGCCTACAGATGAAGCAGTGTATATATATATATATATATATATATATATATATATATATATATATATATATATACACTGCTCAAATCTTTAATTATATATATGTATATATAATTAATGATTTGATATATAGAAATATATATATATATATATATATATAATTAATTATTTCCATGTCTTTTAGTGGTTTGCATCTTATTAGGCCAGCTTAATTTTTCTTTGTTACGATTATGTACTGTAATTAAAGATACTTATTAGACTTTGCGAATTAAATCCAGAATTGACTATCTTTATGTGGCGTAGGTATATAGTATTATAAACGATGTTTACACGAGTTTCACAGCAAGATTTCACAGCAACAAAGCAGAATTTTTGTGTCGTTTCATAACTATGGATGAAACATGGGTCAATTACTTCACACCCGAAACAAAAGAACAATGAAAACTAAGGATTCAAAAGGGAGAACCGCCTCCAAAGAAGGCGAAGACCATTTCATCTGCAGGCAAGGTCATGGCGTCGGTTTTTTGGGATTCCCGTGGGATAATTTTCATTGACTATCTTGAAAAATGAAAAATTATCAACGGCGAGAATTATGGGAACTTATTGCAATGTTTGAGCGAAGAAATCAAGCGAAAGCGGCCGTATTTGGCTAAGAAGAAAGTGTTGTTTCATCAAGAAAATGCACCAGCTCACAAATCCGTTATTCCAATGGCTAAAATTGATGAATCAAAGTATGAATTGCTACCGCATGCAACCTATTCCTCAGATTTATCGTCCTCGGATTATTTTCTGTTCACACACTTGAAAAAATGGCTCGGTGGTAAAAGATTTTCCAACCGCGAAGAAGTGATTTTGGCATTTAATGCCTATTTTAAGGAGGAAGACAATTCTTATTACAAAAAGAGCATCGAACATCGCTGGAAAAAGTGTATAGGGCTGAAAGGAGATTATGTTGAAAAAGAAATACATTATTTTCCAAAATGTTTGTGTTTTATTTGTTGGGTCGGGTACTTCCGGGATTACCCTCGTATTATGGGATTTTAACGGAAAAACACTTAGCAATACTATTAGGAATGTCTGCTGAAATCTCACCTGCATCTCAGTCATGTCAAAACTCAGGCAAGCAGGCATGATGGCATATGAAATGATTTAAGATAATTCGTGTGTATGTGCGGCTACAGAATCTTTTTCAAGTATTCCATTATTTAAGAAACTTGACTCGATTAAGATACAGGCACGCGCTAACATCTTGGTTGCGTCGGTACAACATACGACGGCAGGTGAGGATATTCTGTTGGTAACTTTGGCTGTCCTTTGACTTCAGTGACTCTCGTGGGTCTCATAACAATTTTCTTCGGTACTAATTTACATCCAGTATTATTTTTGCATTTCCTACTGCATGGTGGATGTCGATATTCGTGTAAATTTCCGTTCACTACCGAAAAGAAAGGCTTGATTACCAGACCGAGTCGGAATTAAAATCGTTTTTTGCCCTTATCATTTCTTTCCCTTACTTAGTTCATTTGGAGTGACGAATAGGAGGGGGAGGGGGTTGAATCGATTCCAGTTCGTTATAGCGAACGAATCGTCGGTCGATTTAATCGGGTGCCCTCCGGTCCGAAGTCCGCGCACCCACCGAAAACCCTCACCTCCCCCCAACCACCGATTCCTTCCACTCCCTCCCTTCTTAATATTTCAAGATCCCCTCACCCATAACAGCTCCTCTCCGCCCGCTCCCTCCCGCACATACACACACTCCGCTCCCTTTATCCCACACACCACCAATTCCACACATCTATACGTGCAGTTCTCTCTCCCCCTCCCCATCTCTGTACATATCTCTCTCTCTCTTGCCATTTTCACTCAAGTCCGCCGCAACTCCCACGCTCTCCTCCCCGTCCCTCAGCCGCCGCCGGCACAGGCAAGCAGCAAGGGAGACCCCAAAGGAGGGCGGCCACCCGCCAACCGCCCCTGGCCCCCTTTTGGCTTGATTCTCTGCGTTTTGGCCTTCGACGCCGCTCTCTCGCATCGAAGGATTAGGGCTGGCGCCAGGAGCCATCAAACATTCAGGGGGCGCGGCGGTCGTGGATTAAGCGCCACTCGGAAACGCGACGGCTAATCCCCGAATCAGGAGAGCCTCACGGAGGTGGTGACCTCTGTCGGCGGCGGCGTAGAACTAACGAAAAAGCAAAGCCGAGATTCCTTTGCACGCGGAGATGGGATGAAAGTTTAAAAACTCATTATGCGGGCCGAGTTTAACGCGTGGATTTATGCGCGGGCTCTTGGTTTTTTTTTCACCATCCTTCTCCGCGTATTTCTGATTCCTGTCTAATTTTCTCGCATCAGAAGGGCAGTTTGCTACCGTTTCACCCGAGAAAATCAAATGAGTTGAGGTGTCAATTGTACATTAAGAATTGAAATAGCATCAGGATAAATATTGCAAGTGTCTTCGAAAGATGTCAATGAAACACTCGATATTTGTAATCACTGTTGATGGAATCAAAAATAAATGTCGCTTTGATGGTTTATATAATTTACGGTGGTATTTATTAAGGAAAAAATAGTTATGTCAATTTATAAAATTTAATTTGAATTTAAAATGTTGATGAAAGGATTAAGTACTTTGTGAGAACTTTCTATCGGGAACTATCAAAATAAACATGTTGAGATCTTATTTATGAGCACGCAGTAGTAATGAGCTTGGCCGATCTAATCACTAAAAATCAAATTAAAGACTTCAGTGCAAGAGGTAAATATTGCTTATTCACAAACACGAAATCCCGATAATGACAATTTACCCAAGGGGATAAAACAGTCAAGCTTCTGCGCTTATTTAGAGAGTGTAAAGGACAATTTCATGACGGCCTTCGCGGGAATCTGTACCGACGTTGTCGGTGGGGAATCGTCAGAGACGGGATTGCGCCCTGCAAATTGAACGCGTGTCCATCCAATCCTCATACCATCTCCAAAATTCAGCGCCCAAATACCTGCGAGTACGGTGTGAGAGCAAACATGAGCCCTCTAAGTGGAATCGGTTATGAAACAAATAAATTACTCCATGCGCAGAAGGTAGCCATCGGCCGTCGGGTCCAGCAGTTAGTATCTTGACGGATTATTGGCCACGAAAATCAATATGAAGGAAAACACCAGATTGAAGTCTTCAGAGACATTAGTTAAGGTTTCAGGGCCCTCTTCGACGAGGTACGAATTTTCAATACGATTTTTATTTGGGAATTAAACACTGAATATGCCGGCTTTACTTAATTTTCGGGATTTGATGGCTACGGATATAGTTTTAAGGATGAAAAGTTTGATGTTCAATATTAAAATATAATTTTTCAAGCTTCAAAGTATAAATGGTGATGATATAGTCACACATGAAAGCGTAGCCCACCGCATCAACTCCATTTACTTAAGTATATTATTTTCAGGATTTTCGTAATTCCACATCAGTAGCCATTCTCTGTCTCGCAATAAGGTCGGCCCCCTTTCAGCCCTTGCTTAACGAACAGTGTACAGGTATATTGCTTAGTAAGTGGATCTGCGCTCCCCAATCAATCTATCCGCTAGGGCTTTTACCATGGTTCGACATTCATAGATATGTGTACAGTGCCTTTCGGCCGTGCAGAGATAAGAAGATGGTACCCTCAAGTGTATTTTAAAGAAATTTTTAAATCGATTTTAGTGTAACCATAGTAGTCACCCTCATTATTCATCATCGTAATTATTGCCCATTATCAAGAAAGTAAGTTATTAAATAATAATTAGGCACGTAAATTTAGATAAAGACTATTTTTCAATATTATTATTTAAAAATTTGTAATTTTGAATTGGAATTTTTGATTGGAACAGATACAAATAAAAAATTAGAAAATTCACCAAGTTTTGAACGCTTTTATAAATTAGAGGTGATGTGGTTTTTAGACAGTTATTAAAGCATCGTAAGGACTTCATTAAATGGAATGTCTATTGAATAGATTAGATTCCGCTTAATGGATTCCATTACGACACACTGTAAAGATCCAATTTTTTGGAAAAAAATAAATGGTGCGAATTCATCTGCTCAATGAAATCGCTAGCTCTTCCATTTGTTAAAAGTTTTCGCCATAAGATGGTGGGAAAATGAGTCATCTAATGTCATTAGAATATAATTTATTTGTTAATTCAAAAATTGTGTTATAACTTTTTGAAAAAAAATCCGATATAGCAATTAGATGACAATTCAAGGGAAATCATTTTTCAAGCACATTTTTTAATCTCAATAAGAGATTTAAATGATTTTGTTCGCAATAAATGTTGTCACACGTCCAAAATGGATTTTGTTATCACTTGAGCATGCAAAAATATTGAAGTAAAAATTTAAAATATTTTAATACGACGCATTTTTTCTTGATATCAAGATAGAATGATTTCAGAAAAATAATGGAAAGACAAAAAACTGTTGCTTGAAAGATCGTCAGAAGGGAAATATAAACAAAAAAATTGACGCAAAAATAAATTTACCGCGGCCATTTTGTGCTCCCGGTGTGTGCCGTAGTCATACCCTGCCTGGGCAGGTTTAGGCGCAAGAAAGTAAAGATTTTGTAGGGCGGGCAAAATAAAAGGGAAGGAGATGTGAGGGGAAGGAGTACCGGTGTAGGGATATAAGAAGGGGGTTTGAGGGGCAATAAGGATCTTATAAAATAGGGTGGGAGCTTGCGGGGGTGGGGTTTGGGGGGGGGGAGGAGCAGAAAGACGTGAAAGAGGCCGAAAAGAAGTAGGAGAGATAGAGAGATGAAGAAAGTGTGCATTGAGGCTTATGTTTGAGAGCCCCTTAAATGTGATTCTTTGAAGTTGGCCTCTCCTGACTCGTGGGAGCGCCTTGTGCCGTCCCGTAAAGGTAAAGGCGGGAGGTATGAAAAATTAAGTGGAAGAAGTGGCGGAGAAGGCGTTTGCCGGGTACGATGGGAGGGAAAAAGGAGATAGGAGAGCAGATGCGAAAAGAAAGAGAGATAGAGGGAGAGGAAAGGGTGAGGTGAGGGTAAGAAAGAAGGGAAAAGTTGAATCGAAATGGAAAATGGAGTAGTAAGGAAACTTGGGCATTCTGGGGTAAGTGCTAATAGGCACTCCTCCTAAAATTCAATTACATGTACTTTTTCACACTTGAGATTTCATGTGATTAATGAGATAATATGGAAAACTTTGTCTGCTCTGGTCATTGTTGGAAGATCAATGAACAATTCTATTCTGAGTCTGGAATAAATGCTCTTTTCATTTTGAAGAATTGAATATGCAGTAATGGGAACAAATCGTTTGGAAACTAATTTCTACTTATAATATTCTAAGCAGGATCTGAAAAAAACAATTTCTTTATTGATTAAAGTTGAAAAAAATTGTTATCTTGGGAAAGCGAATCATTTATCAACAGTGTTTCACTCAAAAATGTGTTACCTGGAGGCGATATTTTTCCGATTCCATTACGACCATATGACTTTCTTTTTAAATTAATCTTTGATATTGGCTAATTTTGAAATAATTAACTCTGTGATTGGTATAAATGAAATGAAATGTAAAATATGAGCTTTTCACTAGTCATTTTTTGTTTTCAATCAAAATTTTTCGTATTGCGTTTACGTACGAGTATTTTACGTTGCTATATGTATGAATTTAGTGGATATTTCAGCTGTGGTGTCGTTCACCTTGACGTAAAACCTAAAACTTATCCGCTATTTTGGTAGTTTTGAGCAATAAATTAGTATTGGTTATCCATTTATAACAGATACCCTCTTAAGTAAAATGAAAATTAAGCTGCGTTGCATTTGGAAGAGCGTGCTTGGAAGCGGAAGACCTCACCATAGATTCTCGTGAATGGGGGTCTCCAGCGTAAAAAAGAGGGTATCGTCTTTTGAACAGCGAGACTTAAAAAAAACCGGAAACTGTAAATTCTATCAATGGCATGGCTGCCATTAATTACTGAAAAGTAACAGGATAAATGGTTTTTTAAATCACCTACTTAAATTTATTGTACCTACTTTGAAACTCCCAATGACACTAAACTTCGGTTCCAGGTCAACTTGTGAACTTCAAAAAGTTCTTTGGCATGCAGGTGAAAGGGAGAAAGATATTTTTTTTAATTACGGCAGAACTAGGTATCGAATGCTCGTTTATCGTAAGCGATATTCAAAATCTACTTCCACCTACGTTACGATCGGTCTCATAAACCAAATAGATGACACTACAAAATTTACATTTTTAACATGAGAGGCGATTTTATAGAGTTATCGCAATGAAAAATTAAATAATGGGGGACTGAGATGGTGCGTTCGCTATCGTACTGGCTCCCAGAGGGCCCGGGTTCGAATCCCGGCGGAGTTGAAAATTTTTCAGTAGAGGGCACTTTGAGTGAGTACGCCGTCCGTCGGATGGGATTTTAAGCTGCGGACCCCTTGGCGCCCTTCGTAAATAGTAGGCTAATGCCGACGCCGGGTTTCTCTCTACCCTTCATCCTTTCATGTCCATCCTTAATGGCGCAAATGCCCTTTCACGGTCGCTTCCCTTAAATACTATAAAATAATAGAATAGAATCGATATGCGAATCAGTTGTAACGAAACTGTGTTCGAGCTCACTATGAGAAAGCATAGCTATTATAGTTATTACGGTTGGGGATCGACAGCTGAGGCCATCTACGCCAATAGAATAAGGGGCGTAATTTTATTTGAGTAGGATTTTCAGAGACTAAGGGGAAGGGCGGAATCCGACTTCGGAATACGCAGCCTGCTCTTGGCTACAGGTCTACAAATCAACTTCATATCCGGCGGATGTCGAACTCCACTGCAAGCGCTCTCTCCATCTCCCCCCCCCTCCTAGTTGGGATCGGAATACCACTAAAAAATTCTTCCATTGTCGGGATTCGAACCCTGGTTCAGAGGGTAGGAAGCCAGCATACCAATTCGATCCCCACTAGAGTGCGTTAATGGTAGTTAATCGGCGTAGCGACCAATGGGTTGGAATATCTAAGGTCTGTAGAAATAATCGTTCTGCCCCTTACTCTTTAAGTGCTAAGATCTACGATGATTTGCTGTGGATAACTCGAAAACTGTGCGAAAGAAGGAAGAAAGACGCAGGAAGACAAAATAAATGCGATTCTTTTTCAATTAATTTTCTATCTCCATTGAAGTCGACACATATGCTCAGGCTGGTATAAAATATTTTAGTTTATAGTCATAGCATTGACTTATGGTGGGTGAATCCTCTCTGGGACTCTGGAATCTGTTTCTTACAGAGTCGAGAGCATTTCTTTTGTTATTATTACTCTTGATTACCTGTAACCTAGCCTAAACGGTATTCTACCGTTTGGGGTAGGTTTCAGGTAAACACAAACAATGAAACATTTCAGCAATACCTTTCCTTGTCACTCCTAGCAAAGGCAACCCGACATCCGACGATGCAATAAACCCTTCCTCAATTTCGCATGCTTGCTTATTCCCATAATAACGTCTAACATGACTTTTAGTTTCCTACCTCTTTCTCGATTTCCTTCCGTTCTCTCCTCTAGCACTGGTTCCAAAAGCTCAATAAAAATGCTCCGCACACATTCTTCCAGTCTACTTTGGAGTGCTCCTGACAATCCACTCCCCTTCTCCATCTAAATCCAAGCACTTCCTCGTTTATTTTTCTTTCTGTTCATTTTACCTTTTCCATCCTTCACAACAACATCTCCAGATAAATCTGATTTATTCCCTTATGGTCGTGTATTCTCGCCGTAAATACACTCCATGTCAAAGTTTTAATGAACTTTTTCTCAGCATCCTAAATTAAGGTCCCTGTCATCAATTCTACAGCACTCGGCAATGCTTGAAACCCCTTGACTGACTGACAAACTAATGCTTGGTCATCAGCAAACTTGACGGATTTTATAAGTCCCTCACCGAAAATCATTCCTATCTCCAGCTCTTCCCATGCCCCTTTAATCATTTCCTCCCCTTACACGCTGAACACCACCGGTGATAATGGACAACCCTGCCTTACTCCTCTTCCTAACACTGCCCATCCGGACTCTCCATCCCCCACTCGCACCTCAGTAGTCTCAGACATTCACAGGTTTATGATAAGTCTCCTATCCCTCCAGTATATTCATATCTTCCGCAATATATGCATTCGTGCTTCCCAATTCCCTCTATCAAACGCCTTTTCGAAATCGACCAAACAAATAAATTACCCCTGATTATATTACATGTTCCTTTAAATTGTTTTTCTCATTGCTGCTATGGCATCTCCCCTTTTATCCAAAGTAGTCATGACTTTAATAATCATTTTCCATCCTTTACATTCTCCAATTAATAACCCTGAGCAGCATTTCAGCTGTGTGAGAAATAAAACTCTTATCTTATAGTCCTCAAATATGGCTGCTATTTCCTTTTTTTGGGAAGGAAATGAACATTTATCTGATGAAATCTACCGGAAAACTTTCTCCTTCATGAATGCTATCAAATATGTCATCAAAACTCCTCCTCTTTTTCCAAATAATATATTCCACGGGAATGTTGTATATCCCCACGGGCTACTTGGATTTCATTTACCTTAATGCCCTTTCTATCGCACCATCAAGTATGCTTGGACTTACACTGTTCGGATCTACGTCATATTCTCTTTCTTTTACTAAACTTACTGGACTAATATATTTACCATATAGTCCCTCCATGTATTCCATTTATCTCGCTTGAATCTTCCCTGATTTAGTTCATGATTTTTCTAATTAATTTTTGATTGTTTGCATGGATATTCCCTCATTACCTCCTGACAATTCTTTCACCTTCCTGTAGACCTCACTATATTCACCCCTCCTTTGTAAACTTTCCATATCCTCGCTCTGTATTCCATCTCGCTTCTTTCGTTTTATTAGTTTCCCACCTCAGTTTATTATCCAAATCTTTCTTCCTCCTTCTACCTAACTCTGTGCTTATACTTCCATTTATACCTCTATCTATTGCTATAATTATATCGTCTGCAATCCAAGGTTTCCTTGTCCTTTTTCTATTTGCTTTTCATATTGTTTTGTGTGTAGGTTACAGTATCCCTTATGCGTAATGTTCTCTTTTATCTTTTACTGCTACCTTCTCTTTGTTCACAGCATTATTTTCACCGCAGACTGCTTATACTCAATTTTCATTGTTCCAGTTTTTTCTTCTAGATGTCGTTTCCTTCGACAACGTTATCTCTAAGTTGACCTCTTCAATATGACGTTACACATATAAATAATAAATCTGAATCCGCAACCGCTTCATGGAAACCTGCGTTTTAATCACCATGTTATTAAATCGGTGCCCAATCATGGTGGAGTGTAACTGATACATTTCTGACTCACCTGCTATTTTATACCTACGCCTTTCGTGGCGTCTAAACCAAAAGTTTGCTATGAATCCTGCAGTACTCTAACCCCTACTCCAAACTTCAAACTCCTGGCTACTGCAGTACGCTATTACATTCTCGACGCGCTAATTCCTATACTTGCCAACACCGTAATCATCATCCTAATTACCATCTTCCATTATTATTACGAAAGTGCCTATTATTTTCCTGCCTTTACTTTACCTTCCCAATTTCGTTCTCCCCTCTATTACCACTTTTAGCCTCTGCAAGCGATTACCTCTCAGCATCTCTCGTTCCTACTTGCCCTGCTCCCTTGAATATTTCCCAACTACCGTATCTATTCGCCTATGATTCATAGACCTTTACCTTTAGTTTTATTTTCCATTTATTTTGTTTTTCTCGTTTATTCCTTCACCTATTGCCGCGTCTCTAAACTTCCATCGCTATAAAATATTATCTTCCAGGAACACACGCAATTATACTCTCTAACTGATAGTAAACTTTATCGACTTTTTTTCTCCCTCTGGATGCTCGGTGCCATGCATACCTGAACAAAGACTAAATTTGTTGGTTCTGATTTTACTTTTACTAATGATGTACTATCAGTCGCTTTCTCTATGTTTCCCACGATTTTGAAATTTCAGATGTTGTCTTATCATTCTTTCAAATGAATAACCACTGCCCCCAGCGTGCGTAACACGGACAGTAACTAATTCGCCTCAACGAATATGAATGATTTGATCACTCTGTAATATATTAAACAACCTTTGAAGACGAGAATTAATTCATCCATTTGCAGGTTTTATGTTCACTAAAAACCCCTGATCATTATCCAGAACCCAGTTCCGTATTTTCCATTTATGTAATTCACTTGTAAATAAATCCGTATTAAGCGGAAATATGCCATTAAGTTGTTTAAATAAGAAATGAAATTATCATATAATCAGTAATACTGTTAAGTATTTAGGAACAGGGTAGAAAGTTGACTTATTATATTTTTAACGTAAACTAAAAAATTAAGTATCTAAAGCAAAATTTATACCCCATTCTCTATTCTTAGGTGAAATTTACATTAGTGCCATGCACTTAAAATTAATAAGGTGAGTTTTCTTGGCTTCCAATAAATATGGTAGCACCAAGAAACATGCAGCAATCAAAATCAGTAATTTAGTACCGCGGTAAATGTTGAATAGCTGACGGAGCGTCTGTTTAGTAAATTCAATTTTGACCCTTTATTGAAGAAGTAGACACATTAGATCGATATCTCATCTGGTAGGGGTATATTCTATGATCTGTCGAAAGTTGTGGGTAAATGTGTTCTACCATATTTACCCGTATCATTTTCCATTAAAATCGATTTCTCATTGGTTATTGGTATCATTATTCTACGGGTGTAGGTGTTTTTGAGGGACCGTAGCACTACGCACTTATACCCCAAACCCCTCGCCAACATGACCCAAAATTTCCTAAAACCCCATAATCATATCTTTATGTTATACATATTTTCTACCTCCCATTATTCCAACCAAAATACTTATTATTTTCTTCCCTTTAACCCCACCTTCTTAGCATTCCCCCTCTTTTCACTACTTTCAGCCTCAGCAGGTAATTCCCTCTCAGTATTTCCTGTATTTATTTGCCCTGTTTCTTTGAATGTCTTCCAACAGTCATATCTCATCCCCTACTATTCCTAGGCATTCATCATAAGTTTCATTTTCCGCCCATTTTTTTTCTCCATTTTTCTTCACATCACGAAAGCCATCTACACACTCTTATTTTTATGCCTAAACGACCAAGTGTCCAAGCCATACAAAACGACGCTTCATATTAATATTTTCGCAGCTATTTTCTCTACGTCTACATTAAAGGTTCATGACATCAGCTCACGTAAGAGCGTCTTTTCCAAATTCAATTCTTTTAATGCACGGACTACTTGGCCCCTCCTCCTCCGAAACATTTCCCTAATACGTGGACTGTTTTACCTGTTCTAATTTACGCCCCTCGAAATTTATTTTAATCATAGCCTCTCTTTTTCTTGAAATTCTCCTGACCTTCTTTTTCATATGAATAGTTCTCATTACCTTAACTAACGCACTGATTTTTTAAACAAAAAGTAATTGTTGCAGCGCTTTGGTGGAAGGGGATCGAGATGGTAAGGTCGCTAATGTACAGGCTTCCCACCGAGAGGTCCTGGGTTCAAATCCTGGAGACAACAAATAATTTTCATTGGTATCCCGATCCCTACTTGAAGTGCTTTGCGGAGAGCACTTTGAGTGAGAACGACGTCCGTCGGATGGGACGTTAAACTGCGAACCCCTTTGCGCCTTTCGACAAGAGTAGGCTCATTCCGACGCCAGGAATTCTGACATCTCTTTCTTTATTCCTTGTTCGAGATATTCCATTACCCTTCTTTTGTAGTGGTCCTTTGTGCTCGATCAGAATTTTATCAACTGCCTCCTGGTAATCCTACGCTCACGTCCTAGTTAAATCATACTCATTCATTTTATTATGCTCCTTCCTCACCTCGTTCTGTTTGATTTCATATTGAACTTCATGAGAACCAACTTAAGATCTGACCACACATCTGCTCCTGGGAGATTATGTGCATTGAATACCCTAATCCTAACTTTATGCCTAATTTTTAATTAATATAATCGGTAGCTCTATGCATCACCTGGCAGTTTCCATCCGCGCTTTCGTCTACTGGTTTTTACATTGTTAGTTATTCTTAACTAATTTTTTTCTGCAGAAAATATCACTATCAAGTGTTATATTCCAAGTGGAATCGCAATCAGTAACCGGAACTGATCGTAAATTTTATCTACTTCTTCCTCCTTATTGTTATTGTCGGCAAATTACAAAATTACACCTTGTACGAAAATAGATACCCAAGAGCTTCTCTTATAATTACTAATGATATGCTGCCTCTAATCTGTTCCACGTTCACCTCACATTCACTTGTTTCATCACACCTCACATAGGTGTCACATTAAAATGTCATGCCCAGTCAAGGAAAATTATTTTTCTGCTTGGAATTCGCACCTTCCCACAACCCTTTTGTACGTCCTTCATACAAGTCCTTGGACATGTTTCTATCCCTTTTCCCTATTTCCATATTCGTGAGTGTGTGTGTATGTATGTGTGTATGTATGTATGTGTATAATTATAAAAATATATACATACATACATATATATATATGTGTGTATATATATATATATATATACATATACACACATATATATATATATGTATGTATATATATATATATATCTCAGTTAGGTTTGCTGATGATCAAGCTTTAGTTTGTCAGTCAGCCAAGGGGTTGCAAGCATTGCTTAGTGCATTGGAAATTCAGTGCGATGAGAATCAGTATGGGATGAGAATCAATATTAATAAAACAAAAGTTAAGCGATTCTCTAGAAAGAAAAGGGCTAATCTAAACATTAAAATAGGAGGACAAAAACTAGAGCAGGTAGAACAGTTTACGTATCTCGGTAGTGTTTTGGACCAACAGGGTCAAAGTAGTAGGGACGTAAGGAGAAGAATTGCACTCGGCAAAGAGGCTTTCACAAGGCGGAGGGAGTTAATGACAGGGACGTTGAGTAAGGATGTTAAGAAAAGACTCGTAAAAACTTTGATATGGAGCGTAGCTATGTACGGCGCGGAAACATGGCCATTGAAGCAGGAGGATAGACGTAGACTGGAGGCTTTCGAAATGTGGGTGTGGAGAAGAATGGAGAAGGTGAAATGGACAGAGAAGAAAACAAATGAGGAAGTACTTGGTATGGTGGGCGAAGAGAGGGGATTGTTGGGAGAAATCCTATGGAGGCAGGAAAAGTGGATGAAGGGGGTTTTGACCGGCAGCGGAATGTTGAAGACTGTAATAGAGGGGAGAATGTTAGGCAAACGAGGAAAGGGAAGAAACAGGATAGGGATGATGGACGGGATGAAGGAGGAAGAAAGTACTCAGAGCTGAAGTAGGATACTGGATTTTGTATTTTGTTAGGAATCAAAAAAAAATTTATTTAGTAGCTACGTCCATCCAAAAACCTACCTTTACCGGTAGATTACCTAAATAATATATATATATATATATATATATATATATATATATATATATATATATATATATATATATATATATATATATATATATATATATGAAACGAGATAGAAACAGATATAAAGGACGAACACAAAATTGGTGGGGAAGGAGGAAATGTGTGGACTCCAAGTAGAAAAAAATATTTCCAAAACTGGGAATTACAGTCTAATGATGGACCTTATTGGGTTAGGGGTTATATATAATAATGTATATTTTTTATGCATAGCAATATATACATTTATGTATGCAAACCATATACTCAGTAATCACCCCGAAGTTCGGTTTGGCAGGTGTCAGTAGAGTTTACCTATTTAATACTAAGCCCGACGGCTTGTGAAATTTCCACATCGGGGTGTCAGATCCTTTCCCTGTTCCACCAACAGTTTTTGTATATATACGATATATATTATATATATATATATATTATATATATATATATATATATATATATATATATATATATATATATATATATATATGTATATGTATGTATATAATATTTGGATGGCACAATATAACACAAATAAAACAGTAACACTTAAAAGGATACTCACATTGTAGATTGTCTAAGCTTTCAGGCTTCTTCGAGGCCTTCTTCCAGTAAGACTGAAAATTTTCCGGAGATCAGTTAGGGGTGTGGGGGGGAGGGGAAGTGAAGGGAATGCTGGGAGGGAAATTAAAGATGGCTGATAAGGGTCGGAATATTATACTGCTCGTGTGAGTGTTTCTATATCATCGATATATATATATATATATATATATATATATATATATATATATATATATATATATACATATATATATATAAGTATGACAGATATATGATGGCGTGAAATATGGATTTATATATAGGCAGCTCATATAGCCGTAGCTGTGCCCTTTCCTCCCATAATGGGAGCATATTTCAGAATAAAAATGAGGAAAATTCTTTAAAGTTATATTTGCGGGCCCAATTATGAAAAGAGGAAACTGTGCAGATGATACTCTGTGATATAATTTTGTCAGCGTACAAGAAAAACTGTGTTATTTCAGTTACTGCGGGCCAAAAAATGTCCTAGTTTAATAAATTTTTAGCAATGTGAACAAAAATGTTTATTATCAATGCAAATGCTAATTGATTACATTTATACTTTAGTAATGTGATAACCAGCAATTTAAAGAGTTCCTAATGAAAAATAAATGAGAAATTTTCCCCAAAAATACTCTCGCAAAAATTATGACTAAAAACATCTTCCTTGACTGTCATAGGTAGGATCATTCATAGAAACTCATGGTTGGTTTTCTTTCGCATCAAATTGTTTTTTTCCATTCTTCTTTACATCTTAAAATCCTACAATTAACGCCTTTTACATGTGCAGACCAATTTTTAATTGCTGAACCAATAAAGTTCCAAGTACTTCACTCATTTATGAGTTACGTGTAAAATTTTTAAGGCCGTTAAGTATCAAAGGTGGACGGGAGATTTATACATTTTGGTTTCCTCTTTCAATGTTTTATCTGTGACATTCAATTCATAATTTACTCAGATTTATTGGAATGGAAATTAATATGGGTTAGTTTTTTAAATAAAGGATAGTTTATGTTTGCAATCCACCGGAAAAATGACAAAGGACGTGAAGAAGGAAGCACCAGCAATTGCTAGCAGGTAACCGGGTCCCATCGGCTGAAAAGCGTATACCTGATACCTGTTTGACTGCTTGCTCATAGTTACTCTCTTACCCACTGCTCCCCTTTTTCCAATGAACTGACCTTTGAAATACGCAACAGGAAGAGGAGGAGAGGAAAGAGGGAGGGTCGAAATACAGGAAAAACCAGGAGGCCATTGGAAGCAGTGTTTTAGTATAGTGTGGGCGTCTGGTTTGTGATGGTAGTACGTGAAAGCGAGTGTCAGAGTGAAAGAGTTGACTTTCGTGTGGCCACTAATAGCGAATTAAACCCAATAATATAAGTGTTAACAGCCGCTGAAGTCAACGTGAGAGCTACCCGATATTGGCGATGCAGTGCGGAGGGAGACCAGGAGGACTGCCAATCTAACAGCCATTCATACTCTTGGGAAGCCGCATATAGCCACTGGTTCCACCCGAACGCAAGATACGATAATCTACTGCCACTCCATTCGGAATTCCGGTAATGGGTGTTTTTGCACGGGGGGTATCTTAAAGCTATTTTGAATGCACTAGTAATTCAAGGAGTGATTTTTTTCTGTGGTACCTAATTTAGGTATTTCTTTTCAATAATTACGTCACATTCAGCATCTTAGCGGTTAATTACATTCATTACCGGGGATTCATAATTTATTCTGATTTCATCCGTTTCTCTGGTCCATAATAGTCACAAGAGGAGAGTTTATATTGTAAAATGAAGGCATGATTACAATAATCTTTTCGTTCTTCCCTTGATAGAAATTGTGTAATCCAAGATCCAATAATATTAAATGGCTGGGAGTTCTATATTGGTATTTCGATCATCTAAAGAGGAAATCTAAACGTTCCTCTTTGCGGGGGTGATGCCCCACTGCCGGCTTCGCTGCCAATAGCAGGTATTTTCTGCCTCTGATTTTAGGTGTGGTTTTCATGAGATATATTGACATGAATTGGTTGAACTTCCTCCTTCTTACTCTCCAGTTTTGAATGACCTGACTTAGATATTTCACTACCCTGTAAGCCACCGCTAGGAATTGTGGCGGCGGGCGAATAAACTTGGTGTGGTGGCAGTCTTTCTAATGGGTGTTTATGGTTCATTTGCATGCCCTTCTTTTTCGTATACCAAAGAACTATTTTACCGGGTGATATCAATACTTGTTTTGAACTTGGCTTTCTGCCAGCATGCATATACGAGCTCGGACATTTTCGCGTTTGTTCAAGATTTTTTATTGAATGTGTTTAGCTCCTTTCCCTTCCTATCTCTTATCCCTCCTTGTCCCATGCCCATCCCACATGGTGCTCCCACAATCCATGCTACACGCCTTTTCTGGTGAATCGCGGTGTATTAATGTAGATGTAGACTCCAAGAGTTGTAGTTGAAGGCTTGAACACGACAAAAATTCAACGCTTAAGCGCCTATCTATCGTCAAGTGTGTTTAATGATTGATTGAGGTTATTGAGTTGGGAAAGGTGGGAAGTAAAGAGAGGATTAGCGAAATTGGGTAGAAGAGAGGGTGAAGAGTCTGCTGGCATTTTATGGCTGGATTGGAGGGGTGGGGTATTTTTTATTTTGAGTTTTAGTTAAAGGGTGCCTTTGATTAAACCTAGTTATTAGTTCATCATATTGTCTTAATTCTAGTATAGGCTTTTGTAACGTTGAGCTTAAACTTCTTGATAATAATAAGATTGATGTAGTAGAAGTATGGATGGATTTTGTCGAATACAGCTCTTATTTATGATTAGCGTTCCCTTAAACATACCAGTCATTTAAGATTTTGTAGTTTTACACATCGCATATTGCTTCCGCTTCATTGCCAGGTAAAATGATGACGCATTTGTATTTTTTGAGTTTTAATGTGCTATTTCTATGCACGAATAGTATTTGAGTACGTATCATTTTGCATTTCCGTCCTTGATCGCTTGCTCGTAATTCTTACCATCATGATGTAGGAATTTAATTGATTTTGTCACATTGGCTAACACTACTCGTATGCTTATTGCGGTTATTCCTCATTTTTAGTGTTATCAATGCGCTTATTTCTTTGTCCAATCATTCATTATTTTCATACTAGTAGTAGTATTTAGGGGAAGCGATCGACAGCTGAGGTCATTTGCGCCATAGGGGATGGACAGGAAAGGATGAAGGGTGGAGAGAAACCCGGCGTCGGGATTAGCCTACTCTTTACGAAAGGCGCCAAGGGGTCTGCAGCTTAACATCCCATCCGACGGACGGCGTACTCACTCAAAGTGCCCTCCACAAAGCATCTCAAGTAGAGATCGAGATACCACTGAAAAATGTTCAACACCACTGAGATTGAACCCGGGCCCTCAGGGTGGGAAGCCAGTACGATAGCTACCACACCATCTTGATCCCCTTTTTTCAGATTTAACCAGTCAATCTATTCGGTATTCATAATACTCTTTCGTACGCAATTACCATTAGTCACAAGCTACGGTGTTGCCGACTCTTTCCCTAACTCTGAAATATGCTACTGAATAGTAATAAAATTTTTAGAATTTATTAAACTAAACGGTTAGTGACAAGAATGGCAATGATACGTACTACGCAGTGGCAATACAACGTATCCATGCAAAAGATTAAATCATCATGGGTAAAACTACACGTTCGAACAGCGTATTAACAACGTATTCAAGATTTGTATAAAGATTATCGGTAAAAGTTTCGGAAAAATAGATTTTTTTCAAATATTGCTACAATGCCTCAAAACTCTTCCAAGTACATCCCTTGAGCGTCGAAACATTTTTGCTTGCGGTTTTCTCACGACTCGAAGGCTCCCTTAGGTAGGCGGATTCCGGAAGATCCTTAAGGGTACGCGAGCATGCTTCCTAGACGGCACTTAAGGTCCCATGGTGGCGTCCTTTGAGGGAGGATTTCACTTTTGGAAATAGAAAATACTGAAGCTTAGTAGGGACTGTAAAGGGGTTGGGAAATCGTCTCGACGCTGCTGCAGAAGATCTTTGCTCGCAGACACTCGACAATACTTTTGGTTGTCCGTCAAGACCTTCGGGACGAGTTTAGCACAATTCTTTCGCGTCACCAAAATTTCCCTAATAATTGTGTGAACCGTCACTTTAAAATGCTAATACGATCTTCAATCATGCGCTCACTTAACCTATGGTCTGAGTTCAGCTTTTCACGCACACGTTGCACGATGTCGTCGGTTCTTGACGACTGTTCAGCGCGGGACTCGTCCTTCAAACTCTCTCGGCCATCTTTGACGAGCTTCTGGCATTTAAAGACTGCAGTTTGTGCCATGCTGTCATTCTTGAACACTAGGCGAATCATGCCCAACCTCTCCGTACCCAATTGCCCCAGTCAAAACACAATATTTGATGGCGTACCGCTGCTCTATCTTTTGCTACATTTTGCTCCTGCACCGAGTCACTCGACTGGGGTCCACTAAAAACACGATCCGGCCGGAACGAACGGCGCTTGGGGCGTACTGAAGGTCAGACACCCCACCATCGAGCCTGCCCGCTGCGACGTACAATCACGTTAGGAAAAAATTATTACCGATACTTTTCATACAAACCTTGTACATTTCAATACATTACTTAAGCTTAAAGTGTATTTAACTCTCTTATCAATCTATTGATATAATTCTCAGACCAAAGGTTATTAGTCAACATTAAATGTTTAACGATTCACGATAAAGGGAAGCAAAAGATTTCCTCTGGGTGGAAATTTATCTTTCAAACTAGTTATGAGAAAAAATGCAATTATCTTAATTGAAAACGGCTTTCTCAGTAGTAGAATATTTACTGAAACAAGAGATAATATAAGCATAGAAAAAATTCCAATTTCCGGTGATTGTGAGACAAACTAATCCATTCTAATATTGATATGTCAGTTCGCAAGCACTAAATTTTATCGCAATGTGTCGGTTAGTTTAGAGATATTGTTGGGATAAACGAATAAACTTTAGTCACGTGCTTAATTTTTTATTGAATTCTAGATTTAAATCGAGGTCGTGGTCTTACATATTAGGCTGTAGATAGTTACTAATGGATGCAGGCTTTTGATTCACGAGCAACTGGTGAACCCTTGAAACTCGTCTGCATGAAACACGTATAATCATTTAACACTAGCCTTTTTCCCTCTTCATTTTATCAAATAGGATGTCTCAATCTTTTCTCCTCTCAACTCGCATGCTCAACCTTTTCTATTCTGCATCAGCTATCCCTATACACTATCAAGGGGTCCTTTGTATGTCTTCTTAAATTTTCCACCCACCCTGTGAGGTACTCAGTTTGTTTAATTATTTAGCTAATTTTTTCAATATTTCTACTTCCACAAATGCACTCTATTCCTCAGAAGTACCCTCACCCTATATTTTGCAGATGTATATTTCAGAACCATTCAACGATACGCTAATGAAAAATTATTTCATTTATTCACACATCTACTTAAGAGTCTAGTTGATAGATAACATGTCTCTAGTTTGTTTCGGTACTTATTCATTAATTTAAAAATACAGTCATTGCAAAAACATAAAAATGTTAGCATGCCTTTATTAATGATATTTCAAAATATCGTCATAGACCGACAAGAAAAATTGGTTTATTTTTCAAATAGTACTGTCGTTTGGGATTATCAAAAATCAAATGTACTTCTTCAGATAAACGATGCATCATATGGTTCAATTATCTTTTAATATTTTACCGTAAAATTATTTTATCAATTGATTCGAAATAGAGCGTCCGCGACTTAGGCGGAGTTTAAGTCAGAATATGCACAAGGAAGTAGCGAAGAGCATAGACATTGGTCATTCACCACGATTGGTCATCACTGAATTAATTCTTCAATCGAGATGGAACAAGCCATTTTAAGATATGTTCAAAAATACCAAAACTATAAATGAGTTATGGATAATTGCCGGTTCATATATGGGAGGGGTATTTAGTCGTTTTCTTTGATCATCATTAGATGTTAAATAGAATGTTTGTTATGCCGTTTATCCTTGAAAGTCGCACAAATTTTCACCAAAATTTGATGATGGACCCAAAGAGGCAATTTTGATGAGTTCATTGAGAAAATTCATTTTGTTAAAAAATCCTGGTAATATTCGACATAGGATCAGAGAGGGGTTTCAATGTGGCAGTGATCAAGTTGAGTAGAGGTCTTTGCAGCGTAGAAACATGAACAAAGTGATTTAATTTCCTATATTAGCCTTAAAATGATTTAAAAATTATCTTCATGGACCGATGAATACAATTTCGGTATAGGAATGATGTAATTATAATTAAAATGTTAGACTTCAACACTCCACAGATCCTACAGGTATTTTAGGCAAATGTTGACTCAACTAGCTTACGGAAACGATAAGACGTTCAAGAAATACAAAATAAATGACCACATAAAGATTATATTCACAATTCAAGTGTCCGGACCGGTTCCGCTTCTTAAAAAAGCTTCGTGCATAGGTACAAGCATGATATTTGTTTAATTTTTTCAGCAGAATTAATATATATTTTTCTGCAGCGCTCAATTACTATAAGCTTTCAATTACATTGAAATAATCATGTAGATAGAGCTACCATTTGTACGTCATTCTCCGAAACTACAGAAATTCTACCGAGAGCATGAATGAGTCGAAATATTCGGATTCCTTTTCATTCAAACTTTTGTTGTAGGGATGCGAGGTTTGAATTTAAGCCCTCGGCTGGTTTTTCTCGCGGAGTAGAGTCAATAGCCTATTTTCGTCTGATGTGTATTAATGAGGTAATTTACGATGAAAAAAATTGGCCCTATCGTTGGTCACGGAAGTTACGGTAAGCGAAAGAAGACGCCATTAACATAAGACGATGTATAGGTGATATTTACATGCGCAGGACTGCGTCACCATCATTCGGCTCTCCCGGTTCTGTGCTGCTTAAATTGCTGGCACAGACGCCTGGGACCCGATCGGTTCTTGCATGTTTAAATGCTAAATGACACTCCTCATGCTAATCAAACTGAAATAACTCTTCGGTTTTGTTGACATAATACACGGTCACTAAGCAATCTCGATACAGTCCCCAAAGTGTAAATAGGACATGGCTGTTGGATGAAATATGTAATCAATGATCAATACTAAAAGTTGAGTCATGTTTCCTTTTACTCCCTCAGTGATGAGAGAATTATGTTAGAGCAAAGGGCAACGAATCACCATCTTTTCAGATATTATTACTGTAGTTTTTAGAATAAGATGAAGTTTTTACGGATAGCATTTTTGATTTAGGTAAAATATGAGGTTTAGAAAATAGTTAATAATAATTTATTGTCTCACAACAGCAATTGCATGTATTTTTTATTTTTACTAATAGATTTTATTCTTGGTTTTTATTTTCTAATTGTTAAAATACGAGGTCATACACCAGAGCTGGTCGGAAAGTTTACCCATCTTGGAAGCGTTTAGGACCCAAATGGCCAAATATATACGGACATAAATAGAAAAATTGCGTTGAACAAAGGCGTTTTCACAAGGAGAAGGGAATTGACGACAGAAAATTGCTTAAAAAGGTTGTTAAGAAAAGGCTATATTGATGAACAGGGACCTTGAGCAAGGTTATTGAGGAAAGGCTCGTCGAAAGTTTGGTATGGAGTACGGATTTCTTCGACTTTGAAACTTGGTCTTTTGAGCAAGACGGTAGACGGAGATTGGAAGGAATTGGAATGTATGAGTTGAGAATGATGGAAAAGGTAAAATGGTGAAATAACAGGAAGGAAAACAATTGTGGAAGGGTTTGATGAATACGGAGAGGGGATTATTGAGGAAAATCCAAGGGAGACAGGAAAGATGGTTGCAGGGCATTTTGAGTGACAACGGGATGTTGAAGACAGCGATGGTAGGGAGAACGTTTGGGAAACGAGAAAGGGGTGTGACATAGATAGAAATTCTAGAAGGAATGAAGGGATGTATGTGCACTTTATTAATAGTTTATTTAAGTGACGGGTGTAAAGTAATATTAGAAGAACCAATGAAATATACCGTTGATCTGTCTGTGTCCATGAAAAACCTCCCTGATAATTATGTCACAATACACTATCACCATCGCGGAAAAAAAGAATTGTGCCTCTTCTCCCTCAATTTATTATTATCTTTATTCATATATACAAGATTGCGGCCTGCATGGTTTACTTTTTTTGCATACGTTAAGGTAAAATATTCTCATTCTGACAGACTAGTGATGAAACACATAAAAGTTCCTAATATCACACTCTGGCAAAGGATGAAGTGTTTGACAAAAAGGTTTCTTGCACTTTTTTTCTTTAAAAATATCCGTAGGCTAGGTTATACCATTTATTGGTAATCCTTCAAACGAAAAGGAGCCAAATAAAGGCCAATTATTTTTCAGGGAAACCTTCACGAAATCAACAAAAAACGTAATCGCCTGAAAACATTCGAATTAGAGTTCGAGAAAAGTTTGCTGTCTCCGGCGTAACTTCATAAAATGTACACAGCATATTTGAAATGAAAGAAGTGATTCGGTACCTCCATACGAACCTTATAAAAATACTACAACCTTGGTTTTGACGTTGGATGATCTGATCTGATGATCTAATCCGATCGGGTGATGACGTCCATCGTCAAAACCTACGTATGTCGCATTTTAATAAAGTTTGCGTGGAATAACCAACTTACTTCGTTCAATTTCCTCCTATCGCAAAATTACCTATTGATCTCACCGCTGTTGCGAGAAAGCCTTAATGGACGATATTTGATATATTTTTGAATGATTTGTGCTAATGATTTATAGATGAACCTATGGAAAAATCAATCCGATGGTTGGTAATTCACTTTCGGAGGCTCGTGGGTAATCCATTGTACACGGATGTTCCATAAGCATATCGCCTGTAGGCAGGCTCCAGAGGCTCCATAAACTTTTCGCCCGCCTGTAGGCAGGCGAAATGGCAATGGAGCCTCCGTGACCGCGCGGCCCACCAATGCGAAACATCCAGCGGAATAACAATTCTCCGTGAATTTTCTTTCAATTTCACCGCAATGGCATACATGTTAACTCATTTTACCTTAAATGTGGCATGGTATTGCAATGGTGTTTTGCGTTTCGTTATACCCTTAAGGGGTAGGATAAGCATCTCTTTATCCTGTAGTGACTGCACAATCACAGGGTATATCCCTGTGATTCCCCATCAGGGTATACCCCAAGGCGAAACTAAGGTTTCAACCTTTACTAAATATGATTGTTTGGATAATTGATCTTCCCGGGATTCCGCAGTGGTTAGATGATAAATAGATGCTTTTACTACGCTGAAAGATAATTAGATGTTTATCATAAGTGATTATTTCGTATGTCTTGCGAAATGCTACGAGATGAAACCAAGCCTCACCTTTCACTTTAAACTTAGGGGAGTCAATTGCGTTGATTATGCTTTCATGTATTCCTTATTAAGTAAATATTACTTTTTCCGGAAAATTGTTCTATCAACCCACTAAGTTACAATGAACGCAAACTATTCATTTTAATATTTTAGTTTTGGTTCCAATTAGAACAAAAAATTGGATTTCTGGCTAAGTATTGCAATTAGCTTCAAATTCAGTGAATTGAGTTTGATAATCTGTTGATTTGGTGGATATATTTTATGGTTTTTCCTAATAATTGCTCTTCAACAATACAAAGAGTGTCCTTTCAGATCAAATGCTCCCAGTGTTTTTACTCTCAGTCCACAGACGGATTCAAAGGAATTGATTAGAAAGATAAAGATACCGCGATTGAATCAAAATGCTCTTTAATACGTATTCAACAAATATAAAATACGACGACGCTTATTCTCCTCAAGCGTAAATATACTTGTAGATGCGATGATTAATCCTGCTTAAACTTTGAATCAATCATGGTTAGCTAAAATTGAAATTTTTTCCATACAAAATTTCGCGAGCATATTTGAAGAACATTGAGGGGGGGATCTGGCTCACTGATACAAGTATAGGCACACACCACTGGAGTGGCATTGGCTTTGATTCTAACACATACTATGTTTCTTTTCTTACCTCAGACTTTTCTTTCTTTTCTTCCTTGTCACTTTTTACCTTCTTATCCCTCTTCTCCTCATTTGTCCTCCATCTTCCATTCACCTGTCCCGTACGCAAACCTCATTCTTACAATCCTCCTCCCTCTTTCTCATTCGCGCGCGATAAAAAAACTCCCTCTCCACTCATTCCTTTCCATTCCCCCGGATCCTCATTCCCATTCCTATCCTCCACCCCCGGCCATTCATTTCCCCACCCCCATTCCACCACACACCCTTTCTCCTCCTCCCTCACATCCCCCATTCCCTCCGCCATTTTCCACTCCACACCCACCCCTCTCCTCCTTTTACTACCCTTCCCCACCCTACCCCCACCTCCGAAGCAGTCACGTGGTCCGGATTTTGCGCGACGCTGCGATGAATAATGAATGGCTGGGTTCTCATATGAGAAGGGGGTGGAGTAAGAGCGGGTGTGTGTGTGTGTGTGTGGAAGAGGAATTCTCCCACCATTCTCCCATCTCCCACCCTCTCTCTCTCTGGATCTCACCCCTCCATCGCTCAAACACCCCTTCGCACGGCTTCGCTCTTCACCCCCCCCCTCTCCCGTGAACCTACGCAGTTGAGGGGGAGTGGGGCAGAGTTGGGTTAGAGAGTATTGGGGTGGGTTTGAAGGTTTATTCGGGATGTGGGGAAGGGAGCGGGATAGGGGGAATAGGTTGGAGGGGGGGGTGGAGGATAAGGAATGGAAGACATAGTCATAGGAGGAGGGAGGGTGGTGTGGGGGTTCGTCCGCCCAGCGAAGAGGTAGTGATACATACATACGGAGAGATAGAGGGGTCGTCGAATGTCCAGTGTGGGAGAAGTGCAGGAGGAGAGTGCACACATTTCAACCCCTCCGCGAATGCCAACCAAAGAGCACGTTCATCCCTCCTGACCACTTCGCCTCTCTTCCCCCTGGATCCCATTCGAACGAAGCGATCCCACTCCCCTTGCGCCCTGGGTGACCATCGCACGACGGCTTCTTTTAACCTACCATTTTTCTTGCCATCAGATGGCGTCCGTTTGTCAACAAATATTCATCATAAAAATAAAAATATTTTAAAATTTGGTCATGAGAAAAATAGTCTTAACTTTTGAATTATTTTTAATGCTATCTGTGTGTTTTTGATTACGTAAAAAATTCTTTTTGATGGGGGAAATGCCAATATGTGAAATGGGAAAGGAAGTTTAAAAGTTACTGATCAAATTGCGGGAAAATGATACTTATTCGACTCATGATAACATGATCGAGTAATTTAAATCTAAAATAAGATTATATCTGCAGCAGGATGTTGTCTGTACTTGGTAATATGCTAAATGAAAATTTAATTAAAATATAGAATCGTATGATTCTAAAGCTCTAAGAAGGCTTATCGTAAGATTCTGAAACATGCTTCTCTAACATTTATGTTCCAGAGTATGCTAGCATTACAGATTCATGACCCAGTCACTGATCTCACCTAAGCGTATACTCTAGGCATATAAAGTGGAAAAAAATACACTCGCATACTACTCAGAAGAAGCACGTGAAGTCTTGCTAAGCAAGTGGAAGGGGCACAGGAAGTAACCACGTTGCTTTATCGAATAAATTGGAAAGTTGAAAAAGTTATAGATGACTTAGTAACCTCATAACACAGCAAGATTAATAGTCATAAAATTTGATAAATATACATTTAATTCGGGTGAATCGAAAGTTTAACTGGAAGGATATAAGGTACAACGCAATTACTAATAAATACACAAAAACTATGTGAATGCACATTGAAATATGTATATAGTGCGATGGTGAGCAGGAAAAGATATACAATGTACATTACTCAGAGCGTTTGATAGGTATCAGAGAGATCGAAAATGTCTAATGCCTCTTTTAATCATTTCTGCAAAGTAATTCCTTATACATTCATCTAAAATAAACATATATCATTGTATTATCGACTTGGTATATTTTCAGAAATACAGGATCTCTTTTACTATTTTATGTTGATTCAAGTAAAAGTTTATGGCTATTCCAACCACCCTACAAGGATCGGGATTTGTGATTTGTCTCAATCTGTGAACTAACGGCACTGGCGGCTAAAAAAAATGATTTCACCATATGCTTCATTCGCTTCTCTTTTTCACGATTATTTTGAATACGCAGTTAATCTCTTTGTACATAAATAGTATAACTTGATTTTTTACTTTTTTTCTAGCTTACGATTCTATATGATCAAGGTGAAGGACATTTATTATTCTGTTTCTTATTTTTGCGGCCTGAAGTAAGCAACCTATTACTTTGCGATGCGCTATTCTTTTGCTATTGTCCCAGAGATTATATAATTAATGGTAACATGGTTGAAAAAATTACCTATTCAAAAATACCTTACCGAAAAGTAGTATGATAATTGTTTCCTGTTTGGACTTCTGTATTCATTAGAGTTCTCTTTAGTATCGATTCGAGAGCGTTAAAAACATTGTAGACTATTTCATATTTCGCCAATTTAAAACGCGATTTTGCATTAACCTGCTTTTCACATAAACGAGCGAAACTCCGCAATTTGTGCGATTTCAAATGTTTATCTATTACAGATATGGCCCCTTCTCTGTTTCTGTAACTGTTACCATTAAAGACTCAATGAATTTTCTTCAATCTTAGTTTCGTGTAAAGCAAATGTTGCGCATTCTTATAACTTTTAATTAAGGCATATAAGATTTTTTAAAAGATTCATTGTCTCCCAGTGAATTTTTGCAGTTACACTGTGCTCAATTTTGAAACGTATTGTTGCAATGGGAAAGTGACTGAATCTGAAATTTTAATATTTATCACTGGATTGTCCAAAGATTAATCTCGTCGTGAAAGTTTATTCCTGATTAGGGTAAGAAATCTCGTGAAATCGTTTGCTTAAAGATAAATACATTTAGTCATTGCCATACAATTTCTCTAGTCAATTAGAGGGAGATATTACGGAATTACGGATTAGTAAAGGGATTATCGTAGAATTCTGGAAATAAATTATTTTGTCTCGAAATTCATATTAAAAACGCTATCCCTCGACTTAACATCTAATATGTACCAATTTCCATGATGGAACTTCAAATGACACTAAATTTATTAAATCTAAAAATTTAAGAATCAGATTTTTTACTACAAATTTTAGCGTAAATTATCTGCTTTTTGATATTTCTTGATGACTCAACTCATAAGTGCACGAATAATAATGACACAGTACATTTCAGTTAGTAATTAATTTGTGGCAATAGAAGAAGAGTGAATAATAGCAATCGCAAACCACGCCCATTAATTTATTCATTCTTTTAGAGTCATCAATATATTTTAGCATTTTTTATTTCCTTCGTCTTCTTCGCAAATAATTAACAATTATGCACTCTTCGTGCAATAAGTGCGCCAGTTTATCGTCAAACTTGTTCTGAAATATTCTGTCAATCTTGTTTTATTTATAATCAATTATATATTTATTACAAATAAATATAGCAACTATTAACGTTAGTTATACGTATCTTTGTGTAAGCTACATTTAATTTGACTTTATAAAATTAATTATATGATTAATACTTCTTATCCCTGATAAAAATATATTTATTTTTGGCATTGATAAACCACTGCCCTTCTTATTTGAAGGTGCAAAGGGATATTATTTCAATGAAAGAGGAGAAAACATTAGGCGCAAAGGATATCCACATGAAGGCAAAATAATGAAAGATAACTATTTTCAATACCAACAGTTTATTTTATTCCATGCTTCCCCTTTTTAAAAAATAAATAGAATCGACAGTTCAATGTTTTTAACTAATATGAAATAACTGTCACGCAAAATAATTGATTAAAATTCATTCGTAACTCATTTCCTTTCCGATAAAAGAAGTATCATCACAACAAATTCCTTTCATAAAACGAATGTTTAATCTCCATGTATTGGACCACTTAAACCGCAATAATGCAGCGGGTAAACACTTCTGGTTTAGCGGTGTATTATCCTGCGGTGGGGGAAGGGAAAAGAAAAGGACAGCTCGGAAGGAAGGAACGAGAGTAGGATAAGGGCATTTTGTGGGGACAGGGGGATGCGGGTTAAAGGGATAGGGTGAAGGGTGATGGTCTGAGACGTGCGGGAAGAGATGGGGAGGGAGAGGAAGGTGTGAGTGTGATGGGTAGACAAGGAGGCCTTTTACCCTCGTTCACCGTATAGAGGACCAAGCGGCTGTCAATTCGGAAGTCAATTTCGCGGAGATGCCACCGTCGCGTCTTCCTCAAGAGATTCCCTCCCTCGACCCCCAGCATCCCTCCTGCGCTGTCCCCACGCCTCGATAACCCCACCCCTCCCACCCGCCTCCAACTCCTCCTCCCGTTCCTCCTCCTTTCTTCCCCCAGGGTCCCCACCCCCCCTCACCTTTCCCCAACTCCCCCGCCCCCTCCTCCCGTCCTCTACTCGCTCCCCTCGGAGAGGATCTCTCACTCGATCGTCCGGATTCATCCAATTACCGCCAAAATCTCCTTCCTCCTCCTTCCCCTAGAAACCGATCCAAACTTACCCCCTACCCCTTGCTCCCCTTACGCAGTTTCTTTTTCTTCACCTCTCACCCATCCTCTCTCTCTCTCTCGGTATCTCTTTCTCTCTCTCCTGCCAATCTTCGAATTTTCTCCGCACAGATTAAGGGTGAGTGTCTTTGTTTCTCTACCAGATCCGCATCCTCCGTTTCGTTTCGGCGTTACTATAAGGATAATCTCATGATTACGAGAGAGCGGAGTATTCAGAAATATATAATTTTTAAGCACTTACATTTTTATATTTTATTTCATTCAGGGCTTCATATTGAGAAACAACTTATTGCAACATTTATCATGTGTGATTTACCACAAGGTTATACAAACTGCTTCATGTTACATACATTTTACGTTGTTTTAAGATGTCGTGTAAATTATATTAAATATTTTAGAAACGGGTCCCAATCGTGAGGGAAAGTAATTTTTTTTATCTAGCACTGACTGCAAATCACGATTTTCGTTTAATGTATGCGGTGGATGTATTTTCAAACACAAAGAATTGCTTTGCCATTATTTTTGACATTCTCTAATTGAGCGTTGACTCCTTGTCAAATAAACCTGACTGGTAGGTATCAATTTATCACGTGGGTTCGAATTTTACACGGCTTAAAAGTTGATTCTGGTTTAGCTTTTGCCATTGAATCATTTTATAACTTAATAGATCTGCTCAAGATGGCTCTAGGTTGGCCTTGGCCATGGTTATTTTATACTCTTTCATTTTATACCTTGGTTTACCAGAAAACCAACTGGGAAGATAATAAATCAATTTAGAGCTTTGAAACATAAGTATTGGATGAAAAAGTATTGATGGTGGCGTATTTCCAGCCCCATTTATAAGTAAAATACGTAATAATCTTTTCGATCGTTAAAGATGGCTTAAATTTAATCGTATGCCTAATCCGATTCCACTCACTGTTAAACTCAGAATTTGAGATTTGATGTGATGGAATATCTGTGGACTTTGAATCAGTTTTTCTTCTTTGTCCATTCCTTATAACATGATGTATTAATTTAAATAGGTACTTCTGAATGTAATAGTTATTTGTGTTACAAGGTTTTGGGGAAGAGTAAGAAGCAGACCGAAATGACGACAGAAACGTAGGTGATGGTCACATCGCTAATTTTGAGAGCTCATGCCACGTGAGAGGGTACATAAGTGTAAGGGATAAGCTGAGGGTATTATGCGTACATTAGTCATCAAGTGATTGATAAATTAGTTAGACGCCTAAGAACTTTCCAGCAGACTATCATACTATTTATTTTTATTAGTAATCAGTTATCATCTGGAATAGGATTCATACTGATCCTATTGAAAAGTGAAGTCTGAATTGAAAAACATTAGTCAGATAAGATACGTATACTACGTACGTATAATAACCAATTAGTTTAAATACGGACCAACCAATCTAATGAACAGGGTACTCACATGCTTGTTTCAGGGTTTTGTTAGTCAGTCATAGTTGTGTATTTATTGTATATTTTCAGCGGATTCTACATATGCTTGCCATGATATCGTCGTCGGAAAAGGTGGTATTTCCCGATTATTTAGTACGTATTGTAAATTAATAGATATCTAAGGTCATTCATTTTTGTATCGCAGAAATACCTATGAGCATTTGATTCAGTCTCCTTCTCTTTTCATTCGCTTGCATTAAGTGTATCTAAGTAAAATTCCGTTTGAAATAAGCTACCCGACAGTCTATAGCTGACTTCTCAGGCGGGTCTAGTCCATTTTACATAACAGGAAGGTAATTTTTTAATTCGAGAGGAGGTATACACAAACTGATACCCGGAGGCGAACGAGGAAAAAGAAGGGTAGAGGAAGGGTATGTTTCCTCCATACCACCAAACGAGCCTATTTTTCATCTGCTGAGGTGTCAAAGAAGTGCTTTCCCCTCGGCATGTAGAATTCTATACTTGGACTCGCCCGAACTAAAATTAGTCACCGCATAAGATGTCTAATGTACAAATATTGCCCCTCAATTCAACGCAGCTACTCCCACCCTTATATCCTCTCTCATTTGCTTTGTTCATCCTCGTCTTTCAATATTTTCTTCATCCTAATTGTCTCCCTTTTTTGCTATGACTATTTTCCGCCCTCGCATTTCAAACCTTGAATTCTGTCCCCCTTTCTCGGAATATTTCCTCCAGTAATTTCCTTTAGTAATGTTCTATCATTGTCCAATGTTTACAAAACCTGAGCATTTGTATTTCTCTTTGCCCAAATTATTTTCTCCAATCTACGATACCCATTTATAAAGCCTCCAATCTACCCTTATTCTCAAGCCTCAATGACCAGATTTCATATTTATGAACTATTTATTCAGTGTACCCTTCTTCAGTTTAAATTTTAACGTATATGAATTGGCCCACCTGAACCAGTTTATTCACGTAATTACTGCAATTCTTTGGTTGCCTGACTCACTATTGCTTGATCATTTGCAAACCTAATTGGCGTAATCATCTCGTCGCCCAATTTTATTCTCAGCTTCAGCTCTTCCCCGTGATACCTTTAGTATTTCCTACCTCGATATATTTCCCTACTCTACTGGCTGAGGCAGTGTTAACTGGAAATAACGGGTTAACCTGATTCACTCCCTGTCCATAACTGCCTTTTCGATTCTCTCTTTTCCTACCTTTACCTGTAGCGTCTGATTCATGCACAAGTTACACACCTTCCCATAGACTATGACCATGATGGTGGCAGGGCTTGCGGATTTCATTGATCCATACTGCTGTACTGGTGGGATAAAAGAGAGAGCTCCTGTTAGGGTCACTCATGTCAAATAGGCCGAAAGATAGTAGTCAGACCTAAGTTAGTCCGCTCAGTGTCTATTCCTTGGAGAGGCGGCTGCAAAGCGGCTATTTCAATAGTGGTGTCACGTTAAAAACACCATTGAGGAAGGCAACGGGAAAGTCCCAAAACTATGATACCAATGATGAATACGGACGAAAAAAATGCGATGTCCGTCCGGAAACTATCCAGCCATGCAATATTTTGAAAAAAAATAGCCTGCCTAGAATAATGAGGCCTTAGTCCTTTTCCAAGCACTCCCCTTGGGACCTCACATACTTATTCCAGCGTCTTTTCCACTTTTCAAAGTAATCGGCAAATTCCTTTTTCGAAATGGGTCATTAGCTACCTTATCGCATTCTCTTTTGTCTTGTAAATCGACTATTTGGAAGATTGGTCTTTTGTTTCAGTGTCATAGCCATAGACCCATGACTCATTTCCACTTATGACCTTTGCTAGAAAATCTGGGTGATCGTTTGCGGCTTGGAGCAAGTCCCCTGCAACTGCAGCACGAAATTCTTGACGTTGACTAGATACAAGAGGACGTGATGAGGTAGCTGATAACTATTCAAAAAATGACTGCCGATTGCATTGAAAACTGAGAGACGCTTGGATAAGTTTGAGAGGTCTCAAGGAAGCACTTCGAAGGACGCTAAGGCCTCATTGTTTTAGGTAGGCTATTTTTCGCAAATATTGCATGGCTGAATTCTCTCCGGACAGACCTCGTGTATGGCAACTGCGGAGGTCGGGTCAATGGTTGGAGCTGGCTGTCGTGCTCAACAGTGTAGGAGGCAAGACCACCGTGGTTACATAGTACGAAAACCTTGAACAATCAAGCTGAAAGCAGAGGAAAAGAAGACCAAGAAAACAACCGCGACTGCTAATTGAACTGTTGGGATGACGGTGGTGACAGAGAAGATAGAAAACGTTAATAGAGAAATGGAAAAAGGGTGACCGAGTATATATTTTAGGTTTGTGTGAGGTGAGTTGGAGAGTTGAGTGGTTCATTCTGTGAGGAAAGAGAGACAACGCGGAGTGGCCGTGATATTGAATAGGAAACTGGGAGGGAGGTAGTGTATATAGATTAAGTGGGAAATAGAATTGTATAAGTAGGGATAAAAGTGGGGCTTAGCTTTTCAATTTCTGGAAAACCGTAGAACCTTTGAGGCAGACTTTGGTTGAACACAGCGTATACAGTGGGGCACGATACATTTACTTGCCTGTCTAAAGGAAACACAACCTGCCATCCAACATCGCGGCACCACAAGTCTTTCTTCAATCCCGCGGGTTATGCATTCAAAATATATTTTCACAGAATATGACTTTCGTTATCCAGAAATTATACTTCGAGAGGTAACTGAATATCTTAAGGTGAACCATTTATTTTGTAATAAAAGCGCTGGCAACGATAGATCGTCATATGATAAATTAGTTATGAATTTTGTTTACTATTTGTAGGACCTTAAGCCTGCTTACATACTTAAATTTTGCATTCTCATAAAGTATTATTTAAAAGAAATTGTCTAAAAATAATTTTACTGGGAATTTTAGCTCCCGCAAAATTTTTGAGTGTTTTTTATGAGATGTTTGGTCTTATGTTCTTCATAAAAGATTAGCATTTTTAAATAAATCTAGAAGACAGAAATAAAAATTCAGAAATGGTTTCTTGCGGATTTATTTCAATATTACAACCGGAAACCTCACCACGATAAAGTTTTAAATTGAAATAATTGTATCAGATTATTTTACTCTTTGAAATATAATAAATATTAAAACTTAGGCAAATGAAGGAAAGAAAAAAGTCACAGTACGAATGTTCGTGTGCATAGTCTCATGGATCGGATACATTTTGCGAAATATTCATTTGCCTAGTTTTAATCTAAGAGAGATTAATTATAATTTATGAATTATCTGACCCCTCTGCATTCATCATTTGGTACATTTAATACCAACTAATCCTTACTACGTACATCATAAAAGGGACTAGCGGGAAAATATGAGATTACGTATACTCCAAGAGAAGCGCTGAACGTAGGCCTGATATTTTTGAGCAGGACTTCCACCCAACAAAAAATCTTCGTCACAACGTTTGTAGAAGTAAGAAGGAGAAATGTCCTGAATTTCATATTTTATTTAAATTCAAAAATATTTTATATCATAATGAAAAGATTGCTTCAGTAATATAACAAAGAAGGATACATATTTCAATTGTATTTTAATCTGTATTTTTTTTAGAAGAGTAATTCACGAGAAATATTACTTTAATAAATTTCACGTTAAACTCTAGCCTAGACAAGTCCAGCTCCAGGTTGCCAATACTTCAAAAATAATTAATGCAGAACTCAGCCTAAATCGATCGATCGTTACTGTGTTAGATGTTTTCTAACCTTAACTTGGATGATTTAATTCCTCAATAATATGAACGATTTCTTGCTGCGTAACTTGAATTATACATTATCTTTCAATACAATTATGGATGAACTTCATCAAACAAAATACTCAGCGACTTTTGGCTATGCACACATGTACCAGCCTCACTCTCTTGTACCCTGTTTTATAAAGGGCAAAAGCAAAAACCTTAAAAGCACCCTCGTGTAAATCTAAAAGCACCTTCGTGTAAAGCCTCGCCAAAGGTAAGGGTGTTATATTGTGATATTGGTTCTCCTTCAAAATTCATAACGGTGCCATGCTCTCAGTTGCTTAGGCAATCTTAGTATTAGTTTACCTGTTGTAGAAAACTCTCTATGCAGGTATGTTATTAACATTGTACAACCGCTGAAATTAAGGCATCTGTTTGACGAAACCGTGAGTTTATTCAGAATACGTAGAGACTTGTTTGGAACTATGATATTGTAATCACTATATTGATATAAGGTGGGCTTCAGAAGTTATATCATTGTATAATATTTTCTAGAATGGAAAAAGATCAGTCAGAGTGATATCTTTATCTTTTACTTTCATATCTTGGAAGTATTCAAAAGATATTATTAAACTTATTTACTTGATATTGATAAAGGAATTTTTATCTTAGGATATGAGTTTAATTTATCCTTTTATGTTAAAGTTATCTTTCTCAATTCCTTATCCCTATGCTAAAATTTAATTTAACTCCTGCCGTATTAAAAAAAGCTCACTTTTACCATATATTTTGTCGACTTTAACAACTTTGACTCGCGATATGTATTCCTGAGCTTGGGAAGGAAATTTTAGTTGAAATACTCTAAACATTTAATACGCACATTAAATTAGATGTATTTTTGATGTTTCACTTCGGAATAATGTTCTTCAATATTATTCTTTCATCAATCAAAAGTATAGGGAGGCCTCCCAAAATTAGCAGGAGGCATTACTACCACTTCGGTATTTAATAATTAGTGCTGTGCTCTCTTGCCAGGGATTTCTGATAAAAATCCTTATTAAATGAGAGCGAGTAAATATGCAGTACATCAGAAATAGCATACGGCTTATTTGTCAATTTTTTAGTGAATAGTTAATTTTTCATTGATATCCTCTGTGTAGTCTATGTGGCTACAGTGGCCGCTGGTAATACTAGATGATAATGTAAGTTTTTCTCTCACTTGCCCCCATATTCCAATCTATTCCTGTTTTTCCCTCAATTTCTCACGTCTCCCCATTTATTCCCTTCCGTCTGCACTTTTTTCTTCACCCCCCTCCTTCACCCTGGTCTCGCACCGGAAGAGCAGTTGGGTTGGTTGGCGCGCGGAGGGTTAATTGTTTCCCCGAATGACATCCGAGAAGGAGACGCAGGTTGACACACACCCGTTCGCCCTTTTGCCACGCCATCTCGTGACGCCCCACTCCCCTTACACCCCTTCAACCCTCTAGCTCCATGGGGACGGGGAAAATAAAAACAGAAGCATTGGCGGCGTCGGAGGAGAGGACGGAAGGGAGTGAGAGTGCTCGTCTCCGTGCCAACCTGCTGATTGGTTGACCCGAGATTTATAGCAGTCGAGCCCATCTCTCTCCTCGGCCTACCCGTCCTCCCCGCTCTCTCCACTCCCCTCTCCCTCTCGACAGCTTCGCGTTCCGACAATCCAATACCGTGTCCCACGTATCTCCTCTTCCTCTGCGCGGCACTGTCTCATTCCGTCCATCTCTTATCCCCGCCGCAACCTCCCACTCTCATCCTCTCCCAGCCCCTCGTAACCTTACAGGCGGCTTAACATAATTACGCAACCCCTTTTTGCACGAGCTGCGGGACTATTTTCCGCCCTCGTATTTCAAACCTTGAATTCTGTCCCCCTTTCTCGGAATATTTCCTCCAGTCGGAAGATTTGTTTTCATAATTGCCCATCTCCCGCGTACAACCCTAGCGCTCTCCAGCGATGTAAAGGGTACAACACTGGGATTACACCGTCTATATCCTCTGGATTTCCTTGTAAGCCAACAAGAGAATAGAAAACGGGACTGAAGGTTTTGCCATCCGCAAAATAGCGTTAACAGCTGACTGGAACATGCCTACGATTCTATTTATAGCTCTGATTGGTAAATTTCTGAGCGACGAGATTAGATAACATGGAAATGATTCGAATTGAATATGTAATAAAATACAAATTCTGGTTTTTTTTATGTATTTTAAGAAAATTTGCATATATTTTTTCATTCCTTAAAAATGATGCCCGATTTCGGTTGTATTCTGAATACTTAAATAAGTACCTACACGTATTTCATTTAGGTATTCGACTAATTCACGGTGTGCTTGAAGTTAATAATAGAGTGGTATCATTTGTTGCCGATTATGATAGAGGATATCTTGATTGATTCAATTAAAATCTGACAATACTTGAGTTAATTTTTAGTGGAATTTTCCAGCCTGGAAATCAAACGACAAGTCTCTAGGGATTCAAATAATTTTAGTCAACGTCCCTGTTTTATTCTTGAAGATTGAAGTGCTTATAACACAATCCTTTTGTTCTAGATCTTGGATATTTCAATGTACATCTTTTTTCCGATTAAGAAGCTGTGAATTGATTGTGCGTACTATGCAGAAAAAAGTCCATTTACAAAGCCGGTGCGAGGGTGGTTTCGTAATATAAATATTAAATTAAATAACGATATCGGTCGAATACTTGAATTTAACTTTACTTTTATAATGAGGAAATAATTATTAATTTGATCAAAAATAATTACATGAAGTGGTAGTTACTCTTATGAAGACATTATTTTTTGATCCGTCATTTTTCTTAACCAGAAAATTATCTTATATAAAACCCGAATACAAAGACCTTGAATTGTCAGCAGCGATGAATGAAAACCCACACTTCGTCTTTTGCGGAGAGAATGTATCAATATTTTCCATTATTGTGATCTTCCTTCGCCAAATGTGAGATCGAGAATCCATATCTCCGATATTCAAGGCCTTCCGTAGAACGGCTACACTCTCGGCGTCTGAATATTTGAATGCCAAGCGAAAGAGCGAGTGGGCATCGGGGTGGTTGAATGGAGTAGGTAGGATGCCCGACCAGGGATGTTGTCGTTACAAAGGTATGACAAGCCAAGGACTCCATAGGAAATGGGGCAGGAACCGTCCTGCTTCGTAACATGATTAGCCGCAAGGGGTTTGCCTTTGGAAGAGTCCCCAAGCGACCGTTTTTATAATTGGGACGCAGGATTTGTATATGCTGACATTTCAGTTTAGATACAATATTTTTCTGAAAGTAAAAACTTTATTCCCATTATCGTAATAATGGTTCATTTTTAAATATGTTAGTAAATGTTTAAATATTAATTATATATAAATATTAAATAATGTTATTAGCGTCCGTTGGCGCCAGTTATTTCCTTGGTACTGCTTCTAATAATAAAGCATGGAGAAAATATTTTCACGAACTAATCCTGACTTTTATATGTCCATTGAACTACAATGTAATTATTAATTTAGCTTTGAAAGATTGTCGTTATTTGTACAAAATTATGCGCATATTTTATATTAAAATCCGCATATTTACCAAATTGTAGCCAAGTGTTTTCAAATTGAAATATAACTGTACATTTTATCATGTTGCTGAGAAAAACACATTGCTGTTTAAAATTAGAAGACTTAAAATACCGTTCCTGCAACCATTTTTGTGATTCAAATATTTGGTGATGATTATAAAAGTATAGGCCATTTTATTTCCCAGGAATATTTCATGTTTAGAGTATTATATAAACACGTAAATCATTAGAGGTAATTTGTCTTACATGAGGGCATGACTACTAAAATGTGGAAAAATTAGTGCTTTCTGAGAATGTAAATGGTGGTATAGGGGAAGAACCAGTCCTGTGGATATGTGAATTCCACACGTTAAGTTCACAGAGGTTCTACATTCACCTACTTACACTATCTTTCAGGTTAATTAGTGTGATGGACAGATACGTAGTCTATATATTTGTGGATATATTCGCACTTATCTCTCGATTTACATGATAAAGCCACAAATATTCTTTTACGGATGATGCCCGAACACTCCTGTCACGCCACCTGTGGCGGCTTTCAGGGCATTAAGTCGGTGTAGCCAGGCTGTAAACACCAAAACACTTGTAATATTTAACAGTTGTGCTTCCATTTTCTATTGCCTTTTGTAGGAGGGGTATAATCCCTGAGAAATATTTGGTAGCCATATGTTTGCCAAAAAAATGAATGCAAAGCATATTGATTGACAGTGGAATGCAGAAGACTGTGCATAGAAGGGAAACTGTTAGACAAACGAGGGAGGGGCAGAAGTAGGACAGGGATGTTTGACGGAATGTAGGAAGGAAGTAAACCTAAATGAAGAGGTTCTTATTGTAATTAAAGATAATTATTTGTTAGCGGCGCCCATCCAAAACATACCTTAACAGGTAGATTAACTATAATAATAATGTGTTTGCTTCGTCCAAGGCTCAAATTATCTATTATTATAATTCCTTCTTACCTTTCCTTTTGTCTTCTATTCAGTCAAGTTACAACGATTCCGGTAAATTTTCAAAATTATTCTACTTGCATAATACTCTAGCTATAACAATCGATAAAGTTTAGGAATAACTAGTCAAAATATTGTAAACGGATGTAGATATCCCTTACGATATTTCAGTTGCTCGCAGGTTAACGCACAGTTGTGGTATTCTCAAATGGTAGTGTGACTCGACGCGTTACGGAATATGAAATGGAGTCTAAATTTAATTCCACAAATACCTTTGCGTAAGGCTACACAATCGTATTTAGCTTCTCATCAGTTATTGATGAGAGTTTCCACGATCGCTTTCCTTCCTTTCCCTTTCTAAGTATTACGAAAGACGACCCCGGTGAGGAATAGCAAAGAGAAGGGGAAGAGAGACGGAGAAAGAAGAGAAAAAAAATCACGGGTTTACCAAAAAATAAGTCAATCAAAATTTTGTATAATAATTCCTGGTTTATTCATGAGCCGAAGTTTGCTCGCATTCGCTCCCTCATAATCTATGCGATTTTCCGAGAGATGCATGCGTCGCGCGGATGCTATGAATATTTCGCCACGCAATTAGGCCAAAACCGGATGCAATGTCGCGTCGATAAATTTCCACTCTCAAGGTCTGGAGTAGGCGTAAGCCGTGCGGCTTCGCGTGGCGTGCGTCTTTTTTCCCCCTTTCTTCTCTCCCTCCTTTCGTCCTTTCCAGCCGAAGTGCTTATCGAGGGAGGCGGGAGGGGGGGGGTGGAAAGGGAGGATGGAGAGAGAGGGTGGAGAAATATTCCGACGCATGACACTGGCCGTCGAAGGGTTGCAGGGCGACTGCGATTGGACGCATCAATCGTGGATGAAATACGTGTCTCTCCGCTTCTCCCTCCCACTCCCGACGTTTTCCTCGTCCGCGAAAGTTCGCCGGAAAGGCAGAGAGAGGGAGAGAGAGAGAGAGAGATAATGCCGGGATATTCTGTTCGTCCGGCCGGGACTTTTTAAAATGAGAAAATGGTCTCCAATATCCCTCCATTCCCGCTCCCACCCCCTTGATCTCCTCCCGTCCTTCGTCTCTCCTCGCACCCGAAAAAGCCCACCTTCCCCGCCTTTCCCTGCCCACGCACATGGTCCCACTCCACACGTAACGCGTCACGGGGACCCGACTCTAAACTAAACTTACTAGATGAGCACTCACAGTAATGAATTTAAGTTCCTCCTCTCTTTTTCTATGACTAGCGCGCGGAAGGATTATATTGTTTTGCTATTTGTTCAAGTTAACGTCAGAACTCACTCCTTGTTCAGCGTTTAATGAAAGAGTTTAACCGATCCACAACAATGATTGATTTTTTCCTCTCAACAAATAGAGTTTGAAGACATTGGAAAATAGTTTGTTTTCACACTATTTATGGCCGAAATTTTCGAAAAAATAACACAATGGAACTGGTGATTTCAACGAGTGGTTTTTCTGCCACCTAAAATCCTTCTGCATTTTACACAAAATGTGCTGCTTTATTTTTAACTTGATTTGGATAAAATTTAATGCTTTTGCAAATGTATTTGTATACAATCTGAAAGTGGTCCACTAGTATAAGGCAGTAATAGAATCATTTGCGCCAAACGCCAGTCGAAAAGAAAACTGTGGAGTGGGTTATGGAGGTTGGAAACGGAAGCTAATAATGGAAGATTAAATAGATCTATTCCGTGTTGACATATATTTTTCCTCATAATATAATTTTTGGACGAATTGAATTTGTTTGCTTAATATATTGCTCATGGAAAAAGGAAATTCCTGATCTCTTCATCACCAATTTTATATTCGTGATCCAATCAACAAAAATCAGTGTGACTATTGATAAATGATTGAAATTCAATAGGTTATTTGCCATGAATGTTTTAATTGGTATTTAATTATGCAGTCAAATCTTCTTTCTGCTAATCGTTCCCATACATTACAAAGCGATTTCACGGATGAGATTATATTTACGAAACCCGTATATGAAATAAATTGTGAGACAAACAATATAGCAGATTTTTATAATATTCAAATCAAGTCCTAACCAATCATTTGAAAAATCCAATTTCACATTAGCTAACACTATTTATCTTCTTCAATTTTCATAATCTATGATCATGACATTATTAGGACATCAAAGAACTAGGCAGAATGAGGTACTTCTATCTCTAATGAAAATAATAGCTTTTGTAAGCATGATTGGGCGATTATTAGAGCACCACATTTGGAAATCTTTTGGCATTCGAAAAAATAAGGAAGATTTAAAATCATTGCGAATGAAAGGTATAGTTTTGCCGCTTAAATGTAAGATCTAGGCAAATTTTTTATCGTATCTAAAGAAGTGCTGCTGGTCCAAAAGTTACATAAATCGGAGAAAATAATGACAGCTGTTGAATATTGGCTGCTGACTCAATCAATAAAATATATTACCCTTTAAAATGAAAAAAATACACGTAAATAAATGTTTAAATACTCCTGTATATTATTCTTCCGCTGTAAAAATCGAATTAAAACAATATGTGTATTTATAGTTTTAATTTGTTGATAGCAGTAATATGTCACATCACCGTCATACGTAAACAATTCTCATGAGTTGCCAAAAGTTTTTCTCGTGCGTAATCGTCCCTTAAACGAAAAAAAATATTCGGCTTCCGAAAATAAATTTTTTTGAAAATAGTTAGCACAGTTAAGAACGAGTAATTTGAAAGAGTTTCTGAAAACATATGGGCATTTATTTATAAAACTATAAGCATGATTTTATGTAGAATCAAGTGAAATGTTTTATAAACTTACCATAAACCTCACATGTAGTGACAGAATTTCTTTTAAGATGTTATAGAACTTTTAAATTTAATTCTTGAATTATTTAGGAATAATATACCTGTTTGCTTTTAATAGAGTCGTCGAGGGAAATATGAGCGGGGGGTTACCTTAAAGGTATATAGATATACCTATAATATTAGAGAAATAGGAGAAATAATGACGCGTTCGGGAGAATATATGTGTAGAGAAAAGGAGACTTGAGGATAGAAGATCAAACCAATGTTAGGACTGACCCCCTAGTGATGATGATATATCCGTTTGGTTTGCTTTCCTGATTTTTATCTCCCTTCACATAATTTTCCCCCATTCTTATGGATTCACGACAAAATAATCGGGAATTATTTTCCCAATTAATATGTGTAGGAAACTAGTAGCTGTAGGTAACTTTTCCCAGGGTTGTGAAATAAAATTTCAGCTTATTGTTTTGGGGTCTAAATACATATTTTTATAAAAAGTTTGAATTTTTATCAAATGTATGATAATCTAAGATTCCTTATCCCACAGGAAAATTGCTTTTATCGGTTAATTGCGAAACGCTTCTCTCATTTTTCCTGTGAATATTTATCTGCGCGTTGGCAGAAGGCACTTACCGCAAAAATTCCTCCCTGTAAATAGGTGTGAATAAATCTCGCGCATTTTACTCCGGTTCAGTGATTGAAGAGTTTCTATCTTCTAAGAATATATTTTGTGTTTGACAGCCTGCTACGCATACGTATTTTACATTTTATCGAGATAATCTTACATATTTCTATGTATTATGAAGAAATCGAACCAAAAAACTTCATAGCAGTCCTTTATTCAGTACTACAGATTTAGATTTCTGATAGCTCCCATCACGAAGATTTAAGCGAATTTGAACTTAAATTTATCAAATTTTCAGAAACGATATAAAATAGTATGCGATTAATCACCCAAGACGTCTAGTTCCCATCCTTTAGCCTGGACGTCACCCTAGTGATCCCTCATTTGAATGGTAACGGGAGATAATAATAATGATTGGTGAATTTTCATTCAAAATGTATTAACCAAGTGCGTTTTTGTTGGAATGGCCGATCATGCCAAAGATATGATGTACATGGTCATCTTTCATGAGCGACTACATCTAGTGACAGAGAAATTACCTCTTTTGAACAACCTCATCGTCAAGCTTGCTTATGCACGTAGCCTTTCGCATTTATCTATTTACTTACTATAAATTGATTGTAATGTGTGCCAGAGAAGCGAGCATAATTTTGAAATCACGGTATCACAATTTGCTCTTCTTCTTCTATAATATTTGCAGTGAAGTAAATTATTAGTTCCTTAGGCCTTCAGACGACATTTCATGCGACCATTCAGGGAAAATGTTTTCGTTATATATGCTAAAATATTTCAGAAGAATTTTTTTTGTATGACCTTATTATGAGGCAGTGAAAATTATTTTATTGACTGGTAAATGGTTAACCAGTTCCAATGGATTCCGGAAATAAACGCCAAATATATATGCACCAATGAACAATTAACAATATATGGTTGAAATTGTTGCTGTTGTTTTTCATACAAGGTTTTTATTTATTTTAGTCATCTGCGGACGATTTTTACAGCTTTAATAGAGGGGGTTTTGTATTTTTTTTATTGAAATACGTATCTCAGGTATTTTATCCTAAAATTCATAATGTGAGTTGAATCTTTATTTATTTGTGTTTAAATTCATGTTTGATATTTGATTTTAGTAACATAGGTACATTTTTATAGTCTTCAGCCGTAATTGAAACTCGAGAGAATATGAAACATCATAGATGCGTTTATAACAGCTAATCATTAAGTTACGAGTGTGATCATGGATTCCCTTTATTCTGTTACAGATGAACTGAAGACCGTAAATAAATAAAAGTAGTGAAGAAGACTTGCAACATATACCTGCCCACCGTCGATGCCACTGGAATCATTGGTCGGAGTTCACTCTGGGCAATAATTCCTCCTCCTCATGGACAGTGGCTGTAAAGAAGGTAGGTTTTGTCTTGAAATAAAAAATAATTCCGTCAAAATATTTTTAAATGATAAGGTAACACGAGCAATGAATGAATGAAGCAGTGGATAAAGAATATGTTTAAATATGTGCAGTGCATATTTCATTCCCTATTTCAGTTGACCTTAGTATTTCGTTTTATTTCCTCTTCCGATATTTGTTTTTACTTGAGCGATATCGTTGCAGTGACTTTAGATTAAAAATGTGCAGCCTTAGAAGGAATTTCAGTCAACTTTAAAGATAAGTAATCCAGCATTGGAGGATAAAAATATTCCCCAATCCTCTTATCAATTCGTGTTCCAAATAACAAAAATCATATGTTAACATTTGATTCTACGTGTCCATGTTTTTGTTTGTCTACTCATCTTTCAAACCATATCTCAATTCTGTTGCTTTTAACCCTTGTGCTCATTGGTTCCTCATCTGAATGAAGATGAATTCCTGATCTTCGTTTATAGGCTAAATGTCATCAGTAATCCCCCTGATCTGCGTCATTGTTCATGATCCGAGCTGTATCAGCGCTTTTGTGGATCTTGGTATTAGCTTTCTCTGAGCTCCCATTCTTTATTTCAGCTCTTCAATTAGATGGGATGATTTTACAAGTCAATCAAGTTTATCATAAAATCTTTCAAAAGTCAAAAGTTGATCAGAGAAAAGGAACGAAACGTCAATTTCTTACGACTTTTGTTCAATTAAACTCGATGCAATTGCGATGTGTATGTGGTCAGAGCACATTTACAATGAAATTTGGTTTTATGAGTTAATTCCTGCTATTCGCACACATGGGTGTCATAATTTAGCATTCAGCCTCCCAAGTCCTGTCCAGTGTCAAAGTCCTGTCAGAAATGCCGCTCTATCTCCTCTTAGAACTTTATTACATAGCACGCACAAACTCTTGGACATCTACGTTTTCAATTAAGAGGTAGTAGAACAGATTGCGCGTTTCGGTTGGGTATTATTTGTTACAAATGAAAAAAAGTTAGTCGTTAGTTTTCATGGAGCTGTGGACAAAAGCGCTTATATAATTCACTTCTAATAGTTTGAGGTCAATCGTATTTGCGTGTGTACTTACGTTTTAAAAGGGATATTAATTCCGATGATAGGTTAAGAAATAATTTTTGAGGAAGATTTTTGGCCAGGTAGAGAAAAAACATGGATTAAAAAACTTCAAATAGTTTTACATTACGGACAATACCTACTTTTTTTAATTTTTAAGTACATTTTAAATTTTAGCAGTCATACTTTTAGGAATAAAAACGATTATAAATAATTTGAATGATATGAGTTTATCTGATATAACATTTTTGAAATCGCCAGTGGGTATTTTTGGCCCATTATTAAGCATAACATCTGCTATTTTTGGACAACAATTACTGGCACTCTTTTGAGTTCTAAACATTCTACGGTACGGATCGTGCTGAATCTGGCCTGACTTGGTTCTGACGATTATTTGCTAAAAAATGAATTAAAAGTATTGATTAAATACTTATTCACGTGATTTTATCAAATCATAATGGATTTGGAAAAATCAAAAAGTACAATTTGTCGAATCCTCATTTTTACTGGAGTGAATCAGAAATAAAATTTCAATAAGACTTTGGAAGGAATGTTTTTTTTCTTTGCTGATATTGCGGCGGTAAACTTTTCCTTTAAGCCCTTATTTTTGCCCAAATGTCTTGTAATTTACACATTCAGGTGCGGCTCCGGTGGCCCTCTCCGCGATATCCAAAGGCTGACCACCTTGGACATCACAAAAAAAGTATATCGCATCAATGGAAATGCAAAACGATAACGAAACTTTTAATTACTCCCCGTGCGGCCCATTAATCTCCGCTCCCCAATTCCAAGGAAACGGACTCGCTCCAAAGGAATTATCGCTTTCCTTACATCCGTTTACGTCCTCACCCACCCATTCTCCTCCACACCGATAGTGAAAAAAAAATAAAGACAGGACGCGAGCTCCGACTAGTCTCACGAACGCCGCGTCGCGGAGAAAAGTATAGTTCGTCGCTCGACTTCCTCCCTCCCCCCCCCCCACCAAACATCCCACTCCACTCGTTACCTCTGTAACCTCTCCGCCCTCCGGCACCCATACTTCCGCCTGCCTTGCTTCCACCCTCCTTCCCCGTCCCCCAAATTGCACCTTGTCTCCCTCATCCTCTGGCTCCCGCCCATGTGCAGCGGCGTGCTCGCGAGCAGAGAGCTAGATAGAGCGAGCGATTTGAATAGGAAAAACACGCGCTCTCTCCCTCTCCCTCCCACCCGCTTTCCTCTCTCTCTATCTCTCTCTCTCTTGTGTTTTCTCTCTCCCTATCTCTCTCTCTCTCTCTTCTCATGGCGCGTGTGACATTGATCTGCCCGTGCTATGGCAGCCGTATCATGGTTCCTCTGGATGGTGTCTACCCCCCCGGCCCCCTTAACTATGCAAATGCTTGTTTAATCGCCTGAGGGCCATGGAAAATTCATGCGATCTCGGGCCCAGGGAAATTGAGGGTACAGCGGTGGCGTATAGAGAGAGAGAGGGGGGGAAGTGTGTGGGAGGGAGGAGAGAGAGAGGGTTCGCCGCCGATAGCGGACGGGTTCGGGGCGGTCCGTGGTACTGTGTGTGTGAGGGGGGAGGGGAGGGTGAAGAGAGAGAGCTGTTGGGGGGTTGGAGAGGGGTCTAGGGGGTATAGGGGATACACACGGGGTGGGTTCAAGGGGTTAGGCAATGGTGAAGGAGCTCTGGTGGTGGTGGTGGTGGGGAGGGACCCGGCTGGGGTGAGGGGAAAATTTGTCGAGGGTTTGCCCTTTTTTTCCCTCTCCTCTCATTGCTTTTATTAGGATTCCGTGGGGTAGGGCTGGGGTAGGGGAGGAGGGTTTATAGATTTCGGAGAAGGGTGTTTGGAAGGAACGGGTTCCCTTCTCCTCCTCCTTTCCCCCTCCCTCTCCCCATCGGCCCACAGCCCCATTTCCGTGTTAGGAGAGGAGGTATATTAAGAAAAGGTGCCAGAAGTGCAGATAGGTTTGAGAAATGAACAATGAGCCAGATGTATGTAATAGTTCTTCAGCCGTTCCGCTTGTTTCACTGCGATTGAAGCGATCAAAGATGAGCAGAGGGAGTGAAGTCCTCGTGGGGTAGACGTGCTTCAATGGCAGTGGAATTAGTACGTCCTTCTCGCTGAAAAAGAATGTGGGGAGTTTGGTGGATATTCACTGATAAGGTGAATTTCTTTAGTATCCCTCGTTTCTCATTCTACCTCTCCGTGTTATCCTTTTGTCGTAATGCACGTTTCGGCTAATTACTCGTACACTCACTTCAGCGAGCGATGTGGGATCCTCTAAAGGTACGCCTCGTCTGTCTCGCCTATGACGAAGAGATTGGGTGCTCGGGTGCTAGAACAAGAATAATTGCTCAGGCTTAGTGCGGATGAAACAGTGGAAAAAGAAATTAAAATATACTAAACCATTTTAGATATTTTAGGATAATTTCCTACGCTTGCTGATTTTTGCTTAGACCATGATAATTGTGAGAGAAAGAACCCTCCACGTGACTAGTTTCCTTAAACTTATAATATTGCGAGTGGTTTAACAGACAATGAATATAATAGTGTGTGTAAATTAATAAATTTAAAAAAATCATGATACTTTTACTCAGATTTTATTGTTTTCAATGTCGCTAACAGGTGTGGAAATTAGAGAGCTTTATTACTTGGATGTAAAAATAAATGTGCATGACTTTTTCGTTCTTAACATACTAATTTCTTTAACCTGTCTTTGTTTGTTAGGACATTAAATTAAACCATTCGGGTTATGAATTATGTTTTATAGAATACTCTGTAGTTAAAAGTGTTAATTTATGTTAAAACAATTGATAAACATGTAGGACGTATTTAAAAAAATGAAATATATAGTATGAGCACATACACCATGATGTATTTTTTTACATTCCACCTCCAGAGCTTCATTCGAAGTATAAAAAATTGTTTGTGTAATTGCGAAAGTATGCGAAAGAAAAAAAATTACCCTGAGGAATATATTTTAATAATATAACCGTGGAAATAGTTTATTGCAAGGCGTCAAAGCAAAAGATCGAAATTGCTTCAATTTCACTATGTATGATAACATTGCTATTATCTTTGCGTTTGAAATAAAAGGTTAACACGAAGAATTTTCTTTGGTTAATGTAAGTTATGAAAATTGTTTCTAGAAAGAAACTGATGAATTTAGAAAATAATGGTTGTTTATTGATGGAATGTATATATTTTTATTAATTAATAAAAACTTAACTTTAGTTACCTTTTAGAGGCAGAAAAGTCGAAACAGCCAAATTTAAATTATGTTTTGCAAGAAACTTTTAAAAATCTCTCTTTTCCGACCACATTCAAAGTGCTGTGGTTCACAATAAAGTGAAGTAAACGGATTAAATCGGAAGCGTAGAATAAAAAGATTGTATGCAGGGCTACAGACAGAATAAGATTTTTACATAATTGTTTTAGCGCGAATTTAAATTAATGGCATGTTATTAAGATCTTGTAACTGTAGAGGTTTACAAATTTTTACTTCGATTTCGTCATTAGCTCAATAGAAAAATATATTTGTTTCTCCCATTCCGTTTCACAAGAATTTACCTCGGCTTTTAAGGTTCACTTCCTTTGGTCTATCAGGAAAAATTGTGTTGCATTATTGCAAGGAATGTCTATCGTATTCAAAGTAGAGTTAACTCTAATTAGATTTAATATTTGAGCAAACTAACTTAGGGATTCTCTTCAGTCTTTTTCAAGTTTTAAACGGTCCGTAAAGCGTGAAGGAAGAAAGTAAAAAATTAAAGCATATACTTATAAACTCATTCTGTGATATTTTCAGACCAGTAAAAGACCTGGATGGACAACTCTAAGTCTCTTTCACGAAACTTTATCATTCTGTAACTGTACACTAGTTAGTGAAAAAGGGGTATTTGAACCTGGATTTATAAACCCTAAGAATAATGCTCAAATGGTCAAATAAAGAATTGCTATTGAGTTTTAAATATAATTTTAAAATTTTATTTTAAGCGTATTAAATTTTCTATACGAGGAAAAATTACAACAATTTCGCCAAATTCGTGTAAGAGATCATGTTAAGTACTTACCTCCTTGTGTTATAGTTCCGTAGTTTCCAACTGTAAACTTAAAATAATTCTGTACTTAAACGTGCGATATTATAATACCTGTTTTTTAATCAACAAAGAAAAAATAGGTGTTAGTAATTACAAGTATATAGTATATTTTTTCACCCAGTATTGATAATTTTACATTCATTTTACTCTGCCATTACTAATCCCTAAGTATAAAAGGAAACAGAAACGAAGGATGAAGGAGATCTTGGTAATTTTTTCACTTTGAAGGCTGATTATAAAAAAAATACTTAGTGATTCTGTTAGGAAAGCCAAATTGTACAGCGCTTCTGCAGTCACTGCGATAGATCAGGTAAAAATATAATTAGCACAAAATGTTGAAATGTGTTTCTTGACGCGTATTTTAGCATCAGCTATCTCTCAGCGCCAATTAATGTCTCATACTAATCCATTCAATAAAATCTGACTCCCTTGAGAATATGGAGAATTGAGAGATGGAGTACAAAGAAGAATAAAAAATGGAGAATTTGTAGAATGAAATAAAAACTTCAGTGCTGTGTAATTTCTTTACTAAGGTAGGGAGAAAATTTCAAATTATTTGCAAAGACTTATACGTATACCGAAATTCGCCTCCATAGTGCATGACTGTGTATTTCATAGATGAAGTCTTGGTAAATGCTTGGGAGTGAATAAATACTATAGTCACCATATGTTATCGTTTACCAGTTAAAACATTATTAATGAACTTTTTGCTGACAACTCAAAAGTTAAAATCCGCCATTATTGCTTCCTTTTGAGCCCGATTCTCTGTTTCAACTCTCACTCCGAGAAATACATTATGTAATTACTCTGAAAAACTTGATGGCAAGCAATAGGCAAATTAATATCTCCGAGTCGTCACTAATTGAAGATACTGATAGTCGAGAATTACCTTAAAATAAGTATTGGCTTTTTTTAAATAGACCGAAGTACTTGCTTCAAGCATCATTTTCGCTAAGAACCGATATGTCGAGATGAAGGTGATCAAGCAATCCTCTGAGTATATTTCAGAAGTGAATTCTTCAGCCTGTTTTCTTGAGATAGTACTTGACGGACCCACGATAAGAGCTCGCCCTTTGGGGCATCGAGGAGTTTGCATTGAGATGTCAGGTATACGAGGTTTGTTCAAAAAGTAAGGCGAATTTTGTGATTTCGCACAGTGCATAGTGCACGATATATTGCACCATGAGTTCTTGCCACATGGTCAAACGATCAATAAAAGGTACCACTCAAATGTTCGACACCGTTTGTGTGAAGCAATACGAAAAAACGCTCGTATTTTTGGCGAAACAATTCACTGCCTTTTTGCCCCTCTACGATAATGCACCTGCTCACACTGCTCACTGCCTATTCGTGAATTTTTGGCCAAAAAAACCACTGCAACGATGTCCCATTCACCATATTCGCCAAAAATGGCTTCATACTTATTTCCGTACTCAAAAATAATGACCAATTTAAATGGATGTCGTTTTACAAACATTGATGAGATTTAAACGTTTCGCTGAGAGAACCGAAAGCTACACCAATGATCAAGTGCTAGAATTGTTTCAGGTTAGGGAAAGGCGATGGCATTACTTTATAATATGCAATGGGGACTGTTTCGAAGGGGATAGCATTGATATAGATAAATAAATTATATTATTTTCAAATAACTCGATTTCCCATTATTTGTTGAACACACCACGAATGTCATTTTGATAAAATTTTCCGGTGATTTTACCCTCAGTGCACCACTCTATCTCATGACTATGATAAAGCAGGGTATTACCGTGTTAATCTTCGTAAAAGTGGACATCGAAAATAAAAAAATTCACGCATGCCCTTATCGAAGTGAATTATTTACAGAAGAATTACATATTAATGTTGCGGAAATAAATAATGACATTTTCACGAAAAAATAATGTTCACATAATGTACGTGGTTAGATAAGGGTTGTAATGGTTTCAGCATAACAGAACATCCGCATGCGATTCATTGGTATTAATTAATTTGAGAAATATGAGCAGCCATAATCGTATAGTTTCAATTATGGACGCTCCTGAGCGAGTCCGGAATATTCTTATAAGAGCACGTTGTAAAAATTAATAATCCATTAAGAGTGCTCCGAAACTGTGTATTGTCTCCATATATGTTTACGAAATACTTAACACCCTGAATAAGTATAAAACGTGTTTCATAAACATTACTTTTTTATAATATACTTTATTACTTTTCACCACTCAACATTAACGAATGGACTAGACTCGTGGAGTCACGATCATACCTTAGAGCGGCAATGGCTCAGTGCCGAGAGTCGAACGGAGACGGCTTTGATTCCCTGAGACTCGCGAGGGAATGACCGACCCCAGCGGTGCCGCGGAGGTCTGATTTCGGGAGTTCACTTTGTACGCATGGGAGGAAACCCTCCAAAAACTTGCATGAATGGAGAGAGACGACGGCGACCACGACACCGAGGTTGCGTACCTCTCACTCTTCCCCTGGTATCGTCGGGCCGTCCGAGCCTGCTTTCCTCACCTCCTTGACTGTTCCTCGCCCGTCATTATTTGAACACACCTTGAATTACTCGACGGTCGTGTTTGGCGGCGGCTGCTAGCGCCCACGGAGGCTGCCTCGTTGTTTTAATTCCGCACCTCGCCCACCGCGGCCATTCCCCCACGGAAACTGAATTATGGAGCCGTGACGACAGAGGTGGTGGGTGGAAAGAGAGGTGAGAAGGCAGCGAAAATGCTGCGCACCATTGCCGGGGTCACCTCTCTTCCTTTTTTAATGTATCTGCTCTTAAAAATGGCCTCCACTCATCCCTTTTTTCTCTCCCATCCTCTTTCTCTCTTTCGCTCATTTTCACTCCGCATTCCTTGACATTCCATACCTCCTGCTTTTTTGGGAAGAAATTGTCGCTTTTGCAAAAGTGCGGGTATTTTTTTTCTGCCCTATGCTTATCAAAAAAAATATAGATATAAATGAACCCATAAAGAATTTCAGGCTAGTTTTTTGTGATAAAGAATACGTTTAACATGATGTTAATGAATCAATCGGCACCATTATATGACTCCAGTTTTCAAATCATAAGTGAACCATTCATCAATTCGGTTTCCTGTAAGCGCGAGGTAATCTTTAAACAATTATTATGATGCCTTTCTTCTTTGGAATGCAATTCTAGGAATTGAAATCACCTGTAATCACCACTACTGCGCCATCAGAAATCAAAGAGATGTGCCTTTGAAATGTTGTCACACCCGCCCTATTCTCCCAACCTCACCCCGAAGAACTTTTCTACATTCCCAAAACTCAAAATACCATTGTGGATTCGGAGATTAGACGACAAAAATTACGTCATTCAAGAGGCGGAACAATCATTTTCGACGCAATCTGCTGAGTTCTACAAACGTTGGCCTTCGAAAGGTCAAGAAACGATGGAAGAAATGTATAACTCGGGATGGTGACTATGCAGAGAAGTCATGAGAATAACAAATAAAATTAATTCTCTATGTCAAATATTATTATTCATAATTAAATACTTACGATACCCCCCGTACTTATGCCGTCAGTAGTCTCCTTTACAATACTTAGAGGGCTTCTATTCCCGTTCTTACTGTTTTCTGATGGTTGATTTCATTAATTGGGCCATATGGTGCCGCACTTTGTATTAATACTTTCATCTATTTCACAGTCTTTAATTTAGATCTTCTTTGAGCATTATATTTACTAAGTCACGATTAAAATCTTAAATTAAAACATGCTGCTCTAGATGCTTGTGCGATGAGCTACTAACATCTAATGAGAGTCCTTTCCGCGGTAGTCAAAAGATTCCATTGGCAATTACTCTCTTGAAAGCAAAACACCTGGCTTCAGGTTCTTCCTTCTGCTTACTAAGATTTTAGATTTCTTGGCGTGTATTACATTTAATATCGTACGACTATATATAGTTACTCCATTATTCTCAAGGTAGCCTACCATTCTTCTTGCATGCTTCCCTCTGTGACATACAGGGTTCGTCCGGAAAATAAGTGTACTGAGCTCAGGAAAAAAATTTATTACACTTTTACATATCTTAAGCTAACATTCCTGAAAATAGGACCCTTGTGAGTCGATACACTTGTTCCATCGGCGTTCCCATTCCTGGAACGCTCCCGCGAAGGCATCATCGGGAACCTCTCGAAGACTCGTCGTCGACCTCTTCTCTGCCCTCCACGAACATCTTGTGCCACCGAAAGATCATGTTTCTGGACATGGCTGACTCCCCGTAAGCCTGGTTAATCATACCGACAGTTTCGGTAGACGATTTCCCAAGTTTTACCGCAAATTTGATGGAATAACGCTGCTCCAAAAACTTCGGCATCGCGTTCCGTGACGTGGGTCGAGCGTGGAGGTTCGCGTTAACAGAGCTCCTCACTACACCACAGCTCAGAGCCGACTGCCTTTTTCAGCGTCGCTTGCCAACATACCCCCCTCCAATCGCAGCCCGTCAGAGCGGTGCTGGGCGCGCCTGGAGCGGCGCGCCCAGCCCAGGAGTCAGTACACTTATTTTCCGGACGAACCCTGTAGCTGAGATGTCAGATGTAAATGATCTTATCAGTAACCAAGCAAGTATCTTAGAGCTTTAGGTCTTGAGTTAACGTGTGATAAAATTTTTTAAAAGCTCATTCTATTCGGAAATGACCAAGTGTAGGGTACGTTCCAAAGGTAATGCAATGACGAAAATTTTATGAACGCCGATTTTAATATGTTATTTAGCTTTCCTTTTCTTCGGTACCGAATAACCTCCATTTTATTTGCATTTATACTCACTCCATTCTAATCGCAATGAATGCGATCAGCAATACCTGAAACCCCTTGGCTGATTGGCATACAAAAGAATGAACATCCGTATACCTAAATGACTTTACAGATTCACCACCGACTTTCATTCGCATCTCTAGCTCTGCCTATACCTCTTTAACGATTTCCATTCCATGCCTCTTTTGCTATTTATACATCGTGGGAATCGTATTAATTAACCTTACTTGTCGGAATCTTATCACGCTTAATAAACTCCTTATAAATTTCATAAAAAATCTATTATCGATGATATCCCTTAGACATAATCCGTATTTTGTATTTTATGATGGCATTTATTTGATGTTAAGTGACCTGCATGCATCTTCATTTTCGCATACTATAATGATATTACGTTTATGGCTTATATAATCGAAATCTTAACTTTCATCAGACTTCATGGAGAAGGTTAAAGATCAAGAATGTTAAGTATTAAATCTGGGTTCAATTCCATTGGTTTTTGTTAATGATGTTGGTTTTAGGCTTAAACCTGAGAAAATGGCGATGGAGGATAACGTTTAACTCAGTTAGTAAAGGAACGTAGCGAATTACATAATCATAATGATGCACATGGCCTTTAGCAAAGAAAAATGAGCGCGAATGAAGATGTATGCTGCTCATTCAACATAATAATAAATTACAGAATTTGGGGTTAGATCTAAGGAAAGTCATCAAGAAAGATTTGCTTTGAGTTTACTAAGTAGTTTAATTGTTGTTAGATTCTGATACGTACTTGGTCATTTACGGAAGGATTGCTTTTTAAAAAGAGTTTTTGGAATTCAAATATGTAGCAAAGTAGAGGAAACAAAATAGGATTAAGATTTTCGAAGAAATGTGGTTATGGTAAAGGAAGAAAAAACTGTATAGAAAATGGCCAAGCGTGGGATTTATCTGGGAATTGAGACTTGTGAGAAATAGTTAAGACAGTTTAGAATACTTGAAGGTAATATAAAATAGAGTTGCTGAAGACGATATCTACATCTACATCAATACCCTGCGAGCCACCAAAAAGGTGTGTGGCAGGGGGTGCATCACCAGGAGGAAAGGGTTAGGGATGAGGGGGTTAGGGTTTTTCAAATGGAAGGGGAAGGCGGGGGGGGGAACCTGCAAAAAAATTTTTTAAATAAACTAGTATAGCCATGCGCAGTCGCTACCTTGTAGGTTAATACTTATTATGTCGAGCCGACTAGTGGGGGATTTCGATTACAGACATTCTGGTCTCTTATTGTTCTTGGAAAAAATGACCATTTAAACCTGTCAGTCTTGCAGTCTCTCTCTCTAATATTACATTCGTGATCCCTCCGCCCGTAATACGTTGGGGTTCGTATTATGTTCTTGCTGTCTTCGGAAAAGGGCACATCTTTAAATGTTTTTAATAAGTTTAATCTATATTGTAAACGCCGCTGTTTAAAAAAATCCCAGGTTAAATTTTCTAGCAAATTAGTTACTTACCTGACAAAGATATTTTATTACTGTTTATTAATCTTTTAATCTAATTTTCCTGGAAAAATGAGAATTCATTTCAGTACTTTAAAATTTAGTTTTACCCTACAAATATTTTTTCAATACTTTTTTTGTGATTTAATTAGCATAAAGCACTCAACCCAACTCTGCCTTCATAGTAGGGAATTAGCTATTTTTTCGTTCATTAAAAGTACAGTAAGTTTTATTCATAAGGGATGAACCAATATTAATAATTTGTATTCAAAGAAACGTTTCAATAAAAGCGGTATTTTTCTTGAAGGCTTCTTATGCAGGTAAAGTTAATCCGAGATAAATTTATGTAATGTGTGTTGTGATAAAAAGTAAACAGCTTTATGCGCAACAATTACATGTGATGATATTTTTGATTTTTTGGAAAAAACGATCAAAATATGAAAATAAAGTTTTTTAAAACTTGTGTAGGAGTCCACGATGGTGGTTATTATTTTCAGCGCCCGTTCAAAACATGTTCAAAAATGGCCGTAAAAGGGCGATATTGATTCAAAAAAATTAAAATGTATCGGAATTGGCAATAACAATTATGAAATGAGGAGCATTGATCTAAGGAAGGAGAAATGATTAATTGAATTTAAGGAGTGGATAAAAGAAAAATTGATGTCAATAAATAAAGCTACGAGATACAAAATTCTGGTAAAAAGCACACAATTTGAATCGTGATGCAGATTTCTGGTTGAACTTGATTTTCATCAAAGAAATTCTTAGGTTTCCTCAAAGTATCAATTGAATTCTGCATTCTATCCAACCAATAGTGAACATTTTAATAGTAAATCAGAGAACCTACCTTGGTGGAGGTCTGTCGACATATGGATCATGGATAAGTTAAGCGTCATTATTTTTATAAGGAATGTTCACTCATTCAAAACAGCTACTGACTGCTGTATACTAAATTGCAAAAGGTAAACAGTACGCCATTTGCAATTCTCCTATACAGTCGAATGCCAAGTTTTCCATCGAGGAAAGCATGATGAAGGTGTGACGTCCATGTTTTGATGGAGGACGTGGGAGTTGAAGAGGGGGAATAGTTTAGGCATCACTGATCAAAGAGATAACATTTCTGCGCTGGTTCAGGAATTCATTGAATTTTTCATATTTATTCACAAGCAAACGAGTCGAGTGAAAATTCTTTTCCACGAATACTTTGTGCTTGACCGTGCGCTTCTGGAATACCCCGTGCATCATAGCTTGGATCATGCTCGGAAGATCCATACGACAGCATTATTTGACGTGGCGTCACACTCCACAAAGACAAAATTAAATGATAGTTGACTTTATTCATTACCATAATACTCAGCACTGATGGAGGAATAAACTCCATGCTTAAATCCACCGGTTGATTAAATTTCTGAAGAAAACTCCTCTCACGTTTAATCCACACTTAATCTTACAATACAACATCAATTACGTAATTTCTTATGGTATGATCAACAAATTGGAGATTGCCTTTTCCCTGCACAGTTGGACTTTCTGATTCGTCTTAGCCGAATGGACGTTTCTTACCCTCATCAGAAATATTTTGCTATACGATATAATATATTTCCTTAGAAATTTGCGTGGTTGGCAAGTGGGTAGGTTTTGATTGGACACAAATATAACACAGCCCTATGTACGTTTATTAGTCTTGTCCAAGACAAAATGTGATCCCAGATTAAAATAAACCATTCTTTAATTCGACACTGATTTTAAGTACCTTCATTCAGCTCAATGCCAATCTTTTTTGCGGCTCGTTCCCCGATTGCTTAACACTGTGCCCTTGGTCACAGATTTATCTTATTGTCATCTTATTGCCGATAAATATGCTCTTCACTACAACCCTCTCTCCGCCACCTAGTCTAGTAATTTTTTTTAAATCTTTCCGTCCACTTTACCTTTTACATCCCTCACACCCACATCTCAAAAACCCTCAATTTACGAATATTATTTTGCTTTAGTAACCAAGTTTCCGTTTCGTACAAAGCCACTTCAAATGGGAGTTTCAACTAATCTTTTCTTAACATCCTTCCTCAGCGTACCTGCCATCAAGTTTCTCTTTCCTTCTCCATGACAAATATTTGCCTAAAGTATATCTTCGCCTGATGCCACTACATTTTCCAATTTCCCATATTCAATGGACCATTTCATCCAATATAAAATACTCACATGATACATAAACTGTTCCTTTTGCTCTATTTTTTGCCCTCCGATTATTACGGTCAACTTTTAGCGTTCATCCCTCTCAAAAACGGCATTATGCTGTTTTCATTTATCTTCATCCTACACCTACCTTACGCAGAATTATTGTTTATGCTGCCATCAATAACCAGATAGCAGATAACCTCATTAAATGGAATGTAAAAGAATTCCCTTGACCATGGTAGAGGGCTGTGGTCACTCATGAAGTAGCCTTCCCTTAGCTTCTTGACGAAAACTTTCATGTAAATAAAGAGAAGAATAGATTGCATCTGGGTTTTCATTTGGCTGAAGACTCTAGTAAATCACGATTGAAGTTAAGTTTTGTTATACTTTGGAAACAAACACTATCTGTAAAGTTGCGGGAGGCTCAGAGTAATGTATTGCCAGCCAGTGTTTGAAGTTCATATACCGGCGTAGAGCTAAATTAGAAGTGAGCTCTGCCCTATCGATCAAACCTACCATCAGTCAATATTTTGGGGGTTTATTTTCATTTTATTCCCCTGCAATCGAAAACATTTTAAAACCAATTATTTCCGGCAATTTTTACATACCAATACTAATGCTCAAAGCGAAATTATTGTAATTTTGGCTCGATTCTGTATAAACAAAAGTACTAAACTTCAACTATAAGATGTAAACTATGTAACTTGAAATTTTGATACGAATGTTACCAGGCTTTGATTTCCGCGTACAATTTATCGAAAGTATTTTCAGCTTTGAAAACTGAATTAATCGGATGCAATCAAGAGTAAGCTTTCCAGCATTTTGTCGGTCCCATTCCTGGCATGCATCTGCAATTGTTAGTAAATTGCCACTTTCTCCAATTTTTGATAATGATTTGCTTAAAAAGTAATAAATTTTTTAATTTATTCTTCGAAGACATACTTATAAATTATGCTTTTATTTTAGGCATTGTACTTTGGTTTTAATAATTTCATCCTGTCAAATAAATTACACCTTGAAAACATGTGTTAACTTAAACTAATATCGTAAGAAATTTTCTGCAGATGTGCTTCAATTTGTCAAGAATAAGTTTTTGACTGATGTTTCCACAAAAATTGAAGTGGAACAAATACATATACATTAAATCTGCCTCAAGTTATATAGACTTAAGTCAACAAAATGCTATTTACTACTGTAATATTACCAAATTTTATGTATCTAGTCCAACTGGAATGTTTAAGGCTGAGTTAGTGGGAGAACATTAGGCAAGAGAGGAAGAGGTTAAGAAAAGAATGGGCATGTTGGGTGGAATGAAGGCAGGAAGGAAGTATGTGGGAATCAAGATACTGCAATGCCCGATTTCAGGTTTTCCTTTTGCTGGGAGAGGATAGTAAATGTATTGTTGGACAACTTTTTAGGCTGGGCCCATCCAAAACTTACCATAGCCGATAGAGTACCAATTATAATAATATTTCCAGTCATGATTTGGGATGATTAGATAATTTAAAGAAATATGCCAAAGGCAAATGATTGATTACACCACAATCACAAAAGGACTGGAAGTTGAAAACAGGCAAATAAATCATCCACACAGCTCGGGTCAGAGAGTAAGAGATTAACGCTTGAAATATATTTTTGACAAACATTTTCTGATAATTTGATTTTTACTGAACTTAAGGATATTTTTGCTGTTTGAGAAAAAAATCATTGTGGTTGGTTATTTGACTAATATTCAGTTATTTTTCCGTTCTATACTTAGGAGAATGAAATCATTCTTTTATTTGCATTTTAGCAATTTTGTATACCATTAAATTTTGGTAACGTTATGGACACCGTCAGTTTCTGCTGAGATGTGTGATTCTTCGGGTACCAGAACTTTCTGAGTGGCACATTGGCGGTACAGGGAAAGGGATTCGCTCCTCTACCTTAACATGTGAATTTCACATGCCTTAGGGTTCAATATTGGTGAAAATTACAATCACCTATCAAATCGACCTTTGGGTCGATGACTGCGTTCATTTTTTTTCTTTGAAATGTATGTATCTATTCGTAGGCCAACGTCGACTTAAGAGTTACTGGGGAGTAATATTTTTACCATGCCAGGCAGGTAATTACACCCTTGAAGATGGTATGTGTATTGAGACATCAATAATTTCACTAAAATTGACTTGATGATGCGAAAATTCGTCATACTTGTCAGTAGTTTTTAATTAAGGCTCATTACTCGACCGAAATGAGAATAATTGTTTTCGAAAATACAGTTTACCTATCTCGAAAGTGTTTTGGACAAAAATTGTGAAACTAGTAGAGATATAAGGTAAAGATTTGCGTTAGGCAAAGAAGCTTTCATAAGGAGGCAGTTGATAACATTGATTTTGAGTATGTTAAGAAAAGGCTCGTCAAAACCTTGATATGGAGTCTTTGTAAGGCATAAACATATGGTGAAACCGAACGAAAGGCATAAATTGGAGACTTTTGAACTGTAATTTTGGAGAAGGATGAAAACGGTGAAATGGACTGAAAGGGAAACAAGCGTTGAAGAGCTAGGCATGCTGGGGAGGAGAGAGGATTGTTGGCAGAAATCAAAATCAGGCGGGAAAAATGAATTCAGAGCATTTTTATTAATGATGTGCTGTTGTAAAATAGTATGATATGTAGAGGGGAGCATGTTAGGCAAATGAAGACGGGGAAGTAATAGAATAGACATGTTGGACGGAATGAAGTGAGGGAGAAAGAATGCAGAACTGAAGAGAGGCCTATTGTAAGGTTGAATGTCGGCATTTATTAAGAGGGGAAAGGAAAAATTCGCTGTATCGTTTAGTAGCTCATGTCCATCAAAAACCCAACTTAACCGGTAGATTACCGATAATAATAAAAAATGTTTATGTAAGGCATCAGATTTGTTTTATAATCCCAAAATATTTAACAAATTAATTATAATAAATGCAATCAATCCCTTCGGAAACAAAAAGTACAAAAAGCACTTTGAACATATTAAGGGAGGTATTATTGATAGTAATCCATTTAAAATCGCCACCAGGGGAAAGCCATTTAATACCTAACGCACGAAGCTAAACCAAGTTTAAAAAAATATATTTAAGGACATTATTTATGAAATATCACTCATCTAATCCTACATTAATACCGGTTTGCCTTGTCTCTCCCCCTTACCACAATGTTTTCCCTGTTTATTGGCCTACCAGCCTTATTTTCTTTCCTTGTCCTGATGAAATTACTTTATGTTTATTTCTTTACATGAGTATGGTGATCCTCTTTCGTTGATACATACCTTATCAGTTTTGCAGTCTATCATTTCACCCGGTCATACCATCAGTTTTTGGAACAAAATATCCTTCATGCGTCTGATTTTCCGATTACCTACTATTTAGCCGTTTAATTTTCCATAGCGAATTAAATAAATGGGAACATTTCTTTTGGTGAAGCCTTATTTTCAAGCGAAAATTCATGGATTTCAGTAGATTTTCTGGAGTGTAAAATTACTCCTTGATTTGCCTATCCCGCAATTCCTCTCCCACATTTTGCTATGTTACTTCGGATGTGGGTAAAATATTCCAATCTTCTGCTTTCTCTTCCCTTTCTTTAGCCTTATTAATAACCAATCCTTTGTTTCAGAGAGGAAGTTTCCTTTCCTAAGGTTACTGATATACTAGACTAAGCCACTGAAATAGATTTCCTGTGAGGGATATGGTTTCTTTTATTTATCATATTATTTTTTCGGCCTCCTATTAATTGTATTGCTTGCAGTTAGTGCCTCCTTAATGCGTTTAGAATTGAAAATACCTATCAATACTACAGCTACTCTTACAAGTCCCTTTCTGTACTCAATGAGAGACATTGGCCAAACATCATCATTTAAGGTACTCTACCTATTTAAGTACTCTACCATTTTACATGATCCCTAACGTCTACTATAATTCATGATATTATATTTGTCAATTTGTTCTATTTGCCATAACTCATCATACTGTATATCTATACTCATCAGTATGTATCAAGAGAACTTCCTCTTTTTTTATCTACATTATTTTTCATTTCACCTTCGTAACTCCTGCCTACCTTCATACTATCTAGAAGGCCTTGTATCTTCCTACTTCTACCCCCATTACTTAACATACTCCCTTTTATCAAGGCCTTCAATCCCCCAATACTGAAGAATATTTTCTCATTCCACCTTTTCTGCCATTTTCGGAATTTATCTAGCATCTCATCAAATTTACTTCAGCATTTTTCCTCCTTTATAACTAATTTTCTCCATTCTCTGCCACATTTACATTTCAAAATCCTTCATCTACGCTAATCCTTTTCCCTCAAATACCAGGTATCACGATCACATAAATCGCTGTGCTTATGATAGACGTCCATCAGGATTCGATTATCGATATTTAGCAGCATCTTAAATATCAATTTTGACAATTGCAAAATTGATATGAAGTACGTATTATTTGAGCCTTCCCTTCTTAGGGCGTTACTTAAGGGGCCAATTAAAAAAAACTTATTGCAATATTCTTTTTAGGCAAGGCATTCATTTGCTAAAAAATGGCTGGCTTTACTTAATTTATGTAATAAGTGACGCTAAACTCTTTCGTATAGGCATTAATCACTGTGGACATTTATTGAGGACCGAGGAACATTTTTTTATTTTTTACACAAATAAATGTTTGTTGAACATTACCTGGTGTATCTCTGTCCTCATATGTAACGCTCATCAAATTTGTATACTTTGACTTAAAACTTCCTCAATGCAATGCGCTGAAATATATAAACATTAAAATAAAAAAATTCTATTGTTTCATCAAGCTTTAAGCTTAAGGAAAACATGAGCAAAGAATATCTGCTCCAAACGGAAAAAATACTGAGCGCTATGGTTAAATTAGTAAAACTTTGACCCTCATAATTTCAGGAAATGGATTTTTTGCTTTTAAAAAAATGGCAATTTGCTCAGTAAGCGATATTTTCAAGGACACAATGTGAACGAGAAATTTCGAAAGAATTGCATTATCATAGCGTTCGATAGCAGCACGAAAGTGATTTTGCGAAAATATTTCGGATTTAATATTTTTATACAAGCATGACAAATTGTTGAGTTGAAGAAATAGGCACCGAGATAAAGGTGAATGTGTAAATAAATAATCGAAATTAAAACTCATAAGAATTTTTAACTTATTAACGCTGTGATAGGTACCACAAAATTCTTTCATGCATTTTTTACTCACCAAGTGAAATGGTAATATATCTCGCACTTTGTGCGTAGCAAAACCGGTACTAGAGGGAACTAAGCATTACACGAGCAATGGTTAACTATGTAATATATGTAATAAAAGCAAGAATTGTCTAATAGTACACAGTAGTTGTACTTCTACAGATGGGTTTCATTTTGAAGTAAATGGAGCTCTTTGATGCATAACATATCACATCTTTGGAATAAGGTATCACGCCGAACGTGCAACCATACTGAATATTCTCTTACGGATTTTGGACCCTCTTATTGGTGCGAATATTCTCCCATTTTTCTCATCCCATCCATCCGTTCATCCTGAATATGGCATGGCCAATTAATATGCCATGTGCATGTCATGCATAGCATGACAAAATTTTACATCCGAGAACATAAAATAATGGTGTGCGGTTAGCGCCAGAAAGATCTACGTGCCTGCACCTTATGCTTGTGAAGAGTGTGTGTGTGTGGGAGAGAGAGAGGGAGGGATTGACGAGAGTGAGATTAATTAATTTTGATTGCATGATAACATATTTGTTTTCCTCAGACTTAATATGTTGTAACCTTTTTGCATGTGCGCCCCTCACTGGACTTTGGAAATAATCCCTCTTTTCCCGATTGCGTTTCTCTATATTAACGAGCGGTCACTTCACTGCTAATGGATGAGATTTACCCGGGTAGCTCTCAGAAATAATTCTATCGTCTTTATTTTGACATTATTTTCTAAATAGCTAGCTATGCTTCATCTTACTTATTATTTAGGAGGCACGTAAAATGAAAATATTTCGTGATTAATTTATAATTACGTCGTTTAAAGAAGCATAACTGTTGATTAATTAAAATCATTTAATGACTACCATCAAATTGTCATTGACTATTGAGGAGAGATAATTTAAGCCTCCTATGTTTATTAAATTCTATAACTTTCCAAAAATCTGGACTTTGATAACGATGGCATGGTGAGCAAATTCTTTGAATCCCTGCAACTTCAGGCTTCCTCAAGGTTTCTGGAATGTTGATAGAAATTCTTACTACCTTGATCAAAAATTTCCCGGAATTTATTCAGAAAATTAAAAATACAAGTTTTCAAGAAATCCACGAGTTTTCTGCCCACATTTCTGGTCTCTTTCGGCGAATTGCTTCACGCAAACGTCTCATAACGCCCAAATAATACTCTTTGTTTACTGTCTGGCCTTCTGGCAAAAATTCATGATGCACTACACCGTTGTAATCCATGAAAACCGTCAGCATTGCCTTCTTTTTTGACTGAAAATGACGTGGTTTTTTTGGTCTCGGCTCATTTGGTGAACGCCATTCACTTGCCTGATGTCTGGATTGCGTGTCGTACTCATAAACCCACGTCTCGTCTCCAGTAATGATCCTTTTGATGAATGTGGGATCGGATTCAGCCTCGCAAATCATGTCTTTTGCGACGTCAACACGGTCTCTTTTTTGCATGAAATTGAGGTCTTTCGGCACCAACTTTGCTGCTACACGACGGAAACCCAAATCATTAACCACAATGTCTTGGGCGGATCCATAGGCAATGTTCAAGTCCTCCGCTATTTCTCTGATGGTTAATTTGCGGTTATTGACCAACATTTCTTTTACTTTATCAATTTTTTCACCGACTTTCGATGTCGATGGTCTGCCACTGCGTTCATCATCTTCGATTGACTCACGACCACTTCTGAACCGCTCGTGCCACTGGTAAACGACCGTTTTTTTTAGAGAATCGTTGCCGAAACACTTTTCCAACATTTCCAACGTCCGTGCCAATTCTCGTGGACGGACCCCCGTTACTCCGGTCGGGGTTCCACTGTGTTGCCTTTCCAGCCGCCTAGGCTTCTAAGGCAGGGCGTCGTCTTCTGCGTTGTCACGGCGTTCTGGCGATCCCTGCTACTGAAGCCTGGGCCTCTTCTTCGCTGGGAGGGCATCTTGGCGATCCATGCTCGCAATGGGGCGCTTATAGCGGTCCCACGTTGAAACCTGGATCTCTCCGAGGCGTCGGATGGTGGCGACGTCTGAATCCGCAGCCCTCTCGAAGAATCTTCGAGACAGCTCCGGAAGAAGGACGTTCAGAGGTTCCATGTTCCCGTCCTGGTGCATCTCTTCCACGCGGGCGTAGCGCCCGCATCCCAAGATGCACCGTAGCGCAGAGTTCTGCACCACTTGGATGAGAGCGAGGGTAGACTTCGGCACTCCTGACCATACCGGCGCTGCGTACGTGATGACAGGCAACACGCACGCTCGGTACAGTCGACGCTTCGTTTCCGAGCTCAGGACCCCCGGACGAATAATCGGCCGAAGCCGGTTAAGCGCCGCGAAGGCCTTCCCTCGGACACGTCGCGCTTGGACGTTCCAAAGGAGTTTCCGGTCCATCAGCACTCCGAGGTAGAGAACCTCGGATTCCCACGGAAGGGTGACTCCATTCACCGACAGCTCCTCTTCTGTCGGCGCTCCTCTGCCGGTATGGAAGACGATTGCCTTCGTTTTCCCGGCATTGACTGCAAACCGCCAGCGACGATACCACGAAAGTAGCTCGTCGACGACGATCTGCAGCCTCTCCACGGCGAAAGATATTCGCCGGGAGCTGCACGCCACTAAATCCGTTTTTTACGCAAAATTTAATACAAGTTCGTTGTTGCAAATTTAAATCCATTTCTGCAATTGTAAAAAATCGCCAACACACACAGAGATAGATGTACTCTTGGCTACGTAACTTTTGCAAATGTCAAGTTATGACACTAAGATTTAAAGGGAATATCAACAACAGATGTACCAATTTAACAAAAAAAACAGAACTCAAATCGGAACGATGGGAGCGCCACACGGTGGTTATTCCGGGAACTTTTTGATCAAGGTAGTATACTCGAATGAATTTTTTTAATTCCATCGTGAAACAAATCCCTAGAAAAAGAATTCATAAAGAAAGGGGGTAAATACAATTTAGAATATATTTTTCTATTAGGAGTATTCAATAAAGAAATAGATAAATTTATGAAAAAAGAGTTTGTTCTCCGTCACTTCCCTCCTCCACCTAAAATCTCCCTTAACTAGACTACTTTCTTATTTCGCTGAAACCAAGCCAGTACAAAAAGTTGCCCTTCCTTAAATAAAATAACTCCACGGTTTCATTAATATAGTTTTCACCTAGTAAAGTAAAAAAGTCCATAGGTGTAGGGTTAAAACTAATTATATTTTTTAGGCTTAAATTATATACGTACATTTTTCTATAATTAGAAAATTATACCCCATTTACTTATTTACGGACAGAGAAGGGGTTTATTATTATATATGTGACAGCTAAGCACTTAAATTACTCAATACTTATTCAGGGGGAATAATGAGCTCTTATCATACTCTTCAAGCAGTCGATTTTCTTGAGGAGAGTACTCCATCATGGAGAAGTTCGTATAGGCTTTTTGAATGTACAAGAAATACTCTACTAAGAATAATTTATGCTTTTTGTATGTAAATAGTGTGGGGAATTACTCATGATATCTCCAGTTACTACGAGATAAGCGTATGGTATTGTGGACACAGAACAAACCGACTTCGTCTCAGTCTTCGTGTTCGAGGTTCTACATGTTAACTATATTGGCGTCAGTTTCTCGGATACCCTAAGGACGATAAGGGAAAAGTATCGTGCATAAAATTGTGGGAGTACTTATGAAGTAAAGGGGAAATTTTATTTCTGAAATAATTCTTCGGAAGCAATGTTTTACTCTCTCATCACGGCCGAAGCCGTGGACAAGGTGAGTGGCCTATGCATGAGTTCAAATCTCTCAGCTTTAGCCACCGCGAATATTTGGGGTGCTGTGTTGAGGGGGTGGGATTCAGAAGATCGATGCATTGTTGGAGTTTATCGCACAGATTTATCGTAAACCAGCGATTAAAAGTTTCAAAGCGTTCCATCAAAACTCCCCTGCCTTTCCCATCTCCCTCCACCCCACCTCGCCCTTTTCCCTCCGCCCCGAAACCCAACCCACCCACTCATATGCACCCTCCCCATCACACTCCCTCCCCATCCGTGCATAACCTCTCACCTCCTCCCCCTTTACAGTATTCCTCCTCACCACATCACACACACACACCCTCTCTCTCCATCCTTGCCCTCCCCACACTCACCCCCACCACCGTACGTGATAGCGATACAATATATGATTTATGAAGCGAGAGGAAGCAATTAAGGCCGAATTTATTTCCAGGCCAATATTAATTTCAATGAATAAAACGGAGCCCTTTTGGGAGCACTGAGGGCGAGGGATATATGGCCGAGAGAGTAAAAATACCGAAAAAAATCTGCGATGGCTGCAATGGCACTTGATGGAAAGGCTTTTGGTGGTGGTGGTGTTGGGGCAGGAGGTTGTGGGGGCAGTCGGAGTGGGGAGGGAGGGGGGTGTTTTAGGGGTCGGCGAGGAGGGAGGGAGAGAGAGGCTTGGTGTTGTTGAGGTGCGCGTGCTTTTGGGAGGTGGGTGTGGTGGCGTTGGTTGTTGAGGGAGGAGGGGTTAGAGTGACGTTGAAAGGGCGTAGTCGGGAAAGGAAGAGTGGGTGGGTCGTGTTGGGGGAGGGGGAGGCGGTGGAGGTGGTGGGGTGGCCCGAGTGGGGGGCGGGTATGGGAGAGTAGAGCTCACTCGTGAATCGAACCCGTAATTGAAATGCCATGGCAACTGCGTTTTCAACTCCAATCACCGGATGCTGCCGTTGATGAAGATGATTATGATGGTGGCGGTGGTGAGGCGGAGGCGATGACGATAACGCGAGCGTGTTTTGTTTTGTTTTTTCCATCGCAATTTTTATTCGCTTTCCCTTCCCTCGTAGCATGCTCTCCTTCCTCCACCTCCGCCCCACCCCCCCGCCTCTCCGCCCCCTTTCGGCCCAGTCGTCGTTATTATTTCGCCGTTTCGTTGTTTTCTGTCCCGTTTCCGTTTCCCGTGCATCATTGCCCGGTCGGGTGGAAGGATGGGGTGGGGCGAGGGGTGGCGTTGGCGGGTTACGCCGCGAAATATCCGGCGCACGCCGCTTCGAATTTGTTTGGTCCGACCGTGATTTCGTAGAGGAGACGAGATAATGCGCGCACGGACGGATGGAATTGCGGCGGTGGCGTTCGCGTATGATATTTTTTCAAACTTTTTTTCATACCCCCCTCTCCTCCATTCCTCTCTCTCGCCCGTTCAGGGGCCTCCGGGTAAGGGGAAAGGGGTGGCGGTGGGAAACAGTGAACGCAATTATGTTCAGCCAGAGCGCCCGGGAGGATGAATTGTGGGAGAAAGTGAATTCGGCGAAATATGGCGTGCGTCCCCTTTCCTCCCCCCTCCCATTCCAGAAATGAAAACGTTGGGGATACCGTGGGCGTCATTTATGCCTCTTCTATTCCCTCCAGCTTGAAATTTACTGCAAAGGTATTCATTCTAAAGGTACGCTTCGATTTGCTTAGTCTTGAGGATTCTACGACCAAATTTGGTGATTTTAGGTTACACACACGTACCTTGTAGCGGTCACTATGCGTAATATTTATTGGAAATTCCATGATTTAATGAGATAATTTTTTATAATAAATTTAAGATTTTTCTCTGAGGTGAAAGACTTAAGTATTTCTACTTGTCAGATACATCCATTTTATTTTTCTAAACTGTGTAAAATATTTATTTCAGTCCACTATAGGGCGTTATTTTAAAACCACACCCCTGTCATCCAATTACTTGAATGAGTAGAAAGGGTATAAAGTTATAAGTTGGAGCTAGAATGTTTACTTTCACACACGAATTGCACAAAAGTAAATTGATTGATGGATTGAATTTGCAACAGTTAAACTATTTTTTCAAAACTCTCAAACAATTTAGAATGGTGTTGCCTGAGCTAAGATTCTTCATTTAATTCACTGAGTATTTATGGTTAATTTATGTGATTTTTAGTCTTTTTCCTGCATAACAGAAGCTGCAAAAAATTTCGTTGAAATTCTTGCCTCCTACCGTTAAGAATAAAACAACCCTTAATTATAATGTGTCATTTCCTCAGTTGTATCATATTGAACTTTATATGTTGTAATTTCGATTCCGCATAACACCTTATTGTATGGGATAATCTTTCGCTGGTTAGGTCGTATTTAGAATATGCTGCTGTTATATGGGATCCTCATGAAGTTGGATTGAATGCCGAACTGCATCGCATGTAGCGTAGGGGTGCCAGATTTGTAAAACGTTTGTAAAATGACACAACTGCTTCCTTTACAATGCCGCTGATGATTTATGTATTGCAATTTTATAAAGCTGAAAAATAAAGCTTGGTGATTGATTAAACGATATATAAATAATATAGAAGCGGTAATATTCTTAACATATTGAGTATGTACACAAGGAATAAAAAAATCCAAACTATTTTAAGCCGTATTTTTATTTACTATTTATTAGAGGTTAGGAATAGCGGACCTTGAGTCTTGCGTCACATGCATCAAATATACTTAATAAGTTTTCAAATAATGTCGAAGGATGGAAAGGATAATTGAAGATAACCTATCGGTAAACCAATTTGGCTTTAGGAAGAATAATTGAACCAGGGAAGCCATACTCCGTCTGAGAACCATGATAGAGAAAACAATGCATGTGAGCAAGCAACTTTATGTGATATTCGTGAAATTGGAGATATCCTTCGACAATGTGGAATGAAACAAGGTGTTTAGACTGCTGGAGTTCAATATGCACCTGGAGGAGGAAATAAGAGAAGCACAAGGCATCAAATTAAACAGAATTAAAATCAATGGAGAAGAGATAAACATGCTACGCTTCGCCGGCGATATTGCAATGATAGCAGAATACCAGGAGGATCTGTAAAGGTCCCTAAACGTATTGGATCAAGTTCTACAAGGTACAACATGAACTTAAACAAGACGAACAATAAAATCCTAGTATGTGGAAGAGAGAAGCGGAGTGCAGTAGTCACACTGAAAGGACAAAAATTAGAGCAAGGGGATTCCTTCACCAATCTCGGATGTACTATCACATGGGGCGGAAGAAGTACTACAGACATCAAGCGAAGAATAGCTCAAGCTAAGAGAGCATTCATTAGGAAAAGACAACTGCTGTGTTCAAAGAAGATAGAACTACAGATGAGGAAACAATATGTAAAAAAATTCGTGTTGAGCATGGCACTCTATGGACCAGAAGCATGGACCATCGGAAAAGTAGAAAAGGAAAGACTTGTAGCCTACAATATCTGGTGCTGGAGGAGGATGCTTAAGATCAAATGGACTGATAAAATAAGAAATGAAGAAGTATACAGAAGAATAGACGAAGAACGGACCTTATGGAACACCATAGAGAAAAGGAGAACCAGATGGATTGGCCACACCCTAAGGCACAATGGATTCGTGAAGAATATAATAGAAGGAATAAGAGAGGGACAAGTCCCAAGAGGAAGGCCAAGGGATTAATACATTGGACAAATAAAGAAGAAAGTACATCGCAAAAAATACCAGGAAGTAAGCCAATTGGCATCAGATAGGGTAGGATGGAGGGTTGCAGTCAACCAATCTTAGGGTTGAACGACCAATGATGATGATGATGGTGAGAATAATAAAGTAGAAGAGAAAGTATTTTTGAACCACTTATCGAAAACGGTCGTATCCTAAATCACCACCGTATGACTATCGCTCACGCACAATAACGCATGTTTTCTATTGACCTTAGAAGATGTTGGGAACAATATTTTAAGTGAAGTGCACATAATTTGAATAAATGAAGTGCGTTAACGACAAACGTCCGTAGGAAATATAGAGATAACACGTTCAGGAGAAGCACCTTATTGTCCTTTTAGTTTCAATAGTAACTCAAATAGCGTAATGGTGCGATTACGTGAGCTTTAGAGGTTTTTGAATTTATTTTATACTCCATGTGGTCAAATGATTGTCTCGTCTTTGCAATGCCATAGCACTAGTTTCTGTCGTTTAATTCGAGGGGCCATCTTTTCATATACGTCATCGTATAACTTATCCACTTCTAGGGTTAAGAGCAAAGTCAGTTCGTGGTTATTCCCATTCCACAGGAAGCATGTATTCCTCGGGTTGTACTCCATAAGTTTGGAGAAGTCCTTTGAAATTTCATAGGAGATAGAATGTTTCATGATGCCCACTCATTCTCGAATCGGGACGTGATAGGACGTCGAAATTGACGAGGATACATTTCTTATTGATGGTGAATTCCTTCAAGATGCCAATGAAATGATAAGAATTCTTCATTAATGAAGGCGTTTTCTCAAAGCGGTGTTTAAGTTGCTGGGAAAGGTATTTGGGTAGTCTGTGGGACAGGACATCTTCTCGACTATTGGCCACAGGGGCACTCCCTTGTTGTGAATATTTCGCTCAGTGTGTTCGCAGCAGAAATTTAGCAGGCGCATTGTTCTTTTCGTAAAATAAATCATGTTTTCATGGAGAAACTAGTATTTTGTTCTGATTTGGTAGTTGGATCTTCAGACAGCCTTCTGAAGATTGGGCTCTGGTGAATAGGTAAACTTTTTTTCGTAATCAAGTGATCTTGACTATTTCTGCGGGTTTTATGGATGTCAACATTCCCGTTGTACTTGCGCTTTGTTTAGGATACTCTTTCTAAAATATTTATGCACAATGTAGATGGGATTGTTGGTGAGAAAATCATTTGTGAATTGGAAGGAACGTAAGTGGCACTCGGAAGCCGGTAACGACTTCTTTTATTGATTACAGATTGTATAATCCTCCGACCAAATATTTTTATTCTTAATCAAGTAATGGAGAACTAAGTCAAATTGGAGAGATCGGGATGGTGAAGTGGCTAACCTACAGATTTACCACTTAAAGGGCCTGGGTTCAAATCGTGGAGACAATAAATGTTTTTCAGTGGTATCCCGATCCCTACTTGAGGTGCTTTGTGGAGAGCACGCCGTGCGTGAGTGATATCGCCGTCCGTTGGATGGGACGTTAAACTGCGGACCCCTTGGCGCCTTTCGACAAGATTAGGCTAATTCCGACTCTGTGTTTCTCTCAACCCTTCCTCTTCTATCCATCTATACTGGCGCAAGTGACCTTGGCCGTCGGTTGCCTCCCATAAAAACTGCTACTAAGTCAAATCGGTTTACTACACTAAAAAACAGACTTGTATAGTTAAAAATATTTAGTTTTTTTCTCCTTCTGTCTTTTTTTATGCGTGGGAAAAAAAATATAACCTTCCCTTTTGAAAAAATCCCCGTATATTTGAACGGAAAACATTTTTGACGGAGAAATTCCCTTGTTCATGAATCCGAGGTGAGGCAATGGTAATTGTCTGTCCCTCTTGTCTCTCGACTTCGGTGTCTAACCTATTTCAGTGTGAAAAAATAATCCTTCCAGGCGATGAGACTTGTAAGACTCAAAACAAACGGGATTACCGCTTAGGATGAAGACCGTTTAACGGTATTGGAAACTATTTATGAAAGTGAAATTTTCTGATCGTATTGCAGTTAAACTGGAACAAATTGCAACAGCTTAATTTTCTCTTCGCACGCCATTCCCACCACGCTTTGCGGTCGTTTGCGGTTGAGCTTTCTTTTTCCGCTTGATATTAATCTCTGGCGTTTTACGCCCGCTCATAAAATAAGTGATTTATCATTTGTGAAATAAACTATGTTATTTATGAGCTCTTGAATACATTAAAATTTTCCGCGTTAAATTGCATTTAATACTTCCGGGAGTGTTGCAAAACTTGCATCCTCGTTAATGAGGGTTTGAAAAGGAAAGTGATTTGTCCCGTGTCCGCATGACTGTTAATACGAGTGCCAACAATATTCATGCACTTTTAAACATTTAAATGCTTCGGGAAAAAACTGTCATGATTTCAGAAAATTAAAGCAACTAGACAATTTTTATTCTCTTTTCCCCATGGAGACCAAAAGTGATTGTTTAGAAGGAAAAGCTGGATTAATATTAAAAATTGAGATTTTTATGGGGGCAAACAACTGGAGAAAATTTTCAGGAGGTTTCTGAAATCATGAGTGCCATTTTTTAACAAAAGAATGATCTAGAGAGAGCAAAAGGCCGCTTTTTTTTACATAATTTGAAATGTTTTATCATGCCAAATCCAAATTATGTCCATCCAAATGAAACAGCTGTAGTCATTAAACACGAAAATTGATAAAACTGGTGAAGGCAAGTCTCACTAAATTCATGACCTCAAAACTAAACTAGCAAAACCCGACACCTAGAAGTAGAAAGCAAAACGTAAAATGATTCAAATTACTAGAAAATGAAATATTACCTAAAGAATCTGCGTATCAGTACTGGTAAAATCAATATTAGCCCGAATATTGGTGAACTAAACCCTCGTCATTGATGCTTCTTGCACAGTCCTATATAGGGGTAGATCCCTTTGCATAGCTGATATCATTTGACAGGATTTATTGAATAAATTAATTATCAATATCAATGACCCAGAAAGAATCTGCGCTCTTTAAAATCGTTTGAAATCACAGTGTGTATTGATTTTTCCACGGTTCAAAGGATGAAGATTTAGGCGTGATTTGGTGGAACACTACTGAGTAGAATTTATGCAAGTATAGTTTTTATACTGCATAATTCTATCTCTTTGTCGTTTTCTGCAATTCAAGCGTAGCAGCTCGACTTCATTTTACGCTGAGATCTCAATCATGATTTGAACAGTACTCATATATGGGTGCCTTCATTCGTGAATTCCGATTTAAGCACTCACAAATGATATAAGTCTCAGCTTCTTGGTGAATCGACTGGTCATTTTAACTCTAGTGAGGAAATATTTTGGGTCATTGATATATTCAAATTGTTTTGAAGGCTGTTACCGAATCAATAATCGATTCAGGAATATTTTTGGGGATTTAATACCAGAGGAAACTAAATTCACAAGTTATTAATTCTTCAAAATAATAGCCAATGTGAGTAACATTGCCATGCATCATTGATTCTCACGCAGTAATTCATTGATTTTATTTGGCAATATTTTGATTTAGTTCCTCAAAAACGTACGTACCGAGTATACGTACACTTTCAAATAAACTGATTGCAGCTTTTGTAATTATTAACTCCTTGTCGCCCTTGTGAACTATGAAATACCCACTAAAATTGTAAATCATAACTCTTATACCTGGTTGAAAGATATTCTTCATGGTGGAACCTCAATATGAATATTCATCATTATTCGAAAGAAGTCTCAGTCTGTGATTTGAACGGGGTCACTTTTTTCATGCATTTTAAGACGTTTTATAATATGTCAAATACCATTTTTCCTGTTTGCATCTCAGAGGTTTGATAGAAAATTCTTTCACGCCAATCGTGAATTCCTGTTTTTTATATATAAATGTCATCACGTTTATATTCAACTTTCAATTGAAAATGAGGCATCTTAGGATATTAATTTTTGTTCTTTAAACATTAATGCATTTGGGAACACTAGGTACGATGTTTTTCAACCTTTAAGGGAATTACAATTAAATCTTATTCATACATTGTAATGCCTGGCACTGCACTTGGTTATTTTAAGCAGTGTCCACGTTGATGATTATAGATTAAGTTAAGAGATGAACAATTCCATGATTATTCTTATTAACTTGATATTCCTCTCTTCTTGCTATTTCCAACTCCCTTATACATTCCATTATGCATAACTTCAACTTTTAACTTATTTTGATCTATAATTTTATCAATATTTCACCCATTTCAATTTATTTCTTATGTAAAGATCCTTAATGTGCAATTAATTGCAGAGGATTGATTACCTCTTATAATATCACCGTCTTTAAAATTGTCTTCAGAAGTTCTTTCACAAATTTAATTAGTGATTGCGACGGTGTATTTAGTTTCCATGGGCCAATAACGTGTCCTAATATTCCAGTCATAGTATATCTCGGTGATGCTATTGCTCCTGCAGGTAACCATTAATAAGGATAAGGGTTTAAAATCAGTTAAGGTAGAATTGAGTATTTTCTGGATTATTATGTCAAAATAAATTCCTCTAATTAGCCAAATAATCTCATGACATGAGATCACATGTGCAGTTTCTAAGCGGCTGTATTTAGGGAATAAACTCTCAGAGATTATACAGTTTTAAAATACGATTTTAAGACTATTAATGAAAAATAAATTGCTGATATAAGAGTGTATGAAGGTGGAATCTTAATGGCTCCATCGACCTTGAACCGTTGCATGTTTTCGACTAAAAGTGCTATAGTTATAAGGATGCTATGGGCCCTGGATGAATTCTTTAGAACTCTGTGCCCCTGGAGGACGTTGAAATAACCACTCTACGCCTCACTGCACTGAATTCAAACCAAGCATGAAACACCGACCGCCATGGCGATATCTTTTTTTTAAGGAGATCGCCGTTCTACAATATTTCTCGCGGGCCGGAAAAAAATGCCGATTTAAGTCCTCGGGCGCAACATGGTCGGCGATGTACAGCATCCGCCTCCCTTTTACTCCCCCCGCTCCTCTCTTTCTCTCCCGCCTCCCACCCTAATATTGCCAACCGCCCTCGCAACCGCCCCCCACTCCTGCCCAAATTCGACATGCTGCCCCCCCCCCCCCCGGTGTTCCCCACCATCCGAGTGCGGGCGTCCGGGAGGTGGAGGATGGAAGTGATGTGCCACTCGCTACTGCACGCCGCCGCCCTGAGGACCGACCCCGGGGCCAGGGGAGTGGATTGCGGAATATCGGAGAGTGGACGACACATGCACAACGTTTTGGGAAGTTGGAGGGGGGGAAAAAGAGAGAGAGAGGGGGGGAGGGGGTGGCGGGGCGCTGGGTGGTGCTGGAGGAGCGTTTTGGCGTGAGGAGGGGAAGGGCGGATTGTAGGGGAAGAGTACAGCTTACCTTGGTTTTTCGGGGTTGGGCGGACAGGGGTTGGATTTCGTGGGTTGGGCCTGGCATTGAGGGCGGGGGGACGGGAGCGTATTGTCGGGGGGAGGGAATTACGATGTAGGCCGTGCTCCAAAAAGCCCATAGTAAGCTCCATCTCTCTCTCTCTCCCTCACACACACACACACACACACACTCGATCTCTCCCTCTATTCTGGGTTGGGAACCCCTCCTTCCCTCCACTAATCACCACACCACTCATATCACTCTCCTTCTCCCCCCGCCCTGCTCTCTTCATCGCATCGGGGCCTAATGCATCGGTGACCGCTGATCTGGAAAACAGTCGATGGGATGACGTAGGTTCGATGTGTATATATGCAAACACACGCGAACATCCATGTGTATATATACATATGTAATTACATCTACATATGTATATGTATGTGTATATATATATATATATATATATATATACATATATATATACATATATATATATTTATATATATAGATAATGTAGAATCACTCTCGAGAGCAATTCTATGAGAGAAGGCCGAAAGCTCAAACAATCTACAATGTGTCCTTTTACATGTTATGTACATAGAAATATACATATATGGTAATATATATATATATATATATATATATATACATTCATAATAAATTGAGGCGGGCAATAATAAAGCAAAATAGCATGGTGGAAGACGCAGTGCGAGGATATGGAAAGTCTGCAGAGGAAGGGGGAAATCGGTGCGCTTTACAGCATAGTTAAATCTTTATCGGGAAGTAAGAAAGGGAGATCAACGATAGCAGTTAGAGATAAGGCCGGTAAGGTAATAGTTGACGCAGGAAAGATCCAAGAGAGATGGCAGGAATATGTAGAAGAACTGTATAGTAAAGAGCTTAGACCAACAAAATTAGACATTGAAAAGGAACATGACGTAGAGGAAGATAGCTTAGGTCCAGGCATACTAGACAATGAGATAGAAAGGGCATTAAGGGAGATGAAACTAAATAAGGCCGTGGGGGTAGATAATATTCCCGTGGAACTTTTGAAATGCTTGGGAAAATGTGGGAGGAAGAGGCTATATGGGCTGATCCGTAGTATTTATGAGGAGGGAATCTGGCCGGAAGACTTTGTGAGATCAGTTTTAGTTCCTATTCCGAAAAAGGTAAAGGCCACGTCATGTGAGGACTATAGGACAATTAGTTTGATATCCCACGCAGCTAAGGTTGTTCTCAGGATCATAAACAAAAGGATAGAGAGTAGGGCAAATGATTACTTAGGGGATGATCAGTTTGGGTTTAGGAAGGGGAGAGGTACGCGTGATGCCATTGCAGTAATGAGATTATTAATCGAGAGGAATATAGAACACAACCAGGAGGTATTTGCCTGTTTCGTAGATTTCGAAAAAGCGTTTGATAGAGTAAATTGGGAAAAACTAATGAGTATATTGCAGAAAATAGGAATAGATTGGAGGGAAAGGAGGCTAATCCGCAACCTGTACATGTCTCAGACTGCTCAGGTGAGGGTGGGAAACGGGGAGTCAGGATGGGCAGTGTTAGGAAGGGGTGTAAGGCAGGGTTGCCCATTATCACCGTTGCTGTTCAACCTGTACGCAGAAGAAATGATCAAAGAGGCATGGGAAGAACTCGAGGTAGGAATGAAAGTGGGCGGGGAATTCGTAAAATCAGTTAGGTTTGCTGATGACCAAGCTTTAGTTTGTCAGTCAGCCAAGGGGCTGCAAGCATTGCTTAGTGAATTGGAAATTCAGTGCGACAGGTATGGGATGAGAATCAATATTAATAAAACAAAGGTTATGCGATTTTCTAGAAAGAAAAAGGCCAAGCTTAACATTAAAATAGGAGGGCAAAAACTAGAGCAGGTAGAACAGTTTACGTATCTCGGTAGTGTTTTGGACCAACACGGTCAAAGTAGTAGGGACGTAAGGAGAAGAATTGCGCTAGGCAAAGAGGCTTTCACAAGGAGGAGGGAGTTGATGACAGGGATTTTGAGTAAGGATGTTAAGAAAAGACTCGTAAAAACTTTGATATGGAGCGTAGCTATGTACGGAGCGGAAACGTGGTCATTGAAGCAGGAGGATAGACGTAGACTGGAGGCTTTTGAAATGTGGGTGTGGAGAAGAATGGAGAAGGTGAAATGGACAGAGAAGAAAACAAATGAGGAAGTACTTGGTATGGTGGGCGAAGAGAGGGGTTTGTTGGGAGCAATCCTATGGAGGCAGGAAAAGTGGATGAAGGGGGTGTTGACCGGCAGTGGGATGTTGAAGATTGTGTTAGAGGGTAGAATGTTGGGCAAAAGAGGAAAGGGAAGGAACAGGATAGGGTTGTTGGACGGGATGAAGGGAGGAAGGAAGTACTCAGAGATGAAGAGGGACCTGATATAGATTAGGATGATTGATTTTGTGTTTTGTTAGGAGTAATAAAATATTTGTTTGGTAGTTGTGTCCGTCCAAAAACCTACCTTAACCGGTAGATTACTTTAAAAAAAAAATATACATTCACTCATATGTAAATATATATACACACACACATAAACGTACCGATATATATGTGTGTGTGTGTTTACGTGCCGTACAACCAACAACTCCCTCTGCCCACGCGTCATCTTGCTCCCAAATGACCGTGTCTCTCTCTTTCTCGCTCCTCCTCATCCCTTTCCTCAGTCAACTCTACCCGACTCAACTCCTCTTCCCTCTGCCGCCCAAACGTTCCCCTCCCTCACCCCACCTTGCTATCCTCCCCTCTGCCTACCTCTTAAGTCACTTTGCTTTACCCCTACCCTCTCCGTCCCACCAACCTCCAACTTTCCCGAAACACGAACAACTCCGGCCCTCAGCAAGTCGACCCCGTCCGCCCGGACCCACCACCGTTCATGGTATGATAATGCACGTAATTCTCTCGTTCCTTTCCTTCCTTGTGGCCGTGGTGTTTCACGACGCGCACAGAGTTATCTTTTTGAGAGGTTTTTTCGATCGAATAATGTGGTGTAGGGAAAGGCTTCCACTTACACTAACTTAATGCATCTCACGATTAATATTTGTCCTAGCGCTAGATTTTGGCATATTTTTGTTTGTATTTATATTTTGATTCCACTTATATTTTTCTTTCACTTTTTGCAACACCATAGTGAAGAGGACAGGGTCGAATTAAGGTTCGAATTTCTACGTCTTATACCTTTCCTTATTTATCTACATGTAACATGCTGGTCCGGTCTTCATGAAGGTATTTTCTCTCGTTCACATTATCCTAGGAAAGAGTTTAATAAACAGGGCTGAATTCATATTGAGAGAAATTTCAATTTCTTTGCAAAGATCTGGGTCTCATATTAGTACATAAAAAATACACATTTTTGAATTTTTTCCGTAGCAATTCAACATTTCATACTTATTCCAGAGAGCCACAGACGGGACAACTATTTACTAACACCAAAATAGCATATATTCGTATTATATGGCACGCACTGTTTAAACCAAAGACTCAGAATGTTGGAAGCAATGAGAACTCAATGGCATTTGTCATGTTGTGAAAATGTGAATTGACAAAATGGTTTAGAACGGCTTTACGAGATTTAGAACCGTACGCGACCTATGACGAGATCATGAATGCTTTCTGGGAAACGGTCAAATGACTTAAAGGACCAGTATTCGGCTTAATTTACTAGCGTAGACTAATTTGGTGAATTGCAAAGGGGATTTCTGCGCTTTGTCTACATCTACACCTACACAATACGCTGATAATCCCGTAAGGGCGTTTTATGGGAGGTTTTTGGCTACCATCTTTTAATTTACTGACACATAAATGTGAATATGTATTTAGAAATGCATTAACACACATACTATGCATTATACGTGTTCTAATAAAGGTTTTAATTTGACTTTCTGAGTTAAGGACTTTGGAGCGGTCACGTTTAATTTTGCAATTATTGCGTATCATGCAATGGAAGAACGAGAGCATGAATCAGACCGGTAGATATTTCACATATTTTATCATATTGATCCCATCTGCAAATACAATGTTGGGCCCTATTAATTTTGTCCCTATTACAAGCTGGAATATTCTGTTCCTAAGTAATAGTTTTTATATTGCAGCTCTCTAGCTGCTACTCTAGGGGCTCTCCATCATGTGTCTTTTATTGTACTCGTCAAGATCACTCTTTTCCTATGAGATTTTTTTTATCGAGCGATTTTTCTCAGGCTTTTTTTAAATCGATCATTAAAGTTATCTTCAATGAGTCCCAAATACTTGCCGGATATTTCAAATGCGGCCGAGTTAAAGCGAAGCAACACTAATCTCGTAATTTTTAACACTTGATGGAGATAGCAACCTTCTATTTTAAAATACATCCACTTTACGTACTCTTGTCATTTATTTCAAATTATTTTCTCAGTTGTCCATAAATTATAATTTGGTTACTATGATTCTTAACTTAATGATGTTTTTTTGTCTATTGCCAATTATATGTTAATTTTACTAGGATGCCGAAGAGTGGTTTTCGGTCCAAAGGTATGCTGTCACTCCCTTTTTTGAAATCGAAAATTCTGATAGCATCACTTTTGATCAATGTGTTTCGAAATCCCCAATGGAAAACACGCAAGTGCCTAAACCCAAAAGGGTGAAGGATGGAAAGAGTAAGGTGGACAAGGAGCCACCTACTCCTGTGGGCCCTTCAAAGAAGAGCCCACTAAAAACCACCAAGGGGAACACGCCAAAAGGGCGTGAGAATACACCTTCCCCGCCGCCTCCAGTGAAGCCAAAGAAGCCGGAGGTAATTGAAGAGGACCAGAGTATCTCTGATACAGAGGTCTTCGCAAACGAGTGGAAGAGGAAACATCGCTTCAAGCGATAACCTCAATAGAGTTGGTCATCTCCCTTTTTAGTCAACTTATTTATTTATATATTTATTTATTTATTTATTTATTTTAATTTAACATTTTAAATGTGTTCCATTCTGCAGTGGAACTGCAATGGTTTTTATCGGCACAAGGAGGAGCTGGCCATTTTAATCCAAGATTTTAAACCCTCTTGTATTTGTCTCCAAGAGACCCATTTTAAGGCTGAAGATAAGGGTATTCTGAAGGGGTTCACTGTTTTTAGAATGGATGACCTAAGTGGCCAACGAGCCCAAGGGGGAGTAGCGGTTGCGGCCCGTGAGGCCCTTTACACCTCGCGAGTCCAACTGAACTCTCCATTCCAGGCCGTCGCTGTCACGGTGCACACCCCTGAGAGGATGACGTTATGCAACGTGTATCTGCCAGAGGGTGCACCGGTGACCCGCCTGAACCTTGAAGCCCTTGTCCACCAGCTTCCTCAGCCGTTCATTTTGATGGGAGATTTTAATGCCCATGATCCTCTCTGGGGAGGGCCAGAAACCCAAAGCAATAGGAGAGGTCGAATTTTATCCAACTTTATTGAGGATTTTAACCTGTTTTTATTAAATAGCGGCGAAAAAACCCGCTTTAACAGCTTCAATGGGGAATTCTCAGCAATAGATCTTTGTCTATGCTCGAGAAGTCTAGCCCCAAAGCTAAAAATGTCCACCCACAACGATCTCTGTGGGAGTGACCATTTTCCTCTTCTACTCGTCAAAGAAGACTCTTCGCCCACCATTTCAAAACCTCCGGAAAAGTGGCGTATTAACCGTGCGGACTGGCCACTTTTCAAGCGTACGTTTACATATAAACACGACGCAAGTTTCGACGCGTTGCACAACGTCGATAAACTAAGTTCAACGCTGTTGGCGGCAGCTACCAAAAGTATCCCTCGTACGTCCGGGAACATTAATCGAGCTCCTGTCCCTTGGTGGAACGGGGAATGCGACCGGGCGATTCGGGCGAGGAAAAAAGCATTGAGTATTTTTAGAAAATATCCCACGGCAACTAATCTGGCATCGTACCGCCGTCTGAGAGCGCGAGCTCGAAGGGCCGTGAAGGAGGCCAAGAGGGCTTCCTGGATAGAATACGTCTCTACCATCAACCATCGCACGCCACTTGGTCAGGTATGGGACAAAGTGAAGAAAATCTCCGGGTCCAAGGGCTCATTTGTCATCTCGCCATTGCTTGTTGCTGGCCGGGTGGTTAATTCACCTGCCGAAATAAGCAACATATTTGCCAGTCAGTTCGCGGCCAATAGCAGTGACGAGGGCTATGCCGCGGACTTTGCGAACCTGAAGAGGCGATGCGAGAGAGTCCCTCTCAATTTTGGTGCAGGTCCTACAAGCGAATATTACAATGAGCCTTTCACGTCCTGGGAGCTTAAATCCGCCATCGAAGACTCCCATTACACCTCGCCAGGGGCGGACGAAATCCACAACGCATTTCTCCGGAACATTCCGGAAAACTCGATTGGGGAGGTCCTAAATACCCTCAACCAACTTTGGAACGAGGGCAGTTTTCCAAATGCCTGGCGAGAGTCCATCGTGATACCAATCCCAAAACAGGGCAAGGACAAAAATGACCCGAACAACTACCGTCCCATATCTCTCACCAGCTGCCTGTGCAAGGTGATGGAACGGATGGTAAACCGACGTCTCATGTGGTGCTTGGAGAGTCGACACCTGCTCTCCGACGCTCAGTGCGGCTTTCGGCGTGGCAGGTCCACGACAGACCATCTGGTGCGCACTGAGAACTTCATCCAAGAAGCCTTTCTCCACCGTCAACACGTCATAGCAGTCTTCTTCGACCTGGAGAAGGCCTATGATAGTGTGTGGCGATGGAGAATCCTCAACACGCTCCACAAGTGGGGATTTAGAGGCAACATGGCCCTATTTATCAGAAATTTTTTAACTAACCGCCATTTTAAAGTAAGGACTGGGAAGCACTTATCCCGATCTTTTACACAGGAGAACGGGGTACCCCAGGGTTCAGTACTGAGCGTGACGTTATTTGCCATCGCCATCAACGACGTGGTGGAATGCATCAATGCCCCGGTGATGTCATCGCTCTATGTGGACGACCTAGCCATATTTTGCCGGTCGACACGACTGCCAAACGCTTCCAGGCAAGCCCAGGTGACTCTGAACAAACTGGGAGAGTGGTCGCGAAAGAACGGATTTCGTTTCTCCATGGAGAAAACGAAATGCGTGCACTTTCACCGTCTTCGCGGTTACCACGTTACCCCGACCCTAACCCTGTTGGGTAGGCTTCTCCCATTTGTGGAGTCCGTCCGCTTTCTCGGCATGATCCTGGACCAAAAGCTGAACTGGCGGGAGCATATCCGCGTGTTACGCGAGAGGTGTCGCCAAACCCTCAACGTTTTAAAGTTTTTAACTCACTCCACTTGGGGAGCAGACCGCACCACCATGCTTTTATTGTACAGAGGCTTGGTGCGATCCAAACTGGACTATGGTTCCATAGTGTATTCCTCAGGACGAGAGTCTTACTTGAGACCACTCACATGTGTCCACAATGCTGGGATACGGTTGGCCACCGGGGCATTTAGAACAAGCCCAGTCCCAAGCTTACTTGCAGACGCAGGGGAGCCTCCGTTGGAAACCCGCAGGATGATTTTAATGGGCAACTATGCCTGTAAAATTTTATCGGATACAATCCACCCTTGTTTTAACATAGTTTTTAACCAACGGTTTTTAGACTTATTTAACAGGCGGAGAAGGGCAACTAGGCCCTTTGCCGTTCGTTTTAATGTTTTTATTAATGAGGTAAATTTTACATTTCCTCAAATATGCCCCGTCTCCTATGCTAAGTATCCGCCTTGGTTAACACCAATGCCGGATATTAAACTCATTGCCAGTGCACGCCGCAAAGCCAAGACGACCGATTCCGAATACCAGCAGCTCTTCAGTGCCGTCCTCAGCTCACTTTCTGACTTTGTCCCAGTCTACACCGACGGGTCAAAGTCAGAATCTGCATGTGCCTATGCGGTCGTGTCCCACTACCATGGAGTCGTGAGGAAAAAACTGCACACTTCTTGCAGCATTTTCACAGCCGAGCTGTCAGCCATAAGGACGGCCGTAGGAGAAATAAAAGAAAGCAATGGCTCTTTCCTCATCTGCACCGACTCGTTGAGCGCCCTAAAATCTTTATCGGTCTTTGCACCTGTGCACCCGATAGTCCAGGAGATCCATTATACCCTGTTGTCCCTTCAGAGAAAGGGGAACAGGGTCTCCTTTATATGGACTCCTGGTCACGTCGGCATAAGAGGTAACGAAAAAGCTGACCAGGCAGCGAAGGATGCCCTTCGACAACCCGAGACCGACTCCACCTTGGTTCCAATGGAGGACGTAAAGGCCGCCTTGCGGAACTCGGTCCTGCATCAGTGGAAGGAGACTTGGCAGTCTCTGCAAAATAATAAACTCAGGGCAATAAAACCGGTCGTTTCACCATGGTCCTCTTCCATCCGGAACATTCGGAGGGAAGAGGTCATGATTACGCGCCTGAGAATAGGACACTCTGCCCTCACTCATTCGTACCTCTTTGCGGAGGTAAAAGAACAGCCCCGCTGCAATGAGTGTTTCCAACCCCTGACGATAAAACATATCCTGACGGAATGTACAACATACCTAAGGGCCAGAGACATGTTGAAGATAAGGGGAGACTTAAGAAATATTTTAGGGGATGACTCTGGGTCTATAAACCGAGTCTTAAGTTTTTTAAGGTATACTGGTTTAATGGGGCAGCTTTAGCTTTGGAGATCATAATTTTAATGCTTTTGATTTTAGCATTTTCCTTTTTTTTGTTTATTTTATTTATTTATATATTTATTCGTATTTATTTGTTTACTTACTCCTAGTTTAAAAGGAACATAAGTTTTACGTTATGACAGTGGTGCAAAATGACCATAGTTGTCGACGCACCCTACAAAAACATAAAAAAAAAAAGAATTTATCATAGAATTTTCCAAATTAATTTTTTTCTTTGCTTATGATAGTCCTTTTCTGAAGTCACCTTAATATTCGTTGAGCTGAAAATTCAGTTTTGGTTTGGCACGGTTGACAAGGACTGTGGAAAGAGTTTTTACGTGACTGAAAGTAATGACATTTCGCAAAAGTAATCTGCAATTTGTATCACCTTCTTTTTTATTTAGTCGATGCATGATTTCAGTCTCCCAATCGTCAGTGTTTTTGGTGCCTTTCTAGATTTTATTTATAAATTATTTGAGCCTTATGATGAAATTTTATCCTACATTATTCCGTTATTTTGCGGAATTCAGTTCACTTAAGATTCCTTTTTTTATTTTTCAGTGAATACTTTGTCTCCTTGATTTCCTGCACGTTTTGCGGTTTAGAATCTAGTCATCTTTGGGTGGGGTTATATTGTAATTTTTAATGTGATTTTTCGCAATTAAGTTATTTGAAACATTTTTGCGAGGATTTATTTACTGTTAAGTGTTTTCGAGTTCCCATTGTTCGTTAGAGCGATTGAATTTGCCAATTCATATCTACTAATGAACATTTAAATAAAAACTAATCATTTGCTGATTATCTCTTTAAATGTTCTCCAGTAGGTTTATTCTTTAATTTATTGCAGCTTTGTGTCAAAATTTTGTTTGAAAAATTATATTATCAATTTGTAACGACTTTTCTAACGCATTTGATATATTGCATGCTCTCTTGATTTCTGTTGCATGGCCAACTTTTCCCTGTCAATTGTCTTAAATTATATGAACTGATCGGACTTGTCTGTCAACTAGGTATATTTTCATGTTTTATTTTTCCGTTCTGCGTTTGCTCCTGTTTTTTTCAAATCCTGTTTGACGTTATTGCCAATTTTTTGGATCGGATTTTGGTTTTTTCATTTTTCACTCTCATAAATGGTTTTTTACGTGTTACTTGAGTAGAAGAGTTTCCCATTCACATTTTATCTTTTCTAAACTGGTGTTTGGGGATAATTTTGTTGTCTAATGGCCGAAATCTAAGTCTAGTCCCTTAAGGATATCGATTTAAATGATTTTTGCTGAAATTATGCGGGAGATGATCAGGGATACAGTTGGTTATTACGTGATTGTGGTTTGGGTCATTGAAAAATATTGGTTTTGACATTTTTCTTTCTATACATGATTGAAAAATAGGTCATGGTTTCAACAGAATTGTGTGAGCCGAGTGAAATTCTGTTTGGCATAATTTTTTCCTGACCATTTGTCAACTCTCTTTTTATTTTTATTATTTTTCCAATTCATGCGTGAAGTTATCCATGAATGCTTTTACGTCACTAATTGGTAATTTCTGTAAACAGTTGTTCGTTTGGCTACACAATAATTCCGCTTTTTTCAGTGTCATTCTATTGTTGATGTTGGTTGGTGTGTGTTCGCTGTTTAAAGTGTGTCTTGTGTGTTGATTTTATCATCATAGAGGAAAGACTTTCGCATTTAACTGGAATGTTGTAAGGAAAATCTTTTATTAAATTTTCTACTTTAAATATTGCTTCTAATTGGGGATAATTTCTTATGGCTCGTCTCTTTCTTTTCCTTTTTGTATGATATTTCCTAAGCAGTGGAGTAGATAATCGGTGCATCGTGATTCTTGGAATGCAATTTGTTGGAAGTTTATCCAAGCATTGTTAGCCAGCAACAGGACGAAATAACACTCGTAAAAAAGCCCAAGAGTAAACCAAATCATAAATCGGCTCTGTTAAGCTATGAAACAGAGTATGGCCACTTTTTTCAAAAGTGCTTCACGTCTATTTGTTCCTCCAAAACTACCTTTAGCAAGGTTACGAAGGATAATATTCACTCTGTTCAGCTTTTCCAATCGCCCATGTCTACCACCTATTTTTGTCATTCTTCTTATCAATTTTTTTCATGCAATGATTAACGGTTTACTACCTGACATTTTTATCGCAGTAGTTATATCTTCATCGTGAAGGCCTTCTACCAGGAGTGCTATTTTTCACCGGAAAGTTGATTTTTGAAATAATGGCATGGCATTATCTGTTAAATTAGTCGTCAACACACACTTTGGAAGCTACTGAAAACCGAATCGCTGCTGCTTCATAATTTTTAACTTGACCTCAGAAACTATTCGTAATTTTCTTCTGTTCCACATTGAATATCTACCAATAGAGTTAGCCATTTTCATTTGATCGCCACTCCAGTGAATATTCTTCGAAAGATATTTTAAATTCATTAAAAATTGTAGCTTAACTAAAGAACTGAGATGGACGTTCGCAGACCGGCGAACAGTTTCTTCCTGCATTAATTTCTTGACAAAAAACAAGGCTATATCTCAGGATATTTGACTGTTAGAACACATTTTAATTTTCCATTCCTATAATGGAACCATCACGTTAACCGAAATATCATGATAAAGGCTTTTGCCACTACCTTCCTTCTCTCGTGCATGACCACGTATCCGATCGCTGGGATATAGCGCATATTTAAGTAAGACCTGCTTATTTCGTGTTTAATTACTCTCTAATGGTACTTACGGGTGTTTACTCAAACTATTGGGCAAGTATATATATTTTTATATATGATCACGGTGAGGGTTTTATATAATATATCACGAATGGGGGATAGGAATTGTGTGGTGGCTAATGGACTAGCTTCCCATCCAGAGGGCCCGGTTCGAATCCCGGCGGCAGCAGATATTTTTCAGTGATATATCGATCCCTACTTCAGGTGCTTTGTGAAGGGCACTTTGAGTGTGTACGACGTCCGTCGGATAGGACTTTAAACTGCGGACTCCTTGGCGCCTTTCGTTTAGAGTAGGCTAATGCTGACGCCGGGTTTCTCTCCACCCTTCATCCTTTCCTGTCCATCCCTAATGGCACAAATCACCTGAGCTGTCGGTTGCTTCCCCTAAAGCTACCCCTATCACGCATGGTATATTCAGGTATCATGGATTAGGTAACGATATATTTTCTGTATAGAAATACAGGATATAGGAATACCTGCATAAAATCAGAAAGTGCATGTTTGCTTCGTGTATTTTGAAAACACGTTTGACAGAGTACATGGGACCAGGTTATGAAGGTATTCCAGGATATACGACCTGACCTGTGGTGAGGAAGCTTATCCGAAATCCTCTGGGTTATCAGTTGCAAGCATTGGAGTAAGACAGGGTTGTCCATTATCACCCTTGCTCTTTAACGTACCTTGTGTCAACCTTACTCTAGAACGCATGTTTTGAGTAAATGGTAAGGTAGGAATGGAAAGAGCTGGAGCCGGAAATGAAAGCAGATAAATAATAGATGAGGTATATTAGATTTGCGGATGATCAAGCATTGGTGAAGCAGCTAGCCAAGGGATTGCAGTCATTAGTTAACTTACGCTTTACAAAACCAGTGTGATTGGTATATGGTTAGATTCAATCATAAAATCAGAAAATGCTGGTATTGTGATTTCATGAAGTAGGATGACATAATGAGCTCTTAAGTTGGACGATATAAAGTAGAATATTTCACATGCATAGAAAGTGCTTTAGAAGGTGGATAAAGTAGTATGGGGTTAAAAGGAAAAAATTGCGTTAGCTATTGCAGCCTTTTTGACAGGAGAAGGTTCATGGCTCGGTGTAAGGGAAAGTACGAGTCGTATAAATAAAAGAATGGTTGAGACTGGAAAAATATGGAGCGCGGTTTTGTATACAATGGACACCTGGTCGTTGAGGGAAGAGGATAATGCAAGATAGTGGCTACCATTAAACGTGAGTGTGGAGGGGAAGGACTACATTAAATGAACACAGAGGAAAATAAACGAAGATCTATGTATGGCAGAGGAATAGACAATGTTTGAAAAAGCTGAAGGCGGAAAAAGTAGATGGAGAATAGCACCAGTTAAGTGGATGATGCTCGTATTGTTTACCCTACTCATAATTTTGTGCGCGGATTCGTCTCAATCGCAAAGAAACTATTGATTAATGAGCAATTAGAGTCGGTGATACTAAATACGTTATGCACAAACTTTGTACTTAGAGCCATAGCACAGCAAATACTGGATAAAAGATAAACGTTAAAGAAAAATTCCTGACTCCAATCAGACATGCTGAAACAGAATTTTTTTTCTATTTGAAAAATCTTAGAATACCACATTAGTTTATTCCCCAATCTCAAGATTGCTTCCTTTGAAATCATTACTGAAACATTTTGGGTAAATGAAATCTTTGGATAAACTTGTAACGGCATTGTAGCAGCACTAGTTTCTCTCCAGCAAGGTGATATCCTGTCACATAGGGCCGTTATGATATTGATACGTTTCTGGCAAGAAATTTTGAAATTATGCAGCTTTTTTATTATTAACAGTAGTAGATGATTAAAACAGTTTTCAGAAAGGTGCAAGGTCTACCAAACATCCAAAAACAGTCATTTTTTTAGCACCACATTTTTAATACATGCCCATTCATTCCATCCTTATCCATAATCCATTCCTCACTCTACCTTGCTTAACCAATATCCTCGCAGTCATCTCTGTCAGGCTACGACTCTCCGCTGCTCGGCTCACTAGGCATACCAGCTTATAGATTACTGATTATTGCAGATTACTTCAAGATTTTCTAGCTGCTACCTGGTGAATCAATTTTCCTGGACCATCCATAAAATCTTGGTGTTAATAATGATTGTTTTATTGGTTATTTTAATTCCTATTTTGAGGTTTTCTTTATTTGTTACGGCCATGTTCGCTATATGATTATACACTCGCAATTGCTGTGTGCTTGAATATATAACCTCATTATTTTAGATTTTTCTCAGCGGAATTTGAGCAAAGTTACAAGGCAAAGTAGTTAATGGGCGAGAATTTCATTATTTCCCTTCACCCATTTAAATTTTGATCACTTATTTCATAAAAGTATTTTCTCTGACAGTTCGCAGTACAACAGAATTTATTCATTCTTGAAAGGCATTAAACACCTCTAGCTCCATCAGAATAACATAAAACTGCCCTTTCGAGACTCACTTCACCAACACTGATACTGACACTGAGAGCATTCCCTTACTTTCAGTCCATCAATATTATTTTAAATCCACAAAATTACGACCCACCAACCATTGACTAGTTCAAGCCTACTGATGGCTCATCCAGTACCATCTGACTCCAATGTCCCTAGCATTTCCGACATTAAACCGTGCCAACCTCTAAACCCTCTCTTCCTCCACTCCAAACTGAATCTAAAAGAAAGGGTAAAAAAATTCACCACCTTTCGCATGATGACGGTGGGGTGGGGCGAGGCGGGAGTGTGGGCGCGGCGTGCAGCGGGAAGGCATTGATCACTCCACTCACTTCACTTCTCCCTTCCGCACGAACCCTCCCCCACGGCCGAAGGTGGAGCGTTTCGAGGGGAGGGTAGGCGAGGGAATCGTTGGTTGTCCAGGGAATGGGGAGGCGGTAGATATGGGTAGAAGTAGAGAGGGCCCTTTCAATCAGCCAGCACCACCATCACCTCCTCCAAATACGCTCCCTCTCCCGATCCCCAGTCAAAAACCCTCCCCACACTCCATCGCCCTCTCTCCTTTCCTTCGTCCCCCCCGTACCCCCCGCTTCATCCGTCATGCACCTCTATGCTTCCGGCCCCTCCACACACCATTCCGCCCACACCGCTCTCCCCCCCCCATCATTGTGCATTTGAAGAGTACCTCTCTCACTCTCAACCTCTCTTTCGGCCCACGGAGACCAAATGGAAAAATAAGAAAGCCTCCTGCCCTCTGCGGCAGAAACAAAACTCCCCATTCTCCCAAGCCCTCTCCGCTACGCAACCAGCGAGATACAATCTCTTTCTCTACTACATATATGGGTGCGTATGCATTCTCATTCACGGTTACATCCGCTGTCACCTTCCACCCGTGCTGTGTGTATGTCCAACCCTCACCCTCCCGTCTCCGATCTCTCTCCTTTCGCTCGCATTAGCGCGCGACTGTCAAGCGAAGCGTATTCCCTTTTCCGTTCGGGCCGCACTCAACAGCATGCCATCCCGCACCCCCCCCCCCCCAACCCCCACCAACCTTCATCCCATCCGCGGGCCGCTTTCTCATCAGTTCAACACGGGTGCAGAAACACGGCCGCACACACACACACAATCACTCACACACAAACACACAAGCATCCACGCGCGCTTAAGCTCTCAGCTCCTCGATGGCTAACAGCGCGGTTTCGTCTTCTCGGGAGCTGCAACTAGTTGCCCAGTCTGTATTTGTAATAAGAAAAAGAACATCGTCGAAGTCTTTTTCTTCAGAAATATCTTAGGCCAAAATCAAAGCGATGCTGGTAATATTTTTAATTAAATCGTTTCACAAAAAATAAATACGTTTTGGAAGCTCTATATGAGAAAAACATCACCCATAAACTTTCTCTTTCGTACGGAATATTCTCGATGATGTGAGACTCAATTAGCGGTTTCATTCTCTCTAGAGATGGAAATTGAAAGTCCAGATGAAAACTATTATTCAGCAAAATCGTGAACCAGATTTTCGCTCTAATTATATGTGTTGTTGTGTATTTCCAAAGATTACTGAAATCATATCGGAGAATACAACTGTAGAAAGAAATTTGTAGCAAGATATCATTTAATTTTATGCCAAAAAAATTAAGAATTAGCATTTCACCAACATGATAAAATAAATGAGGTGGAACAAGGATGACATTTGAATTATAATTAGGTAAATACTTATGTAAAGTGTATAATGGAAAGTTATGTGTTAAAGAGAGTAGATTAGGTAGATACTAAAAAAAAGAGATTGAGATGGAGAAGGAGAGAACTTTGCGGAGAATTATATAATAAAATAGGTCTAGAAAAATATTAGGAAAAGTAATCCTGGTGAAAGGAGAACTTCGGTGAAACGGAAAGTTGTTCGGGAAAGGAAAAATTTGACGCGCTAGATGATCAAGGGAACGTCACCTATGAGGTCAATGTAAGATCTAAGATATGATAATCTTTTTCTGACAAAATATCTAAACGAGAAAGTTGAAACTTGAGTTACCTGTTAGTATAACATTTCTGCAGACGGTTTAGCTTTTTAGTTTGACGTAAAGACACTAGAATTGGAAACAACAAGTCATCTTTTTGAAGTAACAATGATTACAGTGTCATCGAAAATATTCTTCCTAGGCAATTCATATAATGAATCAATGGGAAAAAACTTTTCCTCTTATTCAAAGTGATGATAATTGATAATTCCACGGATCTTTTTTACATTTAACGCGTTAAAATGCCAATGCATCTTAGGTAATTAATACAAATGTTGCAATAAAGTTAAGGTAATTCCTGCGGTCATTTAGAACAGCATCATTATAATCAAGAGTATTTGAATTTTACTACAACCCTCCATTCTTCTCTATTCATTGTTAATACCCCCACTTGCCGAGAGCTTCTCTGTTTACGTCCCTCTTAATTTGTCCAATGTGCTTGCGCCCTGTTCTTTGTCGTGGGATCTTCAGTTCAATGTTCCCTTCTATTATGTTTCGAACTAATCGAATGTTTCGAACATTGTGCCTCAAAGTGTGTCCAACCCCTTCAACTATTTACTATGGTAGTATTGTTTATATGGTGATTTCCTCGTCTGCTTTTTGATATACTTGTTTTTAACTTTTTTGCTCATTTAATCTTAAGTATCTCCTCCCGAATCATATTTGAAAGGCTTCTATTCTTCGTTAGTCTACTTCATCAATGTTGCTTGCCTCTGATCCCTAGGATGCCATGCTCCATATCGTTTTAAAAAACTGCCTGCTTGTTTGCAACCTTATATTCTTCAAACATAGTAGTTGTCTTTTCTGTATGAACGCCTTATAAGTTTGAATCATTGCTTGATTGAGGTCGGTAGGACTTCTTCCATCCCATGTAATGCTACTGCCCAGGTAGATGAAGGAATGATGAATCAAGATTTATTATTTGGTAAGTATCTATATTGAAAGGCGTATTTTTGAAAACCTTATTTGAACTTGAAGGCCCTTAATGATATGAAATAGTATATGATATGAAAATAACAGCGTTAATGTATTTTAGTCGGTTTGTTCAATTAGATCTAACATTGAGACTTGTAACAGAGCGTTTTGAACATTTCTATCGCAATTATTACCGAAGTTGGAGTAGACTGGAAGAATAATTGCATTTTTTTTAATAATGCATTTCTAGTAAATGGAGTTAATTGAAAATCGTATTACTCATTGATGTGCCTTTCAAAGATAGCCACGTACTATTAGCATAGGAAACAGCAGGGGTGGGCCTGGAAAGTGCTGGGGTTTTAATCAAAGTAACATGGGAGATGATGATTTAATCCAGTTTTTGGGTGATCATGTTTTCATATCAGCCATTTGTAAAGTGATTACAGCCATAATTGAGCGTAATGCATAATCAATATGAAAAGTTATTGATTAAAATAAATTGTTTCAAAAGAAATTTTTTAGCTTTGCAAGAATGAGGGAATCTTAATCATTCAGCAGAAAAGTATAAATTAGTGCAGGTAGAAAATTTCACTTATTTCGGCCGTGATTATAACTGAAATTTGTGGAAAGGGGAAAATCATAAAAAAAAGGTATTTGATATGAAAATGAAATTGATGACTGGGAAATGATGACCTTTTAAGAGATGAGGATAGTAGAGATTAGTTAAGCCTTCGGAAGATATCGTTTCTAACTATGCTATCTAAGAAACTAGGCCTTCAAATAGAAAATAACTAGCAAATTGAAATTTTTGAGAGATACTTTTAAAAGAAATGAATAAAAAGGTGAATGGAGAAGAAAGAAAACGACATGTTAACTATGTTTGAATGGGGGTGTATACGAGAGCAATTAAAGAGCCAGAAGAGGTTCTAAATAGAAATATGACATCCCTTGTTTGGTATAAAAAGTGGATTGTGGTGTTCACTGAACCCCACATTCCACTCTTTCAGTTATTAATGAATTGAATTTCGAAAGGTTTTATCTTGAGTAAATTATTAATCATTGTTTAACGTATAAATGTAAAATACGCACACATCTCGTCATATTTAAGATTTTGTAGTACTATTGGAGCTACCATGAATAAGTAGTACCAGGAGTACGTAAGGAAGTGATTCAATAAAATGTTTATTTGGAATGTATTTTTCCATTGCTGTGGCATATGGAGGATAGGATAAGCAGAGAAAAGAAGAATGGTTGCGGTGGAAATGTAATACTGCGTGTGCCTGAGAATGACGTAAATGAAGTGAATATACATAAAAATTAAAAAATGAAGAAACAATACGAGTGGGTAAGTGAGGAGAGATGACTATCGAGGACGCAAAAGAAGGAGAGGGAACTAAGGGGGCAACTTCAGTTAAACTCTTAAGTATACTAACCTTAGGCACGTTAGTTTACTTAAGAGTTTAACTGAAGGAAAGCCAGGATGAATCGCGGAAAACAGGTGATTGAAAATAAAGGAATAAGGAGCTATGAGGAAATACAGATATTTGCAAGTAATACGGAAGCTTAGAGACCCGCCGCAACAATATCTTTTAATTTATAACTCATAGTAATGGTTATCCTCGGTATCATGTGAACTCTTCATACCTTGAAACTTATTTGCCGCTTATATAGGTAAAATCCTATTCATATTCCTCGTTCTATTCCTTTTCTCTGGAGAAAAAAATTCTCCGAGCAAAATTTCACAATGCATGTCTCTTTTTTTATTAGTATAGGCGGATGAAATGAATTATGAAGTTAAACAAAGTTCTGGAAATATCAGCCTCGTATTAGTCTTGGGGTAGACTTCTGAAAATGCAGCTTGATAGCTTACAACTCCAGCGCTGAAATTAGGAATATGGACATTATTTACCAGTGCCCTTTCTCCTTAAAATTGCTTGGTTTTTCAGGGGCCAAAATACTATATAGTAAAAGATCAAATTTTTCGGTCTCGTTGGCGGCGAGGTAACATCCTTGTTATCAATCCAAAGGTCACGGATTCGATTCCCGTCTGGGCGAGTTTTCCTCCACCTAGGGTTTGGGTAGGGTAGGGTTTGTAATCGTCTCAATTTATTTTAGTGTTAATAGTCCGATGTAAAGGCCAAAAAGTACTGTTTTCGGACTAAGGCTAAATGAATAAATAAAATAAAGAAATAAATAAATGAGGTGTCAATGAACAAGACTATATACCGGTTGATTAACGTGTCTTTGCTTCTAAAGTTTTTTTCTGAACTATTATAATAGTATTGTTGGAACTTAAATGAAAATCTCCTGCTTATTCAAACGGACTAATGCTTTATGACATGGTTTGTTGAAAATTTAAATACATTATCCGAACTTTCTTTCTTGACGAGAAACGAATATTAACGCTTGTGATTTCCTGTAATTTACATTTCCCTCCCATATGGAATGTTTCCACCGTTAAAAACCTAAAACTACAAGTATACCGGTCTTTCTTTCCTCTACGTTGATTCATCGAGTGCCGTTCGCTTCTTATCTGCCAATCAAACATGAACTTCTTTTGCAGAATTTCAGCATAGGTACAAGGCCTTGCGAATTCATGTATTATTACTTCCAAACTTGATCCTCGACCGCTGTCACAAACAAGCGCGATGGTTTACCCTTTGAGCGAGAAAAAACTGGAATTCTTAATCTGCCGCCGATGGTTGATGATTTTGAGAGGTTCAGTGATGATAGAGAAGTAATGACTGTCCCGGGTGGCCCCACTGTCGAAACGGAATAGGTAGGGACCTAAAAGGGAGGAGTGGAACGGGATGTGCTACACGAACGGAGTGCCCTATCGACCATTCTCATCCATCTCTCTTGCAAATCGCCGCCGCAGCTCTTAGTCGTCGGAAATAATAGGCGGCAGCACCGGTGGCTGCCGGTTAAGGGCGACCAGAACCCTGGGGCGGTTCTTCCAAAAAGCTATCGCGCTTGGATCGTTAGGAGATGAAGAGGAACGGCATGGGAGAGCCAGGGCGACGTCTCTCCCGCTCCGGCGTCACTCGCACCCCGCGGCGGACGCCTTTCTGGGCGGGGAGGGAAGGCCCGGAAATGGGGGAGGGGGAAACGACAGGGGGGGGGAGGTTGGAGTGCACGGTTATTTTTTCAATAGGGTAGGAGGGTTGCAGTTTATAAAAAGAGGGAAATAGAGGGAAGCGGAGGGAGTAGAGAGGATGGAGGAAGGGAAGGGGCAGGCTAGCTAAGTAGATCGAATGGGAGAGGGGGGAGGAGGAGGATGATAGATGTCGTGGGTGGAGAGGGTGGGGGTGGGACTGCGTGTGGAGAGTGGGGATCAGTTTGGCTCAAATTCGCTGCGGCCAGTGGAGGTTTTCCAGGGCCCGCAGGAAATTCATGAACGCTGGCTGCATAATCGATGAAAGCCGTTGCAACGGGAATTCCGTCTCTTCATTATCATTACCTCTCACGGTGGAGTGGACCGGGAGGAGGACGGACGGAGAGGAGGGTGTGGAACGAGTTGGGGTCCGGGTGGAGTGGGAAGGAGGGAGATGGGGGGGAGGAGGGGTCGGGCGGAGGCGTAGGCTTGTGCGCTTGCAGAGATGAGGGGGCGGAAGGGTTCTGAGAGGGGGTGTATTGGCAATTTCGGCGGTTTGCGGAACGAATTACTGGACGCCGCTAGTCAGGCTATGAGTCGCTGCCGAGTCGCTAGGATATTGCTAACTCTCATGCGGAGTACGTTGGACTCAAAAGGCGGGGGTTCTCCTCGGATAACTTTTCAGGGAAAAAAAAGAGGAATACTTTGATTGGTGGGTCGCAAAAGAAGTCAAGTTCCCCCATCCGTGGATTCAGGCTATATTAGTTGAAAAGAAATATTCTTTCTAATCGCAGATATTGGCCCAAATATCTGCTAAACCTGAAGAAAATAATGTAATCAACGTAGCTAAGACAACCTTAATTGGTACGCTAAATTTTTATTTTAAATAATGTACACTGCGTGAGTCGAGTTTATTTTTTCACGTAAATGAATTATTGCATCAACTTATGGAAAATTAAAGTAGTTTGGCATGTAGGTTCACTGTGTGTTGGATGGATTTTCATTTTTTCTTTAAAAATAACATTTAAAACAGATATGCCTGAATATATTCGGTTCTTTGGAAAACCCGAAGAAGAAGAAATAATAAAAATAATTTAATTTTTACATTTCATTTCGGTTATATTCGTTACATATTGGAAATTTTAAAATTTCTAAATGCACCCCAATTTTTACACATTAGAAATCATTTTGGCTCATTTATTTTTTCACGAAATGCGTTTCACTGGTTCGGGAGCACTATCTCAACTTATTTATTGCAAATTAATCATTTGAATTCAAATTCTCTAGAAAATTTGCGTATTGACATAAAAGGAGATAACTCGTATAAGAAATTGTAAACTATATGATGAGATATTATATTTTGATGGCTTTTCATGCAGCTGGTTTCAAATTTACTATTACTATTTGACTTTAGGTTGTATTTAAATAATTTTTTTTTAAATAACAAAAAGGCTTGAATCCCAGGAGTATATGTCTAGTGGAACAGCATTATTGATAATGATTGGTCAACCTCTATCACACTCCAAAAAATTTGTGATTTTACCTGAAGATGACGCTGAGCGTCGAAACCTAGGTCGTGAATAAATATTTTATGTGGAAAAACCAAGTGTTTCTTTTGCAATATGTATCGTTTCCACAAAGTGACGCCTGAAGTTATCTCCTCTACTATTGTGCTTCGTATCGCTACAGAAGATTTAGCGATGAGGAAGGTGTGCGCCAAGCTCGTGCCCAAGGTGTTTGCAACAACACGCTACGAGTCCGCGAGTTCCTGGCCAAATACCAGGAGCCAACGCTACCCCACACCCCCCCTATGGTCCTGATGTTACCCCAGTAGACTTCTTTTTGTTCCCTCGAATTAAGGCAGCCCTGAAAGGAACCCAATTTTCGTGCATAGATAAGATCCAATCAGCCGTGACGAAGACCTTGCGAGAGGACCCCAAAGACACCTTCCAGGGCGAGTACCTGTCATGGCAGAGTTGCTGAAAAAAATGCGTAGGGGCCAAAGGATAGTGCTTTGAAGAATTTTAAGTTATTTTGCAAATATTTTAAATAAATTACTTGGAATAAAATAATCGCATTACTTTCGGAACGAATTATCTATCCGAAGTCGCTAACTGTATTTCATTTAGCGACTTTGGATATATAATTAGAGACATTTTCTCGAATCTAGATTAGGCCGACACCCTGCCATATATTTATTTACTTTGCCAAATATCTTCTTTCATATGATTTCTAGGGTAGTACGAAGCAAATAAACAGGTCCTCATTGTGTTTTAAATTATTTTTATCATCATTTATTATTTTGCTACTTTGGCTGCCGTAATTCTTCCGACAAAAATCCAAATTGATTGAAATAAAGTGTGGCTCGATTCTGTCGGAAAATGCGACATCTGCACTTGCTGTAAGAGTTTTGAGAAGATAGTAAAATTGACCGGACAATGCCTTTGATCAAAGTAGTTTCCGATTGTATTCTTTTGCGGTGCTCCAAGCAAGCCTTTCCTTCATTTTTCATTAACCTGCGTGAAATTCAGTGGGGAAATTTCTTTCACTTGGGTTATTATTAATCCCCAGTTGTTTTTCCATCTTCGCGGGATATTTTCTTAAAAATAATGTTTAATCACAAACCCTTTTTTAAACATAAATAATGAGCGTTCTAAATATGTTCTTCATAAATTTGACCTTGCATTCGATTCACCTTCACCTAAGTTACTTGTATATTCTTAATTATTTAATTCCTACCAATTACTTCTTACCTTCTCCATTACTTCCCCTTTTCGTCGGTGAAATTTCTAATTGAGTAATTCACTTCGTATTTCATTCAAATATTGTTGATTGTTCAGTTTCATTATATTTATTGTTCCCTTTCCATATTTTCCTTACTAGGCCCATTCCCTTATTCTTACTAATACTTTGAGCATACATGTACGCAATATATATTTAAGACTTTTAAACAATTTTATTAATTTTTCTAGCCAATTAATCAAAAATACCCATTATGATAGAATTATAACAGCCTATGCACACACCAATTATTTAGTTTGTGGAAAAAATGCGACCTAGAGCCTCACGACCAACGATTTACTCGTATTTCCTAATGCGCAATGTTTTTCCAAATGAACCTGGCTTTATGATTGGCATATCAGTGATATTAGCGGAGTAACATGTGTAATATAGTGAATAATATGCATCAGAAACTGCATCAGACGTAACTTATAGAACATTTTTGATGCAAAATACAAATACAAACCCTTCTCAGTAATTCCATTCGAGGAAGGTACTGCCAAGAAAAGCCTACATATCGGAAACGAAAGGGATCTTACTCTTTCTAGTTAATTCTCTTTTTGTTGCCTTCACCTCGCATACTCCCTTCACCGATCTTTACTTCATAGTTACACTGTTTCATAGATGTTCTTTTGTCCAGAACTATTCATCGCCTTGGAAGTCTTCATCCAAGCGAACCCATGATTTTTATTGTCTCCTTATTCCCAACGAACCATTTAATTTATTTTACCCTCGTCATATTTCTGTGAGCGAACATTTTTATTTTGTCGTGATTGTTTACAGTTACTATTATTTGGTCTTCTAGCGCTTCAAATTAAGTTTTGAATGGACATAGACTCTTCACCGCTACATTTGAGGCGTTTTCTAACTAAACACAGCTTGACACTAGGCAATAAACCCTTCTTCATTGCCTCATACCCTCTTACTCACTTCATTTCGTCAAACAGATCCATCCATTTCTTATCCCACCTTGCTTACCCAACGTTCTGCTCTCTTTCACAGTCCTTATAATACCATTGCAGTTAAAATGCTCTGCATTCCCTTTTCCTACCCTTTTTGGATTTCTCCAAACAAGCCTCACTTCTCCCCCATGATACCTTATACTTGATTGCTGGTTTTTCTTTCCGTCCATTTCACCTTTTCTAGTCATTTTCACGCTCACATTTCAAAAATCTCCATCAACGCCTAACATCTCGCTATAACGACCATGTGCAAAACCGCGCTCCATATCATGGTTTTGACGAGCCTTTTCTTAACATCTTTACTCAACACCCCTGTCATCAATTCCTTCCTCCTAGTGAAGGCCTCTTTGTCTAACGTAATCAATCGCTCTAAAAAGGCCTGTAAATTAACACACTCCTTTACTTATTTTTATTCAGTTGCCATTGCACTCTGCGCCACACATCCACGCGGCTTTTTACAAAATATTATGTTGATATTTAATGAAGTAAGATCTGGTGCTTTCCCGGCGTATCAGATTGATGAAGTTTGTCAGGGTCTTTCACCGGGTCAAGGGTTCCATGTTGGCCAACGTTTCGACGCTCGTGTCGAGTATCATCCTCATCTCTGAGGACGATGCGCGAGTCGCGCGTCGAAACATCGGCCAACATGGAACCCTTAACCCGGTGGAAGACGCGGGAAAACTTCATCAAGTTGATATTTAATTTAACTCAATGTGCCTTTTCCAATATGTATTCATTTTTAACTAGAATCTAGGAACCTAGGACCTTTAAAAGCCCCAAAATTTCAGAGTTTAAGAGGACGCCTCGGTAGCTTAAGTGGCTAAAGCACTCGACCGGATATTGAGGGATCTGGGTTCGGATCCCAGTCAAGGCGAATGATTTTTGCACTCTGAAATTGTTGCATTGAAATGCAAATTAGCGGATGACTCCGTTAAAAGTTACTGTTGCGGTATCTCCCGCAGTTTCTTCGGAATAGAACCTAGGAATTTAGTATTTAAAATGGAAGACAATCTGACATGTGTAAGAATTTCATAAATTCATATGCCGTTATAGAATGAAGAGCTTAAGGTTGCCCATTGCAGGGTCCCGGGTTCAGATGCTGGTGACAATTTGTATTATTATTAGATAAACGCAATCCGCACGGGGAAGAAAATAAAGAAAGGAACTTTCCTGAACGTGCTCATTTGACACGCACTAAAAATTCACTTTCCCCCGAAATCTATCTCCGAATTGATCAATGTGGTATTTATAAATGAGCAAAAAACGCTTTGCATAAAATATTTTATATTAATACATACTTATTTTGAAACACTTAACCACATTATAGACTTTTCTTTAACAATAAATTATGGAAAATTTTTCTTATAAACGTCTAATACATATTTATTATCAGGAAAATTTTAATAACCATTTATAAAAGGAAGCAGTAGCGTTTTACTTGGGGCGGCGAGCAAGATACAATGTATTGAGGCAAGACCATTGCGATTATTTGGGAAATGATATTTACTCTAGAAATAATAATTTATTTGAAAATTAAAATTAAATTTGGCTCTTCTAATGATACTGATAATTTATTCACTCTGTTAACTTACAGCGTAAGGTATTCCAAATATTACGGAACAGCAACTAATTTTCCAGCTGCAAATGTCGTTGCTAAAACATAATACAGTTGCCTTGCTTCTCTCACTTTTCTCTCTGCTACTAACGCTAAATAATTAATAAGAGGTAACATTCTTTTTTATCCGTAAATCCACAAAACTGTACCATGTCTTGATAATATATTCCCATGATGAAGCTAACATTTGACAGGCATCGAATCTTAATTCTTACTTCCTCAACACAGTGTCTAGATTTATTTACAATGCGTCCACCTTGATTTTATGCTGGCCTGGATATTTTTTCAGTCGGTGAAAATAGTGTTTATGTTTTATTAGCAAGAAATCTATTGCAGTAAGCGTTATCAAATGATTTCACAGTATAAAATATTATATAAGCGTATCATTTTTCAGTTAACTGAACCGTGAGAAGATAAAAAGAAAATTGTTTCCCTTTGAGTCCAGTTTTCAATGAATCTAAAATGACCATAATTGGGCAAAATATTTTATCATTTGCTTAATTTTCTATTAACCTGCGGACAATTGAGAATGAGAGACCAAATATCCTTCGATTCTTGATTTTTTTCTTTATCTCATGAGGTACTGGTTTACGTGTGAACATGGCATGGTTATACCATTCATCTGAGTATTGTTTTTGAGAGGCTTTTCTCTTGTTTTTCATCTATTGAATAGAATTACTCTAAAGGAGCTGTCCTTTAACATTTTCAGTTTTTGTGAGCTGATTGTAAAATAAGCCTTGTGATCCTTGTGAAACTCAAGGGTTTCAGGCTTACGCTGGACTTCCCTAACGTGGGACCGAACTTCGAATAAAAATATCAGATACATTCACAGATATTCTCATAAACATACCTGAAAAATATCACTTTTGTACCGTTTTTCGTAATTTGTACTGCATTCACTCTCGCCTTGGTATAATGCAATCATCATATAAAATTGAAATTTCTCAATTTTAGAATTGTACTTACTGCTAGTGTACCTCACCAACTCAAGAATCGAATTTCACTAATAAGTTTCTGCGTCAAAAGTTTTCGATGTGAATACACGCAAACGGTAACCAAAACATTGATAAAACAGAATGTATCTCCATATATATTTATTATTTCCCCTTCTGAATGTCATCACTGTGCTATCCTGAAGTGTTCCGTCCAGTGTTTATAGAATTAAAATTAGCAATTAATTATCTCACTAATATCAAGTAGAGTGATAATTTCACTGTGCTGTTTTTGTTAAGATTGCCCAAGGGCAATTGCCCCTAAATGATGTTTCACTAGATTAAGCGGTGATTGACAGTTGAATTCATTTGGTTTTTCTCCCAAAGCTCTTGTTTACCTAACGTTGCATCTGGGTACGTATTAACTAGTCCCTACAGTTGATTGACGATTGAAATCGGCGCCAACAATTGTTTAACTTTTTGTGTTCTTATGACTGAAATTTGTTATTCGGAGGGTATCCTAGGATATGAATTGCCATTGAACTGGACTCGAATGATATATACTACGGGCATATATGGTTTTTTTCTGATTAAATTTTGTTTTTGACTTATCAAACACTCTGTCTCTGGTTACCATATTTATAGGCAAAATTTTAAAAGTATCCTGACGACTATGACAGCTCACAGCTGTTTTTCACCAAATGTAAAATATCAACCTTAATGAATTTTACCCTTGAGAATTCAAAACAACGTCAGTAAATTACATTAACTAATTATGCTCGCTTTTTTAAGCTATTACTTTGGCACTTACGAACAAGCCCTAAAAAACTGCCAAAACTGGTGCGTGATCTCTCCACGCTCTGACGTTCATTTGAGACCATACACGTGGGCAGTGGATACGATACAGTACCGTTTTCCGTGTAGCTACTATATGTAGTCGGCATCTCCCTACGGGTCGGGTGGGTAGTTTTTGAGGCGCTTTCAGTCTGCAATCGAATGGGGGAGGGGGATAGGGAGAGAGGGATGGATAGTGAGAGAGAGAAGTAGGCATGATGGGTCAGCAGGGAAGGAGGGCGGGGGACAGTGGGGTGTGTGTGTGGGTGGGGGGAGAGCTTGTGGGTGGCCGTGTGGGAGCTTTTGAGGGGGATGGGTGAACGGGGCGCCGTTTGAAAGGAGTGGGAGATGATGCAAGTGCATTGGCCGGATGTGGCCCTCGGTTTCCACGGGAGGATAGCAGGGAGGGGAAGGCCACGGTGCGAGAAGGGAGGGGTGTGGCAAAAAGGGGGGAGGAGAAACGGGAATGGTCGGTGCACTTCATTAGCGGAGGTTTTCGAGATGGCGTTTCGGGAGAGTTGTTGCGGTGGAGGACGAACGGGTGGAGAGGTAGGATGAGGAGGGAGGGGAAGAAGAGGGAGGAATGAGATGGCGGGAGGGTGGGGTTTGGTGCCGTGGAGAGAGGAGTCTGGCGGGGAAGGGGTAAGGTTTGGTAAAAGGAGAGGAATTGGACGGATGCATTCCATTGGGTGGATACCAATGTGCCTGCGTGTGTTTGAGTGTGTGAGTATGTGTGTATATATCTCTCATTCAGGCATCCATTTCCAATTTGGGTTCCGGATCTGCCTCATACAACCTTCCCCCCCTCTCCCGTCCTCTTCTCCATTGCATTCTCTCCCTACTTTCCTCCCTCCCACTCTCTCTCTCTCTCTCTGTTTCTCCCTTCCGAATTGAAAACAGCGGGCGCGTAAACTGCCAATCTAAAACAATTGAAAGTTGATCCCCAATTCCCTGAATATTATTAACGACATTTCAAGCCTGAATGTATTCCAACGTGTGTGTGTGTGTGTCTGTGTGTTTCGGCCGAAGCTTTCCCGAAATGCAACTGGAAACCATCCGGCTCGTGACTTTTCCGCATTTTCATTAAGGACGAGCCGCTTCCGAATTCGCTGCCCGCCGGTGGATTAATGCCAGCCGGGAGAGAGATAGCGGCGGCGGCGGGGGGGAGGGTTGGAGAGAGGGGGAGAGGGAGTGGCGAGAGACGGTGGAACGGGTGGACGGGAGGGGGGGTGGAGGAAGAGAGAGTTTGCGGGGTGAGGGTAGGGGGATTGAGGAATGGGGTGGGGGCGGCTCTTTCCCGAGGGCCGAAGGTCCACTCTCCCCTCCTCCAGTCCCTCCCCTCAAAATGCTATACCCTCCCCTCCCTCCCTCCTCCCACCGTTCCACTCCCTTCTCAAAATTAATTGTGTTCGCGATGAGTTGGCAGAGGCTCTAAATAATTCATGGGGCGATGCGTTTTTTTTTAGAATTGGGAAAAACACGTGGTGGAGATTCTTTTCTCTCTCTCTCTCTCTCTCTCTCTCTCTCTGTCTTTCTCTTTTTCTCTCTCTTTCACTCTTTTCGACTCGTATGCATCGTGAGCCCTCTTGTTTTTATTTTCCTAATATTTTTCGACCCTGTATGCAAGTGAAAAAAAATGATAACAGGCTCCTGCTGCCCTAATTGTCCCTTTTTGCTAAGAAGTTTTTAAAGAAATATTATTATCACAGTGGAAAACGATTTGTCCGCCAAAAATGTGTCTTATTTTATGACGCGCGATTTCAATCCATATCGTTTTCCTCCTCCTTCACCGAAATGTATGCACTTAAGGAGAATTAAGCGGAAGATATATGTTTTATTAAGTGCTTCATCCATATTTTTAAGTCTTCCTATGCGTTACCTCGAAATTTTTTTTTATCGAGTAGAAAAAGTATGCGAGAAAGGGTAAATTTATGTTATATCGACGTCCTTGCATCAAATGTCAAAATTTTATTCATCGCTATGCAAAACAACCTAATTATGTGTAACGCTGCTCGTGGATTCGATTAATAACTTCGCAAATTTTAATCGAATCGCGGCGTCGTAATTGCTTTTGTCCAACTTACTCAAGCGTTCACGAGATAACGGGGAAAAACAAATCAATCCGCACACAAAAGGGAAATTGATAGTTTGACGTTCAGAAACATGTAGTATATTACTATTGCACTGTTTACGAATTTAATTGACAAATTCGAGAGAAATAATTGAAAACATTGATGAGGATAAACAGGAAATTTTGAAATTTACTCTTAAAACTTATTGAAGGGGTCGTTTAGACTTTTTTCGCTTTTCAAAGTGTCTTATTTTTTTCAATATGGGCGAGAAAGCACTTTATTTTATTGGGATAGAAAAAGGTTTGGATTTTTTGTGAAAAATAAGCTGGGAAGTAGAACGGAAAATATTTGAAGCGGAGCGACGGCTTGCATTGTATTGAGAATCATATCCCGAAATTGGGTGTGACTTAAGAAAGCATGTTGAATGACAACGCTATCAATTAACAACCCTTTTCAAAATACTTCATTATTTTAATTTGAAAAATATTCAATGAATATTTATACTCTGATCTTAATTGAGTTATCATGAAACTTTCAGAACGTGAGAAATGCTATTTATATTTTGTCATAGAGCACTGAGGAAATATTTTTCGACTCAAACACATTTATCAACCCGTAGGTTTGATTTTATTTGAATTTTCAGAAATATATCAAAACTAAAGCTAGCTAAAATGTCCTTTTGACTTAATAAATTAAAAATCAATCTTTCTCACCAGGAATGAACAAAGCAAGCTTAAAGGAATGATGAGAGAGGTTTTAAAGGCCAACTATGGTATTTAGGCAAGCTTTATGGTAAAATAGACAAATTTTAACACGATTTTTAGCCACTTGAATGGTTTCAAAGGTGTATAATTATTTTAGACGTTATCTTAAGATATCTGGCAAATAACACCGCTTCTTTAATTGAATAATAGCATCATTCTGTATTTGTAGTAAAAGTGAGGGTTTTGACAATATATGGCATCATATGAATGAAATAAATATCCGACTAACTTTCACTATGTATTCCTAAACAATGAAATTATTATTTCCCATAAAAAAAATAATTGATGGCTGCATTAAGACGTTTTCAGATCTCTTTCTGGGTTAAATCAAGCTCACCAGTTGAAGAAGTATTGCTTACATTAAGTATTAAAAAAGAGGTACATGAGTTAGGCCTGAAATATAAGGTTTTTAAGTGAGATTAATTAGTGTTTCATACCACTGCTGTGACCAATATTACAGTTTCTTTACCAACTTGTTACCTGTTAATTTACATATTTTTAGTGTATTTTCCTAAAATAGAACTTTTCATGAAATAATTAGTTGTTTATTTCTGCTTGGATAAAATTGTTAAAACACAGTTTTTTGGAAATCAATCTGACTTCTCTCATTCACGCATTGACCTTTGATGAACCTCATATTTTCCAATTTAAACAGCCAATTAGTTCTATAATGGAATACTAATTTTACTCATGTTGCTAGGATATGTTCAAATACATGGACAATAGAGCTGAAGAATTCTAAAATTTAGCCTTTTTTTGAGGTTATTGCCTCTTTTCGACCTGTATGAAATTTGACCGGATGAACAAAGTTGTATTTATTTTTTATACCCGTAAACTGTAGATAAATACTCAATATTGACTGAAATAAGGCATATTCATTTGGATATTGCTTTTTCAAAATCCTAATATGCACCAAAATAATATTTTTTCATCTTAAAAAAATCGTCGCCAAAATACAATTATTTTAAGTTTATTTATTCAATTATATACTAATTATATCAAGAAATTATTTGTATCGGAGAATTTCCAATAACCTGGGGTTATTCTCCTCAAAGAAGTAATTGGTTTCTAATTTAATAGTATGAAGTTAACTGTATTTGCTGTAATTTTATCTCTTGCATCGGTTAAATTATGATATTCGGCGATATTTTGTGTAAAAATATTATGGATTGCAATCAGCCATGAATTGGATCAACAAAGGATCATGATGGCGCTTTTAAAATGGGCAGGACCAATTTTATTTTACAGTAATGCTTCAGATATGTTAACTATCTTCCCGCAAACTGTTTTGTCTGAAAACCGTTGGAGTGATTTTGCTATTTGAAGTGCTCTGGGTAACGCTCTCAAGAAATTTCCTCCTTTTTCAAAATTGATTTATTAAAGTGGAAAATAAATCAAATACGTTTCTATTTTTAAATTTTCGTTTTAGCAAACTATATGCCAGAGGTCGAGTGGTCTCCTTATTTGTGGCTTTATATAGTAGTTGTGTTTGGAGTTGAAAATAACTTCAATACTTATCACTCTTCTCAAAGGAAAAATAATATCGAGCAAATATTCACAGCCATTTTTCCTATAAGTAGGTTTCCATCATCGACTCGAAGGAAAAGATCTGCTCGTTTAATTATAAATTGAAATTTTAATTTTCTCGATCCGTTATATTGTATTACGAACTCGACGGAAGTACTTGAGGGGGGTCATCATGCCCAGAAAGTGAATTATTTCAAATATATAAGATTTGCATTTGCCGAAAGAGCCTTTGCTGATCTCTAGGTACTTCATCACTGGACATACCTGAGGGACCAGCGCTACGCATGTGCCCAAAATACTTTTGTGATATTTTGGGCAAAGCACAAAATGAAGTAGCAAGATTTGATTATTCATGTGGGTTGTGGGTTTGCCAATTATTCAATACTGTAGGAATTAATGTTATGTATTAATATTTATTCAGGGTTGATTATCACATTAACCATTGGGTTACTTATTATACTGCGCAAATATTTCACAGAGCTGTCCATTATGTAGAGATTTTATTTAACAAAGCCATTTCAATGAAAAGAAAGCTACTTTAAGGATTATTAAAGAAAGTATATGCCTTTCGATCTTTTATTAACTTTATTTCCAAGTTTCCTTAAAATATAATATATTCAAATTTGCTCAATATTTTCTCAGTTATTAATTTGATACAGCAAATTTGTATAATTTTAACATTAAACGGCAGCTAAATAATATTCCATCATTTTGTTTTTCTTCATTTAATAATTTATTTAAAATATTGAGTTTTCATTTGTATATCATAAGTTTATATGGGTGATTTCATTAATATTAGAATCAGAAGTGTCATTTTCAAAAGATAAAGTACTTGTGGATAGTTCATTGGCCATGATTAGATACAAATTCACAGTATGTTTGCTAATTTTGTCCCACCATTACAATTAGATAGTTCCAGTCTTGGTTAATATGTGTATTGAGATATCAATGCACATATTAATTAAGGTGGATATTCTGCGACAAATTTAATTTAGCTTGCTTAAGATGGGCATTGCAAACTTGTTACTCGAAATTGTTTCCCAACAGAAAAATCTGTCGCAAATTTTATTCAATCTCAATGAATACTGTTGAGAGCTTTTCTAAGCTTAAATAAAATCAAGAATTGCTATCCAGAGCCTTAGTCTCTTTTAATAGTTAGAAGTGTATAAGGATAAAAATTTACATGTAAATACTATGAAGGCGTGTCAAATGACTTGATTTCTAATACTTTCTGTATTCAAAGATTTGAAGCTCTCTTAAGTATTTAAAATTAAATAGGGAGATTTGATTTCAATTCTAAATTTTGTAAATTTAACTGCTTCTCATTTGGATGCAAAGTTTCGTATTCGTTGTGCTTGTTTATTATTTCCGGAAGTTCTCTCGGGTTTCCCACCGGGTCAGCGTGGTGTGCACCGACGTTTCGACGGCTAACTCTGCCATCGTCTTCAGGGTGAAGTGCAGAGCAATGAATTCGCCATGTATTTATACCCTGTCGTAGGGTCAGGTGTCCTCCGATTGGTCCGATGTGTTCCCAAGTGCCGAGCCGCCCCGGTGACGTCTCGTACTTTCAATTTTTCTCAGCACAGGTCTCCACGTGCTGCTGATCTGGAAGCCAGTGTCCCTGTTGAAGGTATTCTGTCCTTCCAGTCGGATTTCCACGGCTTCCTTCGCCACTCGGTCCCAGTAGCCGTTCGTGTGACAAAGTCTTTTGGTGCTCCCCCAGTCAATCCGATGACCATGCGTGATGCTGTGTTCGGCGACTGCAGACTTCTCAGGGTAATGGAGTCTGATGCATCGCTCATGCTCCGTTAGTCGCTTTTCAATTGTGCGGCCAGTCTCCCCGATGTATACCTGGCCGCACTCACACGGGATCCGGTATACCCCCGGCGCCTTCAAACCCCGTTCGTCTTTTGCCGTGCCAAGGAAGTTCTTCAATTTTCCTTGTGGCTTGTGGATGGTTTCCACTTTATGTTTCCTTAGTATCCTGGAGATCTTATGGGATACCGTGGAAACAAAGGGGATGCTGACCCTGGCAACGGGTTTTTCTCTTTCCTCTCTCTGACGGTCGTTTCTGGTGAAGGCCCTTTTAAGGGCCAAATTGACCTCCCGGCTTGTGTATCCATTCTGAAGGAAAGTATTTTTCAGGTGATGAACTTCTGCCTCCAAACATTCCTGGTCTGACACGCATTTTGCCCGGTGGATGAGCGTTGACATAACCCCTCGTTTTTGGGCAGGGTGATGGTGGCTTTTCCCGTTCAAATAGAGATTGGTGTGGGTAGGCTTCCTATACACCTTGTGGCCTAAGCTCCCGTCCGCTTTCCTTTCAATTAGGATATCCAGGAAGGGCAGCCGACCGTTGCTCTCAATCTCCATGGTGAACTGGATGCTGGGATGAATGCTATTCATGTGGCCAAGGAAGTTGGTGATGGTGTCCGGTCCGTGCGGCCCCACCACGGAGAGGGCACTTAGAACGGCCCCACTAAAACCGAGGCATTTCTTCAGGTATGTGGACGATACCTTCATCATATGGCCGCACGGACCGGACACCATCACCAACTTCCTTGGCCACATGAATAGCATTCATCCCAGCATCCAGTTCACCATGGAGATTGAGAGCAACGGTCGGCTGCCCTTCCTGGATATCCTAATTGAAAGGAAAGCGGACGGGAGCTTAGGCCACAAGGTGTATAGGAAGCCTACCCACACCAATCTCTATTTGAACGGGAAAAGCCACCATCACCCTGCCCAAAAACGAGGGGTTATGTCAACGCTCATCCACCGGGCAAAATGCGTGTCAGACCAGGAATGTTTGGAGGCAGAAGTTCATCACCTGAAAAATACTTTCCTTCAGAATGGATACACAAGCCGGGAGGTCAATTTGGCCCTTAAAAGGGCCTTCACCAGAAACGACCGTCAGAGAGAGGAAAGAGAAAAACCCGTTGCCAGGGTCAGCATCCCCTTTGTTTCCACGGTATCCCATAAGATCTCCAGGGTACTAAGGAAACATAAAGTGGAAACCATCCACAAGCCACAAGGAAAATTGAAGAACTTCCTTGGCACGGCAAAAGACGAACGGGGTTTGAAGGCGCCGGGGGTATACCGGATCCCGTGTGAGTGCGGCCAGGTATACATCGGGGAGACTGGCCGCACAATTGAAAAGCGACTAACGGAGCATGAGCGATGCATCAGACTCCATTACCCTGAGAAGTCTGCAGTCGCCGAACACAGCATCACGCATGGTCATCGGATTGACTGGGGGAGCACCAAAAGACTTTGTCACACGAACGGCTACTGGGACCGAGTGGCGAAGGAAGCCGTGGAAATCCGACTGGAAGGACAGAATACCTTCAACAGGGACACTGGCTTCCAGATCAGCAGCACGTGGAGACCTGTGCTGAGAAAAATTGAAAGTACGAGACGTCACCGGGGCGGCTCGGCACTTGGGAACACATCGGACCAATCGGAGGACACCTGACCCTAGGACAGGGTATAAATACATGGCGAATTCATTGCTCTGCACTTCACCCTGAAGACGATGGCAGAGTTAGCCGTCGAAACGTCGGTGCACACCACGCTGACCCGGTGGGAAACCCGAGAGAACTTCCTGAATACAATACGCCGGGAAAAACTGAGATCCTTCATTTGTTTATTATTAATTGACAATATTGATGAAGGCCAAAATATTACAAAAGTAATTGGTTTTCTAATCTTTTCAATGTCCCTAAAGATTAACTCATTATGTTTTCAGGGCTACTGTAAAATATATTTGATTATTTCTCAAAGTGATCACTGCCCTCTTTGTCATAATTTTATTTAGAATCCTTTGGCTTTCTTTAGATTTTGACTACAGTGTATGCTTCTCTTAGTTCAAAATTGGTGCTTCTATTTCATTTTTTTAATACACTGTGCACTCAGTACCGGAGGAGAAATGAACACTCGCGTTGAACACCTCCGGAACTTTTTTTCATAAAATTAGAAATAAATTTCAATGCAAAATGTACTCAGTATCTTGCAATTTTGCGTCTGCATGAAAATAGTTATGAACTGCCCATGACATATAGTGTATGACAATAAATAATAGTGTATAATGTAAGTGTTGGGTGATACAGAGGAAAATGATATTTCTTAGTGATGATAGAATAATACACTTTGAGAAAAATACTATGGAAAAATCTTCAGCATAGAAGTGTTAAAAAAATGCATCCGAAATTATCAAAGTGAATTTTATTTACGTGTTAATTCTCTTAGTGCTCGTAGATAGAGAAGATTCGCTCCATACCAAGGTTTCCCAATTATGTATGCTAGGAATGCGGATTTGTGAACAGACGAAATCTAGTTTTCTTCGCGCAAGGAGCTTCGAGCGATAGGCTCCTGCTAGGTGTCTGCAACTGCTCTTTTGTTTCTGCCTTCACCAGAGAAAGATTTCAACATTTTTTAAGAAGGAGTAGTGTATAAAGCGACTCGTTAACTGTAGAGCTTACCTTTTGGATCGAAGAAATAAACACAAGATTGTCTTCACATCCCAGGAGTGTACTCCAGTTTCTTCTGTCATTACCTTCATTCTTGTTTCTGCATTGAAACCGACGATGGTAGTTTATTTTTTGCCCCGATAATTTACGAATGTTTGGACATTGTCCTCGTAAGTAAATATTTTACTATGCATTAACCTAGCCAAATATCGATTTTGTTAAGTTGGTGAAACGTGTCTTCTATACTGTCTTCTTGAAGACTGAGGACATGGTTCTAAAAATATACTAGGTAAAAATTGGATATGCACCGGATATATTTTTTCAGATTAGGAATATAGAGAGAAACATTTTCAAGTAGGGATTTAAAAGAAAAGGGAATTTTAAGTTAAAATGTTTCTTAATGTATAATTGTGAGCACATAACAAAATCTATTCATTCGAAACACTTATGACATAGGAATATAGTTCCGACACTTTTATCCAGTAGCTACCGAAAGAGTGATTTCAAGCACATCAGGCAGAGGATGTCCTATTTCAAAGATTTAGATATCTAGTTAACGACCTGTTTTCAAAATACTTTTATTTGCCCAGGATTATGTTGATGATTTGGGATTTTATCATTTTGGTTTCAACACGTCCAAATTCACTTAAAAAGAATACAAACCTTCCTTTATACTTTCTCAGGCCTCATTTAAAGAATTGTGCTTCCTTGCAAGTACAGCCATTTGGTGAGAGTGTACGATGATGAAATTTGAGCTGGCATATCTTGAGTCTCAAGCGTTTCAAATTAAATAAAGCTTTACGTCCTCCTGCACAATTCTACTGCCTTCATTAATATATTAGTTATTTTAATTTTAATGAAAGTTTATTTTTAATTGCAGTAAAATCCTAATGAAATAAATTCCCATTCAGCCCCTTAAAAAGTCATTCTTTTAACCGAAATGTCTTGCCAAATATTGCATATTGTTATTATTCTTTTCTTACGTTAATTATTTTGCGTTCAATATCGCAAAGTTCTAAGACTCCAAATTATTACCTTTTCTCTAGTTTCCCTTTTACCGACTAATCTACCTCCATCTCAGACTATTTAAGTTTATCTTCATCTTTAGGTTTAACGCCGAAGTGCCAGAGAAATCATGTAAAGGGCAAAAGGGTTTAAAAATCAGCTTTCTCGGCCTTGGGTGTTTGTAACTTCCTCATTGTGATATTCTCGTTAAATAATGCCAGGTAAAGGCTAAAAAAATAAGAATGTTTTTGCATTAGATCTAATTTTAAAAAATATGCAAAATTATTGCTTTAAACGGGGTTAGTGAAACGCATATTTTGCACAAATTCAAAAGGATTTTTATTCTTTTCTGCAAATGATTTCAATTATACATTAATTTTCCCTATCTTTACTACCAATGCCTAATAATGTATTTCAAAGTACTCATTTAAGAAGCAGATAAATAGGGTTTTTATTTTTTTGAGAGGTTTTCGCTTCGGAACTTTTGAGGAATATAGCTTTCAGTCATTTGGAATGTGAAACTCTCAGAAACGCCAAGTCTAGAAAAATTGATGCATTCTTCTTCAAAATGATTTTAGAGAAAGAGAAGCTTCAACCAGTAACTTTTTAGGGGTGAGATATAAAATATAGATTTATGAGAAAAAGACCGTGAAGCATTAATTCACTATTAGCATCAATGTCTTTGCATTTAAACCGATAATTGCTTCTGTAGTTATGGGATAAAATATTCTTCAGAAATACTGCTTTCATAATTACTTCTCGGGATTAAAAGTGAATTGATAATGTCATTTGCCATTTATCTACGCTCAAGTAATAAACTATTGGAGACTCAAGTTTAGAGGAAAACTAATGTGCCAGCATCAATCAGACATAAAACCACATCAGAATACTTGCCATTCGCGACAAGTTGCCAATCGGCATAGGAGTTAGGTGAATTTGATCTTAATATATTGCGGTTCCTCTAGAAAAATATTGTTTTGTGGGAATTATTTCACATTTTAGTGAAATTTACTTCTTGTCTTCCGAAGCTGCGGAAATGCATAAAAAAAGTAAGATGTCAACCTATAATTTACTCCATGAGTTCTTTATATTTTGTTTGCGGAGTATGGATTAAACCTGCAATTGAGTCTACAAGGACATGCGTTTATGAAGGAATCTCTACATCAAAAACGGTCATTATGTTCCTCTAATAGAAGACCGCTAAGCAGAGCTGTATCCTAAATCCTCACGATATTGATAGTCATCAAGTTGCAGCCGTAGAGGATGTGGGTCTGATAGGGCTTTTTCTACATTTGGTGCTGAATGGGTTCCTTCGGCCGTCGTAAATTGAAAGACGTCTTGGAGTGTGTGGGTGACTGTCAAGAGTTGCGCAATAAAGAAGAGGAAGTGTGGTAGGCTGATAAGGAAGTTCTTTTTCTGTGCGAAAAAAAATCTGTTCCTCTCAGCTAGTGCACAGCAACCACGTATCACAGTTATTTTACAACTGACAATCTCTTTATTATACAAATTGGGGTTCAACTACAGTATATTTGGGATGATATGGCTCATTTACCCTGTGGTGATGTCCTTTTACACGGATTAAGTCCCTCTATTTATAATTATTGGTTTATTTTCTGTATAACTTGCGGTTAAGATCAACGTTTGTTGATGACATTTTATTCATAACAGTACCAAAATTTTATTAGGCATTAATTTGTTTTATCTTAACAATGGCATTAAAACTATCATCAGCAATAACCTTAAAATTTAAACAAAATTAAAAAAAAAACCTGCGTACACTTCAATTCACTGGAAAAAAAGAAAATGGATTCTACAATTAGTGTATGTGGGTTTTGTTGTTCACCTATTGATATTTTCAAAGCATTATTTTTTGAAATTTCTGTTGAACTGAAAATGTTGTTGAGGATTTAAAGCGTTTTTCTTGCGTGGCACACACAACAAAAAAATACCAAACATTAAATTTAAGAAAAATACCGGTATACCTTATGTGGTATTAGAGCAGGACAAGGTGTCAGGTGCATGAATTAGGTAGGATTTGTTAAAATAATGAAGAACAAATCAATTAAATGATGAGATCGAAAGCGCGACTGAAACAAATTTCACATAAAAACGATAAGGGGAATGATTTTATTGGCAACGCTGATCGGCAGAGACTTGCCATTTCATTTTAAATGTTTTTGCCCTTATTTGTTGCATGCATTATAATCTGTGACCTTCACAATTGTTTCGATAGAACGTTGAGGCCTAACCATGAGTCACCTAATGAAAAAGCAGCATTTCTATTGCTCAAGTACCCTTGAGAATTCATCTTATTCGGTCATGAACTTACTCCATCATTGAAACATTTTTGACAGTACTAATGTACTCATGTTAGCTCACCTGTCGCATTCAAAGGAATTCTGTCTTTTCAGGCGTTACTGTCAAAAGATTTAATTATATATCTTTTTGGTGAGGGATTTTTCTGTTTCTAAATGACTCGAGTATAACGCGTGTATTCGCGAGATTCGAAAAAAGCTATTGTATTGATGTGAATTCACTTCAAACACTACTAACACTAAGCACAAACAATTTAGGAAAAGGCATCACCTTTCGTACAAAAATACTAAAATTCATTTGCATTTTTCTATAACATTATTGATTCTCAGTTAGTTACGTAATCACTGTTTGGAGCGTACAATGTAATACAAACTTAAGGGAAACAATTTCTATAAAACTGGTCTCATAAATACGATTAAAGAAATGGAAGTTAATAAATTAATGCTGTTGTTTTTTTCTATCGGGAGAAACAATCGGGATTATTTACTGCTTTTGTCATATTTACTCTTGTAACCGATGTCACAATTGCCAGTTAGGTATTCTCAAGCTTTTAGAATATATTGTTAACACCGGAAACCCTGCGGTATTTGTGTAACAACTATTTTTTTGATGTTATTGCATGCTTCCGTATGCCTATGGGCAATGTAATCATTTCCACCTCAGCGTTTTCAAAGTGAATTTTGATTGAAATATTTTAATTTAAATTTCCTCGGCTTAACATCAGGCTACTCACACTGCGGAGTAATTTAAAGTAAATTAAATTGCAAAAGAGATTATGGTTGTTCACCTAAAACAGATATTACAAACGCCAGATTTTTATTTTAAAAAAGTATTTGTGTGGCATATGCTAACATCTACTTTGACAAGCGGTTCATCTCTCCGCCATTTCCCAATTCGAAAAAAGTAAAGCATTTATTTAATAAAAAATCTCTCCTTCGGGCACGATTCGGAAATATATTTATTGCTATGAAAGGAGACTCGCGGAGACCATAGGAGAGAATATAATTATGTATTTACTTCCTTTTTTATCTCCAAATGACGGTCAACCGCTGTGAAGGCATTGTTTAGAAGTCGTCATGGTTACATATATATGGGGCCGAATATCCGATAATCGTCCAATTCAGATTGATTTTTTTTGTTTTAAATCAATTACTGACAACATTTACGTTTTCACCATTTTGCTCGACTGATGCCAAATAAATGGAGGAATGCCTGCGCTTATTCTTGAACTCATTTTGTTAATGGTTACATTAAAATTTTGTAATTTGGATAGCCATTGTTCCTGATATTTTAAAAACTGAATGGTAGACATTATTGTTTTCCAATTTTACAATTTCGGCATTAAATAATGTGTGATTCCATTTCTCCTCATTAAATGAGCTATAAACTTTCCTTTTCGAACATTAATGCTTCGTTACGAATTGAATAACAATTTGTAACTAGGAATACTGTCTTCGGGTAAATCATCTTATGTACATTAGAGTATAATTATTATTCTTCAATTTTCACAAACTATCCGCTACTTGGCTTTCACGGGTCCATCATTCAGATTTCTGGAAACCAGATTGCGTCTTTCTTGCAGCATTGTACCATAGGGTCTCCATCAGCGGAGTGTGCTCATTGTCGAAATAAAGCGTGCCATTTCAGAGAAAATGTTCCTTTTCGCTTCGACCAACGCCCACCAAAGAAAGAGATCATCACGGAGAGCATTCAAATGAAAGATGCTCGCCCGTAAGATCTCTCCGGCTGAGCCATTCCTCTCAAGTAGGTACATGTGGAATACTTTTACTGTGGAGTTATTGTTTGCTCACTGAAACAACCGTTGTAGTACAGCAATGCCATCGTCAGGTGACTTTTCTTTTCCCTCGGTGGCGAAAAAAACCTTCGTTTTGGAGCCATTTCATGGGTAGAAAAACCACATTTTTTTGTTTCACATTTCACACTCACACGCACATGAAACACACCAGCGATTCCGCTTTATATATATTTATATATAACTACTATACACATATCTTTGGCTTGGCGACCACGACGCATCATCCCGAAATATATGGTCGTGTAAAAAAAAACCCTCCCTATTGCTTGTTCCCTTAATGTTATTCACCTCGGTGCCCTTCCCACTTCAGTTTCTTCAACTTTTATCGTACGTTTATTCGCACAGGTTTTTACGGTTCGGTCATATTCTTCGGAGAGGATTGGTTCAGTCCTCCAACGGTGCAGTTTATTATTTTTGGCAAGAGTTTGCAATCCACGCGGGAGATGTGGGATTCAGGCAGGTTTTTGGGTTAGGTGTGTGTGTACCGGGTATGTTTTCAACACTCCTTTTTCCCCGCGGCACGTGGGTGGGCGAGGGGAAGGAGGCGGGTGGAGATTTAAGTTTGTTTTGGTGGGGTGGGTTGGGTCGCGCGCGGGATTTTCGAAAACGACTCGTCGAGGGCGCTTCAGACGCAGTACGCCGACGACAGCGCCACTGGGAAGAGCGGCGCGTTGGCGTACTCGGACATCCCACCCACCTCGCCCATCACCACGCCCCCCGGGTTCCCGCCCCCTCCTCCGCCCCCACCCCCGCCCCCGACCCCCTCGCCGCCCCCTCCGCTCCCCTCGCCCATGACGACGCATCCCCCTCCCCCACCGCCGCTTCCCCCTCCGCCACCACCTCCTCCCCCACCGCCTCCGATGGGCATCCCGACCACGTCCCTGCGGGCCTGGTGCGCGGAGATGAGCTGGGCCTGCTGCTGCAGCTGCTGCTGCATCTGCTGCTGCATCTGGTGGTGCTGCTGCATCTGGTGCTGGGCGGCCGCCGCAGCGGCGGCTGCGGAGTGCATGGCGTGGAGCGATTGTCAGTGTTGCGCCGCGAACTTCATCCTCTTCTGCTTTTGCCTCTGGTTGCAGAACCACACCCTCACGACGTTCTTCTTGAGGTCGAGCTTTTCGGCGATGGCCGCGATCTTCTCTCCCGAGGGCCTCGGTTGTACCGCAAAGTACGCCTCCAGGGAGCGCTTCTCCGGCGCCGCGATCGACGTCCGCTTGCGCTTACGGTCACCCCCGGGTGGGAGAACGCCGACGCCCGAGGATGGTGCGTCCGGGTCCCGTCTCCGGTCGCGCGCCTCAGCCTCCGCCTCCTCCAACCACGCCTGCGGGAAGCGAACGAGAGGAAAAAAATTATGACGATGATGATCACTTAAATATGGACCATGCTACCAGGTCCTGCCATAGCAAGGAAAAAATTATTTTTGAGAATGTGCTTGTTAACGTAACAAGCATAATTTCATCCGGAATGAACCAGACCTGTCGCTAGCAAGTGAGATGAGACGATTACATAATGGACTGATTGTACTTATGAATTGAAAATGCATCTTTAAAAAAACAATTATTTTTCCCAGGAACGTAAGATAATCCCTCACATTTGTTCAACTAGCTGAGAGTAATTATACTTGATCTAAATAGCAGGAAAGAATTATGAAACTTAAATATACATTTTATAGAGTATCTGTGTTAATTGGGACGCCCATATTCTAATCACTGTTCGCTAGAATGCTTCGTTATGAGATATTAAAATTGTTATTTTTACACACGATTAGGATCGCAAGTACCTATTCCTAGCGTTCCCGAGTTCGTATTCACATATAATGTCATATCGTGTCGCACATAATTTACGTGAGTGTGTGATATCAGTCGTCCTAGTAAAGCTCGGTGATAGAATCGATTATTGACGATGTCCTGAATTAAAAAAATACACCTACATGTATAAATGATCAGAGCATTTTTGAGATGGTTTAATGTTTTCCTTTCTCTACGCTTGCCTTTTACGACCTTTTTTCCTTGAGACTAGAACACAGAGCTTCACCACATCTGTGTGACATTCCGGGTATCAAATACTGGGAAACTGCAATAAACACAGGGAAGGAAGCCGCTCTATAGGGATTGCACATGCCACAGTATGGGGCGAGATTTACTCTAATCTATAAAAGCCACCCACATTCGGGTTGATTATAGTGGTTTAAACTTTTAGAAAAATTAAAATTACGATTTTACAATTTAATTGGCTCTTACAACCGTTTATCTGGCGGCTATTAATGTTTATTCTTAAATTTTTTAATAATTATAATGCCGATGTAATTAAACTTTCCAAGGAAACTGCGGGAGATGCCGCAACAGTATCCCAGTCAAGGCGAATGATTTTTACACTCTGAAATTGTTGCATTGCAATTAAACTTATTCGTAACTATCCACAATTTTATAGGGTGTTTACTAAGCATTATTCTTGATAAGGCAGGGAAAAACAAACCAACTTTCTGTGGAAATGCGCCACTTTCCACGGTCGAGATACTGATTGAGAAAGTGGTAACTTTTGTGATAGGAAATTTGGGAATCTCTAGCGAGTTGACCCATCAGTTGATGGGGTCTACTGTCAATTAGGTTGAGAGTGGAAGCTGAGAACACTTCAACAGCTGTTTTCGCCCCCATTAGACGCCTGGGTCCCCTATCTTCCCTTACAGCCTCTTTCCAATGACTACACTCCGCCGACGCCCTTTTGCTGTCTTACTATATATTCTGCTCTCAAAGTCTATAGTTACCGCATGGTTCCTTAAAGAAATGTCATTCTAAACACGCTTCAAGACCCTCTTCGGATAAAGTTTTACACGCACCATTAATTTTAATTGACTAATCTAGTAATCAAACGCAGAATGAACTTTGGATATGTGTTTCAATCCAGTAATCATTCGATCCTGATGCCATGGTGTTTAACAAATTTATTTTCAAATTCTGCTATAAATTCGCACCTTTTATCGCTATGCTACAGCAATTTTGTTTTTCTAACTGGTCATCTGAATCACGTATGTCCCAATATTTCAAACATGAGCACAGAAAGCGAAGGATAGCAGTGAAGTATTCAGTTTTTTAATCAAAATTTTCGGACTACCCAGGAATAAAAATGGATTCCTATCTAATGCTTGACAGTTATATCAACAGGAATTACGTACCTTTCATGAGCAACGTAACTATTGTTATATTGGCCTTTATTAGATGGAGTTTTTAGAAAATAATATTAAAGTCACACTTTAAAAAAGTTATGTAGTAGCAAACTAATTCAGCGGAAGTAGGCCAACCCTGGAAGGTCAGCGTCCTTCATCTGTTCCAAAGATAATCAAAGAAAATAGCACTGAAATTACAGTAATGTGAAGTCTATCGCTTAAAATAAAAAACTTTATCATGCTCTAGATATAAAGTATCACTAATAATACCTTACCAATTTACTGTTTGATGGCATTTTTTTCATTAAACATTTTAAAGAATGAACTCAAGTTTACACTCACGTGTTACACTCCCTGACGTGTTGAAAAATTACGGAAATCATTTCTTCAGGTGAGTGATATATTAAATGTTTAGTGTTCCCTGTGTACGTATTTGTGTGTCCAGAGGCAAAATTACAAAGTTCTAATTAGTAATTTCTTAATGCTTTACATCATCAGTTCTCATCGATATATAGGTCATTGTTCAATTCCTTAAATAGTGTCTGTGAGATTTTAGGAACATTCTTCACCTAAATCTTTAATCAATCTTCTTGTTGATGGTGTTTAAAAATATTGCACTGTCAACAAACCTTTTTTATTCATAGAGTTTTATTAAACTGTTTTTCGAAATACATATCAGCTTCATATCATAAAATAAATTTTAAACGAAAATCCATGCTACACACACGCTTGACCTTTTTTACACAATCTTTGCTTTTATGTAGCAATAGGGTGTTTTAATTTTGTTACTCTACTGGATTAAGTTTTTTTAAATTGAAAGAAATTGGTTTGTTGATATAACCGTGTTATGCTTTTGTGGTGGATAAAAAAGTCTCTACTTCGGTATTGAATAATCTCCGGGAAGAAAACATGATTACAGTGTCCAGGATACTTCATACACTAATTCTTAGCTCTCCGCGCATGCTATCGGCTCAAAATACATGTAAACCAAATGGATCAAGCCTTAGAGTGGCATCGTAGCATCATGCATTAATTGGCATAAAACTGTTATTTTTAACACTTTGGCCCAGCTAACGTATAGCATAGATCAAATGTTGAAGAAGACAAACTATTAATAATCCTACATAAATAGCGCAATTGAACGAGAAGGCAGGGTCATAGTATCAGTCAAGCAGTCCTACTTTATCCACCCACTAAAGAGAGAACACTCGCATTTTCTACTATGCTGAAGACATCTAGAGGCAGACCGCATAGTATCAGATCTTTCACATGAGATAAACCTATTATCTCGCGGACTATTACAAATTTACAAGGAAAAGGTGCTTAAAAATTAAAAAGATTTTATTTCTCTATGGAAAACAAATCTTTTTTACTCGGGTATAAAAATGTACAAAGTATTTACTAGGGTGTGACCAAATAAATTTATGATTTACATAGGAGTTGCATAGTTCTCGAGGCGTTACGTGGTGGATTAAAACATGATGATGAATGGATAGTGGCACTTTTTGTCTAGATATTTATTTAAACCACGACTGATTTTGATGAACTATCGTACATCTTATTCAGGTGAAAACTGCAGTCATGTGCCGACTTATACATCTATTTTAACCGGGAAGGAAAGGGGATACTCGGTAGGAAGAAGGAAGGGAGTTGGTCTTGAAAGGAAGAAGGAAAGATAGGGGAAAAGTTGACAGAGGATAAATACAACGGTAAAGGCATTTCACAAAAAAGAGGTCAGGATTCCACTTCGGCAATTTTAAAGTCATTTCGGTGCACCATATCTGTAGCAGGAAACGGCACGAGTACACGTGGCACACACCGCGTAGGGGTGGGGCAATAAAGGAGACGAGGGACATCTTAAGTGTTTCACAGTCACATAGGTATATAAGTCGGCACATGACTGTAGTTTTAACCTGAAGGTGATGCAGAACATCTAAACCGGTTGCCGTTTAAATAAATATCCGAGAAAAAGTGCCACTATTTTTTCATTGTTAATATAAGCGCTATTTATTTTCTAATCATGCCATAGTTTTGTATACATTTTATTTGCATTTAACAATTTTCGCAGTTAAATTTTCAATTAAAAAATATTGACAAAATTTACTTTTCCAAAATACAATTTGATACTAGGAACTTTGCTGCTGCATATCAGTTACTTTTTCACTTGAATGACTTCGTTCTTGTTTTTTTGAAATTTTACTCAAAAGGTTATCATAGACACATTACATTTAGGTTAAAAGATACTACAAGTAGGGCTTAAATTTATTTATTTTATTAAAAATTCATGCTTAACTGAAAGTTAGATGACTAAGTAATTTATATTTTCAAAACTAGAAGAAAACAACTGTAGAGAGAGGACATTTAAGTACCTGAAGTATTGGTCTCAATGCGATCATGTTGTTGTGGGACAATGTTAGCGATTCGAATCTGCAAATAGTGGACTGTGACAATGCACCGACGCCGGGGAGTTTGAGGTTTGCCAGGGCTTTTCCTACATCTGCTTGCGTCACCCCGAGCTGTAAGAGGAGAAACAAGATGATTGCATTAGATACATTTGATTTCTTAATGCACTTTTAATTACTAACACATTGGTTTAAAACCTGAATATTATTACAAAAATTATAAAATGATTAATAAATTTGTTGTATTATCTTTATACACCCGTTTTTCTGATAAAAGAATATTATTTCTTGATTTCTTTAATTTAAGTTCGGAAACATTTCTGCTCCAATGCATGACCAATGGTTTTCGTATGTGTGTACTAAACTATTACAAGAATATAATGTACACTACATAATTCTGCATTTCATGAATACTGTTGAATTTATTCTTCTAGTATTGAATTATGATTAATGATGGATAAAAATATTAAGTTTAAAGATAATTTGAAAAATATAAGATGAGCTAACACATATGGAAAGTTTGGTGTACCAGTTGTATCAATACGGCACACAAATTTATGAAATTTTGTACAAAATATTGTCAAATATTTAAATTTCCTATATTGTTATTCCTGCATTATTAAATGCTCATTATATTATTCTATTATGAATTAAAGATACGTGTGTCTATAAATTTTAATAATGAAACACGACTTGTCAGACTGATTTTGTAAGATTTGCATTTGCATATATTAATGTATATATTAATGTTTACATAAATGTATATATATATATATGCAAAAGGTTTCTATATAGTAAAAATGTATCAGGGATAAGATAATATTTTTTTAAGCATTCAGCTAGGGATCATTTATATAAGCTCCGATCGTTTGAGTTAAGTTTTAATAAAGGCTAAAAGTATGAAGCCATGCCTCGCAAATTCAGGTATAATTGTTTCGTTCGGTGAGTTAAATATGACACATGAATCGTACACATTTTAATTATAAAAGGAGTTATTCTGCTTACAATACACAACGAGTGGTTTAATATGCGTAAGGGTTTTTCAATGGAAATTGGTTGTTCATAATCGTTATTTAATTAACTACTATTCACGAATGATCATTGTAACTAAAATTTAGGCAATGATATCCCAAAAGTACTTCTCCATGGTCGGGATTTTTTCAAGGAATGTCATTTCTTATGGTCTAGGGGACTCATTATTCCATGAAACTATTTGATTAACTGGTTAATTCGTATTACCGTATCGTATGCGGCCTGCGCAGAAAAAATCAGTATCCCTTTGAATTGACTAAAACATAGGTTCGAATATCCACGTATATTTGACTTAAAAAGTTGGACACTTATGAGGCCCAAGTTTCCTTATCCGCATCGAATATCCAAACTTGTAAACGAAAGGAGAACAGTGACAAACAAAAATATTTCATCGATTTTAAAATCAGATAGTTAACATAAGGAATAGTGAGGAAATCGTTGACACTTAACGTAGCGCAGTTATCTTCAGACAAACGGTTCTTTGATAAAGACATGGATTTCCCTACGGATCTAACATTCAAGTACAGGAAATACTTACGAGGGTCATCCGGAAAGTAGTACCCGTTCGTGCCGCATGAAGTGCTGACGACGCGAGTAGCCGCTGGACGAGGTCAGATAGCTTCAGTGGCTTGTCTGCCTTCTCTGAGCCAAGTTGCGTGACGCTAGCATTGCCTGTGTTGTTTCTGTGATTGTTTACAATGTTTAAAAAAATTGAGAACGCCGCCAGTTGTGAAGTGAGGGCAGTGATTAAATTCCTCAATGCAAGAAACGTTCGCCCATGTGATATTCATCGCCAATTAAAGGAGGTGTATGGAGACAATGTAATGGACGAGTCGTCTGTTCGGCGGTGGTGTCGCAACTTCAACATGGGGAGGGGGAACACACACGACGATGAGCGTTCGGAGAGACCGTCTGTCATTACAGACCAACTGGTGAGCTCAGTTGACGAATTCGTGAGGAACGATCGGCGCGTCACAATTGATGACATCTGTGAGCATTTTCCCAATGTTTCTCGAACAATTGTTCATGAAATTGTTAAACACCATCTGCATTATGCAAAAATTTGTGCAAGATGGGTCCCTCGCGTATCTCAATGAGCTGGCGGCGAAGGACTATGCAGCAGGAATACAGAAACTTGTCACACGTTATGACAAATGCCTTAATTTGCTTGGAGATTATGTTGAGAAGTAGTTTAAAGTATCCTCTTTCAAATAAAATTTTTTATGTTTGTTAATATTTACTTTTGTGTCTTTATTTCACGAACGGGTACTACTTTCCGGATGACCCTCGTAATTCAAAGTGCATATATTGGAATTACCTCCCCCCTCCCATGCCTACCTTTATCCTCCTCTGCTTGAATCGCTCCGCGAAGGCCTCCAGCTCCCTCGGGTCCGTGTCCGAGTCGTGTGGGTGATGGGCGTGGTGGTGGACGGCGTGGTGGTGGTGGGGGTGGTGGTGGTGCGGGTGTGGGTGATGGTGCGGGTGGTGGTGGTGGGGCATCATGGGTAGGGGGGCCGAGGGAGACGGGTGGGAGGGGTGTGGGGGCGGAGGGCCCTGGTGAGGGTGGGGCGGCGGGGGACCCTGGTGAGGCGGCGGAGGGGCATGGTGGTGTGGGTGGGGCGGCGGCCCCCCCTGACCCAGGTGGTGGTGGGCGTGGTGGTGAGAGAAAGGGTGGTGGGGCGGGGGTGGCGGCGGGTGGTGGGCGTGGTGGTGGGGGTGGTTGGGTGGCGGAGAGAGGTGTGGGTGGTGGGGATGGTGCGGGTGGTGCGACGGGTGTCCGCCGCCACCGGCCCCGTGGTGCGCCGCGTGGCTCCCCTGCAAGGGGCTCATGTTGCTCCCCGTGTTGACCAGGTGGTGCTGCCCCCCCTGACCCTGTTGCCCCTGCTGCTGTTGGTTGTGTTGCTGGTGCTGTTGCTGCTGCTGGTGGAGCTGCTGTCCGCCTCCGCCCGCCCCTCCGCCCCCCATCATGGGGCTCATGTACGCGGAGGCGGACTGTGGGGGCTGCGGTGGCGGGGTGTGGAGTTGCACGGCCGTGGAGGAGGAAGTGGAGGACGAGGAGGATGACGAGGAGGAGGAGTTGGAGGAGGGTGTGCCACCGTTGGCCGCGGTCGTCGTTGGCGTGGCCGACTGGGACGTGGGGGTGGCCGCGCCGTTGTTGCCGCCCCCGCCTCCACCGCCGCCGCCTCCGGAGGCATCGAGGGGAGGAGAAAGCGCGGCGGCCGCGGCTGCTGCGGCAGCGGCAGCCGCTGCCGCGGCGGCAGAAGAGATCGGATCCACCAGCATGTCTAAAGCGTCGATGCCGTGGTGAGCCATCTGTGGACACGGATAGGAGGATTTAGAGAACCTTCGGAAGGAATCAAGGTGAGGGATGCATAATTCGATTTTAACATTAATCTGCAAGGCAAACATTTGGAAAACTCGAGCGTTCTTGCAGGCAAAACTGGGCGATCATTGCAAAATTAACAAATGTTGCTCAATTAATATTATATGTGTTTTACTACTTAAATAATACTTTTGCGGCACAACGAGTATACAACAGATCAACGATACACTTCTTTGCGTCACCTAAGAAAACATTACCTGTCATCCGACTATCCCCTCCCCTAGAATAAGCCCCTCTTTAATTACACTTACTTCTTTCTTTATTATAATTTAAAACATGTCCACGTTTTGATTAGAGATTAAATGCTTTCGTAATCGAATTATCAGTTACAATTCATTATTTTAATATGCTAAGAGTTATTTCTCATGTATCAGTTTGATATTTTATGTTAGTTCTGTTATTTTAGTTTAATCTTATACAACCTACAAGTAAAATTAAGTATATACTATAAATCATGCTATATGTATGTGGGTGTATATCTGTATACGCATTCAAACACGAAAACCCGCCACATGGCGAACAAATCTTCTTTCACATGGAAATAAGTATAGGAAAACAAGGAAAAGGGATAGGAACACACATAAAGGGCGAACACAGGTGAGTTGGGGAAGGTGGAATCGAGCAAATCACAAGTGCAAAAATATTTCCTAAATCGGGACATAAGTCAAGGATCTTTCGACCTGCCAGACCGATACTTAAACCACTTGAGCTATTGAAGAAACGTAACTTACCCTGTTCTCTGCGAGGGATTTATGCAACTAAGTGCCCCCATTCTTTGGCCAAGAGATGGCGTTAGGGAGCTGGTTCACCTACCAAAGGAGAAATAGACGACACACAAGAGCTCAAACAATCTAAAATGTGTGTCCTTTTACGTGCTATATATTTTATTATGTGTTCTATTGTGCCATCCAAATTTTATATATATATATATATATATATATATACATATATATATATAAATAGAATATATATATATACATATATATATATAAATAGAATATATATATATATATATATAAATAGAATATATATATATATACATATATATATATAAATAGAATATATATATATATATATATATATATATATATATATATATATATATATATATATATATATATATATATATATATATATATATATATATATATATATAAATAGAATATATCTATATATATATATATATATATATATACACACACACACACACGTATATGCATGTGTGTGTTGAATTTTAAGAGTCGTTATGTGATACGTAATCGTACTAGCAAAATACGTAATCTCATTGTTGTTAAGAGATAATTAATTTTGCTGTATTTCTCTTGAATATTGAGCACATGCTTCATCAAGTGTCACTTGCTACGCATAAAATGCACCGATTAGTAAGGAAATGTATCACACTCCATCTTTGAACAGATCTTGTATCTTACTCAAACTCCGTTGAGTGCTTCTGTCTATATAGTATGTCTTATTGGCACAATTCCAAAATGTTTAGAACACTATCCTCGCTAAAATTGATGATTCTTCTTGTGCAATTAGTTAATCCAGTTTATGCATCAATGGAAATTGCGCAACATAGGCAATTCGAGACAAACCGAGAAGTTAGATAAAGAGCTTTTTTACAAAATATTTTTGGTTTATTAGTAATTATGAAGTGTCGTGATATGCATTCATGTACTTTCATTTCGATCTTCAATACTTTTGAATGCCGCGACCTATGCATGCTCCTTTGTTTCCTCGCCACGAGAATATACATATCTCTTCCTACCTGCTCCTCTGAATACATCATCATTCCCTGCAGTTTCTCTCTCCATCCACTTTATTTCAATCATTCGTCCCCGGTCCAAAGTTTCAAAAGTCAATGTTTTCATAATGAGTGTTTCGAAATCGTAGTGCACACACAAATGTATCGGACGGATCCCTCTCGACAAGGGCACGCTGGGGACTTGCCCAAAAGGCCCTTAGCGTGACTGGATATCCGTGGTGGGGTGGTCGGGGTGACCGGACAGGAGGGGTGGAGAATATATACGTATGTTATGAAGGGAGGGAGGATACAGTAGAGGAAGGGGGTTAGGGTGATAACGCGGACCCCTTTAGGACGTTCCAATTGGGAATGGACGAATGGTGACGATGCGTGGAGAATGGCCCTGCCTCGCGTCCCGTCCCTCTGAACTCTTCTATCCCGTCCTCTCCCCTTTTCCCCCCGTGCCTTCTTTATAACATATCTCACCCGTCCGCTCACCGACTTCCCTCTCTGCCAAATATTTTCTCTCTTCCCTCCCTATCCCCCACCCCTTCCTTCACAAAACTCCAACCACCTCCCCACCCTCCCCGTCCACTCTTCGGGTCGTAGTTTGCTCCCGCTTTTGTTGCGTGTCGCGCGAGAGGGAATTCGGCGTCCTTTATTTCATCGTCCCGTGTTTGGTTTATTTCCTTTTTTTTTCATCCCCCCCAACACCCCTCTTCCTTCTCCCACCCGCCCTCCATCCCTCCGCCATGCTGGTAAGTACGCAATCGCTTCGCCTCAGGGCGAGGATTTAATTTTCCCCGTCGCGGCAGCGAGGAGGAGGGAGTTCGGGGAGGAGGTGAATGGAAGGAAGGAGAAAAGCCATTGGTCGTTAATCCCTTGGAGACTGCTAATCTTTTTTGCTCTGCCCTGTTTGCGTTTCCCTGTTTCGATGCAAGAGCAAACTGCTTGGTGCAAGGGGGATGTTGTGTTCGTCGGTGCAGCGGTGGAGTGCGACGATTTTTTTGTATGCAAAGGTAGTAGCCGTGGAGAATTTCGTAAACGGAAGCTCATATGAAGTATACTTGGGGGCCTTTGAAAATGGCGTTTCATTTACAAAGGCCCACATAGATTGTTTTTTGCGCGTTTACTTTTCTATGATCGCATTTGGGTAATATTCTAATAGATATTTATATTAGCCCATTCCTTCGCGAAATGTTTTCGCATACATATTTTTGGACAATATCATTCCATTCTTCTTTAAAAAAGATGTCATTTCACTTATAGTTTAAATATAGGATGCATTAATACTGCATATTATGATATCGCGTATGGGTAAAGGATTATAATCAAGCATCAAGCAAGCAATTTAGAAGATGTCTTGTTTGAGTATGAATAATTAGTTCAATAACTAATAAATTGCCACAAAAGAACTAGCAGATCATGGCGATATACACTAGCGTTCAAGTATGAGGTAGGTAGACGACTCTAGCATTGTAAATTTTAGTAACTGGGAAGTATAACGGAATTGGCTTCAGTTTTAATACATTCATTATATGAATGTTGTCCCTTTCACATTAAGTAGGAAACGTTAAAATTAGCAATATTCCTTAATTGATGAGATATAAATCAAAATGTGGCTTGCCAATCGCGTTCCATTTACGAGGGATCTAGTAGTATGTGGTGTAGTGTTCATTATCTGCCATATAGGTCATCCGTTGGGGTTTTATCTAAGTATGTATTTCAACTTTTTGCAATGCGAAATTAAAAATATAATGCCTAAGTTGATCAACAGAGATATTTATGTGATATTGGACAATGCTAACCCCTATAGGACAGAGAATAGAGGTTTAATTTTAGCATTTCTCCTCTAACGTCTTTTGTTTTTGTCTAAAATGTCTATTTTGTCATTAAACTTTTCAATTCGATACTTGGTGATTGAATGTTCGTTGAAGATACTTTCATTAATTATTTTGCACAAACACGATATAACTAATTTATTAATTGCATAGGAATTTAATAATTTCAGTTAATGGTTTTTGCTAACTCTAGTTCTTGAAGTCAAAAGAAAGAAAGCTCAAATAAACAGTATTTCGCCGAGCTTTTCACTTCTCAGAGGAGTCAAATTTTAACTTCTGATCTCTTGCCTTAAACTCTTTTCGCAGCTTCGAGTAAAACTTATCGTTGAAGCAGAAAATATTTTGTGAAAGTTGTGGCGGAATCAGTCTTTGTGACCGTCATTAAGAATAACATGTGTAACTCAAGACGTGAAATTTTCTGATTAACTGAAGAAAAAAGCGATGCTAACTCTTAATTGTCCTCATGCCTCAATTTTGAGTTATATATGTCAACTACAATGAGGATCCATTTAGGATTACGTCTATGCTAACGCATTAAGTGTTAGCAAAATTATCGCAGGTATTGGTAATATCGTAATTCAGGATGATGACCTGCAGTATCCTCGCAAAAGTTCCATAAAAGCGTCATAGACTTTCTAAATATGAAAATTCCGTTTGAAATGTGGGAAAATTGGCAATTTATTGAACTAAAAGAAGTGAATTACCACACAATAGTAGAGCATCAGAGCTAGCGTCTACCGTGTCAACATGCATTCACCTTTCAATAGTTCAATTTAAAATTCAGATTGGAATTAAGAAAACTCGAGCTCATTCCTTCGAGGACCACATGGGATCATCAGTGATCAGAGGATCAGTATCCAGGGGCACTGACCTAGATAACCTTGCACTCGCATATAAACTTTATTATTTTTTGCAGTAGTTAGTCCGATGCAGAGAGCTCTGAAAAATGACCACCATCAAAGTCAAATGATTTTAGAGGCCAGAACTTCAAGCAATGCATCTGCCTTGCTCGCCTGTAATATGGACTCATTTTACTCCTCCTTTGCGCAGCAAGTGAGCACCCCAGAGCTCACCCCACTCGCCCGGGGGAGCTTGTTTAAGGGGACGCATCGGCGGAAGAACTCCCGCGGGATATCGGGGAGAGAGGGTGGGATGGGGGATTTGCCTTCAGGTTGTTACCAATCCCCTTTCCACCAACCCCCCTCTGCCACCCAATCACATCTATTGTCATGTAGTTCGGGACCGCTCCGTTATTTCATTGCCTCGTTCCATCAATCATAGATGGCAGCATGGCCTCATCGCCGCGCCGCCGTTTCCCGCCCTCCCTCCCGCTGCTCAAGTCATATTTACGCATATGTACCCGACTGGTGTCCCTCGCCTCCCGGTCCGGTGAAGCCAAAAAATAATATCCATCCTCCACCGCCCCCTTCATTTCCCAACTCACACACTACTCCTCTCCACTCAGTGCACCCGCCCACGCTTGCAAATCTGCCCCCTCCCTCCTCTCTCGGGCACACACCCCTCCCACCGGAACGCCATGGGGTTAGTAACATACGGGGCGGGGTAAGTAACACGGCCATTAGGGGTGGGGGAGGGGGGCGTGCAACAATATTCAAGACCCACTTCTCCGCACACACACACACACACAAGCAGTGTGTCCCCCTCATCCCCTCAGCCCGTCCTCTCTCTCCCCTTCCCTTAACTTTTCCCTCCTCCCCAACATCCTGGAGCGGAGAGATGGGATATCCGTCCCCCACATCGCTACCCACCCCTTCCCCTAAAAACGGATCGTGTACACACACACACGCACTTGTATGTGTACGACGGAATCGCGCGCCCCGCAGCACTGAACGCACGCACGTTCGCCGCAAACGGGCTCACGGTTTGCTTCCCCCTAGAGCGGCTAGTCAGTCGGCTGCCCCTCTCCCGGCCCCTTAACTCTCCTCCTCTCCCTTCCTCCCGCACCCCTTCCATCATTGATTGATTTGTGGCCGCAGCGGGCATTGGGTCCGATAATTCCCGGCTCACGTCCACCCCCCCCTTTCCTCTCTCTCTCTCCGCCTCTTCATCCTCCCAACATCCCCTCTCCCCAAACCCCGTTCGTCTTTGGTCGTTCGCCAACGTTTTCCTTCCCCATTCTTCCTTCCTTTGCGCGACATCCTCCCTCGTTAATCCACTCCGAACCCTTACCAACTCACTGGGTCTTGTACGAGAAAGTGGCGTACCGTGGAGGGAAAACCGAAGGTAGAACGCTTGGAGTTGGAAATACTATTCCATGTTAATGCGGATATAATCTTACGGACTCGCAATAAAGGCGGTGATACTCGTGGAAGTATTCTTATTATACTCGTCAAGTAATGATTACCGTATTTCACTACGATGGCCAGCCAAACAGGCGGTGTTAAAAATAATATTTAATTTTACCAGTACAATAAAAACATGCTCAGTGGTGTAAACGGAGAATTCAAGAGTCTAACAGGTAGGGTATAGGGATCGAGAGTTCCCTAGTGCTATTATACTCGTAAAACATTTACAGTTAAGTGAAACCGATACTTTTTATGTCACCGAAATATCAGGAGAATTTTGCAGCAGAAAAAGATATTTTTTCAGAATATAGCATTCAGGGCATGGTTTAATGACTGCTATGATTAATTGGTTGATTCCTTTTCGTTATTCATTCATTATTTCTCTACCATATTGAAATGTAATGAAATAATTGACTTTGTAATTCCACACACTTTATTTAAAAAACACACGACCCAGGTTTCGACGTTGAACGTCATCATCAGGTCCTGATGATGACGTTCAACGTCGAAACCTGGGTCGTGTGTTTTTTAAATAAAGTGTGTGGAATTACAAAGTCAATTATTTCATTACATTTCAATATGTTATGCAAATTCCACAAAGTTACGCCTGAGACAACAAATTTTATTTCTCTACCAGATTTTAGGAACAAGCAGTTTTTTAAATGTCGCCTAATGAGGAGAATGATTTCTTTGGGGAGAGCTTTATGAGGGCCTTCAAAAAAGAGAACATTCAAAGAGTAAGAGTATGAATGAATGAAGAAATGGCATGAGGTGAGGGAGGTAATATTAAGCAAAAAACGGAGATTTGTGGGGAAAACATATTGGCAGATACGTTACTTGAGGAGACAGTACTCACTGGTAGGAGTGGGCAGACCTCTTGGTATAGGCCACTTTATAAATATGGAGTACATTATTTTACTTGACTATTTAAATGTCATTTGATTATGGATTGACTGAAGGTTTACCCTTTCACACAGTGAGCTACACACGAGGGCCACTGGTATAATGATGAAGAGTACATCTTGGATTGATCTTAAAATATATAACGTTTTTGGAAAAATTTTAAAGTCTCCCTAATTCTGTTAATTTTAGGAATATATATATATACATATTTAATGGGTCGCGGTAGTCCAGTGGGTATAGCGTTGGACTGCTGACCGGAGAGTCCCGGGTTCAATTCCCAGGCAAGGCACTCTGGGCACCTGCAGCACCACCCAAGCTAAAGTGATTTTTCGGGTACCAGGTCTTCCTGGGAAACCATAACCGGCACAGGGAAAGGAACTGGCCCTCCTACCCTGATGTGTGAATTTCACACGCCGTATAGGGCTTAGCACTGGGTGATCTCTACCATCACCTACTAAACCGGCCTTCGGTAGGGACAATCACATTTTTATTCTTCTCTGAAGAAGACAAGAGTAGGCCGAAAGCTTGAACTTTCTTAAATGTTTGTCCTTTTTCGTGCTTTCCACTTATATTTTTGTGTTCTATTGTGCCATCCAAGTGCTATATTGTTCTTGTGAGTGCTTCTACATCATCAATATATACATACATACACACACAAACACACACACATATATATATATATATATTTATTTATTTATTTTTATTTATTTATTCAGTATAAGTCCGAAAACAGCACATTCTGGCCTTTACATCGAACTATTAACAACGATAACAATGGTCACATTAATATATATATATATACACACACACACACACATATATACACACACGCACATATATATATATGTATGTATATATATATATGTATGTATATATATATATATATATATATATATATATATATATATATATATATATATATATGTATGTATATCTACGATCACCTACCAGACCGATCTTTGGGTTGGTTACTATGTATTTTGTGTATGTGTGAACATATGTATATACACCTCTATGTGCACACGTGTGTGCCTATGTACCTGTATGTGTCTATGTGTGTGTGTTTTATAGACACAGAAAATGACATTAACAGAAATATTTTGCGTTTTGGCGACCACGACGCCATCGTTGGACGTAGAAACTGATGCTTCCGACAATGAGGGCATGCCCTACAAAAAGTAAAATATTTTTTTGTGTCTTCTTTATCTGTTCCAATTTTTTTAAATGGCGTCCGCAATATGTGCTGTTGTTGTCTTTGCTATTTTTATCTTTTTCAGCGGAAGGGAAATTTCAATTTAAGTGAATGCAGCGAACTACTGCGCTTGGCCTATCCACACTTGTTATTCGAGATAATATTAGTTATATGTACATTTAGGTATAATTGAACGGAAATGAGTTTTCCAAGCAGTGGTTATACCAACTGAACTCAGTAAAATGACGGGGCACAGAAGCTGCATGCTTTACACTATAACGAGACAGTGGTTTCAATTCTATGCTATTCTACACCTAATTCCATCCCAACAATCGTTTTTCACGAAGGTACACTTGTTTTCCCGGTCTACATAACCGCTGAGGGACATTACTTAGAGAACTAATTACGCAACTCCCTCTATACGTTGAGGAATTTCTTTTCCGACGCAATTACCCGCAGAATGTTTCCCGATTGAGTCTAGCCTCACTCGTTCTACTCCCCCCCCCCCCCACCAACCCCGCCGAACCTTCCCTCTCTCGCCCTTCTTCCTTAAATATAGCCTCTGTCCCGCGACCCTACCCCGAAGCCACCCCTTCCCCCCACTCCTCCGCCCATGACTCCTGCACCCTCTCCATCCTCCTCGATAGATGCCCGCCCTCTGTCTTCATCTTCGTCCCTCCTCCCAACCCCCTCTCCCTCCCTCCCTCCGCCCCCCTTCCTCCTCGCCACGCCCTCTCCCTCTCGCAGAGTGAGTAATTCCACCTTCAACTCCGTACTTAGCGCTCATTGACAAGGATCCACCGAGGGCTGTGCACTCACTTTCCCCCGTATTTATACGCCCACATTTATCTCTCTTTAAGACCTTTAACTTCCTCCACTTCTCTTTCTTCCTCCCCGCTGCAAGCTTTCCGTTCCTTTCCCGGAGAGCGTAAAGTGCAAATTATCGCTTTTTTTCCTTCAGCAAAGAGAAAGAGAGAGAGAAAGAGAGTAAATAAAATTCCTTCCGTAAATCGTGTCTCTGGCGAAAAAAGGGGCGACTACCTCCATTCATTAATTTCAGGGTTTAGTGAATTTGAGGAAGAATATCTTATGCTCACGGCTTGCTGTTACCTTCTACAGCCTTATTCCTTTCCAAATATCTCCCGTGTGCAACCTCAGTTCAATGGATGAGGGATGAAATTGCCAATATTCTTACTCTTATATTTATACGTACGTTTTGAGGTGTCGGTCAAAACCGAAAGGCGAGACTAGATCCCGGAGTCATTCGTCAAATGATGATTTTAGTTTGGAAGTATCTCTTGGGAAATTATATGCGCAATATTGTTCTACTAATGTTATAACATTATAGGTTAATCAAAGACCATTTCATGCCAATTCAGGAGTGCTATGGTATTTCATATTTCAAAACCTGTACATTTTCCAACAATTACGGAGTAGCTTCCGAATAATATTATCAGAAGTTGAAGGTAATTGTAAAGTTAAAAAAGTCGCTGTAAGAGGTATTGGTGGGGCAGGAACGAAACACATCCTCAACCAAGAAATTTGATATGGGAAAATTATCAAAATTTTTTACTCGGTACTTGACCAATATAACTTGATTTTTAACTATATTGGTTATGCATGCGTGCATAAGTATTGATTCACTGATTAGGCATTGATCATATTTTCGTTAGTCAATTTGTTTCGAATTTCGATGGCTGTGATTTAAGCACGATGGTAATTTTAGTCACATTTTGTTTACCAATATTTTAGTGTCATTTTTTATGGTTAACTAAAGTCAACTCATGAGCATTATTTTATCTTGCAATATTATTGATCCTGAAAAATGGGAAAATGAAGGTACATTTCTCATTTAATGACATTTTTCGACAGTTTAAGGTCAGAATTCAAAGATAAAAATATTTACATTGAAGTGCATGGCTATGATAAAAAATTTGTGAGGAATACTAACTCTAACTTAAAAATTGTAACCTGTGAAATATTTAAAACTGTAAAAACTTGTAACTAAACTCCGCAATTCATGCAACTATGTCCTAAGGTAGGCCCAAATGACCTCTGCCATTAAGTTACAAATGTATTTTATCGTATTTTGTTAGACTACAGACTACAGACACTATATGATGCACGATTAAAAGATTTGTTCAGCCAAGATTTGTTATGCCTGATTATTCTGTCATTGGTGAAGTTTTCACGTGATAAATTACTCAAGATTAGTCATGTGGTTCCCTCACCTCATATCTCATCTGAAATGAGACTGAGAGCAGAAGTCGTTTTACAGGTCGCTCAAGAGTTTTTGTGCTGCGTTAAGTAGAATGAAATAAATACAATATTGATCCATTGATTTTCTGGAATGTATTTAAACTTCTACTCTGCTTTTACTTCAGAAGAATTACATTTGTGTGCATTTTACTCCAATAGGACGGAATTTTACTAAATTTTCTAATTATCTTATTCTTTGATTAAATGGGTAATAAGTATTCAATTGTTCCTGGCTCAACCTTTTGGAAATTCATTTTAATGAAATACTATATAATAAGTAGTTTATCGATAATCGCTGCTTCACTATTTAGATGTATAAAAATTGCATCGCATTGTAGATTTCGAAGGAATTTTTATTTAACTTACTTTCCTATAAAATGTGCTGCGCTTATGATTAGAAGGCATTACACGCGGTGAATTTAGTATTTTAAAAGACGCTGAATTCTCTATTCCTCTTTCCTCTTTGATATGATCTTGAAATGTCCCCAAATACGATTCTGAGATATTCTCAGATTTATTGGAGATTATAATTTAATATAAAATTTGCTTCCACTCTTTTTTTCCACGAATAAAAATTTTGGACCTTTTAAAACTCGAATCAAATTCTAACAATTTGAACTAATGAGGATCGAGATTGCTTAGGATCGAGATAGCCTAGGTTCGAGAATAATTTGACAATGATTAAAATCTTCCAGCCATTAATAAGAGTTTCCCATGATGCTTCAAATGGATCAAGATGGTATGAAAACTAGCGGAAGGAATCATATGAGAAGGTTCTAATTTTGTTTAGAATGAGCAAAGTAGTACCACCTCGAGAAGGAATTTTTCTGAAAATTCCTACTCGAGGTGAGTTACGTCCTCGACAATAATACGTCCCTCCTGCCAAAATTCCACGCATCCCTATGTTCCGAATAACCGTTTAATTTCCAGTCAAACGTTCGTTCCTCCTGGTTGAACATCCACCAAAATCCAAGCGGATGGAACATATTCCCTTCTCTCCTCCCTCCCTTCCACTTCTGAGCTCCCCCTCCCCCGTCGCCATCCTTCTCAGACGAGTTTCTCCATTCCAGCACTAGAGGGACGGAGGGCGGCGCATATTTCATCATTTAGGCGATGGCAAAGGGTGCGGAAGGGGAGGAGGAGGTGGTTGGAGGCAGAGGACGGGGAAGGGAGGGCAGCAAGGTCCCGTCCACTCCCCCTCCTATTTCTCCCGGCCGACTGCCTCCCCAAGGGACCCCTGGTAGGGGTCGAAAGTAGAGACGGGCCGGGGGAACGAAGCCGGAGGGATGGCATGGGGAAGATGTATATTGGAGGTAAATCAAAAGGGTATTGGGTGGGTTGGAGGGTGAGGGATAGGGAGGGGGAGAGAGTAGTTATTTGACGGAGTGGCTGGTAGTGGTGGTGGAATGGCTTTCTACAAGGCGGTTCAAATGCCTAAAGTAAGGCCTCTTTGCCACTCGTAAACATCCCATCAACCCCGTGCCAAGAGAGAGAGTGAGAGAACTTGGAAAGTTAAAGTCCCACGGCGTCGCCTTAGTAAAGACGGTTAAGACTCTATAGTTTGAACACAACTCAGTTCTGAAAACTACTTTCTGAGGCAAGGGTTTGTGGGGAGATAATAGTGGCTTTTGATGCATGAACATGGAGAATAATGAATGAAAATTTGGAATTCAGAGGAAGAAAAAGGAGAGAATTTTTGCAGATGTTAGATTAGGAGGAAGTTGCTAAATGACATTCGGTTGGTGCGGATAAAATGGATGAAAGATATATTGAGAGGATTTCGAAGGTCGTGATGGAATGTAAAATGTGAGAAAATGATAGCGGGTAAGCTGAATGGAGAGAAATGACTTTTTGGATGGAAAAATGTTTGGATGTCAGAAACGGACTGGAGAAGAAAATAATGTAGGGAAACAAGAACTAAGTATGGACGATAAATAGATAGAGGTCTTTATTTGGGTGAAATTGAGACCTAATAGTCCTTTCTTCCATTCAATCCATGAAGACGAAAAGTAATTATTAATATTTTGAAGAAATTCAAAAAAAAACATAAATATAATCGACTGAGCTCTTAGGATGCTGATTGGGTTGCGGCAATATTCCTCAGAAAAGTTTCTGGTAGCGCCACTACGGTAAATTAGGAAAATAATTCAATAATGTCAAAACTTTTCGAAAAAATATTTTTCAGTATTAATTAACGTGAAAATTCGTCGATTAATTTAGGTAATTGAAATTGGTATTTGAAAAATTGTGTTCATATCTGCTAATTGACTCTTAATATACATACATATGTATAATTCAGCATACATCTATCTGAACGCCACCTCAGAGGCCTGAGTTGTGAATTGGTATATGAATTCTCCTTAGCAAAACGACGTGAACATGAAATACCAAGTCAAAATTTGAAGGTTCACACCTCAGGGCACTGATTACGGATTAGGTTTTGTGAATTCCCTCCCTCGTTAGTCATTATGTGGCAACGGGATAAGGCGTGCATTAGTGACATATGAGACCGTGACAGAGAAGGCGAAAAGAGATCGAGACTCACTTGGTGCACCCGGGAGTTGGCGTGAACGTGCGCGGCTCCTTGAAGACCCTGGCCTCCCCCTCCTCCAACACCCGAACCCCCTCCACCCCCTGGACCCCCGCCTCCCCCGCCCCCGCCGTTTCCTAAGTGGTTGAGGTGGTTGAGGTGATTCAGATGGTTGAGGGCGTGGTGCGGGTTGAGAGCGTGGTGGGCGTTGAGGGCGTGGTGGTGGTGGTGGTGAGCCGCCGCGGCCGCCGCGTAAAGGCCCCCAACTTCGTGCTTGAGCTGCGGAGGCAGTGGCGGACCCCCGCCCCCCACGGAACCTCCGACTCCACCGCCCGCTCCGCTTCCGCCCCCCGGGTGAGAACCCGGGTGCCCGAGATGGTGCACGTGGTGCGGGTGCAGGCCCCCTCCGGGATGGTGCTGTCCGTTGGACGCTCCCGAAGAGGGCGGCGTTGGCGGCGGGACGTGGGGCGAGGAGTGCTTCTGCACGGTGACGTTACCGCCTCCGCCGAGTGCACCCAGCTCCAAGGCCTCCGCCCTACCCAGGAGGCCATCCGCAAGGCTGCCGAAGAGGTCACCCTGTGGGGGAAGGGTATTTTGCCATTAAGAAAAATTATTGTTGGTAAAGGAGACGTATCCCCTGTTAATAATTGGAGGTGTGGGAGAATTTGTTGGTCGTAATATATTTATCGGGATCTAGGATCATGAGCTTGATGTTTAAAACACAATATATATTCACACTATTTCCTGCATCTTAACTTTAAATTTTCACTACTTCACATCTCTTTAGAGGAATGTAAGGGATGGATAAAATCTCAGAATATCATTTAAAATGTGAAATTATCATCATCAGATGATTTAAAAAAATACATCGGTGAGAGTTGCGGTAATGGCTTAAAGCTGAGTTAATTCCAACGTTAACAGTGAAAAAAAGATTATTTATAATAAGAAAATCGACTGAAAGGTGAAATTAGTGAGAAAGTCCCGACAAATTCAATCATCCTCGTGAGTCTATTCATATGATCAAAATGCTTAAACAATAACTTTTAAATGTTATGTTAAAATTATAAGCGCAGGAAAAGAAGGGAGTCTTATTACGAATATAAAAGTCCTGTACTCACTTATATATATATATATATATATATATATATATATATATATATATATATATATATATATATATATATATATATATGTATATATGTATATATGTATATATATATATATAGTATATATATATGTATATATGTATATATGTATATATATATAGTATATATATATATATATATATATATATGTATATATATATATATATAGTATATATATATATGTATATATATATATATAGTGTATATATATATATATATATATATATATATATATATAATATTAGAAATTAGTTTGTTACAGAATTTAAATGGATGATTTATGTTTTATAAATAATTGACATATACTTGATTTCTCGAGTGGTGCACCACATTATTAATTAAATTAAGTAACAAATAAAATAAATTCGCTTTTAAATTAAGTATGAACTGCATTTTCGGTTAATGAAATCTAGGTTTTCGATTAACTATTTTAAGATTTGTCTATAATTAAAATCTAATAATTCTATGCAAACATAGTTGTATACATACATCTAACAGATCAAAAGGGAAGGATTCGCGGAAAATCGGGGAAATACTTGCCTCATCAAATGAAATGGAGACACTTGTAATGAACAAAATCGAATATCTATTTCTTATATATGTTTGATTGGTTAATTGTATTACAGGCTTAAATAGCACAAAAATATTCCAAGGCACTTGTTCTCTAAGTTAGCCGCATAACATGTGTACGCATATAGGTATCCTCGTGCCCTATGAATTTGGCGGTGATTTATTTGGAAACTGAATTTTTTCCAAAACATTTTCAACAACAACCTTCTTTTGGAATATGTAATACGCAGCTCTACGTTGTCGCAATAAATAAATACTATTTTTTTAGCAAAGTAAAAGAAACAGTTACTAACGACATTGATACTTTTCGAAATAATTTTATTTTCTTCAGTGACCCTATTAGGATCCTTTCATAATTTAAATAATGCAGTTTTTTTCATAACATATTTAACAGTAAACAGGGTTTGATGAAACGATTGCTTCCACTTCTCACCTGAATATCGTAAAACAATGCATTTGATACGAATATTGATAAAAACGATTAAAACCTATGATATTGTAGCAATCGAGAATATTGAAGAATATGTATTTGATGTGAATTTAGAAAAATAGCGATAGAATCGGGTAAAAAAAACAAGACGAAGAAAATTATTTGCATTTCATAACATTCCGATTTCCGTTTGTACCTTATGTAAGTTGATCCAATTTCCCCAATAGCTTCACTTTTTTGCTATCTGGACTAGACCATAGGGGGCATATTATCTGATTATAGAGTTGATACAAACGAATAACTTTTGGTTTTTTTTTATTACTATTAACGCATAAAATTTCCAAAACCCATTCATTGGGTATTCATGAATTCAAGTGTTAATTTTGTTGAGAATAATATAAACTTCCCTTGACTGTTGAAGACAAATATGTGTGCTTTCTTTAATTAGTTACTACTAAGGAATCGTGTAAGTTATAATAGGTGTTTTTCAGTGTTGAAGAAGTAGTATCTTGTACCTCACACCAATATATGAGTTTGAAAGACAACTACTAATTATCTAACGAGAGTCAACAAAATTTAATGGTAAAAATTACCTAAGTTTACTTTAGCAGCATAGCCTGAACTTCAAGAATACGTAAGTGAATAAATATGAAAGGCTTAGAAAGGTAATGAAATAAGTTGGGTTTTTCCTTCTTAAATGGCAAATTAAGTTTTGTTACTATTTGCGGAATATTTTCTTCATTACAGATGAATAGTTTTCTGCATTAAAAAAGTTAATGTGAAATCTCACATATTGTCTGCCTCTATTTCACTTAATAGGATGCATTGGGTCCTTGCTCACCAAAAAGTGTTCACCCTAGTCCAAATTATAGAAAAATTATCTATCTCCGATTGAAAAATCAAGCGCTTAATGAGATTTTTACTTCCAGATTCCTCTTGTAATTACAGGTTTCTCGGACAGTCTGAATTTGACGTGATTTGCAGGCACTCACGGCAGCATTGCATGCTACAAACATCCCTCCAAGCTTTCTCCCTAATGAGATCGTAGTCTATTTTTAGGTATAATTTCCCACTCTCTGTCACTCCATAGCAAGCATAGTTCCTCTTTCTCTTTCTGACAAATTGACTGGATAGTTTTAGGAATTAAAAATGAACTTTAAACCATTTAATTAACTTCTTCAGAGGTATCTACACTTTCTTTAAGGATTTGTTATTAAACGTTGTAAGAATAGCATTGGGAATTCCACCGTTATCGCTTATCAGCTCTTGAATATTCCTCAATTGTTACGCAAGAAAATTCAAATCAGAACTCTAAATTACATAATACCGTAGGTTTTATGACTAATTGTTTCGATTTCATTTTTAAATATTTTGCGACTCCTCGTGGCTTATGACAACTTGAAATATCAAATGAATTATTACTCATTAACATTCAAGAATGAAATATCTATTTCATTCTTGATTTTTTATCTTCTTAATTTCCAACTCTACTGTATTTTCACCTCTATATATTACTTGTATGTGCCTTGGATTAAATTATTAGAGCCAAGTAAACTAATGAACCTCAAATCTCTCAGTTTAGATTTTTAGAAATTTTTGCATTTAAATATCACTGTATAAAAATGGGCCATCCATTATGAAACCAGAGAAGAAAAACTATCCTCCAAGACAAACGATGTACTCGGTAGAGTATTTAGTACAGCAGGCACATATTGACTAGCAGCTCAAACTATAGTATTCATGCATAATCATTTGTTTAATTTTTGACATGTAATATGTAGTTGCCGAATATAGTTTAAATTATTCCTTTTCTGGCTATTTTACCCTATCCGTTTTATCCTTCCCTGAACCTGAAATCTAGCTTGAGAGGAATATGTACGAAGTGTTCACTATTATTGACCATTGCACAGGTATGACTGATTTTAGGCTAGTACTCTCTTTATGCAGTCTTATAATTTCTTTAATTATACTCAGTATTTCAGGAAATAATTACTTTCTACCTAAAAAAGAGCAGTATATCAATAATTTCCTATAGATCACGTTTCCTTCTCCAACCTCACTTGCCTAAATTACGTATTTTACTAAACTGTGGCTGGTCAAACGGTAACGATCTGGTGTCTCGATTTATTTAGCGATGCTTTTATTATTTCAAAATTTATGTCATGACACCCACTGTACAGGCATTGAGCATTTTCATGTCCGAAGTCAGCTTACTTCTCGTCATGTGAACGCAATGTGGGTGACTCATAATAAACTCCGGCCTCGTTGATGGACTCGGTTATCACTACCTTTAAATTAATGATGATGATAATAAGCTTTGAGGATTCAAATTTCCAAATATTTTTTCCCGTAACATAAATTTTTTAAGTCAATCTTGCTATCGCTGCTTTCTTTGAATCATACTATTTTTAGTGGAATGCTTGATAGTTTTCCATTTTTGAATGCGTTTTGTATCGTGGATATTACATCCATTACTCCCATAAAATCGTAACAAATAGTCAAATTTGCTTATTTTTCGTCGACGAAGTGATTTACATAAATATTCGTGGTCCTGAGAATAGTGTAATTAGCAGATGAGCTTAATTCAATGCAGCGTTGGTGCGGCACATGGTAATTAATTAGATTTAACTTAAAGAAACGTTTAGTGATGAATTTATGAAGTAGGATTAGTGTCATCTTGAACTTAAACTGCATCTAAAAAAACGGGAATAGCAAGTACAGATAGATTTAGTAAATTCTAGGCGTTATTCTTACTCAAGAAACATTTGGGTGAAACATTTACGGGGAATACGCATGTGGACTAGCTAGCAATAAATTAGGATTTTTTGAAAGAGTATTGAGGAATTGTGAAAAAGTTTTTTTCATCATGGAGAATTATATATCAATGCAAAATTGATTGATTGTAATGATTTTTTTCCTTCTTGAAAACTATTGCGAATACGCAACTCCCCAAAAAGTAAGGAACAGCAATTTTGAAAAACTTATTTGAAAGTCACAAAAAGCTTCTAATTTCCGCCACTTCTAGATATTGTGGGGAGAATATACGGTGGTAGTAGTAGTAGTATTTGGAGAGTTGACCGACAGCTGAGGTCATTTGCGCCATTGGGGGTAGATAGGAAAGGATGAAGGGTGGAGAGAAACCCGGCGTCGGCATTAGCCTACTCTTTACGAGAGGCGCCAACGGGTCCGCAGCTTAACGTCCCATCGGACGGCGCACTCACTCAAAGTGCCCTCCACAGGATGGAGATACCCCTGAAAAATATTCAACACCGCCGGGATTTGAACCCGGGCCCTCTGGGTGGGAAACCAGTAAGATAGCCACCGCACTATCTCGATCCCGGGATAGACGGCTGTCGGACGAAATCCAAAGGAGGTAGGAATGAATGAGGAAGACTGTTATAGTGCTGAGGACGTTAGCCCTTCAAAGTATGTGAAGGAAAAGAATAGGTATGCTGAACGAAATGAAGGCAGGGAGGAGGTTGGTAGAAAGTATGCAGAGTTGAATAGGGGTATTTTGTAGCCAAGAATACTAAGTTGTCTTGTTAAGCGAGGCTTGATAATGCCGCAGTTTTCAGTCCATGCCCACCCAAAATCTCCCTAAAAGGCTTGATCACCAGGTTACAAATAAAATCATTTTAACAAATTACATATTAGATCGTAGGCTTTCGCAGCTGTTGAGAGATGCAGAGGTAGTTCTCGGGCTGGACTACCTCTGCAAATCACATATTGATCGCGGGAATTAAAATTCTTGGAATGGTTACCTTTTTGATTTTATCCGTGTGAAAGCGTTCACTATTTCTAACAAAGATCAGGTTTACCGTTACAGAGTTTCACCGTTTGCAGCCAGTTGTCTCACGTTGGATTCACCAATGACAAACGGCGTACCAGAATATATTTTCCTTGTCCGTCGAGCGGCTGAAAGACTTTTCGACTCGGGGTGCTCGAACTGCGAAGTCTGAAGCATAATGGAGGATGTGCTCTCACGACCTCCACGCGACCCACGTCTCCTTGGCAACCGAGTCCCCTTCTCTTTCCCTGCCTGTCCTTCCCTCCCGTCCTCCCATCGTGCTCTTCTTTCACCCCTCTACCTCATCGCCGCCCCGCTTGGATGCGTGCAAAGGAACTTGCTAAAGCGACACCCTAGGGTCGCATTCAATGGGAAACCCCGAGATCGTAAGTCACCCCGCCCCACCCCCTACCATCTCCCTCCCCCACGAGGAGCGTCCCCCGTATTTGCACCTTCTATTTTGCAACGCGAGGAGTTTGTCCACTTTCCAAAATATAGTGCATGGGTGTAGGAGGGGGCGTGAGGGTCGATTTCCATCCCTCGACAGCATTCATGAACTCTTCTCCAAAATACCAAACGGTACGTACGTACGTACGAAAGCGCAGTGCGGCCATTTTGTTTATGTGAATGCCTCGTACGATGAAAGTCGTCATAAAAAGTTCATTAAAATGGATAGGAATTAGAACCGTGAATTTTTTTAATGGACGGGATGGGTGTCTTGGTTTTGCTATTGAGCGATTTCTGAGATTTATGCAAACTGTATGCTTCCGTTGTTGATCAGTGCAGCCAAAATGAAAGCATGTTTTGCCTAGTTGGGCACAATTGCGACAAAGGCGACCCCGTACTCTGTTACGTGACGTACGACGGTTCATTAAACTCTAATTCCAAGGGAATTTCCGGTATTGATTGTGGAGTGCCAGGACGGCAGACGGAAGTAAAGTCCCCGAGTTGTTTGTGATTAGATAGTGAGTGTTTAATGGTGCTTAAAACCTAAGGATTTAAGTTAACCTGCTTCGATCAAGACATGAAACCTAACTAAGTATCGACTAAGGATGCGTGTTATGGAAAAAAATGACACTAGAATGTCCTTAAAATGGATAGACCCACGTTCCAATTTTCCCATCGCGGTATTAAAGTACGTTCTTTTCGACTTGAATTTTATTTTGCGTCACAACTGTATAAATCCTCTTGTAATAACTGACCATTTTATAACACTCCAGTCCTAGCGTTGGATTTTTAAATAGTGATTTATTATTATGATTTCTTTTTACACGTATTGCGCTCATTTTACGTGTTTCTGCTGGGTGACCAGCTCATTTCATGGTTGCATTTTTATTAGGACTCTTCGTATTAAAAATAAAGGCAGGAATATTAAAAATCTCCAGCAACTGAAGTCATATCACACTACAACTGAAATTCTTGTTAATTAGAAATCGATCAAATATTTTATGCACAGGTAAAGGTATTTATACGATAAAAAATTGTGGGTCCTAAAGATGTATACAAAATTCTCACTCTCTCTGTATAGGCATCAGTTAAAATTAAGCATAAGTCATAGAATGTGCTTTTTCAATCTCAAGCAAAAACAGTAAATCTAATTGGAGCAAATAAAAGGTTATTTAAGTTAGTGCTTCTGTTCAATAATCGAAAATATCTCATTGCGACAAAATTATATTTTACTGTATATCTCTCGTTCTTTCAATATTTTCATGGTACAAGTACGGTGACTTACTTATCGAGGTAGAAGGTTGAATAATTACAAATATCATAATTAAACGGAAATTAATAAAAATAATCAACGATCAATTGAATATAACGTGTTTTTGTCATTAATTAGACGCCTTATAATTCGTTATCTCAATATAAATGTAGCTTTTACCTGTATATTTATTGTTGTTTAATGCAATGGTAAATCCTCATTTAACTTTTTGTTGATAGTAATGTCCTGAAATTGGAAAATATCGTATTATTTCTTCACATATGACAGAAAAATCATGTTGAAAATAGGTACTTCATTTATCCCTATGGATATATTATTTGTATTATTTTTTTCCCTATGGGTTGATATTTGTATGACTTATTTTCTTTTGACCATACTGTGAGACGAATTCACGCAGCTGAAGGGCGAAATTCACTTAAGCATACTATTTCAAGAATTGAAGAGATAGGATTTATGAAATGAATACAAGCGTGTGGAAATTATTTATTTGATGTGATTTGTAAAATATATCGACCAATAACTGTTCAAGTATTTACATAACTTTGTTGCTACAGTCCTATTTTATATCGGTCTTGGAAAAATAATTAATTTACGTCACGGAAACACCACAGGGAATAACAGTAATTATGAAATTGGTTCTCGTACAATAACTGACATGACTATTTGGAGATTTACTGCTATTGGCAAAAGTACCAACACATTTGGAAGAAAACAGCTAACGTATCTGCAGATGCTACTCCCATATACGTATTTAAGTTAGCATTTGTACTTGGTTACATCCGATAATTGGAACGGGTTGTTCAAGGATGTTGTCTGCGTTGATTCTCCGATTATTCTATAAACGATCTTTCACACCCATTCCCTTCACCTCTCCCAGCCTCCCTCGGCCATAATACGTTGGCTACGATCAGGCGATGTAAGGACCGCCGCAGGAACTGGAGGCAGGAAAGGCGTGTAGGGGGGTGCATGCCTTCGAACGGTAATGGAGAAAGACGGTGATGCTTCCCCGTCCGAATGGACGACCTGGGTCTCCTTGGTGCAATCGACTCATGCAAAGTTTTTCTTTCAGCGAATCATAGTTTTTCCCCTTCCCCACCTCCCCCAACATCGACGTCTTTCCCTTGGCCTTAACTGCCAGCCCACTCTCCCACACTGCTCCCTCCCCTTCAACCCGACACCGTATATTCATCCATTTCTCCTTCTCCGTCCGCGCCAACCCTCGGCGCGATAAAGTGTTGATTCTCCCGAATTGCACAACTTTTTATCACCCTTGAAACGCACGCATAAATAACCGAACACATTTTCTCGTGGTGAGAGTTGGTGGGAGCGCGGTTCTCAGCAATGGCTGAGGATATCGATATCTCCCCTTTTTATCTCCTAGCCCGGACCGAAAATATATGCTCGCTTTCATTGAATTGGGATCTACAAGCCACATAATTCAAAAGATGGAAAGAATTGCGTGCTCTCTGATGAAATATCTTCCTATTCTACTAACGTATGACATGATTACCACTTAAATCCATCAAAACTAAGAACCTCAGGTACAGATTTTTACCACTTCCATCGTTTTTTCCATTTTATGAATATCTATATACCCAGTTTTATTAATTGTTTAAATAGTTAATTGGGGTTTAATTGATACATAGCCTAAATCGTGTAAATCTCATTTAGTGTTACGAACTGTAGTTGAAAATATTTCGTTACTCATAGGCGTAATCTAGGATAAAGATATAAAAGATATACAGATATAGACTAAATGCGGCGGGTACAGAACACTTAAAATTGAGGTTGCTTGTAACAATAAAATAAGGAATGATTAGACTATTTTTATTCAATACGCCAGCATTATACAAATATGAGAGATGTGCCACGCTGATTTGGTCATGTCAAGAGAGTGGACGTGCGTTCGAATTACCAAAGATATTTATGATAAAATAAGGAATGGTTTGAGAAGAAGAAGCATACGGAGGAATTCTAAGATGAATGTCGTTGCATTGACTCACGAGACAGGGACAGAAGAGCTGATACGTAACGTTGTGAATGTGACAGAGACAAAAAAACCATCCGAGAACAGGACTGCGGATGATATTAATTCACTTAAATTGCCTAAAACGTCTTATGGACTTTAAAGTATGAAAAATGCATAAATAATAATGAATGAAAGGACGTAAATCGCTTTGCTGGTGTAATATTACTTTTGTGTCATATTACCAACTGCCTGCATTTTTACTTGAACTTCAATGAATACTATATGCACAATTCGAGCATGATTTTTGGTGCTTCAGTAAGTACATTCCACCGATTGAGCTTTTTGTATTGTTTGTTCGGATAACCAATATTTTTCTATTTTGAGACATAAAATTTATGGTGTCACCCTTGAGTCAGTACAAAGGTGGCCTACGCCACGTCAAGCCCTATCTTCTAAGGACTTTAAAGAACTGTGACGAAAATGACAGTCTCTTTGTAGGTTCCCCTAGTCACCATATTATTCTAGTTTTCTTTAAAGTCATCAACTCATACTCCTGACTATCGATATTGTAGTGGGTCAGTTTTGAAATTTAATTTAACACCTATTACAAATAATTGATAGTTTCCGGAGCAACTTTATGGAATCGATTCATATTGGAAATGAAACATAGTAACTTTGTGATTCCACTGAAAGATTTTTATTATGAGACGACCCGGGTTTCAACGTTCAACGTCATCTTCAGGTCATCATCTGAAGATGAGGTTGAACGTCACCACCGTCATCGACGTCAAAAGTTTCAAAACGTCTTTTAATGGTAGGAAAAATTACTCTCACGGTAATAATATCAATTATATTAAGTTTAGTGAGTGGTAGCTTTGATGAGTGATGTTATATTTGGTGTCAAATCTAGATTGTAACGCGTAGATATCATTAATGTTTTATTAGAAATCAGATACTCCAATAGTGAGCAAATTTTGGCACATTGAAGCTAGAGTCCAAAGTTAATAATAAGCATTTACGTAATTAAACGAAACTTGTATGATAAGATAGAAAGAGGCGCTTTGGAATGTAGTTTAACTTAGTAGATGAAAATTATCTTATTCCAGGAAAAATTAGAATATCCTGTATATGGAGGAATGTAAAAAGGAAAAGTAGTGGCTTATGGAGAGATAGACGTCCCTATTATTTGAATCGAAAGCTATAATGGGGTTTCTCTTTCATAAAACTCATCGTGTTAATGTGACAATGGCACCTACGATCAGCGAAAAATTCTTATCATTTAATCACGAAGTGTGTGAACGATCCAGGCGGAGAGCGTGCGTGACTTAGAGCGTCAACACGACACGTGTTTCTTGACGGGTTCTTCTTCCTTCTCAGCTGTCGAACGGAGGCCTTCGTCGATGGAGGCCACGGACTAACTTTGCCATTCTGGTCCGACTCCCGTGGACCCACCTCCGAGACGCGGAGGGGACGAGGGCTCAGAATTAGGAGTGGGATAGGAGGGGTAGGTGGCAGAAGGGGACGTTGTGCACCGGGGGAGAGGGAGTTTGGAAGGGAAGAAAAGGGAGAGGGGGTCGGGAACATGTGCGTCTGTGTGTGTGAGAGAGAGAGAGGAAGAGCGTGGGAGGGGGAGGCGGAGGGGATGGCGTTATAGTTTGAGAGGGTGGGGGAGAGTGTTGAGAAGGGGTGGGGTGTTGAGACCGGATGTGGCGGAGAGCTTCAAGAGGGTGGGCACGGGGGCAGGGCGAGAGGGACGGTGGTGGGCGTGTATGGTGCGGAAGTGCTCATTCTGCCGAACAAGTGGTCGATAACATGATTCGCTTTTCACTGCCGCACCCCTTTCCTCCCCAACCCCTTCTCCCCCTTCCTACTCCTCCTCCCCCGACTCCCACTCCCGGAAAGCCCCCCCCCGCTCTCCTTCCCCCTCTGCCGCTCCCCGCGCACGATTCCTGATATCTCCTCCCCCTCACCTCATCACTTCACCCCATCTCCTCGTAATACCTTTAAGCCTCTGCAATTGCGGTAATGTGAAGAGACCATAAAAAAAGGAATTATACTTCCAATTGGTACTGTAACGCTTATACCAAATTATCGGGCACAGTAAACTATGCTCATCTAATTTCATAGCATTCACAGTCGAACATAGCATGGAAATTTTAGCTATGCATGATAATGTGTTTTAATTGTTGAAATGCAATTTAGTATGTTTTTAAAATAGTGGTGAAATGGTAAATGCTTCGTCTAATTGCTCTAGTCAATGCAGGAAGTGGACCAGATAATGGTCGTAATTAATTTTTCTGCACAAATTATACCAGGATGGTAAGAATACCAGGATGGTATCGATACTTTATATTTGTTATATGTTATGTTATTTTACTTCGAAATAATGTAGTAAATTAAAATCAAGAACCATATTTAAATTCTTCTGTTCCCATTAAATGTCAAATGTAATGCTACTTCAGCGGATTTTGAGCAGTTAAATGAATGAATGAAACGGTTGAAATTATTAACCTCTCTTCATACGTGGATTTAACATTCACCAATGAATCTATATATATCATTAAAATCAATCGCATCTCGCGGAAGATGAAGAGCAAAACAAGACTTGCATAATTTTGTTAGTTTAACTGTTCCACCATGAGATTACCCAGTTCATGAATGCATCTCACGTCTTGTATGCAAAATTCTGCTCGATAAATTATTAATAGATAAATGCCAGCATTTTTCCACCCGTGAGAAATTTTCCATCCAATTTTTTTTACATCTAATGCAAACCATCATATACTTAAATCTTCCAATGAAACGGCGAACGTTTTTAAAGAGAGCACGAAATTCCATATCGGCCTCTTTTCCCTACCCACCATAGTATCACCATCTTCCCGGTTGCAGCAATTTCCGGCCTGTCCAATATATTTCAACCTTATTTAATTACTACTTACCTTCCTATTTATGCTCACGTGTGACCTGCTCCGTTCAAAATATTTATTATTTTCCTTCCCTTCCACCTTACCTAATTTCCTTCCCTTCCACCCAACTTAATCATTTAATCTCAACCTAAATTCTATCTCGGTCTTGAAATGCCTTCTCCATTTACTTTCTTCCATAACATAAAATCAGTACCATCTTCCTCCTGTTTTTCCCTAAACCTTACTTATATTTCTTCACTTCTCTATCGATTCCTTTATCTTTATTCTTTATCTTTGCTCTAATCTGCAGCTTCGAGAGTAATTTAAGTTAGTACAAATCGTTGAGGGCACGAAGTAAGAACAGTGTGAGGTCATTGGCTCTGAATTTTATAGTTAGTATTTATCTCAAATTTCACCCGTTTATTTTATTGAAATTTGCATATCTGCCATTAAAATAAAATTTACTTGATTTGAAAAATACTTCCATTTTTAATTTTTAAATATATTGCATCAGTTGTAAATCTCTTCGAGAATTTATTAAAGGATTTGACATAGATAATTCAGTTATTGAAACGAAGGACAAATGCAAAAGACACTCATAGTTACAAGGGAGAGCTATAATCCGTGGTATAAACAACAGACTTAAGACATGCAAATGAGATTTTTCGCAATATTTTTTATGTTTCTCAAGAGATTCAGATTCTCATTAACTGCAAGTTCTGCTCCCACGATTTATGAATGTTTCTCGTCCTGCCACTAAATCATAATTTCTTATATCACTTGAATTTTTTTGTAACTTTGATTTAAATGTACTATGAAAAGTAACCATTTAAGTTTTTTTGAATACTTAATAGGTTTTTATAAGCTATAATTAAGCCTTTATGTATTTTATAATGAATGGTAATGCATACCACATCAAGAAACATTAGTTCTTCTTACTTTTTGTTTTCATATCCTTGTATTTTTTCGGAGAATTTCCTTCTCTCGTGAACTAATATCTTTTCTTTTTGCTTCAAGTCATAATGTTTCATCACTCTCAATTTAAATGGATTTCGAAATCAATATTTGGTAATAAATACTAGATTAAGTGACAATTTTCTTCTCAAATATTTCAGTTGTTTTCGGGCGCACACACTTGCTTTTTTCATTATTTTATGGTGACGAGAGTAATTTAGTGAGGTGTCCGGGTTGGTTTTTAAGGTTGACTGTTGATAAAATGTAATTTAGGAGTGCGATATCTCCATGATATAAAAATCATTCTTCCTTACTGGAATTTGAACCCAGACCCCTCGATATCTTGCCCAATACTTTTGCTTAAGCCATCGAAGTGACCTCATGCAACGTAAAATTCTCTCGTAGGACATCGAGATGCCTTGGTTCAAGGCGAATGATTTCTTCACTGTTAAATTCTCGCATTTCAGTGAACATTAGCGAATAAACAAATTAAACTGACTGTGGAGGAATTTCTTATTGTTATTTTCATCTGAGGAGGGGCTTATTTGCTTCTCGGAACGAATAATTTATCAAACAGGGTTTTTCTTTTGAATGTTTTGCACCTGTTTTTTCTGTTCTCTGCAGTAAATCTATTAATGACGTCCATTTCAAAATGCTGCTACAACCATGTTTGATTGGTGGTTGTTAGTTAAATGTTTTTGTGAATTGCTACTTTAAGAATAACGTAGTCGATATAAATCACTGTTAAAATCTTCATATGCGCAGGCCCATTGCACCGGGCTCCTATGCTCTCCTGCACTGCGAATCAGCTTCAAAAACGAAACGTCAGAAAAGGAATTAAACTTAAACTTCTCAGCTCACAGGATTATTAATGGGTCAACAAAATAACTGTGCACAGTGGAAGAAAACAGCTTAATGTGATGCTTGAATTTCTTCTCCGACTTCATGTATGCAAGTCACCGAATAAGGTGCTCATATATGTGTTCATCTCTTTTTGACTCCTCTCAAGATGATTGAATGAATTAATGTTGTTGGGTTGTACACTTATAACATGACTCATCTTCAGGAAAAGACACGCTGGACATAACCGACACTGATATTGAGTTTTTGAATATTGTGATAATTAAACAACCCAACAAAATCAACTCATTCAGTCATCTTGAGAGAAATCGAAAAGCGATGGACAAGTATGACTCTCTCGGCTGCCAGTAGGCAGGGATTGACTCGCCCACAGGCAAAAGAAGCTCAAGCATGATCATTATGTGGCGCCTTAAGTCACAGTGTATACTGACGCCGCCCTAGGGTTACAGCTGTGCGTGAGAAAAGTTTAAAGCTGGATACTTTTCGACTGATCTCGTGTTTGAGTGTGTAAGTACAAACACAAATAAACACGCATTAGGCCAGTCAAAAAAGCATCCTTATCCGTTGTATGAAGGGTGTATGTATATAAATGTATATGTATAATATATCGATAATGTACAAGCACTCATGAGAGCAATAGAACATAGAAAGTCACAATAGAATACAAAAATAGAAAACACGTACAAGGACTCCGCATATTTCAGTGTAATTTACGTTTATTTATACAAGTATATATACTGACATACATATCAATATATATAATTAGCATTTCTCCGATAAAGCTACTTTAATAAGTGCCATTAGATATTCATTAAAATGACTAATGAAAGACTCGGGGAAACTCACGGAAGTTTTGGAGTCAGGAAGCAACCCCATTCATAAGCAAAGGAAGCAGATCTGAATCCGAAACGTCCATTTATTTCTCAGATGTCTTTTCATGTATCTATTATTCCTTGTCCGTATGTATTCATTTATTTATATCGCACTTAGCAATTTAATAAAATCTAGCGAACGTAGATTACTGTGAATTGAGCATGTCGGTTTTTTGATTTTACTCTATGCATACGTTATTGCTGAGGGAAGAGAGATAGCGAATGTACAATGGTGACGGAAACTGTGTGAGGATTTCTGCAAAAGAATAAAATGTACTCCCTTGAACTCAGACATGACCCATCCGCCTTCGACGTTCCGAATGGAATGGTGAAAAGGGGGAGGCCTCCACCGGAGTGCTTTTAAAAGCCCGCTAATAATAGCAATAAGGCGGTGCCGAATATTATTTCCTTGCGGTGAGAAAGCGAGAGGGAATACGAGGGGGAATTTTGGGGGCGAAGGGCTGCAGAGATCGCAGGTGCATTATGGGAAGGGTGTGGGAGTGGTTGACTCACGATGCCTCCATATGGGATTCTCTTCACGCTCCTGTCTTTATATGTGTCTTGTCTCCATCCCTCTTCCGCCCCCACTCCCTCTCTTTCTTCCCCTCACTCCACAAGAGCTGTCCGGTCATTATTCCGAATGAAGGGGCGTGCGGACCCCCTTTTTCGTATCTAAAGGGAAGGCGACGAGTAACCAGTTGGAGGCATGCCGCAAGGGTCGATACGCGACGGGAAAATGCTTCCCTTTACTTCCCTGAAAGACAACAAGATGGATTTTCTCTGTATCTCTCTGTATGCAATTGGGATGCAGCATAACGTATCTGTCTTTGTTGAGGTCTCATATGGTGACCAATCCAACTAAATGGATAAACCAATATTTCTAAAATTATTTTGATCGTGCGGATTGGGATCCATTGAATAAAATTGTAGAGCTCAGCGCGGAAAATGGATTCGGCTCAGCAAAAATAGCTCTCTCATAAAGACGAGGTTAACGACTGATAAAGTGCAAGCAATATGCAATCAATTGCTCTGATTTTGGAGGGTTTTAGTATAGATTGGAATGCATAAGTTTCTTTTGGTGGGTGTTAACTCCTGCGTTCAATTTCCACCTAAAGCATTTCATCTGTTGGTGAAATACGGAAATAACTTCATTAACTCAAGGAATAAACGGGTAGCTCTATGATTACTAGTCTACATTTGTTGAAGAATGAATAAAGTTACATTGGTTGACGCAAAACTATAATTTGATGACAATGTACTACATAGGTTGTTGCGCTCGTTTTTTAATACGAGTATATTGTAAAAAACGAGTATTCTTACAGAAATGATAGCTTTGGTGGGTACGCAGTGGTTTTTATATTAATGTAGTATGCTATACCTGTAGGTACATTTAAAAGAATAAGGTGATCTATACGGGCGATTCATGGATGATGAACAACTCTAAATTCGCATCCCTAGCAAACTTGGCAATGCTTGCTCTAGTCTTTAACTCTACCGACTCTTCTGGCTATTCGAGATTCACCTGAAATTCTTCAATACTATATAATGTGTTCATACTTCTCAGTATCAAAGAATCCATTTAATGGGCATATCAAATCAGAAGTCTTTGAGCAAGAAGCTAGGTAGCGCGTTGTCCAGATGAAAAATTTGATCAACAGTTATGTGAAATTTCAAAACGTATTTTATATACCAAATATTGTGATTTTGTGCATTAAATTAATTAAGTTGCGAATAATATGAGTTCATTTTTCTATTATTTTGGTGAGAAAGCGAAAGAAATGTCAATTACTGGTGATCTATAATTAGAAATCCAAAATGGGAAAGGATGAGGCTTTTGTTTTCTCCAGAGAATCGAATTAGATAGCGGAGATTTTTTATCGGTTTATTATTTTTTTAGCACTTAAGTAATTTAATATAAAATTATTATTTGATGAAGTAATTTAGATGCACGCTTTAGTATAATTTTTTAGCATTGATAATGGAATTCATAAAAAGATATTTTCTCATGTTAATTTGATTCATTTATGGGGATTAAGTAAGGAAAATGAGAAATACGGTGTGGATCAATGATGGATAAAATAAAAACGTACCTTAACGTGAGAATTTAGAAATGTATGTTTACCAGATCGAAGTGGATACAATGAGTAAGGCTAGGGTGAATATACGTCATTATTAAAAGGCAAAGCTAAAAAGGAGTCATAGGATATCGTGCTTTTTGTTGAGCTTATTTTGGCCTGAAACTATGAATTAATATAATTTGTACAAGTACAATTGTATAAAAATGTTTTTACTCTTATAAAAAATATAATGCAACATTTTGAAATTGCTCCGTCATTGTGATAATTAGAGAGGCAATATTTGGCTGCTGCCATAATATATTGGTGATTATTAGTTCAAAGAGGTGTTTTACTGACAACTTTTCACGAAATATATTTTTATAAAACAAGATCAGTGCTAAATTTACAGTCGCCATCATAGGTTGATTTTTTGAAACAGCCTTTTGTGCATAAAAAGTTTCGTTAGAAACAAGAGAGGAAAAGTAAGTTACAACATCGAATTCTACCAGTTGGTAACATTTTCCGAGTCTTTTTTCAGACGGGTACATTTAAAAAAAATTAAAAATACATAATGAAATCATTTTCTAATTTTATTTCATTTTTTGACGTGGTGAAAATTTCCCCGAATCAGCAACGCTGGTTTTACGTGCATAACGAATCTAACATAACACATAACCAGAAACAAAACGTGACAAAGCTTTAATTACAAAACTTTAAGCTCTCCTTATTGTTTACGTGGCACCTGCTCTAAGGCCAGAACTGACTGGATTACCAGGAGCAGAATGAGTATTCCATGTATGAATTTTTAATTCTCCTACTATTGTACATTGGTACATGATAAAGATTGACTGTAATTGTGCGTTGCATTGATTTCATTAATTCCTTGTATATCTTATATGATGAAGATCATGCTAAAATTTTAAATTATACATAAATAGCAATTAATTAAAAGTTAAAGTTAATAAAAAACAACAAAATCTCATAAATTAAACGTTCTCCGATTTCTATCCTTCGCGTCCTCAGTGTGATTAGACACCACACTTTAGTGTTTAATGCTAACCATCGATTTCAATCCAATTTCCTTTCCTTGCGAGTCCACTTAATTTGTTTTCATTAGCATAATTAGGAAATTATTGTCGACTGCGACTCAGCCGCTGTACGGTGGCAGTGGGGGGGGGGGGAGGGGCACTGCTGAATGCACCAGGGTCTCTTTTTCCCTCACCCCCACGCGTTGAATGTCGTACCCCCGCAGGGAAAGAACAGGACTTCCCCCACTCCCCATCAACCCCTCCCCGCACCCCATACTTGACCCGTTGACCCCCTCTCTCCCCTACCTGCCTACGTTCCTCCGTAACGACCCCCACCCTTCTCTCTCTCTCTCTCTCTTTCGCTCTCTATTTACTCCAGATGATCCCATGGGTGGCGCGATCCCCCGTTCATCACCTTTTTCGAACTCACCTCCGCCCACTCCACCCACAATTCCATGTCTCCCCCCGCCTCCCATTTCTGCCCACACTCCGCGAACCCTGCACCCGCCCCTCCCCCATCCTCGCGTGACTGAGGCGAGCAGGTTTTCGGTGTGTGGTCGGAGGGGGCGGCGAGAGGAAGGAAGGAAGGATCCCCTTCCCTCTTAATATTATCCCTAACTACATCTCCCCCCCTCGGTGCCAACTTGCCACCTGTCCCGCTCGCTCCTTCTTAACGCGCGCCTGCCAGGTATTACAATAACGCGACCCGGGCAGGCCGCCCCGGGAGCCCGCGCCATGTGGTCGGGCACCACACCCCGCCCCTTTGGCCCCCTAACGTGTGCGTCCGTCCGTCATTTTACTCGCGTCCAGCCGGGCAGAAACCAAGGGAGCGTGACGGCATTGATTTAGTGGCTCTTGGGGATGGGTGTCACCCCTTTTGGAGTTTGGGGGGGGGGGGCGGGGAGAACCAAGCAATGTGCAACCGGGAAGGCTTAAGTCGAGGATTTTTTCATAATGGAACATAGGTGGAATAGCTTTGGCATTTAAATAAGGTTTCTTGAGAGCAGAGATGATATTACCATTGAGAAAATATTTAGCGGTCATTAATATTCAATCATAAGGTCATGTACGGCTCGTAATTGAGCGTTTGGGGAAGAAGCACCTAACCGTTTGGTGGATATTTATTAGCTCCAATGTAGTTATAATGTGCGAATGGACAAGTGCATCTCATATTGAGTATATTAATAATTTTTAAATGTTATCTGGCATAGTTAAAAATCATAAATCTTAAAAATATTAACAAAAATAAAATAATGTCAATTATTTAGTTATTGTATTAGTTCACTTATTCCGGAGGGGTAGTAATATCTTCTTAATTTACACTCCTAAAAATGAATGTTAAATAGGTAAAGATTTCAATGCATAGATATTTACTTTTGGGCTTGGTTTTACATCTGATTTTGGTTTTCGTTGCATTTGAAATTTCAATTAACAAATAATATTTGAAAAGATATAATTTTCAATCTTACATAACACTTATTATTAATTAACTAGTGGACTCTTAAATTTTACCAATAAAATAGCTTGTTCTATTGTGTAGAATTATTTTCAAGAGCATGTTGGGGATCTAAGATGAAATTTCGCTGACACTCAGCAATTAGTATTATTGGGTTGTGTTTTAATTACACATCTATTCACTGTTATTTGAATGGTTCCGTGACGTTTTATTGCTCTCGCAGTATAAACTCGTAGATTTCGTTCTTTTATCGTTTTGGAGGAGTGCATCTCACAGCGTTGTTATTTGGATCTAAGAGATTACTTTCTTATTAATTATGAAAATAATAAGAATTCTCTGACTTATTAACCTCTTTTCTTCAGCCTTAGTTCCTCTAAGACTCCGTCCAAACCTCCTTGTTTTCCCTTTCTTCCCCAACGATGTTTCCCATTCATGCTTTATTTATTCTACATTCCAGTCACTCACACGAATACTTGAGAATAGCAAAAACTATACAGGAACCAATGTACACAATTCATTTAACTGCATGAGATAACATACGCTAGTATGATCTTCAATTACGTGGACACATCCAGATTGGTTACAATCTAAACTCTTTAAACCAGGAATAGGAGGTTTTTATCATTATTACGTATATCTTTATTAGAAACGGGATGATTTGACCTGGCTGACCAATGCATTAGCACAAGTGAAAATTGAGAAAAGATTACTTTGATTCACTGATGAAAACAAACTCAAGCTGATTGAGGTAGAGTGAAGAACTTTAGATAACTTACCCATTCGAAATTGTAGGTTCAATCTAATATCCAAAAGCTTTCCAATCTAAAGTGGCAAAATATTTCCACAAAATGTAATGTTGACGTGAGATAACTCCATAGGGAGTCTGCAATTTTCATCTCAGTGGACGAATCCAATACAAGGAGGGCAGAGTCCGGTCCTCTTGATTCCTCGTGCAATTTCTCTAGTTGTTATATTTAATTAGGTGAGTCTATGCGGCAGTGAAAATTAATATGAAGTATTGCGAAACCTCGTAGAATTAGAAGAAAGGGAGGGTATGTATTGGGAGGAATAATTGTTGAAGAGAGACGAACCAAGCCCCCAATACCATGTATCCAGGAGCTTCCTGCGCTGACCTCCGCCTTGGCTCCTCAACCTTGCTGTTGTGTGCGCGTCTCACGTATAATTATCGATCGCAGTGAGGGAGAGAGCGGTCGGTAAGAGTTGGATTGGTGCTAGAGAGAGGACTTGGCAAATATCTTCTCCGGCATTATCGTCATACATTCACATGCATTCATGTATGTATCTTGTTTGCGTTTGCTCCACGCTTGATATGCGTGAGAAGAATAATACAGAGCGTTTACGGTCAGGGGTGCACCATATTGACGCTAGGCGGACTTAAGTTTTGACAAGCCTATTCTTAACATATTCACTCCAAGTCACTGTCACCAATATCCTCCTCCTTGTGAAATTTTCTTTCCCTGATGCAATTCTTCTTCTCATACCCCTGTCGCTTTGACTTTATCAACAGGCACTATATATTTGAATGACTCTCCATTCTCGAGATGCCACGGCGTAGGTTGTTTTTTTGGACAACAGATTCGCTAGTGTTCCAACGAGCGTCTTCAGGTCGAAGTGCCGTGACGTTGTTTTGGCCGCATTTATATTTGTGTCCCATTTCTCTCCCTGCTCTGTGATTGGTCGGCAGTTTCCCGCCGACCAATCACGGGCGAAATTGTTGTCTAAAAAACAACCTACGCGGTGGCATCCCGAGATTGGAGACTCGTTCATCTGAACCCCGCGGAAATCTACGATCTAATAATACACACATTTAATAAGAACTAAAAAATAAATGTTCTGGGTAATATTGTATTAGAAATGAGACTTCATATCAGATTTAGTTGCTGAATCAATTTAAATTCTGTGGCTAGATCTAATGATTCCTTACGCTCCATTCCCCTCGGTTTCATGATTAGAGTGATGAATGTGTACTTTTTTTCTGGAATGCATTCATTTTTTAATTAACATTATTTTGATTGCAATATTCGGTTAAATTTAAAATTAAATATTTTTCACCAAATTAATTTTTATCTCCGAGTAAAAGTGTACCTGTATGTCTTGCAAACATAACAGTTATTTATATGTAGAAGGGCTGAGAAATACTCCTAATAAGAAATACCACTGATATTGAATGAAAATAAATCTGTGAAGTACTCTAACGATGTGGTCGTGGATATTAATCTTTATCCACGTCAGAAATCCTAAGAAAGCTGCGAAAATGCATGAGGTTCATAGACTTTTTCATAATTTTTGGGTATTGTAATTTTTGTACCAAAAAGTCGAGCGTTTTGGTACAGATGACGTGTTCTTATTAAACTCTTGGTATCCCAAATAAAATATATGGATTCTAGGGCTTTCTTGGACATCGCTGGTGGCTTAAGGCACGGAACGTATCTCACTCCCACTATCTATACCTCCTCTCTCCTTGTCTCACCTCATTCTACCTATTTTACTGCGTAGTAGCTACTGCTCATAAATCCCTCAAACCCTCATCGTCTCCCTACACACCCTTAAAAATACTCCGGCGCTTGTCTGCACTCATTCTCTTCCCAGCCCATAGAGAGTGCGCGGATGTCTCACTGGTCGAACCTTGTACAACGCATACGCACACAACGCATACATGTACACCCGAAACGCCAAGGAAGGTGTTTCTCACCGCATTTCGTATCCACTTACTTTATCGCTTACTATTTAAGCTTTCACTGCCGTCATGGGTTGGAAATTATCATGACTATTCTGATTTGATTGAAAGGTATTGAGATTTTTTCTTAAAACTACATCTTACGTACTACAACCTCCAACTTTTTAACCAATCCCCCAAACCAAACTTCAAGTTTCTTCAGACTTAAGGTTTCTCTAACGTTTATGGTTCTATAAAATTGGTTGAAAATCTACCATAAACCGTCTAGCTCAAGTAATCAAAGTAAGACTACCGTTAAGCGTTCTAACTGATTGGATATTATTAGAAGACTCTGCATGAACTCTGCAATTAAACCATGAACTTTTGAATTTGGGAAACGGGCATCGAATTAATTCAGATTCACCTATGCTTATTTGTTTTTGTCTTCTGACATCGCTCGATGGGCTCTCATTTATCAGTCTTTTTAATTCAGTTATAATGCCAAATTAGTTATTCTGAACCGCCTTCCACTACGAGTATTTTTTTGCATCCCCTGTCAATTCTTTGCATCACCCCTGTCTTTGCTACTCCAGCCCCCCGCGATACCCCTCCGACTCCGCCACCCCCACAAGCCTCCTCCAGCTCCGATTTCCTACTCTCGTGGTCTCCGCCGCCACCAACCAGGAGAGCACACGCACGCACACATCCCCCCCCTGCCGCCTCCCCTCGTTCTTCCACACCGCCACCACCCTACTCTCCGACATCCCGCCCTCTCCTTCGCAACAGCAGCAACCCCCGCCGACGGCCTCATCACCTCTCCCCTGTCCTTCCTCCCCCTCCCTTCTTCCTCCCTCCACCCTACACTCCCCACTACTCCACACCCTTCCTTCCATACCCGCCACCCCTCCCCTTAAACACGGAGTCACCCCCCCCTCCCTCCACCTCTTACTACTCTTCCTCCTCCTCCCTTCCCTCCTCTCATCCACTTTCCGTTCCAAAATGGAGTTCTAAATTATTTATGAAGTCGCACGTCCCTTTCCTTCCCGCATCTCCTCCCCTCCTCCGTCCCTCTTACTCTCTCGCCTCTTGCCACCTCCTCCGCTCTTCTTTCTCTTCCCTGCAATCCTATTCTCCCTCCTCTTCATCGCATATCTCTATCTCTCTCCTACATTCCCTTCATCCATTCCTTCAACTTGCTCTCGTCTTCTCATTTTCTTCCCTTCACACTCTCGCTATCGTTTCCGATTCCGATGTTTTATTTTCCTTATGGTGACTGTGCTTATCGAGGAGGTGAGGGGGAAGACGGGAGGCTTCTGCAGGAGGAGGTCGGCATAGGTCGCATGGGTGGTGGCCGTTCGGTGGAGGCTGGGGGGTGAAAGGGGAGTGAGTGGGGGAGGGGAGGTTATCCAAGGAGGTTTGCTGTTGTGGAGAGGGGGAAGAGGTGTCGTGAGCGCTTTTTTTTGGAGGGGTCGTGAGAGAGCCACGCCGCTTGCTTTGGAGGTTTGTGTGGAGGCTGAGGATGAAGCGGCTGGTTCCCCGTCCCGCCGCTCACCTCAAGGAGTCGGGAGGGTGAGTTTGTAAGCAAATGGAGAGACAGGCATTCCGATTTCTCCCCCGCTCCAAACTCACGCGCCCCTCTCTCTCTCTCAAGCTCTCTTGAAGGGAATCCTTCGAGGGTCGAGCGATCCTTTGGCATGAAGAGGAGAGGAGTTCTTTTCCGTCGCTCGGAGTGACGCCAACACTTCCTCTTTTCCTCGGAAAGAAATGTAGGTCTCTCCAACTCGGCCGCGCGGAGGGAAGGGATTGATGAAAAATCCTTTTGTCAAGTATATTCAATGCGTCCACACGACTCATTGAATCCGAAGTGCAGAAATAAATATGGATGAATACTTGAACGAGTTCTTTTGGACGGATTTCAACCGAAGGTAGTTATCACTACGCCAATAATAATTTTCCATCCATTTTCATCCCTTATTTTATTGATTTTGTGATCGCCAGGCGAACGACGAGAAAACTTAGCGGAAAGATCTTTCGACAGAAAGAGAACATGAGGTAGCGAATCTTGTGATATCTCTGGTCACTCCCGGATATACCCAGGTTGTGCGATTGTATGATTATTACTACTAGATCGTTATTATGAGGAAATGATTATCAGGGCAAATGAGTACCCACTTAATCTTACGTTGAATACGTTAATTGTAAAATGTCATACGCCGTAAAGATAATATGAAAGTGAGATATTACTCGTGCATCACGAATATGACTTGAACATGATAAAAGACGAGGCCCGGTCGATTATTGTTTTAATCCGTTTTCGTTATTTGCATTATTAATATTAATATTAAGGATGGCAATATGGATCAAATGAGAAATACGCAATAAATAGTTTACTTGCAGTAATTACTCCGAGTTTGAATACAACGTTTTGTTTAATTTTCCTCGGTAAAATCCTCTTATTTTCCATACTAAAAAGAAAGACTCGTACTTTTCCACAGATTTCTACAGAAATCTGTGGAAAAGTACGAGTCTTTCTTTTTAGTATGGATATTAAATACTTCCACGAAGTGAAGCCTGAAACAATAGAATATATCCTCTTATTTATTTATTAATTTTGACGTTGAAAAGCGTTAGTGTAGTAACAAACTCCCATAGTTAGTTTGATATCCAATTGGATAACAGGTTTCTTTAAATATTTTTAGTTCTGAGTCACAGGTTTTAAATAGAGCGCCGCTACATTAATTAACTATAAATCGATTATTTGGAATCAGACTAGATGTTACGGAAGATGAACACGATCAAATCGTAGCACATGATAACGCACTATTTCACTTTTATTAAACATACTTCGACCTAGGCTTCGACGATACTTAGTCATCTTCAAATACATAATATTGACAAGTTCAAGCTATAAAGATACTTGTATAGTTTCCTCTAAGGCAGAAAGAGTAGGAGATTGGAGGTATTTAGGGAGGATTGGGGTAAAACTAGGGCGAAATATATTTTATTCACAGTGAAATAGTGATCTATTATTCGCTGTGAATTGAACTCTGAATTGGTTCACACCGAGCTTTATGATAGCCAATTTCACCTGCTCTGTCTATTTTCGGCTGTAAATGGCTCATCACAATTTTTCAGCGGGCCATTTCATTTCAAATTTAGCCTCAATTTTACGATATTTTGGGCTGATTGTTTTTTCTTTAAAAGGACAAGGTCCGCAACCTTTATAATATGATGTTGGATGGATTTTTATTTTCTTTTTATAGTGGAAAAAAGCGAACCAATATTAATTGAGTAGAGTAATACAGGAGGTGATACCATAAATATATTTGAAATGTTTTTGAATATTTTGAAATCAAAATTTAACGGTATTAAAGTTCAGCATGTCATGGTTATTGCTCCGTGGAGGTACATTAGGAGTGTAAAATTTCTCCATTAGATCAGCTGCTGCGCAGATGGATGCGTTCAGCTATTACTCATAATGCGATGAAAGTATGGCCTAAAAATTAATGCCTCCGTTTAAAAGAAAAAATTTGATAAAGCAAGTTTTGGTGGTTAATTATTGAACGATCAAAAGAGTAAGGTCGATCGAAAAATCGATTTTCTGTCATCAGTTGCCATATTGCCTACATTTGATTTCTTTGTTTTCTTTCGCTCATTGAATTTTGAAATCCTTCAAAATATTTTAATGAATGCCCCTGCATATTTTCTAAGATCATTTTAATTGAAGTGGAAACTACATTTCTACTACCAAGTGTGTTCGTATTATTATTACTTATCGGAGTAATTTTATTACTTGTGTAAATATTTATTCCATTCTCTGTTTTTTAATAAATAAAGACGCAAGATGCCAGGCCATTTTTCGCACTCAACTGTAGCAGCTCCCCATTGACGAAATTAAACACGTCTAAGGTCAACTGCAAGAACAAACTGCGTGCGGTAATAGGATAACCACGAGGGAGCGAAATAGAACACGGATGAGAGTGAAAATGTATACAAATCCCGATGTTTCAATTAAAATGACTGGAAGAAAATGAGCTCCCACCCTCAGGTAAACACAGGACCCTGCAAAAAAAATGAATTCATTCCCAGAGAAATTATGACAATCATGAGAAAAATAATAACAGTCGAAAGAAATTACATTTTTTTTCATTCGTTCCGTTTTTATTTCCACTCAAATTCCTCGAATATCCACACTCCCCCTCTTCCTCCCCTTCTTCCTCCCCGCATATTTCATCCAACCCCCTCCATGAGTTTTAACTCCCGCCCCTCATTTCTTTCTTCCGACGGCCAGACTGAATCCCTAGTGACCACCCCCACGTGGTATCTCACTCCCCGAAAATAAAAGTACTCACTCTTAAACTACTGTTAAGTAAAGACAAGGTTATTATCTGTTCCCCAAGGGAAAAACGTTAGAGAGAGAAAGAGAGAGAGAGTCATAAGTTGAATTTCGAGCTGGGAGAAATGGGAAGGGGATGGCAGCCATGGAGGGAAGGAGAGGGAATTGGGCTGGTGGCCACGAGGGTGGAAGGAGAAATAGAGGGCCGGAGTGGAACGTGTCATTCCGTAAGGGCACGGGGATGCGAAGAGTCCTCCCCTCCTTCCGTATAAGGGCAGTGCTTCGTTAATATCCTTGAGGGGGTACATATGGAGACTAAGCTCGGGCCACCGCGTCTTCTCCTACATTCCCGTAATTAATGGACCTCATGTTGACTTCGGAGAGGGAAACGGTAGATAAGGGGCCTGGGACAGGGTGGTATGATGTTATTTATTTTTAATTAATAATCATTAAAACTAGTATGCGAAAATATTACGGGAAGATTGAAACAGGGCCACCACAATTCCCCCACTATTTAATATTGGGCTATTTCAAGCTGGAGAATATTCGTTTATTTTCAATGTGTTGTAGGGTTATATCAAGTTCACGCACAAAATACTTCTTAAGAAAAAATGAATCCTAACCATGAACCACTTTTACTTTTGCGTAATGTAATTTGGCTTTATGCAAACGGAACTTATTGGTGTGTTATTGGTTAGCTTCATTTAAAATTTAAGCGTTTAAATTTGGTAAATAAATTATTTTTTTCCAGTCAATTGACGATTTGAATTTTTTCATTTATAATGTATCATCCAAATGTTTACTTCCAAAGAGTTATCATACTTTTTAATAAAACATTTTTTCCATACTTACGGTCATGTATTTAATTCACTTCATTGAGGACAATGTCTCTCTTAATGAAGAGCGGAATGAGTTAGCCTACCATACTTATATTGCTTGGTTTAAATCAAACTGACGTAATTAAACACTTCTGGAAATTTTGCTTCATTCCATAAGCCTGTGGACATAGATAAGGTTTCTCGTTAAATTTATTTCTTAAACTCGAGAAGGAGGAACTCAATTTTCTCAAATTTCAAAAAGTTAACTGCTCAGATTTTGATTGAGGTATGTACAGAGTCTTACGACTGTTTCTTGTGTGCAAGAATAGAATATTACATGCGCTCCATTGACTTAATTATCTGATATTGTATTCACTATTGGAATTTAATTTGATATTGATTTACGTATTATGGCGTCACGAAGAGAATTAACCCGGCCAAATTCCCCGTCCTGCTACTCCTTTTGGTCTTACTTCACCGTCCCTTCACTCAATTCTAAACCCATCTGTTGCTATCGTAGAAGACATTGATTCTGTCTTTCTGGTAAGTGGTTAATGGGAAACCTACCTTCTTTAAAGTAGATCTGGTGATTCGAGATTGGATTTTTTTCATTGATTCCAAAATATCTGGTTACTCATCCAATTTAGTTCGGGACTACTCTTTAATTGTATTAAATTTTCAATTTCATTCAATTCTCTGTGCGCTACCATCCATTTAATCTTCGTTTATATCTTGTCCCTTAAATCTTTAGGGAAGCGAATCCACTATTTCAGTGAGTATTACAGGCTCGTATTTGCTAGAAAGAGATATTACAAAAACTCGAAATAATTGAGGTACTTTAAATGATTAGACATGATTAGATATACTTTTCTTTATTCAACTCAACAATCTATGCCAAAATGGTGTCATAGTCAAATTTCTAGCCAGTATTTTGACGCGGGGAGGAAAACACTTAGGAATCCTATGAAAAAAATACGCCAGCAATAATTTTCTCATAAAAAGCACCCATTCTGTAAATTAACTTTAAGAGAAAATCATTTACATGGCCATAACAATTGATTCAGGTCTGGTCTTACTTGTAGGGCACGATTTTAACAAAATTGAGAACGAAGGCACAATACCATTAAAAATTCTCCAGTGCGGCTACCCTGAGTAGTCGCATTGGAATGTAACGCGTCCAAATATTTTAAGATAACTGGCGAGATGTTCCAAGAATGAAATTATTTCTGCTTTATATGAGTCACTCTTCATGAAAGTGCTGAAAAGACGCATAAGGTCCTGATTCATTTTCGATGACGGCTACAAAAGTCAGTCCGCTTTCGTGTGTGATCTTGCTGAATAGTATACGCATGATCAAGCTCCATCCACTGTATAATTTATTATTAACACCGCTGAGGTGTTTGGCAATCGAGCTGAACTTATCCTGAACCAATACACACGATGCATCTTACCCCTTAACTTCGACTATGCTTTTGAATTCATCAAAAGACATTCCTCTATTCACACTCTTGTGCAGGGGATACACTATACTATTTTCCAATTAAAGGAGAGCGACGTAAGAAGTGCATTTCTTCATGCCCGTTGACATGTGGATATTTCAGGCAGTAAAAAGGGTCATAGAATAGCGAATAGCGGAAGGAATTCTCACAATGCCAGAGATCATTGTTGAAACCCTGTCATTCCGAGATTTGAGAGCAATATTTAGGCGGATAGGACATGGAAAATAGAAAACATTATGGGAGAAACTTAACTTGAACAAAATTTGGAAAAAACCACCTCATTGGGTAGGCTACATAGCCCAATATCAATAAGTCATTGCTTATTATTTTTGGAAAATATGGCCATTAGAGATCCAAAAACCGAATTAACTATGAAATGAATCAAATTCTTGGAGAAATATCTACAAAAATGGATCTTAAATTAAAATTCACGAGAGAAACTCCCTTATTGACAACTAACGTTCATATCCGATTGACTATAAGGTTTGCCATCGACAAACTTAGTCTAATTTGACTTAGAGTTAAGATTAGAATTAAGGTTCTCAAAGAAAAAATCTTTTTTGGATGTTCTACTGGTCATGTTCACAGAGTAATGCTAAATAATCTATTTTCCTGCACTTTTTACCACAAAGAAACTAAGTGCTGAAGAAATGCGTAGAGTTGATGTCCGAAAGGAAAACAAATCCAAGTGTATCACTGTTTTTGACGTTTAATTAAAGATATATTAGTTATCGTACAATAACTACGTATTTAAAGACTGTTTTTTCTATTTAAATTTTTTATTCTATTTATTCTATTTAAAGACTGATTTTTCGCTCAGCGTTCTTGCTTTTCCAATTTTTATGCTTGCAATAATACTAGGGAGAGTCAAATAAAAACCTTGAGAATAATTTATTTTTAATCTCGTGATTTATTGAACAAAAAATATTCTGTTTTTTATTTTCATATGTAATTATTCATGGTGCGCAATAAAAATATTCCAGCTCTTTGAATACTCACGAAAGCTCTAGAAATACCATAGTAGCTTCCTCTACTACTACGGCCAGTGGTGTCAATGCATGGTGTGCCTTGCCTGTCTCAGGGGGGTTTCTTAAAGAAGTAATATTGCATAAGAACTGACTAGTTCACATGCTAACTTGCTGGAGTGACAGATATGAATCACCAGCTTTCATTCATTGATGAATTTTAATGTTTCCCCTCTTGACTACTCAACAAACAAATGAGAGTATGCTTTTCGTCGGTTATACATGTTGCAAATTCAGCGGCATGCAATATGTTTACACTATTATTGCCTTCTGGCATAATGCAGCTAACTGTGGGACACTCATCAATCCATGGCTATCACTATTACCAACAAACTGACGTGTGGAACACCATTTTGAAATTTTAGTGATCATACAAGAATTCCACTTGATTCATCTTCGAACCAAATTAAATACAGGTATATATGTCTTCAATATGTTACAATTTTTATCCCTACACTAATCTGTGCACTCATCTCTTCAAAATTTCCGCCAAGGTGTTCATATAATATCATTGGCAAAAATATACTTGCTGCAAAATTTCGAACCTTTAAGCTGTCCGATAATTGAAACGAGTGAATAAACGTGAAATGCTATAAATTAATGTTTTTCGAGTTGTTATCTTTTATCTTAATTACATATAATTCCCATTGAATGCGTGCTGATTTATTCAGCGTCATTGGTTCATTTTATTGATCATAAGTTCTCTTTAAAGGACGATTGCTTGAAATATAATACTCTTTGATGGTCTAATAGTTACTACCTTGGAAGGCTTGACATATCGCATTTCCTACTATGGCTAATTCAATTGACTTTTTCATTGAAAATATTTTCCCATATACGCGTTGCATTAGCTTCAGGTCTCCAAAAGTGACTGCGTGCAGCATTCCTTAGAATTTTTTAAATTAGACATAATTTTGAATGAATTGCTAGCTAATACCTATGATATAATGTAGCGCGAGGGATCAAATACAATAAAATGTCATGTCTACTCCAGGTTTTTGCCGTGAATTTAAAGCGTAGCCTTTTGCACTCGAACGGTGCCTGTGTCGATGTGAGTGTGAGGAAGTAGGATAGAGATATGAAGATGAAAGGGATATGGGGGAGGTATACTTGTATTCTCTTGTAGACGCGGATGTAGGCATCCGTGTGTTTGCTTACTCGTATGTCACTGCTTAGAGAGCGGATGGGATTAGGAAAACGGAGGCGGCGTGAGAAGGGGGGAGAGGTGGGGAGAAGGCGGTTTTGGAGGCATTGCTGGTAGAAGACAGTGGGTGTGTATGGGATATATATGTATAGAGAAAGAGAGAGAACGAGATAGGAAGAGAGAAGGAGAAAGAGGGATTGGCGTGTCAGGCTGAGTAAAGGAAAAACATTTGCGTTGGAACGCTTCTGGGAGCGAGTTCTTATCCCTCTCTTCCCATCTGGTCCTCCCTCCCCCGCTCGCCTTCCCGGCTCGGTTCACTTTTGAAGCCCGGGCCCCTCGCTTCCATCCCCCTTCGCCCTTGCTCCCCTTTCCCCCGATATCACCTACGTCTTCTCAACCCTCCACCCCGACATCTCCATCCCCCTTCTCCGGGGGTTTCCGTGGTATCCGTTGCAAAAGAGCGTGGGTATGTTGAGGATTGGGGGGGGGGGGAAGAGTAGTCGCGCGCAGGGAGGAGATTAAGGGAAAAACAGTTTCCAGGGAAAGAGGAAGAGGGAACATCGTGTGTTGTCCGAGGGAGCCCTCCAGCAGCTCTCTTTGTGTGTGCCTATCTGGAAGTATGGGAAGGCATGGTTTCTTATTTTTTCATTCTCACTCCTTCTATCATATTTTCCCTCTCAAATCTTTTTTCTGCTATCTCAATTTTGTCCTCCCTCCTTCTCATCTTTCACCCTTAAACATTTTCCAATTGAATGATTTACCAGTGAAAAATATTAAATTTTCATTTACTGAGCAGCATAAAGAATTGACGCATGTTTTATGACTATCTTAAGTGATATTCCTCGGTAAATCGTTTATTTTTAAATGAGAAACTGATTTTTTTCAGGAAAATGTAACGATGATGGTTTAGAAAATTCTATACCACCTATTCTAATGTTTTTCCACTGTAGTTTCTTAAATACTACGATATATGGCATTATAGATAAATAGTCATCACATCTGTAACACTTTATTCCTCAGGATTAAAGTAATGAGCTTTTTATATAAAATAATTTAAAACCATTCCATGTGAATGCAATGGAAGAATAATTTTTACTTTGTGTTTTCCCGAAAAAATAATACTATTTAAGATCATAATGCCCAATATTAAAAAAAGTTGAAAAGTCCTTAGGAGACATTCATTATACAGCACTTAATAATGATATCATTTTCGGGGATCGAGATGGTGCGGGGGCTAACGTACTGGCTTCCCACCCTGAGGGCGTGGGTTCAAATCCCGGCGGTGTTGAATATTTTTCAGAGGTATCTCGATCCCTACTTGAGGTGCTTTGTGGAGGGCACTTTGAGTGAGTACGCCGTCCGTCGGATGGGACGTTAAGCCGCGGACCCCTTGGCGCCTTTCGTAAAGAGTAGGCTAATGCCGACGCCGGGTTTCTCTCCACCCTTCATCCTTTCCTGTCCTTCCCCTATGGCGCAAATGACCTTAGCTGTCGGTCGCCTCCCATCAAAACTACTACTACGATATCATTTTCTTTTTATGGTTATAAATCTTACGCTCGCTACAATTTGAGCAGTAAGATTAGCCCTCAGTCAGCGTGGCATATTCTTTTCCTTTTTCTTACATAACAATTAAATATGCGAATATTCTGTTACCTTTTGTAATAAAAGATAAGATTTAAAAAATTTATGTGAGAGTTTCAATTAAATTTTTTTTAACTAAGTCAATTTATGAGGCTATTTTAATTTCAATAATGGAGAAAATATTTGATTTACAGACCTCTTGGAGCATATTTTTAACTTTTAAGGTAAAAAAATAATGTTTACCCTGGTTTGCATGGACAAACTAGAGAATAAACAAACAAACAAACAAACTAACTAATAAACAAACAAACTAGAGATACTATGCGCTGGACTTGATAATTCGAAATCAGTTTACATTCGAATTGTAATCTTAACATCCTAGCGTCCCAATTGCCTTCAGTTAAGGCACCATTTCAATCTGATAAGTACCGAATTTAAAGCATCAATTAAAAATAAGAATTACCTCTGTAATAATTTAACATATGACCTAAAATTAAGATTGATGAGAAGAATACTTCGCAAATGTAATGAAAAGGTGAAAGAGAAATGTTATCTGTCGTTGGTCAGGGCTCATTTAGAATATGCTGCAAGTATATGGGATCCTCACGAAGTTGGATCAGTTGCCGAATTGGATCTCGTGCAGTGTAGAGAAGCTAGATTTGTAAAACTTTGTATGATAAACTCGTTTCTAAAATATTATAGCAGCTAGGCTGAGAATAACTCACGGAGCGAAGGGTAAATTATAGATTGAGGCGCTTGCATAAACTGGAAGGCCTGTTTAGCAGTGATTTTAAAAATGTAATGTTACCTCCATCGTACTACGGTAGAAGAGATCGTGATAGTGAAATTAGAGAGATCAGTTATTGAACAGATAGATTTAAGATGTCACATTTTTCACGAACGATAGGGAATCATTATAACATTTCTCGATCGCGGTAGGGTAATGTTCGGGTAAAATTATTCTGGAGTGCATTCACCCCCTGCCACACACCCTAGCGGTGGCTTGCAGGGCATATATAAAATAAAAATTCACAAATAAATAAAAATATATCTCGCTTTATGAAACTTGATTCAGCGGTTTGAATTGAAAAACCTGATGGTGAGAATTAAATTAGTTGCATAGATAGATAGATATATTCATTTTGTAAACGTGTTTGACGCTAGACGCGTATTTCACCATGATTTGTTCAAATGCTCGTTGACGAATTCCTTAAAGATTAGGGTGTGTAGATTTCATTTAATTCCTAAAATATTGCATACTATCATACACGATACATCAGGCTGGCAGTTATTTCAACCTAGAAATGGAACTACATATGCTAGCCGTTTTTGAGTACCTTGAACGACGTTTTTGATTTTTATATCTATAATTTTCATGCAAAAATTGTTATAATTACATATAAACGACTGAAAAACGGATCGCAAATCCATATTTAATGAGAATAAGGTTGGCTATTTATTTCGTAATATATTGTAAAGTGTCTACATTTTTGATACGCTTAAGTTCACACAGGAGACATTGGACGAGTGCATACATACACTGCTCTGATAATTTCGTTGGATATTCATAAATGCTTAAGTTTGTCTCCTCAAAAGTTTTTATTGACAATGTACTTAAACATACTGTATTTTTTCTTACTATATACGTACTACTTATTTATATATTATCCAATCCGAAGTTTTTTGCTTGCCTGCTGTGTATTTACAATTCCACTTCAGCGACCAGTTTCCGGCCGAGTTATAGAAGATTATTTATGAAAGCAATTAAACCATTTGTGGCCGGAGATGTCCAATCACTTAACTTGGAATCTCTCGATGACAAAATACATCCGTACTTTCTAAACTGAAAAATCTAAGGTGAAAGTTTTTAAGGCTAAAGCATTCCCTACGCTCTGAGACACATGTCGCGTGGAGAGAATTTTTCTTGCCTCCCGCCGTATCCCCCATCCTCCGGCTATCTCTCCGAGGGGAAAACGGGAAGGCGGCCGACGGAGAGTGGGGAAGGAGGGTAGGGAGGCTGCTGTTGACAATCGATGCTCTCTGCCCTCAACCTCCCCTCGTCTCCTACACACTTGCCCCTTCCTTGCCGGGCCTTTTGCTCTTGCCCTCACGGCACACGTGTGTGGCGGCAATGCATCGTTTTCAGGCACCTAAGAATCTTGAATACATAGGTCACTCCCATCTTTGTGATGAGCGGAAAGTCACGTGATGGATGAGGAACAACGGACAAGGAGACAATTCCGAGTTGGGAAAAGTGCAGCAGCAGAATAATAAAAAATTATAGAGTCCTCAATTTTATATAACATTTTCTTCAAAGTGCAAAAAAAGAGAAGCAATTCCTCCTTCCCTACGTTGGGATCATCAATGTCGAGGACTGCAAGATAATCGCCTGGGAAACTTAGTAATTTTCTTAGCTGATAAAGAAAATGATGGAAGTCACCAAGACTCCCAATAATTTCAACAGGCGAGATGCCTTTCCCATCTATATATATATAGATGAATTTTCCACTAAACGGCTAATCACGGATCAGTAAACCCTACGGTCTACCTGAGCGCCCCAGACTAACCCAAAAGCTCTATTTACAGTGGGAAAAAATATAGGGGGGAAAGAATTTTATGTTAAGGGTAGTTTGGTTCGTAATCATTCCCTGCCACGCACCCTAGCGGTGGCTACCAGAGTACTAAATAAAATAAAACACTGCAGAATTATTTCTGACCTGAATGGAATGCCGACGTAACTGTCGTCCACCAGGATGGATCAACTCAAACCGAAAATCTTTGAAGCCACCCGAAAGGAAGCTCAGAATTGAAAATATAGAATAGATATAAAGTAGGATAGTCGTAGATGGATGTAAAATGAATACAAAATTTAATATAAATAGTGCAGGTAGAATGAAGATTAGATTGTGGAAAAGAATAGACAGAATTTAGACCATATGATAACCTTTAGTATAAGAACATATTTCCACACCATTGCAAGAGTAAATGGTCTTCATTTTGAAGCGTTAAATTGCTCACAATCTGGCCAAGAAATAATTTTTACAAATAATACGTTAAGTCATGGTCAAACATATCCTAAAATTCACCAGTTGAGAAATTCTCTACTGAGTCTACTACTGGCTGGGACTACAATCAATAATCTTGCATGTCTTTGGAACTAAGGTACTTCGACGGCTTTCTGTTCCCATTAAATTCAGTTTTTTTCTTCGTTTTGAAGGAATAAATTATTTTTGGTATTCTACATCAACTTGTTCACCAAGATATACCTTCAATAGCACTTCAAATCTAACGGTATCATTTTAAACAATGCAAATTAAAATCTACCGCAGATGCAATTTTGTTTTGTACAGAAAACCGGAAATATAAAAGGTAAAATATAAATTGTTTTTTTTTAATCATGCGAAGGTTCACGAATAAATGAAAATTGCTTTGAATCAAAACGCATTGAGATCATGCGATTAATTGATAACTCATTTAAAATATTAAAATTGATAAATGTAAATATACAATAGAGTGATGTGCTATGAATAACGTAACGGCACGACCACAATGAAATTAATGTGAGAATGGGCTCTAAGGTTAGGCAGAAATAATTTTAGAATATAACTAAGAATTTAAACGGCTTTCAAATTCGAGCATTAATTCACCCTTAAGCGTAGATAAAACAGTGTTCGACATCGACATTAATACCCCGCGATCCACCATAAAAGGCGCGTGGCAGTGGGTGCAAGCACCAGGTGGGAAGGGTAGGTGATAAGGGAGGATATGGGAGAGGAAGGGAAAAAGGGAAATATATTTAGTGAAAATCTTTCAAATAATATACAAATTTCTATGCATGCTGGATGAAGACTCAAGAAAATTAAAAATAAATGAGTAAATTCACTTTATAAATTGGTTATTTGTTACACGAAATGAAGGAATCAAAAAGAAACACGTACATTTATACTACAGACCTCCACTATAACTAGACATGTCATGCGGAATTGAAAAGTAAGCGGGGCAAATGTACTATCACGTAGACATGCAACTCATAGTCTCCGCCCTTAAAATTACAGTTAGGAAATGTGGCACTCCGCTGTAGGCAGCGGACGGCGTGAGGCGTCCCCTTTCCCACGGAGAGGGAGGAGGAAATTTGAAACAACAAAGAACATAGAAAGACAGGCAGCATTGTTATGACTCTGTTAAGTGTGCAATGCGTTTTTTCAAAGGGGCACAATATCGAATGGCCAAATTTCATGTTAAGAGTGTCGAATTAGATTTTTGTGACTGGATACCATTTTGAAAACTTTAATTCTTGTCTCGTCACACGTAGCATCTACTACAAACACATTGTTATATTTTTTATTTTGAAGTATTCTTTATATGGAGAGGTGAGGTAATTTTAAAGGGAGCAAGTTAAGTGATTTGATGGGAATGATAATCTTATACTTTGATGCCTGCTATTGTGTTCAAACACTGTTTTCGATGACTGATGAAAATGCTCTATGGTTAAGTTGATTATAATTTGCTCCCTAATTGATTGCAATTAAATTCTTTAGAAAGCACATTTCAATGCAGATCAAGGAACATCAGTAACATGTCATTTTTGGTACTGGCTGATATATCCTTTCATATCTGTTTACTTTTTTCGCGGAAGTCATCACATTTTTAATTGGACCCCGCGAGGAGGATAATTTTGGATTCGCCTTTAAAATTGGATTCGGATTACATTCTTCCACGTTTCGCCTCAAGAAGGATAAAGTAGAAAAGTACATGAACTTATTTTAGAGAGACGATTTGAAGGGAAAGACACAAGACTCCGTTTGTGAGTGGACTGACTGGGGCTGACTGGACCCTTTTTCTGTCACCACGCTTCATTGAAATAATATTAATGGTCTTCGTCGCGTCCAAGGTTTTTTGTTTTCAAATATTTGGAACATAAATCTATGGAAAATCCAGGTGAGTGTATACAAAATATATACCAGTAATTAATAATTCATTCTCTTGAGCTTGCCATTCATTCCAAACCTAATCACGTGTCCTAAAATGGTCTTGGATATTCGGAGAAGACGCCGCCTGATATGACACTTGTCAAATAAATGCATTCGTGATGTAAGTTGTCTAGCTGTCAATCTATAATTTGTAGTTACTCTATATCTTTTACTGCAGACAAAAATTTAAAAGATCACCTTAAATACGTTTAACGTCTGACTCACGGATTAATGGGTTATTCTATACTTTGTCGTCTCTTTGCCGTGTGGCAGGTTATTATAATTTTCATTTCCACGGGCAGCAATTGAAAATAAAAGGGACGATTTATATATGTTGAAAACTTTAATGTTTAATTTTAAAATATTCTCTGCACAGGGGGGGGGGAAATTTCATTGTCACTCCGCTCCAGGAAGTTTACTTTAGTTTTCCCCTCCTAAGTGTAACCCCACCGATGCTGCTGCAACGACGGCACCGCTGTTTAAGTTTCTATTCTGATTCTACCGCTTCCCCAACAGGAATCCATTTCTCTAAGCCTTCTCCCCAACCGCCCTCTCCCACTGCCTTCTTCGCCCCCGAAAAACCTTTCCTTTCTCCCTCCCCCTCCTCCCAGCGACCAGGGAATGAAGAAGGGAGACCATGCTCCCACACACACATACTTCTAACCTCCCCTTTAACCCACCGCGCCCCACGCCACCCCACCCCCTTCCCACACTTTTGGACCTCTCCTTCCGGCCAAGGAGGAGGGAGGGATGGAATGGTTGGAAGGGAAGGGGAGAAAAGAGAGGAAGAGGACCCCTTCGTATCCGCTGCAGGACGTGAAATATTTATGAGGTTTTGTGGAAGGATGGAGGGAATGTGTGTAGGTGTGTCTGTAGGTTTGGTGTGTGTCTGTGTGTGTGTGCGAGCGATTGTATGCATGTGCGTGTGTGTGTGTGCGTGTGTAGATGGGTATTGTGCACGTATTAACGTGAATGTGTGAGTTTGGGGGTGTGTTCACTTGAGCTTGTGTGAATGCACGCTGGCTGGGACCACGTGGGAGCAGGGGTCGGATTGGTGGGGAAACGCAAGGCGGAGTTGTCACGAGGACCGGCACGAAGGAACGGTTTGCGTTTCTATTTCATTTCGTTGGGCTAAGGGAACAGTTACGAGAATCCCGTTCCGGAAATCAGTAAGGGGATGAGAAGAGGAGGAGGAAGGAGGCATTTGAAGTCAAAATGCAAAGGATGTGGGGACACATCATTGTAGTTTCAATCCTAGGACGACGTAATCGCCCGCCTGGGGAAAATTCATTGGCTGACGACCACGGTCCATGTTGGAATATTCTCTGAACCCACCCTTGAAAATGTGCGTGAAGGGCCACTTGGGAGTTTAGTTTCATTTTTCAACCCTAAAGTATGTAGACAAATTAGATTAAACTTTAGACACCAAAGTATAATTGCGTGAAAAGTGGAGTGGATTAATTTGTACGAGAGACTGCACTTAAAACATTTCGAGCATCAAGATTTTTTATCGCAAATTGTACGACTCTGAAAACCTTATCTCCTAACTTATAGACTATATAACTCATATTACTCATACTGCAACCTTCTTCTCCTTAAAAGAGTGTTGCAGAATAATGAGAAAATAACTTGTTAAGCTGTGACCTTAAATTTATCGACGTTATAACCAACCAATTAATATCTTCCCCATAATGGATTACATTATACAACACTATAAAAACCTCCTCTGATCACACTATGGATTACTTTCTCGGAGTAAATTATTGCTGCAGTGTACTCATCAGAAAATATGCTAAACCTTTTTTGATACAAAGATTATGAATCTTTACCTTAAGCGCCCTCTGTTTATGATATCATATTCCCTCCGCGAATTCTTGTTAATGATTTGACGCTGGTTTTTCTAAAATATCTTCCAACTATAGTTCTTAAAAGCACTTCAGAACTTAAATGGCTTTGCAAATATGAACGTTAACGGACACGTTCACTTAATTTCTAATTTTTTACAGCCAAGAATGTATTTTTTTAATTGACAAATATCATAGCTGGAGAACAATGGCGAATAGTTCACTAAGACTTTGCTCTTGCAATGCACTGAGGATGTTTCTTTGAAAAATGGCATTCGGAAACACATTTAAACAATTGTGAATTTCAATGTTTAGGAGATTAAGTGACATTTTCACTCAATACGGATGTACGATATGTTACTCTTCAAAAGTAGTGGTCAAATTTTGGTAAACCTCTTCTCAATATAGAAAATAAGGATTAATTCTCAACGAGAAGTGAAAATCTGTTGCGCGAAAAAGACAGACGCATAAAGACTGCAGCGTAGGATATCACAAATAAACGTATTCCCAAAGGTGCCTGACCTTTCCCGAGGTCTGACCTCAGATCTTTGGTCTTTAATTGATAAGAAAGGCGGGAGGCGGAGCTGATTGAAATTCCGTCTCACTGATAAATAGATTTCATGTCAACAGTTGAGTTTAAATTATTTGATATTTTATTTTAGTACCCTGCAAGCCACCGCTAGGGTGTGGCTTGTGGCATTATAAAATTGATTGCCACATCCTAATATCTGCTGGAGAATGTTTTATAATACGATTTGCACGCCACGACATTTACAACAGGGGTACTTACCTGACGGAGGGTTTTTAAAAATCATGGCTTTGTCCGAGAAAAGTCAATCATGGTAGAAGAGTCCGTAACCAGCGTTTTATTTCCTTTAAGAATTCTATGTACTCATAGTGTTAGCATAGACGAATCATGCGCAAAATTATTCGAGATGAGTATTTTATTTTCAATTGTCAAAATTTTGAAAGAGAGTGTTGGCTCAAGTTGGGTGATCTCGTTTGTTTGCCCTGGTCACTCACTCTTGGTAATGTAGGACGTTGGACTCTGATCAGTAGTTCATAAAAGCCCTTAACTTTGAATATTTCTTATTACATTTCAAACCAAATTTGTTATCTCTATGCCTGCGAATATTTATGCCTACAATGTTATAGTATTAAGCCAACCTTAATTTGGGGTGAACATGGTCCGATCAGGTTTTGTGGGAGGAGGCATTATCATTATTAAAAATTAATATTAAAATTTTGCGTAATGCCGTAAGTACGCACGTTGTGTCTGGGCGACCACGAGGTGGCGCGGACGATCGAGCTGGTGTCCTCCAGCAAACAGCGCCTGCTCTGCAACTGCGAGGGAAGGGATTGGGCCGACGCCATCTGTACGATCATCGGCGGGAGCTCTGACGCGGTATAATGGTGTTGATTCACCTTTTGTATGAGAAAACACATTTACAAACATTGCAGCTGGCGTATTTTCACGGAAAGACAATCGGGTGGAGTATCGCACGGTAAATATTTCGAACAGGTTAACACTACCTTATTATTAATATGAATTTAAACTTAATTAACCATTTATTGTTTGAAATACTTCTGCGACACGAATATAATTTTCAAAAAGCAGAAGATAAAGTTATTTTACTGGGTTTAGAGTCTTAATTATTGTTCGAATATATCTTTGAAATTTTACCACCTGTGTTATTTCCGTTACAATATTTCATTAAAGGTATTATGAGTTTTACACTAACAACAAAAACATTTGAATGAGATTCACCATGATTAAAAATATTAAAGTTATCCAATTCATCATTAAATGAAATATTAAGGTCGGATTCTAGATGCTAACACAGCTTTGACAATTTCGTGATGAAAATAGTGGCGTGTTTCATATTGCAGGAAACTTTTTCTCTTAGATGATTTCATTGTATAGAGAATAAAATTCGTCTTTGCAAAAATTGTATCATTGAATGATGAGGGGCAGTAACTATAAGAAAAATACCTCTTCCTATCTTGGAGTTCAGTTTAATTAACTTGAGTATTTCAAAAGGCATTGTGATGGCGATACAACACATTAAATCACCTTGGTATGTCTGTTGAACAAAGAAGGAATGTTATTAATCCCTATATTGAAATAAAATCAAAATCGTAATGAATGACAGCCTTCAGCGAACGGGTACTAGGTAGCCATTCAGCAAACAGTAGCAGTATGACTGAAATCTTGAAGATATTCAAAAAGTAAAAGAATTGAAGCCACAACAAAGTATTCTAAGAGAATATTTCATGGTAAATTCTATTATGAGGTATCATTTTCAACATATAAACATTTAATTGTTGTTCAGTTGTCCAACTAAGATAATGAATATGATTGTTCTGCAACTCTGTCTCCTATTAAGTATGTGAAATAATGCCATTTAGAACTCCAAAATCTAAATCTATTGGAGATCAAAAGTAGAAAAGTTTTCAAGTGTTGGAATTGCCTCATGTGTCACAATGATAAATTCCATATATGCCATCAAATAATATTGACACGGTGAAAGCCTTCGTTAATAAAAAAATTGGCAAAGCTCAAGGAATTATATTATTTTCCGGCATTGCTTCATATCATTTTGTGTAAAGACCATTTTCAGTAGTTTTAGCAATAATGGATCATAGAAAAGAGTAAGACTATTTGTTTAACTGACGGAGGGTGCATTTTTCCTAGACTTAAGTTCCTATTTCCGAGGTATTGCTTCTGGAATGCAGAAGGGAGACTATCTTTCAACCGAAGTATTGAGTGAAGTATGCATTCATTGTCTTGTTATTAGCAGGTTAAATGATATATATTTGTTCCAAATGTTTCATTTTATTCCTTTTCGTTGTAATATGAATAAGTAATAGGAATTTCGTTGAAATATTACTTTCGTTAAACTTCCCTGACTTGTTGTTTCCAATTTTCAACATTCATGAAGGTAGCATTTTAAAGAAAATTATGTTAAATTAAGAAATCTTTCGGCTTGTCCCATTAACCTGTCTAAGAAAGAGTCAAACTCGTTTTCAGATAACTCAAGTGTAAAAGAGAGTAATATGCGTCAATTTAAAGCAAAGTCACATTTATATTAAAAAAATAATCACGGAGTTTCTTTTCCTCGCGGACTTTAATTGAGTGTCGCTACGAATTTATTATTTTTAAGGTGAAAAATATTTAAAAGACAAAACATGTTGAAACCAAAGTGAAGTATATAAATAAATAGTGTCTGAATGATAATCAATTTAGTATTATTTTTTCAAAAATATCATATTATAAAATATTACATTGTCCTTTCAAAGGTTCAAGGTAGGAGCATTGAATGTCATAGCATTTGTTCTCCAAAAAGTTACGTGCTATTTTCCAAGAAATTTGCCAAGAAAGGGAATTTAGCACCGAGTGTGGCAGCTTAATAATAAATGTTCCTTTGGCAAAAATCGTAACTATTTGTTTGGTAGTTTATATTTTATGTTTTCATGTAAAACTTGCGTAGTAAAAGTTCATTGTGGTTGTTAAATTTTTATTTAAATTTTGCCGTGTTATTATAATTTATTGGATCCCCATTAATCAAAGAGCTCCAGTATTTTCTGATATTGAAACTTTTACTGAAATGCGTATCATTGAATGAGGAGTGTTAACGTGAAAATTCATTCTGCTCTGGAGTGTAAGAATCATCCTTATGACTTCATTAGTTAGTGTGGGAGGGTTTTAATTAAAGCCAAGTAATAATTAATTCTCTCTTTTGTACAGTGTTCGTGCGTACATATGTATATATGTTTGTGTGTGCATACACACACATATACATATGTATGTATATATATACATATGTATGTATATATACATATATATATATATATATATATATATATATATATATATATAAAATATCTTCGAAATTCACAATTTGTTATGTTACGTTTCGACAGCACGGCTGTCGTCTTCAGATTGAAGATTGATTCTGAAGACGACAGCCGTGCTGTCGAAACGTAAAATAACAAATTGTGAGTGTCCTTTCTTTGTCTCTATATTCTAAAAATCTACATCTTTGTTTTTATATATTATATATATATATATATATATATATATATATATATATATATATATATATATATATATATATATATATACAACAATAAAAGAACACATAAAAAGAACACTCACACGTTATTTCTTAATAATTTCGATGGAATTTAGCTCCGTCTTCCTCAGAAGAAAAATATGCAGCAAGAAACTTCGGGACGCTGAATCCAACCCATAAAAACTGCGGTCAAACCGAGAAAATCATGAAAACAGGTAACCATATTTCGGGAAATTCGTGTCTAAGGAATAGATCAGGATTTAGGGCTTCGAGAAGCTCTAATTGAGATAATAAAAGCAAAGTAAAGGGAACGTATAGCCATTTAAATGATGGCTTTGTCACGCGTCACGATGTCTCCTGTTGATATGAGATTTGTTATCGTGCTTACGGAATCATCGATTTCGCCGAAAACTTTCCTTGAACGAGCCCTGGGAAACCTCCCACGAGGAGAACCATTCAGAATGTTTACTTTCGAGAGGTGCGTCTTCATGATGTTTCCGGAGTAGGAAGGAGAGAGAGGCCTTGTTTTGTTTCGGGGGATGAAGGGAAGAGAGGAAGAGCTGCGGAGTAGAAGGCTAAGGGACGCGGAGGGAAGGGACTCGGAACGTCGATAACAGGAGAGGGGAGAGAGAGAGAGAGTGGGGGAGAGAAAGAGAGAGGGCTTTCAAGGGCCTTTCGCCATTACCGCTAATGACCAGTGGCGGTCGCAGACCCCTGGGACCTCTTTGGCCCACCGGGAGACGGAGGGGAGGAGGGAAAGAAAATAAGAGACCGGGGTGATTGAGTGGGTGAGGTGAAGGTATAACGGGAGGAGTTGTTCTTGCCGTTTCCAAGAAGATGATGTGCACCACTTTGTCAATAAACCCCGCGCTTCCCACGCTTGCTTTGCTCGGCCTTCACGCTCCCCAGTGAAGGGTGGATTCCGATTCGTTGGAGAATTTTTGTGATGAAATAAAGTGCAACTGCAGTGCCTTTGGACCCAAGTTGACAGTCATTACAGAAAATATCTTTAGCTAAAATTCACTTTGTGTAAAACTTTAGCGGATTGCCCGTACTTATTGGAATCTAATGCTAAAAAGAGGGAGTCCCGATTACTCTTGATTTATTTGTTCGGAGAAAAAAAATTGAAATAGGCTATTTAAGGGTCTAAATTCCTAACTCATTTTTTTGGTATTTCATAGGCTATGTTACAGTCCTATCAACTGTACGGTTGTTGGTCGGCCTGTAGGAGAAAAGAAACCTAGGTTTTCTTTACATGGGATGGTGATTAATTAGATTTCACTTCTAACCTCAATTGTCATTTGTTGTTAGTCTTTTTAGCTATTTGTAAGCTATTATTTTAATCATTCCCATTCCATTCGATTAATATATATTTTCTTTTCATCTTCATGGTGGTTAGAGGGGGGAATTTAATGTCATTATGGTACAAATTCATCACAGAAAATGTGGAATAAAATTCCTCCTACACTTTTAAATTCCTGACACATGACTTACGCATAAAATTACACGTACCGTTATAATTATACGTACATTATACTCATGAATGCTTACTATTATTACAAAATTCTTCATTTACTTTTGTTTTTTTTACACAATTTACACAATTTTACACAATTACAAGTATACATATGCATATACTCGTAAATATATATATATATATATATATATATATATATATATATATATATATATATATATATATATATATATATATATATATACTATATATGCTAGACGTAACACGGAAGTGCCGAATAGTACAATGCACAGTAACACACAATATAGAAACTCACACGTTATTTCTTGATATTTCGACGAAAACAATCCGTCTTCATCTGAAGATATAGAAGTAATCCTTAAGCATAACTTCTAATAAGCATTTCTTCTATATCTTCAGTTGAAGACGGATTGTTTCCGTCGAAATATCAAGAAATAACGTGTGGGTGTTCTTCTTTTTTGTGTTTCTATATTGTGTGTTACTGTGTATTGTACTATATATATATATATATATATATATATATATATATATATATATATATATATATATATATATATATGCACATATGTGCATACATATATTTCTATATATATGGACGCATAAATATGGGTTTTTTCCATTGTTAAGTTGAGCAAAAGCAATTACTCATTTAGTTAGCTGAACTCTTGGTGTACTAGCCGAAATCACTCAAAAGCAGACCTTAACCATTCCCAGTAATCAACAACTGCTTACCAGCAATGAAATTTTTACGCGTTACTAATTACATCCACTTTTTCAAGAGCACTCAGCTATAGACGAGCTGCTCAAACTGTGCGCGCATAACCCCTTACGGACTATTTTTCCATATAGTAGTGCCGTTGAGAATATACTCTACCTTGTCGTTGGGTTTACACAATGTTCGATCATATATCGATAGCTTGATAATGGCCCTCATATTTGGTACGTGGTACATTCTTATGGTCAGATATCCTTAGAAGCATACCATTTGGAGTGATATGTATGGGCGTGAGATGGTGGTTTGGAAACATATTTAAGATTTCCAGGCTAAGTATTAATTGTAAACATTTAGATTCAAAGAATTAGGAACATATACATATGTGAATCGATTTCCATTATTGACTGAAATGAAAAGAAAGGAAAACGAACGAAGAAGTAATAGGTTTGATGAGAGTGAAGACGGGAACGCATGCTAGAGATTCATAGGAGACACGAAATATCGGTGAAGGACTTGTGGTAGGATATTGAAGACTGCGCCAAAAGGGAGAACGTTAACCAAACGAGGGAGCGGCAGGAAAAGGATAGTTTCGTATATTCGCCGGAATAAATGGAGGAAGGAAGTTTGAAGAAGGGTTTTTGTTGTGCTGGGTGTCAGGTAAGACTTCGATAGGCGAAGCAAAGAAATGCATCGTTGATCAGTCTAAGTTCATCCAAAACCTACTTTAAACGACACACTTACTAATAACAATATTATTTGGAATTTTGATAGTGTATAACCTTTGATCAAATTAACTTCACAAGGACATTTGATTTCGAGAAATAATATTAATGTTTTATCCGCAAATTGTTTTTGAGGTCTAAATTAACTGATATAGTTTTACATAGATTGGTAAAACAAAGAGGGTACTTTTTAATGTTTTAGTACTGTGATTTAAATTGACGGAGAGATATATATTGGTTTTCGAATTGCACTCAGAATTATTTACATAAGCCATAGGAATAACGCAAATATTACATTTTCCTGATCATCCATTCTTTTGCAATACTGTGCCTAATGCTCTCGACTGAAATTCGTAGTCAGTGAAGGCCGAAAGAGTTATTTCATGGGGGCATCGCGATGAAGCACGTCGAGGTGATCCAGGTAAGTGCGGGGCATTGGGGATCAGACGGAGGTGGGAAGAGTTGTGAGAACGGGAAGAGGAACACGACGTCTGCCACAGAGGAATAATTAGCCACCTGGCGCCGCGGCGGTAATCATGGACGCCGTGGAGGAAGGAGAGAGGGGGGAGGGGGCTTTGGCGTGTTGTCGGGGGTGGAACGGGTAGCGAGACGAAACAAATGAGGACCTTAATCCGAAATTATCGCTCTCCTCGACAATGGGGGCCATCTTCCGTTCCCATCCTTCACCCCCCTCCCAACCCCATCCTCTATTAGCACTAATCCTTCACCCTAAACTTCCACGCTTAAAAAGAGGACACCCCTTCCTCTCTTCTGAACATCCACCTTTCTTTCTTAAGCTCTTGGTCTCCCGATAATTGGTAAACACGCATTTTTTTGCGCTTATAAACTTGATCCTTTTAAAGATCGTCTCATCAATCTTCCATTTTAGAAATAAAATCATATTGGATAGTCACGAAAATACAAAACCAGGTTTAGGGCAGGAGAGAAAACTTATCCTGATTCCATCTTCCGAGCTAAAATATATCCTCCCCCCCACGATGATCGATCCTCACAGTTCTCATCCACGCCTTAACCACCCGAACCGCACCGTGAACATAAAGGAGCTCCTCGCTTCTCCTCCTCCTCTCCCGGAAATAAATTATTATTCGCGGAGGTGGAGGGTCGGTGGATGTACTTTGACGTCCCCTTCCGCCCTTACCGTTTTCTTACCTCTCCGACTTTCTTCTTCTTTACAATAGACCTAACCGTTAAGGATCAAAACTGAATCGTCTCCTTCCCATCCCGTCAGTGTTAATATTATAGCCACATCCTTTTATTCCCTCGCGCCTCTGCCTCCCTGTCACTCTCTTTTCATGAAACTCTTCCCAACCCCGCCCCCACGCACCTCCCATTCCCTCTGCCTTTCCCTTTGCTCTCTCCCCGGATCCCCTCTCTTCCGCGAACCCTTTTCCCATTCCAACCTGAGTATAATTAGAATTTCATTACGTCAACAAAGGGAATGCGTTATGGTTCCAGTGCATACATATGTACCTCTCATCCCTGTTCTGCCTTGCGATGCAGCATAAAGTTAAATATCTCTTTCACCACCTCTCTAATGTAATGATCATAATATCTTTGATACTATGGGTATAATTACGTATATATTATATAATAATTATATTATTAAATTATGTGTGCAAAACCGTTCACAATAAAGGTGCATTTACGCAAAACAGCATACACAGACGAATGGAGATACTAAAGGCTCCCTTTAGCCTCATTTCAATGTCCGTTATTCCATGTGTTTGTTCTATTTATTCGGATAGATGTCTTTAAGTCTACTTTTGTTCTGCCAAAAAAACAACGGTCCGGGATAAATAGTGCTAATTTGTACTGCTAATTTGCACTGCAAAACTGTAAATAGGGCTATTTTTTGGTCTTGCAAAAGTCGTGTCCTAGATTTTGCACCAAGCCAGAATACAAGGTTTGCGACTGCTGGCGATAATCGTCGGATGGGAATGTGAAATTTTTATAATATGTATATATCTCCGATCACTTTCTTCTAATTATTCAGAAACGGATATTATGAATAGCATGAAATACAATCCAAGTTAATCAAGATCCTAATCATATTTTTTTTAGATATCAGTTAAAACGTTTTACGACAAAACAATTTCATCATTAAAGGATCTCTAAACTTGGCTTTAAATATTGCTAACAATTGTAATATCATTCCCCGTCCTAGAGAGCCTTTTTGTTTTTCTCTGAACATCCTACGTGAAGTCGTTTAGCTATTCCTGAAAATATAAATCCTCGGTAAAAACTTTGATTTTCTGTAATTAATGGTCACAAATGGAGCAAAGTATGACATTATTTATGTGTATGTATATATATATGTATATATATATATATACACATACATATATAGTATATATATATTATATATATATACACATATATAGTATATATATATTGTATATATATATTGTATATATATATATATACAATATATATATATATATATATATATATATATATATATATATTGTATATATATATATATATAATGCATGTTGTTCTTGCCTATTTTGCAAGCAATTCTGACACATTACCCACGTTTGCTTGATGTCAATCCGACAAAATAAGGAGTTAATTCTGCCGCCGGCTGTTGTTGATGAAAATTGTTATGAATGTAATGATTAAACGCATGGGTAGAATTAATGTGGTTCCTCTGAACGTTACCCATTTTTTACGAAAAGGAACAAATGAGATCCCAAAGTCAGTAATCAAAAAATTGACATGCGCGTCATTTGGAGGGGAATAATGATTAATATTGATTTTTTAAATAGTATAAAAAAATTGTGCTTGTATATGTATATATATATATATATATATATATATATATATATATATATATGCATACATAATTTCAATGGCGAAATAGAGGACAAAAATATAATAGATAACTCACAGTCTAACCACAAGAAGGGTTCAGAGAAGGCCGAAAGCTCCAACTTTCTAAAATGTGAGTGTCCTTTTACGTGTTAACTATTTTATTTTTGTCCTCTATTATGCTCTCCAAATTTTATATTGCTCTCGTGAGTGCTTCTACATTATTTCATCTTTACATCTATATATATATATATATATATATATATATAGTATGTATGTATTACTATTTTACAAGTCTGGTATGACGTAATTTGTTGACCCGGTTGAAAAGCCTCCTTACGCCCTTTTAACCATTAATTCTGTACGTGCTCTTCAGGCAGTTACCAATACCGGCTGGTCCTGGTCAAGTCGCTGATAATTTGACATCCTGCCTCCATTCCTCCCATGGTAGTCAGCCTCACATATTTTCACAACAAGTTTCGGTTAAGTCAGAGAAGTGCATGGCATTCTTTAACTGTAGTAAAACTATAAAACTGAGTCAATACGTAGGAAGTTAAAACCTTGTAATAAAAATAATTGCACCTGTGATTGCCTATTTAAAAAATAACAATAGTTCATGAGTCATGTTAGTGATTGTTCTACCCATGATGGCCAGTTAACAACAAGACGGTAATATTTCTAAAATCAATACTCTAAAGATGATGGAGCACCACAAAAACCGTACAATGTAAATAAGCGATAAATGGAACTTATTCTTAAATTATATTAACATTCAACAATTAATTATTAAGTATTATAATCTTCTTTGTGGGTATGAAAGTGTAAGATGGACTAGACAAATATCTTCCCATTCTATCTCTCTCTCTATATCCGTTGCTCCTGCCGGTGCCTCATCCTCCGAACTAAATCCTTGGTGCCGTTGCACGCCACCGTTCGACGCCTACCGCTTTCTCTCCCATCACCGCCTCACTCCGCAGACTCCTCCGTGTCGCGTCTTTGAAGCTCCCCTCATTAACATCCTTCAAATCCCCTGCCACCACCGCCGCCAAGAAGGAGGGCCCGCTCGATAGGCAGACGCCCGACTTGGTACTCTCCCCACCTCTGCCGGTTTGTCACGCTGGAGGGGCTGGCGTTCTCCCTTCTTCAGAACCAAAGTGGAACATTGCATCCATATTCAACGCCCTTAAATCCCTTCCACCTTCCCCTCTCAGCCTCGCACTTTACCCCTCCCCCTTCGTTGATGCCTAATTATGTAACGATCGAGTTCTCTTGTTACTCAACCATTCCCCTCAAGCCATGCTCTTGAGGCAATTCTTCAGCATCTCCCCGATAAGAATATCATTGTTTCCCCTCATTAGGTTCACTTTGATATATAATAGATATAAGTAGGCATTAGTTTTGGCGTACGGGATAAATGGTAGACTAAAACCGAAAGGATAAATTTTTGTATTGATTTTACCACGAATTAAATCGAATTATTTAACCTCTTATTACAAATTTTATCTACGAATAAGTGTTTCCACACTTTTTATATTATTAATTTTCTCGTGATAACAATTTTAATGAATATTTTGGGGGTTATTTCCCTATCAAGAGATTCTATTTTACTCCCTATGTACTCTTGTAGAGTCGAGTGCTGGAGTGTAAAGAATAGTCACAGGGGCTTTTTATGGTAGAGTTTCGACAAATAATCTATTTAAAAGTATACTGTAGTAATTTATCGGAATAAAAATTTCTTTTTTAAGGCACTTCATAACTGAGATTACATTGTTACATAAATTCATCCAAGTTAAAAGGGTGAATGCATGTATAACAGCTAAACCTCTGAAGCGGTTTCTAAACTGCGAATATTCCTAGGTTCTCATGTTAGCCTAATGTACTTCGGCAAATAACGAAGTAAACCAGACCAAAACTCCTAGAGAGGAGTTGAATTTTCCCTAGTAGATTTTACCACAACCATTAAGTATTCCATATACAGGAACATTTTTCAAATGCCAAGCCGAATCCCGAAATACAAAGTGGCTGTGGAGTGCAGCAGTTTTTCACACGTTAATACTTCGGAAACACTCATTAATTATATTTTACACCTTAAAAATTGGATTTGCGCCTTGTTTAAGAAAATTGAAAATGATTATTTTTCCTATTCATCTTCGGTCGTCTTAATTTGTGCTTGATGGGGTGGCTTGATAATCTTTTATTTCCTTCCCGCCCCTTCTATCAAACCACCTCGCACACTGTGCGGTAATCATCGCCCTTCAGATGAACGAGGGGGAAAAAGGAGAGGTTTCCATGAGACAGTGTCAAACACAAAGGGTGCGGAAGGGGGGTTGGGTGCGAAAGAGAAGCAGAAGAGATAAACGCGACTTAAAGTTACTAATTTCATCTCGCCCATTAACTCTTCAGTGCTTTTCCCAAACCGACGACTTCTGGAGACAGGGTCTGCATTATTCATGATTTGAATTCCCTTCTCCTTCGCTACCGAAGGGATTAACAAAAAAAAAAAAGGATAACGGCCGTAGTCATTCCAACTGAACCAAGTTGTCTCCTCATCGGTTTGGCCCTGCTTTGTATGCCCTCAGACTTAATGACCCCATTGGAGACTTTTCTTTATGCGGCAATAGAAGTAGAATCTCATAATGACGAGACTCGCCGATTAAAACCCGATCCAACTTCGTTGGAAACTGATGGGTATGTTAACCATCCGAGAATGTCTAATCTTCTAATATCAAGTTTTTAAATAGGCAAACTAACTGACATATGTGTGGTACCATACTTGTTCGGTAATAGTTTTCCATTTTGTGTATACGAGCGGTTAAGGTTATTTTAATGCATTTAATTCAAACCAGTTACATCTCTGAGATTGATAAAACATTCATGTATGTGGCGGTATTCGGATCAGCAAATATCGGATTGGCATATGTATTTCGTAAGCAGACAACCTTTAGCGACCACATGCTTCACTTATATTCAATTGTTGACAATCTCGAAACACCATATCATAGATTTCTATTTTAAAGAGCAAAGTTTGATATTTTAAAAAGCAGAGGTCAGTAGAAGAAGTTAAAATGGCTCCAAAATTTTTGGAGACATTTAAGAAAACGTGTTTTAGACATATCTGGGTTATAGTATTTTCAACGAGGAGTTGTGTAATCTTTTTTGAGCTATTTTTAAGTGTCCTTTGCCAGACCTTTGCCATGATCCTCAAGTATGCAATGTTCATAAAAGATGAAGTGAATTTTATTTTTCATGGTAATTGTCGTTATAATCCACTTAATGCGATCCAAAACTTTGATAGTTTGCACCAACTTGTTTAATAGTAACTATCATATCGGTTGTCAATTAGTCATCGCAGGGTTAGATAATAATGGAAAATTAAGGCGGTAGCTTATAAATGTTAATGTTATTAATATATGATTTATTCTCTACGCAATTACACTCGAACATTTTAGGAAGTTTTCTTACGTAGTCTACATGCACGCATATACCGCATGTTTTCACGGTGCATACGTTTAACGGAATAAATCAAACTTTTTTCTGATGAATGTTATTGTGTTTATTTGGATCTATGCTAAAATGAAACAATTTTTAAGGTGAGGCCACCTTATATTCCTCCTGACCATAGACGGATCATACTGTGGAGGTACAATTTAGCGCTAATTTTTGTGGCCATTCGATTGCTATGATATTCAAATATTTTTATATGTCAGATTTCAAGGAAAAAAGGTCTGATTCTTTTGAAAGTTCATTTTCATATGCCATCGTAATTACAAAAGTTTTAGTGTTCCATTTGATAATAATAAATAATAGGACCCCAATGAATAAAAATGTAAAGTGGTTACCATAGGAATCTCGATCATCCTTAGGTTTATACCCTTAAAATATAATAATATAGTCGCAAAGTCTGCTTGTATGACAATGAATGCTTTTACAATCTGAGGCATTCAGATTTACCGCAGTTTATATATAGTTAGGGTTAAGATATTAAACGGGAAATTATAACGAAATCTTAATCTGCTTCTGGATTGCAACGGTCGCATTTCATGAGGCAGAGGTAATTATCTCGATCTTCGTGGAGTACTGGGTTGAATACTATGGAACAGAAGAGGTAAATTGAATGATCACGGCATCAAACTATCCACAAATTATTTAGTTTATATTATTATTCGAAGGCAAGCAGAACAGTCGTACGTAGTACCAGCCGTCCCTCATTTAATATATTAATGATAATACGTTAAAAACCAACACTCAGTCACTCTTGCCTATATCTCTAGGATCATATGCACATCAGATTAATTTAATAGGTGAAATTAGGAAGCAAGTGAGGTGTTTTCGGCTTGATGATACGGCTCGTATATATTGTGTTAGAGCAAAATTAGACGGGAAGTTGAGCGCAAGATCAGCACAAATGCATCGATCTTGAGCTACTCATTGATAGTTTCCCGTATATGTCGACCCTTTCCGTTAACGTTTGGTTTCCATTCAATATTATGTTCACGGATATACTACTCTACTAAGAACGACTAACTTGATGGCACTCTAGAACCTTAGTCGCATGCCAGATAAGACTGCTGTTGGGAAGTCGTTTGGAGTTTTTTTAGAGTTAGTTTATTCGCATACTCTGATGCTCTTCAGATTCATTCGCCATTCTGGCTCAAGTAAAGATGGTAGCCTGTGCAGGCGATATAATGTGACCACACCAGTCTATGTTATGCGTTTGGAATTCTCGAGGTGACGTGCACAAAACATCGAGAACATTGCCTCTTGTTGAGGCTTAAGGAAAGCAAAACACTCGTCCCATGTAAAGCTGTCTACGGTAGCCTCATCAGACGTCAACCGATGTTTTGAGCAATTTATACCTAAATTGCAAGTGTCAGTGTGCATCCATTCTTCTTACGGAGCCGTGCGTTTGAGGACGCAGCTCCGGAAGTGGAATTTGTCCATCAAAATCCATCATCGTAGGTAATCTACCTATGAAATACTAATTCTAGGCGGTTCCTAACATCTATTAACATTATTTTTCGTGTTAATTTCCTCTTACTTGCTCTTTTTATTTCTTTCTCCAGTTATTCATACTTTCTAGCCACCTTTCCGCCAGCCAAAAGCTATTCTCATTCTTGCTTCAAGCCGCTAACGCTCAACATTGTCTATTCTATTAGTATGTCTAACGTACCTCATAGTATTTCTCCCCCGCTTCTTCTACCTTCGGATTTCGCCTTGCAACTTCCTCTTTTGTTACTTTATTTTTTTTTGTTTTCTCAGACGTAACTTTATGGAATTTGCATTACATATTGAATTGTAATGAAATAATTGACTTTGTAATTCCACACACTTTATTTTAAAAACACGACCCAGGTTTTGACGTTGAACTGATGATGACGTTCAACGTCGAAACCTGAGTCGTGCTTTTAAAATAAAGTGTGTGGAATTACAAAGTCAATTATTTCATTACATTTCAATATATATTTTATTTTAGTCGTTTGTCTTTTCTCCGTCCAGATTGTTTCATCATATCTTTTCCCCATCTAAATCTCAAAGACATAAGCCATTTCTCAAGGATTAGTTCATTGATCCACACAGAACTACGTCCAATATTAAGTCGTTAACAATTTTTCCTCAAATCTTCACTTGGCATTGGTATATTAAATTTCCTTCTTCCTGTATATTTCTATTTTATGAAAGTCTTTTCCTGAATTTATGAAAAGCAAATTTAAATAATTAAACTGCAAATGGCGCAGGCGTCCCTACTGCCACAAGAATCAACAATCCTAAGGTTAGAAAGATAGATAGACAAAAGTTGGCCTGATGAGTGAGTATACGAGCGCCCGCCATATGTTAAGACCTACGGTGTCTGAATTTCATAAGCTAATGCATGATGCTCAATTCAAACGTTCAACTCAATACCCTGTGTCATCAGCAGATTTCCAGAAAGATCCGTCAACCAAACTTTCACACAGTTAGCCTGAAACTGAGGATGCAGAGAGGTGTCAACAGAATTTAATCCAAGGTCTCTCTCTCCATAACCAGAGGTTCAACCCACTGTCCTGATTGCATCGTACTTATAGGGCTTATATACGGTGATTTCAATAAAAACGAGCTGTTTTTCCTAGTTGTCTACATCACAATGTTGAATCCAAGGAACACATTACGTATTTTAGTTTTCAAAGGCCGTCAATGTCTACTTTATACCTCTGAGCCACCACGGGAGCGTGTGTCAGGTAGAACGCAATCATGAATGCGATGTGGCCCTGATGGAAATGTCAGATGAAAAAATTACGCCTGCAGCCGTGGCTCTGTGATAATTTTTGTCGGTACTTAACTTTATTTTCGCTTTGATCGCGCGTAGTGCAAGGGAAGAAAGATTATTTGAAGCTATCTACATCGGAGTCTGTTTCTCTCATTTGACCCGGACAGTTTGATCCACCGTTGTAATTTGGGGCACTAATAATTCACTCAGTGTCATAAGTGAACCCAGGTGTCAGCTGTGAATATTCATTTTCTTTTTCTCCCGCTATTTCCCATTGCAATTTTTTAACATTTTTTTCGAGGAACACCGATGGTGATTAAAGCATCGAGAGGTGTCCGCTCCCCCATCTCTCTCATCAACCACCCTCCTCTTTTCCCTCACTTGCGCCGCCTTCAGCCGTGGTTTGCCGTGACTCGGGGGACGAGGGAGGAAGGGTGTTGCTGGTGGAGTGGGGGAGGGGATGGAAGGCGTCGCCGCCACGTGTCCGACCGCATGCATCCCAGCGCGACGTCCTCCCGCGTCCCCATTCCTACCTCCCTCCCGCCCCATCCTTCCTCACATCAGTCAGAGTCATGCCCCACCACCTCTTATTCCATCCCCGCTACCACCTCTATAGCTTAACCCTCCCGTTACATATCCCTCTGCTCTTGGTGGCTAGTTTCCTTTACTCCCAGGCCTCTCGCTCCCCCGAGTGTAGCCCCGAGTTTCCGTAATTGACGATCCCCGCCTCGGAGGAGGCGGAGGCGTGGGAAAGGAGCTGTGTCCTATGTACGTACGCGTAAATAAAAAACGTTTCTCTTTCATGTGATTGCTCGTTTCTTTGAATTTACGATTTGCCCAATACAGAGAGTCACCAGCGGCGAATTATTTTTCTAAACCTTGATGCGTTTCTCCGTACCGAATGAGGCAACACATTCGCGGTAAATTTGCAAGAAGTTATCTTGTTCCGGTACCGCGATTATGTAATTATCATCTGACGACATGGCTGATGAAGCAGTAGTTTTTGATGGATGCTTACAATGGGCGCAGAATGTAGTGAGATTATGGTTTCTTGATATAATTAGTACAAACCTCATTATGCTCTGCCGAAACCAAAATGAGTGGAATTTGTAGCTGTTTTACTAATTATTCTGCTCACTCCGTATGGCTAAGGACTATTTTTGCGAAAGATTACTTGATATACTAAGCCTGCGTTGAAAATAGCAACGCAGGCTTGATGACCCTGTCGAAAAAGGTTGCTTTTTACCCTATGGTAATTCTCCAAATGACTTGCTATACTACCTTGATCAAAAATTTCCCGGAATTTATTCAGAAAATTAAAAATACAAGTTTATTCATCTAAATCTATATTGTCCCCTTCAAAGTAATCCCCATCGACTGCAACACACTTATGCCAGCGCTTGATCCAATCCTCGAAACATTTTTTATATTCGGTTTTCGGTATGTCCATCAGTGCTTCCTGCGATTTTTCCATTACTTCCTCTCGGCTGCTAAAACGCGTTCCCCGTAATGGTTTTTTAACTCGATTGAACAGAAAGAAGTCACAGGGAGCCAAATCAGGTGAATTCGGTGGCTGTTGGATGGTATTTGTTGCATTTTTCGTCAAAAAATTACGAATAATGATAGCACTGTGCGACGGTGCGTTATCATGGTGCAAAATCCACGAGTTTTCTGCCCACATTTCTGGTCTCTTTCGGCGAATTGCTTCACGCAAACGTCTCATAACGCCCAAATAATACTCTTTGTTTACTGTCTGGCCTTCTGGCAAAAATTCATGATGCACTACACCGTTGTAATCCATGAAAACCGTCAGCATTGCCTTCTTTTTTGACTGAAAACGACGTGGTTTTTTTGGTCTCGGCTCATTTGGTGAACGCCATTCACTTGCCTGATGTCTGGATTGCGTGTCGTACTCATAAACCCACGTCTCGTCTCCAGTAATGATCCTTTTGATGAATGTGGGATCGGATTCAGCCTCGCAAATCATGTCTTTTGCGACGTCAACACGGTCTCTTTTTTGCATGAAATTGAGGTCTTTTGGCACCAACTTTGCTGCTACACGACGGAAACCCAAATCATTAACCACAATGTCTTGGGCGGATCCATAGGCAATGTTCAAGTCCTCCGCTATTTCTCTGATGGTTAATTTGCGGTTATTGACCAACATTTCTTTTACTTTATCAATTTTTTCACCGACTTTCGATGTCGATGGTCTGCCACTGCGTTCATCATCTTCGATTGACTCACGACCACTTCTGAACCGCTCGTGCCACTGGTAAACGACCGTTTTTTTTAGAGAATCGTTGCCGAAACACTTTTCCAACATTTCCAACGTCCGTGCGCCACTAAATCCGTTTTTTACGCAAAATTTAATACAAGTTCGTTGTTGCAAATTTAAATCCATTTCTGCAATTGTAAAAAATCGCCAACACACACAGAGATAGATGTACTCTTGGCTACGTAACTTTTGCAAATGTCAAGTTATGACACTAAGATTTAAAGGGAATATCAACAACAGATGTACCAATTTAACAAAAAAAAACAGAACTCAAATCGGAACGATGGGAGCGCCACACGGTGGTTATTCCGGGAACTTTTTGATCAAGGTAGTAATAGGCATTTTATGAGCTATGACTGTGTGAAGGAACTGGATGAAAGCGGTAGTTAGTTTTTCACAGGGTTGCTACCCAACCGCAAATTCTGCGTGAATGGAAATCCGCGTAGAAAAACTCAATGATGCGTAATTAGGTTTTATGACCAAGGATTTGGGTGAACAGAATTTCCAATATTATTTGATATGGTTAGGAGGTGGAATGAAGAAGTTGTATTTCATCTCGTGGACATATCCTTGTTTACATACTGACACAACGGGCAGTAAACCCGTAGTTAGAGATCTTAATTGCTATCCAAATTTTATTTGGTGATATCCTCAGTGATACCAATATTAATTGTGTTCCTTGGGAAAAAAATTCACGTGGAATAACGTACATCTTTTTATGGTGCACTAGCACGTATATTTCGTCAAGCGACATATTAAGCTGTAGATATATATATATATATATATATATATATATATATATATATATATATATATATATATTTTGTTCTGCTTCCAGAAAAATAGTACACCAGTACTTTTCAAATGACACAAGTTATCACGGCTGTCAGTAGTCGCTTCTACTATCATGAAAAAATTATACACCAGGAGTGCCTAAACACTAATTTTTAACCCTAAAAAACTTCATTTAGAGACATGTGATAAGTGTTATGAGGAACTTAAAGCTCTAATTCTGATATTACCTTCAGTAAGGTTGCGTTTAATTTTACACAGCGCTAGAAAGGGTTAACTATATGACTAAAATAATTCTGAAATAAATACAATGATAATAATATCTGATATAATTTTCCGATCGAATTGTGAATAATCTTGTTTGGAAAAGAATTGGTGAGGTCTTAGAATTAAAATCCATGGTAATCAATTTCCTATGCGTAGTTCAGCTTAACATAAATAATACAAATCGCTATTATGCGATTATTATTTCTGCTAGATCGGTATAAGTAAAATAATTTGATTCATAAGGGAGATAAAGAGTTCTTTTAACATATTTCTTCTTTGAAATTAATTTTCAAAAATATTTACTACCAGCCGCAATGCATTAAATACAGTGACGCCGAACTCAATCGTCCATTTAACACATGGTTTTCGGCTAAAAACATGTTCGTACATAGTAGAAGTTTAAAAGTATTAAGTTATCAGGTCATAAATGAGTTTAGATGGAACAAATTTTAAGCGTTTTCGACTAAGAATGGCATGGCAACAAGGACAATAGGAAGAGCACAGTGCTAGCTAGAGATGGATTTGAAAACGAGAGGGAAAGGAGTAAATACTCAAAGAAAAGAATCATTGAGTAGCTTAAGACGAGCGTGTCATGGTATATTTGCTGGGCATTAGAGGAATGGAAAGGAGTTTAGTTCGGGGGTGGTTAAAATTTTGGTGTGCAGGTTTAAGATTTAACAGGATAGGGAGGAAAACTATCCGAGGCAAATAAGTTAGTGAGAAAAGAGATCAGATCGGTAAGTAAGTAAGAGTAAACAGTTGCATCAAGTAAATATGAGTATTTTGATATGTGGCTTCCGCAGTCTATTTTCCTTAATTAAGCTTGCGTGTTCAACCTCTCGTTGCCATGTGGAGTCTCAGCATTTATATCAATCACAGAAAAACATTGACCCCCTACGTTCATAGTATAACAGTTTGACTTGCTCTTCTCATAAAAAGAAACGTTTCAGACGTGATTTGGTGGAACGTCATGATTGATGAAATATTGGTAATTTTCCTCAAAATAATAATATTTTATGGAAATTTGCCAATTTTTTTATTAATTGCTCTTCTCATGATGAGGTAGCCTTTCATCCAAATCTGTATGATCATCGTGAAGATACATGATATCTTTTCTCAGCAATTTTACACCTACTCAGCAGAATTGCTTTATGCATCACCATATATCTAATTGGTCACTTTCAACAGCATGTCCCAAATACCTGCTAATTTACTCAAGATGAAATGAAACAAAATTTCTTCATTTTTTTATCAAGCGTATTCACACAGATTGAAAATGAAAGCTCTTCTCCCTCTTAGGTAACGCACATTTAAATATGCTCTCGTTGTATTCTGCTATGAGCTTCTATTATTAGATAGCAACAACTGTTCGTGGACTAGACAAGAGTCGAACATTAGCTTCTAGTTAGACGATGATTGGATTCCCTACCTTATATGCACATCCACGCAAAAAGGATTGTTTCAGCAATGAAGTATGATTAATGATTAAAAGATATATAATAATAATAATAAAGATAATATTTTTTGGTAGGCTTCATACGTACATTGAACGCACTGAGGAAGGTAAGGTGTCAATTTAATAACGAAATTTTAACTCAATGAAAATATTCATACGCGTAAGCTATAACTGACTGTACGTTCAAGTAACTGGCTTCTATCGAATCTTGCCGCAATCGGGATTCCGATCCCAAAGTTCGTCTATGAATTTCGTTGAATGCCTCTCTCATCAGTTCCAACCTCCTTGGCTCCACCTTTCCCTTCCCTGCGACGCCCCGACGGCCTCTTTTGTTTGCCCACTTTTAGGAGTGGACACTGGACGTCGCCTCTAGGAGTTGAGAGCACCCTTCTGCCCCTCCATCTCCTCCGACATCTCGAATCATTCGGGATTCTCCCTTCCCTCTCACGCACACACACTCAGAAATCCCCCCCTTCGCACCGTCAACCGATCTTTAAAACCCAATTCGTCCGTCCTTTTATCTACCACTATTGCTAGTGGGGAGTAAGAGAGTGTTGTCGCATGGAATTGCTTTGATATTCAAGTGCCGAGGGTTTGAAGCAAGGGGAGGAGTAGATAAGTTGAGAGAGTGTCGGCACTGAGAAAGTAAAGTGCATGTAAACACCCCGCTCCTAGTTTCTGCAAATACGGGGTGTCATGAGATGTTCTTCAGGGACCTGCAATCCATGGAAAGGGATGAGCGCCAATGATAATTTTAATTTCCCGCTGACAGCTGTCTTCAAAACAAATAATGCGCAAAAAGAGAAAGAAATCTAAGTCCGAATCTCAATTACTGGCATTCTAAAGAAAATCTAACGGCGTTACTAGATACGTCATGGTCGCTTTTTATGGTAAAATATCAAATACGTCATGAAATATAAGGTGCATATGTAAGGTAGGTGTATATGAAATATAAGGTATAATGTAAGCTACAAAAGTTTGTACATTAAGAGTAGTAAGTGGTGTTTTTATGTTTTGCGCATCTTTATGCAGTATCAAGATCAACGGATTAGATTTAGGATTACGTCAGTCTCTGATAAATCAGCGATTTTCAAGGAATACTATAAGTAATACTATATTTTAAAAGAAATCAGATTTAGTCCTTTTTACGTAGAAATCCTCTTCAGCCACCAATTCTTAAACATTTCTTCCCAAAGCAGTTCAGAGCTGATTTAGCTCCTCCTGCAATTGCACTAGTTTCCATTTTACCCTCAGGTAACCGGGAGCATAGTATGGAAAATACGTAGTTTCCCACGAGAGAGACTTGTAATCTTCTGTTAACTGGAGAGCCTATTCAACTCTTTTTATTTGTCCTCGTGTGAGATTACATCAACACGATAATAAACTTTATTGCTTGTACATTTTCCATTCGAATGTAGCTCCGCGAATCGTTAAATTACCCATAACATTCCTTCAAGATTCACGACCGCCATGTGCAGAACACAGAGAAATTCGCGAGACGACGTTATGGGAAAAATATAGAACAGGTTTTGTGGGTTTGAAGAATTGTCTTTGGCTTTAAACAGTAAATGTTTGCCTTATTTTTAGTGTGGGAAAGAAAATATTTCCTCATTTTTAGCGTGGGAAATGGGGATAGATCAAAGAAATCGGGCATCAAAGAGGACATAATCGAGCGGTCAATGGTGGAGGCAAAATATTAAGGGCGTTTCTCTTCCAAGCCGAAAGGAAAACTTCGACTCCAAGAAACATTCCTGAAGCATTTTACACCCTGCAAGGACGTGGAAAACTCTCTCCGCGTGGCCCCCGGAAAGTGACCTGCATGGGTATCGTGTGAAGAAGGGAAGGAGGAAAGAGGTTGTGGGAGGTTTCTTCGATTTTCCTCGCTTTGTCTCCCTCGGTGGACGCACTTTCGATCGGAGAGAAAGGAGCACACTATGGCCTTTGCACGTGTCAAAGCCGCCACCCGTTGGCGCTCTCCGTCTTCTTTGTGAGAAAAACTACGCTGGTTCGTGTGTCGAGGAGTTTCATTGAGTACTGCGGTCGAATCCAAGAGTCACGCACTTCCTCGGTGCTACTATTTAGAGGTAATAATTTTGAATATGATCAAGAGGATACTTTTAATCATACAAATAAATAAAAACACATGTTTTAGTGAGGGGATTAAGAGTTTTCGAGGTTATATTAAACACAAGACCGGCTTGCATAGTAAGGCATTATGCTAACAACGAATTTAAAATATTTCCGATTCAATAAATATCCCCGAATTAAGTATGAAATCCCAAAAAAAAAACATTCAAGGACTGAATTATATGCTCTAAATCTGACTTTCCTAAATTATGATCTTCTTCGGCCTCTCAAATACGTTTTTATTATTTGGAATGTGTGTTTAATTTGTATATCATTAGTAATTCCCAAAAAATACGAGTAAACGGTGCAGAGCATTAACATCGTCTACTGTGCATCTTCCTTCTCTAGAAAAGGAGTGATTTCCAGTCCTGAATTTTTAATAGGAAACGAATAAAAATATTTCCTCCAAGTTCTTCATTATTTTGATCTCTCAAAATATTTCAAACGTAAGCTACATCTTCTCACTTATATCAGGAAAAAAATCTTCACGAAGGACGGTTTTACGGGTGAAAATAAACTTCACCTAGCACTCATTACCGCATCAAAAATTTACTCCTCCAAAGTAGAGCACCCAGTTTCTTGTCTGTGACACCTAGGGTTTCCAAGAAAAAGGTCTGGTTGAGAGAAATTACTTGGGTTGGATTTGAAGAGTTCAATACTATTTCTTGATTTAGAATCTTGGTACCTATAGTCAGTTGCCTGGAGTACAGTCCATACACAGTAGAGTACAGATAGCTTCACTCCACCACTTAATGAAATCCTACATCAATTAAGTGTTAGGAAATTTTCCAACCTGTTATACGTCAAGGCTTTTTCTTCTTTTTAAGTAATGGGAATTCACCGTATTTTCTTGTATGCCTTTTATAAAGAAGATATCCATTATCATCTTCTTTCTCGATATTTGCCATATGGATATTGAATTTAACCTTGTTGGGCCAAGTAATTGATGTAAAAGCTAAACATGAATGAGAATCATTAGGATTCATTCTTGGCCACAGAAAATATCTCAGTATGTATCCGTGTATTCTTTTGAAAATTAAAGCACGCCCGTTCTTAAGAAAATACTTAATTACTACTCAGGTTTGTCTGCCAAAATGTTCGAACACAAATTCTTAACACGTTTTGCAACCCCAGCTTATTCGAGCTATGTTCAAAGCATGCATACTTAACCATGCAACTTGCTAATAATTGTAGGAAAATTAAGACAAAAGAAAAAAATCCGAATATTTTCCATTAATTCTCTCTACGAGAAGTCTTTCAAGAATTTTTTAAATGTCCATCAAATCTTATTTTCATAAATGACCTTGACCTTATCTATGCATAATAATAACAGTGTAGAATGTCATTAAAATAGGCAAAGTTATACTTCATTGGTTAAGGTCTATATTCTTACTGTATAGATTGATAAACGCTCAAAATTAAAAGGTTTCCATAAAATATAAATTACTAAAACAGAGATAAAATGGCTTCAACCACTATAATAAAGGACAAAAATTGCAATGGGGAGATTTTGATACCGTAGGAAGGGACTTACTATTAAACATTGGTGCAGAATAATAAATCTTATTTCATTATTAAAAATGTCAACGGGGACCTCAAAGTAAGCCTTAAGGTCTTGTGGGAATACTGGTGTTTCCAATCTAAGTAAAAATACGGTCAGTCTCTTAGGAAAACCTAATATAACTTATTTTAATAAAAAAGGCAGATTAGTTTTATAATTTTGAATCATTAATCTAATGAGATATGTCCATCAGAAACTACCTTAACCGGTAGGTTTCCTTAAAAAAATCTAATGGATAGGACGTCTAAGTACATCATAAGAATCTTTTACATATTACTGAGTTAGAAGCAGAGTAGCTGCTGGCTGAATACCAATTCTAATGTTATAAAAGAAATAATAATATAAAATATATTTTGTCTCCCAATCTACTTGCAGAGAAGTGAATGAGAGAGAACTGACAGGTATTCATGTCATTATAGCACTATGAAGATAATAAACAAGAGCAAAGTACTTCCTATTTGGAAGGGAATAGAAGCAGGTAATAATTACAGAAGAGTGATCCATAACCTGTATGAAGGCCAGGAGTAATTAAATCAGAAAAAGATTTGAGAAAGCAACCCTTAAAAAAGGAAAAACACAAAAATCTTCACTTTGACTATCATTTTTGGTATCTGCAGAGATGATGATGCAAAGGGAATCGAGCGAAAACAGTGGGATTACAGATCCGGGGATTAAAATAACTTGTCCGTTTCGTTTATGATACGGTATCAGAAAAAAGACAGAGAAAGGTATTCCTGTTGAATTTGTGTTGGTGATGAAATACTACTAAATAAAGTAAAATAAAATAAGACAACTTTGTGCGACTGGGCAGCAGGAGGTTAAGGAAATGTGGGCTTGAAAAATCTTAAGCTGGAATCGTTGGAGAAATTTTTCTATTTGGGAATGGAAAAAACATATTCAACCATGAGAAAATCAACACATTGAAAAAGATTATTCTACCTACTGCACAAAAAGTATGCCTTGAAATTTTAAAGGTCTTAATCAAGATGTATTAATTGTATTTTCTTTTCTATGAATGCCATAGTTGATAGAGGAAAGCATCGGGAAAGAAGATCGGTATCAGTGTAATTTTTAATGGTGCATTAGAATGATAGAAATCCAAAATATTTTGAATTATCAAACGGCCAATAGCAAATATGAAGCATCAAATATCTCACGAAACCAAAGAAGCTGTATGAATAGAATGTGACTGAAATAAACTGACAGGAAATAGGTGAGAGTCTTTGGATACATTTTAGGGCAAATAAAATCGTGGAAACTAGTGTGAGTGAATGTAACTCTGGAGCAAGAACGCAGGATAAAATGATTATGATGCCTCATAATCGGAGGCCTAAAAAGGTATAAATACAAACATGAGATAATCCAAAAGGACAATTCAAGGGATAGCTGCCTCAAGTAAATCACATTTGGTAATGGCATTTTAAAATCAGCTGTAAAGGTAAAGAGTCACAACAATCACAATCTATTCTGCTCCTTTTTTGATGATACTCACCCATTTGTAATTATTATGATGGCTAATATCCTGAGCCCCTTGGTAAACGCCCCTGTTGTTGCGTGAAGGGTAATTTGTAGATGATGGCGTAGAAAGGATTTTGTGAATTAGAGGATCCTAATATCCTGGCCGCCGCACGAGGACCTCATCTGCACCATACCCCCTCCGACGTGGTCGTTTCGTATGCTAATAGCAACGGGGAAGGGTTCTCCCCCTTCGATTCTGCAGCCATCTCCATGGCTACGCCACATTACGACCGAAGTGCGAGGGGGAGTGCGGGAGATAGGGTGGGGGGGTGGAGAAGAAGGGTTGGAAGGGCATAGGGGATATAATTGAGGGAGGTTTTTGAGAGAGGGGGATGGAGAGGGAAAATTAATTCCTTTCTGATTGGTCAACTTTGGCGGGTTTATGGACCCCCATTGGCTTCTGTGACATGCGCCGAGGGAGCTTGGAGCTGGCAGGGAACCAACCGTAGAGGTGTGTAAGGGAGGCGGAATGAGTGAATTTCCATGGTGGTTGGAGAGATGGGAGAGAAAGTGAAGCTCACGGGCGATGTGGAAATTGGATCAGTCGACTGTGTCAACGGTCTTCCTCAATTCCACTGACCACTCCGCTGCCCCTTGTTCACGAACGTGCACACCCTTCCTTCCTCCCTCTCTGATATTGTAAATCCACCCCCCCCCCTGGTTTCATTTAGTGCCCCCTTCCTCTAGAGAACCTAACTCGATTTCTTTCTCTACCCCTAGTCACTCCTTTTCTTTTTCTGAATTCATAGCGGCCGTTTTGGTCACTTACGTTTTCGACTAATATGTAAATATTCAAAGCCAAGGTATTTCTGTTGTAGTATTGTAGGTATGTGCAAATGATGCATCATTATCAACGAATGAAATGAAATTATCATGTAGTAGAAAATCCAATTTTAAAATTAAAAGTATTACTATGTTGTTAAAGGTAATCCAGTGGATAAGGTAGGTGTAGAAACACTGACAAACTAGCGCTACACTTATAAGTGTCACTATGCTTGAAAAAACGTTCTACTATATATTAAAATAGCCCCTTACTCGGTTCCGGATAATCCTACTTTCCTTCGTTTCGTCTAAAGGAGAAAAATAATATTTGTGCGGTATTTTGAAGGTAATAATAACGAAGAGTTCAAGAAAGTAGGAATTGAATGAAAAGATTGCTGTATTAATTACACAATTTTGCGACAGAAAATATTTAATTACGTGTATTATTCGGAATCTTCAAAACTTAATCTTTTTACAGTCAGCTTCGATCAGTTATAATATTGATTGATATTGCTCATAGTTATTATAGCATCACATGTGCTAAACATAAAAATGGTATGTTTTCGTCCTTAAAAATTGAACTACGTATTGCTAATTTTAGCACTTTGCACTAAATAATTTCTTTGAAAACGTGAATTTCTATCCTTTTCTCATTTAATTCTAGAATGCGCTTCAGTTACAAATAAACTTTAGAAATATTTTCTCCTTACAAATCTTGCACGAAGGTAGTTTAAACATGAGGTAAATGTGCAAGAATATGCTCATTCTTATTCAGTTTAACTTTAGGTATACATCAAAATATATATATTGGCATCAAATTTATTATTATACAATTATACATTTTTAATAAAGATGTTATAATTTTTTAAAGCAACCCAAAGACATTTCACGAGTTTTTGCGTGATCGTCATAGATAATTCTATTCATTCCCGTGCCCCTTTCATTCTATGAACTTAAGATAAATTAACATTGAAAAATGCGCTAAAAGGCCAATTTTTTTTTCGTTCACGGAAGGTGTATTACAAAATATGTACTATGACCATGCATAATTAATTTTTAGACTTGAGACCATCCTTCGTAATGTGAATTTAATCATGATAAGTATTATTAAATTGTCACGTTCCTGATTCTGTTTACAAAGTTGTAGGCACGTCTTTTCTAGCTCAGAAAATATCTAAAAGAACCCATAAAGGTACATATATATTTTGCCACAATGACGAGAATATTGCTTTTCTTTACCTACAATTCAGTGGAGATATTTTCATAACCGTAACTTGTTTTCAAGTTGCCGAACAAAAAATTCAGGTGTCAAAATCTAACGAAACATGTGATAACGACTCGTCATCATTAAATTTGTAAAATAGCCGTGCAATACGAGACGAATATTATTACTCTATTTTTATGTTGAATTAGTTCATTACAATATCCAGAGATAGAGGTTATCAACGAAGGATAAGCAAAGAGGATGAGTTAAGCATAACTCGGAACTGCTACTGTTCCAAAATTCGCGAACCGTCACAAGCAAAAGCTTCCGGGTTCCGGCGCTGCGCACATGCCTGGTTCCATTCCCTCCGACCGCATTTCAACGGAGATGAAATCCTTCTTCCCGTGGTATGGTGCAGATGAGCTGCAGTCCCGCTGAAACTCCGAACCTCCCCGGTCCTCATCGTATAATGAATCATTACTGATTAAGAATGACACCGATTTCAGATTCGTCAGAGCACTCAGCATGTGAAGAAAATTCTTGTAGCACTCCGCACACGCAGTAAACAAAAAATGAAATGGATTAAGAGACCGGATGTTTTTGGCACTGACTTGCTCATATTCACCGTAATAGCACGATTTATATTAAAGGATTCCTTTAGGGGAAAATGGCCTTTGGAAACGTCAAAAGTGAAGAAAAGTCACAAGGCTGAATATAATAGACTGTATATTACTATACTCATCCTAAATCCGTCAGGATGCATTTGGAATACATCATTTCATCCCCCGATGACGGAAGTTTATGACCCGACAACTTTAATTTTCGTCCTTTTGTGCTTTCATATTTTCGAATTTCCTACCTCAAGGGTTATCTTGTGAAATATATGTTCTCGTTTACGTTATTAAATTATTTGTGCCTATCTATCCATTTGTTCCTACGAGAGCGTCCTTCTGCTCTTTATATCCTTCCCTAGCAAGCGACTCAGACATTCATTTCGCATTTCCTATTTGCTTCTCCTCCCCCCTTTCTATACAAAAAATGTTTATTATTCCGCGGAACTTATTCACTGGATGAAAATTTCCACTTGGTCCTCTTCGTTTCCTCCCCTCCGTCCACATCTCTCCTCCCCTTCCGCCTCTTCTCTTCACCCCCCCCCCCCCCCCGCTTTCCCTCTACCCTCTACCCTCCCCCTCTCGCTCTCTTCTCCTCGTTTCCCTCTCCACTTCCTCTCCCTCCTTGTACCACCCCTCTTCCCTCTCTATGCATAGCCGTATCCAACTCGGCCTCCCACTCAACCCCGCCATCCTCATTTCTCTCTCTCTCCCAACCTCCCTCATTCCCATCTCCCGCCGGCTTCGGTGAATAAACCCGACAGAAAAATGTGTGTTCCCACGCACACCGGTGCTCGTCATGATAACTTCATTATGTATATTAATACGCACGTCGGTCCAAATGCGCCTCCGTTACGGTTTTTGTTTCCTTATATTTTATTTTATTTTTTTATTATCGATCTCTCATTCCGAAAGTAGCCCCGCGGGTACTGAGAGACAGTTTCCGCTTTTTTTGCGATTGCATTGGGTACGAGCTCTGCGAGTGAATTGGGGGTTGAGGGCTAATCGGCAGGCTACGTCGTGTGGATTGAAGTGAATCGTTGTTTGTTTCCAACACCGTTCATCTTTCCTTGGTTTTCATTGCTAGCGGATACGTGACTTCTTTCCAATAAGTATCAAAATAACCTTTATTTCACTTTTGCATAAAATATTTACATATTTGTGACTTTTTCGCGTTCACCAAAAATTAACCTATTTATTATCTATCATTCAATTCCAACCGATCATTTTATGTCCTAGTATTTTGTTTAAAATCATATCAAATATTTTGGGTAACACTGGGAAATTTATGAAAGGAATGGGTACACACGAAGTATAATATTATTGATTAAGTTCAAAGTGACCAGACTTATTCGAGGTTATAGGTCTTATATGTTATGCGTGACTTTCTTTAGGCGTACTTTAAATCAGAATATCTTTTTTACCTTCGCAATATGCCTTTTGACACACAAACAAGCCATTACATGCGGCATTCGTGTAATTGAAGCCCTTAGACAACGTCGAATGGAAAGGATTGTTCATGACACAATTATCAATTGAAATGCACTGAAACGATAGAACAATAATCTATCCCCTATAATAATCAGGAAATAACCATACAAATGAAAACGGAAGGAAAATGTAAGCCAAAATAAGCCAAGGTGTTGGACAAGGATGCAATATCTCGCCAGCACTATTCAAAGCATATTTGGAGGAGGGAATAGAAAACGAGCATGAATTGGGCCTATGGATCAGAGATAAGAAACTTTGAAGGAATGGACCAATGAAGGATAGAAACCTTTGAAATATGTTGTGAGAAGAATTTTGAAGATAATATGGAGAGTCAAAGAGAGGAACGAGGAAGTATACAAAAGAGCAGAAGAAGAAAGTTCCCCAAGGAGAAGAACTCTACGGCAAAAGAGCAATAGATTAATTGGACACACATTCGAGCCCGATGGATTAGTTAAAAACAAAAAAGAAGGGAAAATTGAAGGGAAGATCCCGCTAGAAATACTAAGAAACAAGTCCGTATGACATATTTAGGAGGTCAAATAGGGAAGACGGGAGAAGGGAATTAATATTAAACAGGAAAGAATTGAGGACTGCAGTAAAAAAATCTAAGGATTGAAATACAGATCATGATGAATATGCTTTGTGTTTGCCATTGACTTACCGAATGTAGTTATGAAAGAAATAGTTAATATAGTCGTAATTCCTATAGTTGTATTGAACTTATTTGTGTTGCAATGGCGAAAGTTGTATCATCCATAGATTTGCTGAAAGCATTTTCTGCCTTTCATCCAATCATCAGCATAGTTTTTTTTGTATTTCTTCTTAATCTTGTTTTGAAAAATCACATGAAAAATCAAGTTATTTCAAATCAAAGACAACTGAAATCCATCGTATGTGGTTTTGATAGTTGCGTGAGCACATAACAAATAGCTTTTAAGGATATGGTCAAAAGTGGTTGAAAATATTTTAGCTTTTGTTCGTCTCATACCAGTTTTGGTGCAAATGCTTAATATTTTGTGATTTTGCCCGATAAGCTGGAAAAATTCGCATTAGGAAAGTAATTAAACGGGGGTTTGAACGTTATGGCTCCCACAAAATATTATCATTAACATTTATTACCCCGTATCCCTTTAGTCGAGTGTGGGTTTGGAGCGAGTTTGCTGGCCAAAATAACGGGCTCAAGGGGTTTCAATCCTGCTTCATAAATTGATGTAATGTGGTGTTTTAATTACTGTAATAATAAATGCTACGGTAATACCAATACTAGGTCCCCTCATGATATTTCTAATGCACAATAGCATATGTAACAATATAACTGTTTTATAATCACACTCATATGATAACGTAATGTGGCTATTACTTTTCTCCATAACCGTCAGAGCTAACATGGGAATTCTGACGGATAATAGATTAGATTCAATATTCCTTTATTAATTTGAATATTGTAGGATCAAGCCTGCACATTATCGTGGGTTTAGATACTAGCTAAATATTACTGTCCATCAGACAAAGTGACCTTTCAATTAAACTCCTTCCGTTTTAATAATCCCATATTTTAATTTTTAACATGACATTTCTCGGTCTGGCATTTCATCTTCAATGCCCATGTTAAAATTACTCTCACATCACTTTCAACAAGCAGGCAACTCCTGTGTGAAGCAGTGTGCAGTCGGATTTAATATTAAGTGTACTGATACTAATATAATAGAAAGAAAGCCGTATGTGCCTTGCACGGGCTAGCGCCGGCTGGTGGACCAGCTTTACTTTTGTGTTTTTATGAAGAAACGTCCCCAAAATGGCCTCCCCTTGAAAGGAAAAAATCATTTAAAGGGAAAGACAGCGTGCATAGCTTTCACGTTTTATATTTTAATGAACACTAAAAAAATGCATATGCTATTATATTTTATTTAATAAAGAGTTCTAATGCAGTGATAAAAAGCGATAAACAAATGGTTTTTCTATAAATACATCATGATTCTCAAACAAACAACTGGATAAGAGAAAAGGCACGTTTCCAAAATTGCTCCCGTGGGATATTGAAGAGATTCCCACCAAAATACACGTAGATTTGTGTATATTACGTAACATTATTAATCAAGCATTTCCTTCAAGCTTACGAGTTCCTATTAACGTCGGATAACTATGCATATACGAGATGCATGATTTATACATAGCTTTGGTCAAATAACTGCTTTATGGCCTTGTTAATTTCGAATTTTGATTTTTACGTAAGACTGCCATCAGGCAGTCAGAATGTTGAAATCTTTTCTGTCATTATTTGGAGTAGAAACAGTTTTTTGCCGAATAACGTTCAAGAGTTTTGCAAAACACTTCATTGGATCCGCGATTACTTCTCCCTCTTCTTCTTTTTGTAGTAGGACATGTCTATGCCTACAACTCTTTGGATATCAAAGGTTGTTGAAAACCCAGCGTGAAGATGGAATATTCTAAGTAAATTGTAGATTAGGATGGCAATTGATAGAAACTATCCTGATTTTAGACAAAATAATATTTGATTGTTTAATTTTTACTGGATTTGGTGATTCGCCGTTTGTGATGCTGAAAGAAATGTCAATTGCACCATCATCACCAGTCACATACAAATTAAAGTTTCTCAACCAGACAAGCATTAGTATTAAATGCCGATTTTATCTTTGTACCGCTCATAAAAATACGGCTTGTATATTGGTAATCAAAAGATACGAGGGGAGGTTCCAATCGACTCGTATGAAACTCGCCGATCGTGATTCGCCACACATGTCACAGGCAGTATGATTCCGAAATGATGCCCCACCGCAGACCATCCCGAAATACTTTCGTACGGACATCATCAAATTAGGTAACGGAGTTCAAACTCAAACGGGGTTGGATGTGATTAAGACGCTTATCGACCCGGGGGTGGGGGGTTAAGGAAATGTCGAGGAAGTGGGCTGAGGAGTGCAAGGATAGGCATTGGTAGGGACGGATAGGGGTGGATCCAAAAGGGGTTAGTCGAAGGGAGAGAGGTTAGGGGAGGTTGGAATGGGATGGGATGATCGCGGGGCGTGCGGATGGGGAATTAATAAACCGGGGTGCAAATCTGCCGCGGCGTGATCATTTCTTCCTTCCCTTCGGAGAGCATTCCTCACGTCGGGGAGGGCGGATGTGAGCGCCTGCCCTACCCCCCTCTTCGCCCCCACGCCGTCCCGCCATCGCCCTCCTTCCGTCCCTCCCTCTTCAACTGCCTCTCCAACCCTCTTGCAACCCTCACTCCCTCTTCAACCCTTTACCCCCTTCGCCCCTCCCCGAATCCCCCCCTTCTCCGCCCCCTCCCCCGCTTGGCGCTTTGCATCCGCGCCCCTATTCGCCCAGGCGAGGGGGCGCCTGGGTCATGGCTTGTATTGATCTCTCGGCTACCCTCCCTGCCTCCCAGTCCCTCCCTCTCTCCCTCCTCATACCCCTCTCCCCTCACCTCTCTCTCTCTCACTCTTCGATCTCCCTCTCTCTCTCCTTTCCCCCTTCTCCCGATAACCTCATCCCAGCATTTCATCCAGACGCACACATCCTGGGCTGGGCCCCCTTTTCCCTACTCTCCCTCTCTCTCTCCTCATCCATCCCTTTCCTTCTCTCTACGCCTTGGTCATGTGCATAAATGCCTACATCCGTTATTTTCCTCTCGTATGCCAAACTCCTGTACGGAAATATTTTTTTCCTTCCTATATTTCCTTCTCTCCTCCGCCCTTCCGCTTTTCTCAAGTGTGTACGTGGATAACATTTCAGTCGGCAGAACACGCGGCTGTAAATGAAACCAGTCGTTCCACATGTAGTGCTTTGGTTCGCTCATCAATTCTTCAAGCTGCCATACTCAAATAGAAACGAAAAATGGCAAAAATGGAGAGTATGTAACGTCTAATTAAAAAAATTAGTTAAGTTTCATCATTCGTTGTAATGCCGCGGAGTCTGATTTGCTTGCACCCCAGAAGATGATAATTATTATTTCGAAGACGTACTAAACGGAACCTGTAACTTGTACTAGCCTTATAATATTTTTTTTAATATCCATCAATTCAATTTCGAATCGAATTTCAAAATATTTTTCACCCTTCCCTAAAGGTAATTATGCATTGTTCAATTCATGGTGAGTCACAAAATAAATTTATTTTAACCACTATTTTTTCCTTATACATCGAAAACATCTACCTTCTTTGACGATCGATTGATTCTTGTGAAGGTACACCTTCAATTCACTTTGTGTGCATACTTACACTTGGTCTATGTAATATTCCTAAACTAGGTAATAATGATGTCATAAAATCACATAACCACCGAAGTAAAAACCTAATATATGACAGTCCAAATGCCAAGGAGTATTTCTACTTGTTTTTCAATTTTGTCGAGCATACACTGACGGTAAAAAAAATGTGCCATTGAAGTAAAAACATTAAATTTATTTTCTCCTAAAAATCAGCCTTAAACATTTGTCTGTATGATTTGATCATCGGAATTACCATTTTTCTCATTTTAACATTAAGACGAATGATCAAATGTGCTTCATGGAGCATGAGATGTCTATAGATCTGATCAAGGGTGTGATTATATGATATGTAATTTACTTCAGTCTACTTACTGTTTTGGACGTAAATATAGGAAAGGTTTGGAGCCAGTTCTATTCTTACAGCGCCCGAACATTACTTACTGGATAAGGGAGCACGATTATGACTGCGAAGCTCATTGAAATTATTCCAATTACTTGATGCTTCATTTTCATTCCAAACAATGCATTTTCGCTATGAAGTCTATGATAGTAATATAATAATGGCCTCTCTTGTATTGACTTCTTGGCAAATGTGATGTTCGGCTTTAAGGGAGACCCATCTTGTAATTAGCTCAAACATTATCTATGTAAATAAAATATAAGACATTTAGGTTCTCTAAGTATACCATCCATAGCAGGCTGTGCCGAGCCGTCATGATATGCAATTGGTTTTTAATAATATTAATAAAATCTTTCCAAGAATGATTATGGAATGTATACACATTTATGGATTCTCTAACAAATTACCGATGAGAAAATGATAAGTACTAACGTGGCTTCCCTTTATTACTCAGGGTACGGCCTTTTTAATTAAGAATACAAATAATATTTTGTCCTGAACACACTAAAAATAACAGACAAAAAATGTGCATTAATTACCGAAAAAGTCTTTATTTTTTGCAATTAATTATCACTCTCTGCTTGTACTTTTTGGCAAAATACGAGTATGAATAATTTCATCAATTTTTCTTTCCATTGAATCCTCGATGCAGCCTATCCCGTATTTGGCTATCTACAAGAGTTTCGTTTTGATGACTGGTCGACATTTGGACGGAATGGAATATGTAACTCTAACCTTCTCGTAATATCCGGAATACCGACTGGTGAGTAGCCGCCTTTAAAACCACGAGAGTATAAAAGTAAATGTAGTGAGAAGAGTCAAAAATGAAAACCTTGAAACTTATATATTTTTAACCTCGTATTTTTTGCATGCAAAAGATTCTCAATTATATTATTTTCATATGTGCTCTATATGGTGTGCAATAAAAATATCCCAGCACTTGGAAAATCCACGGTAACACTAAATATACCATGGCTTTAACTGCTACTTAGACTAGTCGTGTCCATACTTAGTGTATCTGACCTGCTCAAGGGGAGTGTCTTAGAGAAGTAATCCTGTTTAGCAACTGACTAGTTCAGTTGTAAACTTGTTGTAGTAACAGAGATGAATCACCAACTTTGATTCATTGACGAATGCTACTGTTTTTCCTCTTCAATACTCAACAAACACATGAGAGTATGCTGTTATTTGTTGTGCATGTTGCAAATACAGCAGTCATGTTTAAACTATTGTTGCGCCATATTTTTGCCTTTTGGCATCATGCAGCTATGGAACACTAATCAAGCCATGGGTATTACTCCTGTTAGCTAACAGGACAGTGGGACACCATTTTGAAATTTGAGTGCAATTTCAAGAATTTCACTTGTTTCATCCTTGTATGAAAAGAAATATGCGATAGTTATGAGCATGAGCGATAGTTGACGACCACCAATTTTTTGAAATTAAATTTTGTGGGAGAAACCCCATGAATATTCCAAACCGCAATTTCTTTAAGACTGGAGTCCGTTACGGATATAGTCTTCATCAGTCTTTATCCATTATTAGTCTTACTTATGAACTAGTGTTTAAAGCATATTCTTCAAAAAATGGGTTCAATTTCTAAGTTTATAATTTCCAGAACTGTAATTATATTTATATCTTCTTTATGGATCGCGCTCCCAACATACTTCTCCCTCTCCAACAGCAGTCACATGTTTGATTAAAACGCCGATGTAAGTGTATCTTGTCTTTTTTATACTTTCATTGGCAGCATGTAGATATGTTTTGGCAAGTCTCTGGTAATAACTTACGAATTATCTTTCCCATTTAATTAATTTATTCTAAGGTACTCGTATTATAACCCACACATCAATACATCTGTAATAGAGATCCAGAATCGTATGGAATTCAATTCCTTTCTAATTCGTAATTTTCTGATAATTTAAAAATAAAATTACGCCTGCTAGGTAAGAAATTGAAGCCACCAGTTTATAATAAATGACGTGAAGAGATAGAAAGTGCGATACATATCGAGGGGAAAAAATGCTTATTAATATCATAAAAATTTTGTATTTTTTAATTTTAATTTTAACATACTACGTTCATGAGTAAACTTAGAAATGGCTATCTAATTTGACGTATTAATAAAGTTTTGAAATTTTATAATTAAAGAAAATAAGGAATTTATTTATCACAGAGTATTTCATGGAAAAATGAGGAACTAGATTTGCGATCGAGTTTGAAACGAGTTGCAAAAACCAGTATCTACGATAATCTCAATGCAATGCAATATAAGTCATTATTTATTCTTATAATGTTTCTAAAATCGTGTAATTTTGTAATTGTTTGATAACGTCTATGATAAGGATGCACAAGGGAAAAATTCTCGTAGAGTGGTGTGCGTTTGTAATGAAAAGAGGAAAAGGAATGTTTTCATGAGAGTTCATCAAGAAGTCATATGATTAGAGAGAGTCGTAAGCAAACTACGTGCAAGTAGGTCCAACGACAGAGGCCATATTGACAGCCGACTAAAATCAGATTTTTATCCCGAAATCATAATAAATGCATCCTTGTTATTTCATGCCACGTGTCCCCCCTCCCCCTAGGTTTGTCCGGCGACGGCTTGGCTCACCAGTTCACTCATGTGGGCAGAAATTATTATTGCATGGCTTATATATTGTCGAATAAAATGTTCTCAATTCGAGACATTCCTTATTAAATTATTTTTTATTCTGAGAATGACTTTGCACCTTTGACGAATTCCAAAAAACTGCGGGAGATGCCGAAGCAGTAAATTTTAACGGAGTCATCCGCTAATATACATTTCAACCCGGATCCCTCGATCTCCGGCCGAGGATTCGGGATCGAATACCAGTCAAGGCAAATGATTTTTACCCTCTGAAATTGTTGAATTGACTTTGTACCTGTTGAAACGAAAAGTTTTTCCAGGAGAGTGACTTAAATAATGTAAGGTAAATACTTGAATGTTAAGGATGAATTTTAAACAAGTATCGTATAAATTAAGCAACAATTTGATGCTGAAAATGTCCGACGTTTAATCTCACTTTATTATGAAGACCCATAGTCTTAGAACAAGCTCCCTGCTAGGAAAACGTAACATTAGACGTTTTGGCATGAATGAATGAGGTATAAAACTGGGAAAGTATCTCAATCAACAATAGTTATTTTAATTTCGGCCCTTTAATGGGGAGCCAAAGTGAAGCAAAATTTGGGTGTCAACTTACATTTGGATTTTGAATATTTTTGAACGAACGCTTAGTTACGTATTATCTGTTTACCAGTGAGCAATGATAAAGATGATGTACGCGTATACTACTTAAAATAATTATTCCCCAATATTCTAATTCATCATCAAAATCATTGAATATTAAACTCATAAAATTTGACTTTTTCGCAGCCAGAATGAATTACGTTGACAATAGTAAATAATGAAAAATTGAAATAATGAATTTAATAATTCAACATTAAAACGTAACCTAAAATTGAGGCCAAAGTAGAATCCTATATGAGTGTCCTCTAATTGAAATTTAGTGAATTATATATACTTATAGATTGACAGATGTAATCTTTCGGCTTGCCACATCGTTGTTCATGGGCTGAGGAAATCTCAAAATGCCTTGAAGTATTATGTTCTGAATATATAATGCATCGCTTAGAAGTATTTTTTGCCAAAAGCCATTGAGTTCATCGATTATCTGAACGCCCGAATGTTGTCGACCAAACGTTCGCCTTTGTCGTCGTCGCCTTCCTCTATATAGTATGTCGCCACTTGGAGGGGGGTTTCTCTTGGATGCCCGCCGCAGCAAAGGAAGCCCACACACGTGATTTCGGCCGGGCCGACGCCCTCGTCCCGGGGGAGTCGCCGTCTCCGGGACGACGTCCTCGGCGACGGCGTGCGTTTGCCACGCGGTCCGTCGGTCCATCCGTCCGGCCGAGGCGTCCGTCCATTCACAAGAGCGGACCCAATCGGAATGCAAGTCGGCGGGCCCTTCTCTCCCTTCCCTTTCCCACGTCTCCCTTCCTCAGACGCGGCGTATCTTTCGCCCGCTCCGGGAAGGGGACGCGGATGCATTATTAACGCATTTAAGCGGCGCTTGCTCTCCCGGCGACTTGTGGGAGTCGGGAGGAGAAAGGGAAGGTGGGTGAGTTGGTGGGTGAGGGTTGGAAGAGAGGTCGGGTGTAAAGGGGTCGAAGGGGTGAGATGCCGGAGGATGAGTGTGGGTGCAGGGGGTGAAGTGGGACAGGTGAGGAGGAGAGTTTTTGAATTGTGGAGGGAGGAGGAGTGGAAGTGAATCTGGATGAGTGTCATAGTGCGTGCGTATGTGTGTGCACTTATTTTGAGAGTCTAACCTTTAAAAAGGCCTCCCAGAACGACGCGAAGGCGGTACTTCACGAAGTTGTCAGTGGTCGGAGTTTGCTGTTTTTTTTAAATACCAGGTTTTCCTTTTAATCGAGGAAATATTCAAGAAAAATTAACCCGCGGAAGATTCCTTTATTTTTCTTTAAAACCGAGGAAAGGAGGATTCTCTTTTGAAAATGTATTTCCTTAGCTATTCGGTCGACCCGAATAGGCTATTTTGTTGTTGATGCACTTTTTCCCGGCCTTGCAAGTGACATCAAATACAGGGGCGGGAGTGGATATTTTTTCCTGCATCAGCCTGAGGACAAAAAGCAAAAATTTAATTTTCTTCAACCTAATTATTTATATTTATTTATTTAAGAATTACGTTGCAGTTAGGCGATTTTCCTGGTGGCAAGGGTGAAATTTGGTCAAAGATCACTCTTACAACGAAAAATACTCTGACTCTTTTTTAATTTCCCATTTATTTTAATTGACTAAGTAGGTATCCTACTTAGAATAATTTTCCATTAAACATTGTAATGGATGAGTCCATGGTTCATGGACCTTCTCATTCGCCACTTAATAAATATCAGGATGTCCTAAAAAAATTATGAAAGCCTTCGGTAAGTACGCATAATACTGTTAAATTTCATTTAATTTGATTCAAAGTTACTCAATGACGTACTTAAAACGGTGACGTGTTCTCTTTACTCTCCGATTCAATTGGGGTAGCATTTTACATGCACAGCGAGTTTTTCGAGATACATCCCTTTAAAATTAACGCGACGCATCAAGCATGCACGGATATCACGAGAAACTCTTTGAATTAAATGTGGCAGTTGTTAATTTATTCATGAATAAATTATGAGGGGCAACAATTAACATTAGCACGACGCAAATTGCATTTGTAATTCCACGTGCTCTGCGAGAATTATGAACGTTCCACATACGCATAAAATTCGAATGTAACATTGATTAGTTGGGAATTTCGACGCCGTGGTGTTGACACTGTCAAGGGGAGTGCAAGGAGGTGGTTATTGGTGAAAATCGCCTCGGTGGTATTATTCCCAGGCATATTGTCTGCGGCATAGGAAGCTAGCGGCCATACTGTATAACCTCTATTCAATGATTATTTTTCTTAAAGGTCCTGACAATACATGGCTGACAAGTGGATGAGCAATAGTACTTCATATAATTGTCTATTGTGATCAAATTGAGTAGCTTCAGGCGTGATATGGTGGAAGTCGAACATAATGAAAAACTGATCGTAGCACTTTTCCTCTTGATAATATTTTTTTATTTTACGGCCGGTTTTCGATGCATTATATCATTAAATTACCTGATGATGATGTAATACATCGAAACCCAGTTGTTAAAGAAAAAATTTCATCAAGTGGAAAAGTGCTACGGTCAGTTATTCATTCGTCTATTGTGATATTTGGCTGAATAGCAATAGTTATTATTCCAGTACTAATTCAGTGACTATATTCTGCCTACATTGCAAGGAAAGAATGGCTTCAAGGAAAGATCACAGTAATAAAAGAAATCTCACCTCCTGGTAGGTAACGAGTGGATGAAGTCGGTCAAAGGGGATAGGTATCAGTTATCAGTATCAGGTCTGGATAGAATTCCACGCAATGAAACTAATGTTTTAATTATAGTCTAAAAAATATATTCAGAAAAAATTATGTTCACAAATAAGTGGCCAATTTGTGTTTTTTCAAGTACAATACTCACCCTAAAGGGTATCATATGAATTTCCAAATCACAAGGAAATTTTTTCTAATAACAAGAAATAGCAATATATTTTCTATTCTATCCATATTTGTGGATATTTAATGCAATATCATTAGAAAATAAACCTTTGACTAGTTTTTTATCTTACAATCTTCAAGTGAAAATAGCGTAGTGCAGATAAAAAAAAGGATTTCCCTGTAAGTTATTATCAAGTTGAGGGTAGTTACATTTTACGTCCATTTTTATGTGTCCAATGAATCACATCAGATGTGATTCAACAGTATCATTTTCAAAATTAGGTAATGATGGTGATCTTAATTCCAACTCGATTTTATGAGAAATCTAAGTCAGCATTCAAGATTGCGAATGGTTAATTTTAGCACCAAAGTTGTCGCATTGAATTCGTCCTGGGTGGAACTCTGTACCCTTCGCTTAAAAGGAACTCTTAGGTTTATCATTGGAGAAATTACTTGAATCTTAATTACGAAGCTAACGTTGATGAAATGGTGGCAATAAATGCTTACTATTTTTCTTCCGAAATAATATTTTAAAATCCTATTTTTAAACATATGGTTTCCAGTTTTACCTGTGATTATCATACCTTTGTTCTTACTCTTCCATTTTAATATTAAGATAGACTTATTTAAATAGAATTCTCAAAATTTTCAGACTGATTTAATCCCGCGACTCCATGTTTCCCAACTCCTTAGACTTCCAGTTCATTGACGAATCGATAAAAAAGTTATTTTATAAAGAAAGACTCTGATGGGAGAGGTTTTCCAAAATCGGAATTTTCAGTCAATATCGGATTTCAGTACTATTGATGTGACTAGCAGCAAGTACTTCCTTATATCTTTCAAAAACGTGAGAAATGGATTAAAACTGAGTAAAACACCATTTATATAATATTTAATTGAAAATTATTGCTAACTGAAATACAATGCTTTACCATTAACTCCACAACCAATTCAATTTTGTTCTCGGAAATGAATTTCTGGTATTAAATGATGAAAGCTATACGAAACCGTGACAGCATCGGTAGAACTATTCTCAAGGGACTTCCAAACATTTGGTCGGAAGCAAACAGAAACCCCTGATAAGTTCCCAATAATGGCTAAACTGATAATACTAGTATACAGTCCGCCGAAGTAATTTTCCCTACTCTTTCGGCCGTCAGCCATTCCTGCTGCGAGTGGCACTCATCCCGGGAGCGCACGTTACGTCGAATTTTCTTCGGGTGAAAGGTAGCGGAGGGGAGAGACGGGGGAGGAAGGAACCGGCCGGAGAGATATGGTGGTGAGGAGCGCGTATGTATGCCCGCGTGTGTTTGACTCGGAGTGTGTGTAAGTGGGGGTGTGTGAGAGAGAAAGAGAGAGAGCAGGGCAGGGGAGGGTGAAGTTGAGCTTCTCGGAAGGGGAGGGGGCGGGAGGGAAGTGAAGGGGGATCCGGAATCGTATTGGGAGAGAGAGAGAGAGGTAAGGGATGCTGGGTTGGCGGAGAGAAGGAACCGAGGGGGTTTGTAGAGATGCTGGTCACGTGCCCCGTGGGCTCCGATGACGCACGCAAGCCACGCCCCCACGTCCCAAACCGCCTCTCCCACCCTCTCCCGCTCCCTCCCCCGAGCCCTCCGCCGTCTCCCCACTCCCACTACCCTTTCCGACTGCCAACTGCCTTTGCCTTCCCAACCCACCCTCGCCCTCCTCCGCTCCCTCTTCCTCTTTCTCTCCTCAAGAGGTCGGAGAGGCGGAAGGGTGTACAGGCGACGGGAAAGATCCAGCATCCCTTATACTTACTCTCGAGCCTCTACCTCTCTCTATTTCATTTTCTGTCCCTCTCACTCTCGCTGTTACCTTACATTATTTTTTTTATCTTTCCATATCGCCTAGTAAGGTACACGCTGCATGAGGTAGTATACTCATATTATTCTCCGTTCCATTTCCTCCCATGTGTTTCTACCTGGGCATTCAAGAAGCATGCTATCAGATGCAAGGTTGTAACTCCAAGAAAGATAGAGAACAATCTCTAACTGCGAGAAAAATAATCTAACTGGGATTTAAGAGGAGAATTCTGATGAAAAGATACTTTGCAGTAATTTATTACATGGGTTTATCCTTTCATTTCTTGGAAGCTATTGCAAATTTGTAAACATAGGGCAGTCCTTTAATCTGCAAGTGTATATTGAAATGTAATGAAATAATTGACTTTGTAATTCCACACACTAAGTGTGTGGAATTACAAAGTCAATTATTTCATTACATTTCAATATGTTATGCAAATTCCACAAAGTTACGCCTGAGACAACAAATTTTTTTTTGCAAGTGTATATATTCATAGGAGTAAAAATGTAAAAATCTGTCAATTGTTGATTACTTTTACTCGTACCATTTCAGTTTAGTTTAATTTTGGTCAGAATCTCAGTTATTCTACCTATTGCACATCCATTAATGGCGCGAGACGCTCAGTTATATGCGCTAAACGCAATGTTAACATTCGATTTCAATTTTGACCTGTACGAGGCGTATTTTTTGCCAGTATTCACTGTAGATAAACGGAGGTATCAGCGCAAAAAAGTCAAAATCGAACTCGATTATTTTCAAGGCCACCATAAACTAATCGTCCCTTACACGAGAGCCGTCACGTGCGCGGCCGACGTTTCAGTTAAAAATGCCCGCGTCGAAACCCATAATGGGCACTTAGGGGTGAGAATATTGCCGGCCTTCCACGCATCATTCATTCACTCTTCCACCCGTTTCATTCTACTGCCGCGCGCCGGATGTCATTGGACCCGGATTGAAGAGATAGAAACTTGGCTGATGAGTGAGAAACATGCGATGCGAATGACTGACGGCTATCGCTTTTGTGAAAAAGGAAAAGCAGAAAGGAAGGCCGCGCCGAGGGATGGATCCAGATCTGATTTTATTTGCAAAACAGATTCGGAGAAAATATTTTTGCCGAAATGACATTAATAATTGTAATGGATACAAAGACTTCCTTTTATGCACATGCTTGTAATGTCGGAACTAAATTACTCATGTTTCCGTGTGTTAATGTTTCTTTAGAAAAGCAACTATCGAAATGAATTGAGGTGGTCCTAAGTGAAATTTTGCGAAAAAAATCGTCGACAGAGTTTTCATCAGCGTAGATGAATATTTGGGCTCTTATTCTTCTGAATAATATTGTTAGAGTAACCGAATGTGGAATTACTTTTATCGATGGATAGCATACATTCAACATGTTGTGCTTCAAAGTCTAATACTTGTTTTGAAATGATTTCTTGATCTTACTATATTTCATTTCGACAAATACTTATTTATATCTATATTTATTCAAATGAAGAATTTTATCTCTGCTTTGAATATTTTTCGCTATTCAATATGTGCTAATTCGATAGCATAATACTTTTTGTGCTTTAAAAAAATAAACACAAGAATTTGGTCGGATTGTCGACGAGACCAAAATCTGTTGTCATTCGTGCGATAGTTCCATCTACATGGCTAGTATGATTTGGAGTGGGATATTAAACGCTTTATAAACATTATCCAGAGCGATTCAAAATTGTCAATTTGAATACTGCTAACTGCGATTCATTATTAATAGTATTGTTTTCAATTGGATAAATATCAAAACTTTCTACTTAAAATTTCCTATTCGCCATTTTAAGTGTGAGAATGCAAGCGATAAAAAGCTTTCTTTTTCCTCTTTTGACAGAATATTGGGTATGATTTAAATAAATCATGTAAAGTCTCAAAGTCAAAGTAAAGCATTTTTATTCTCTATGAATTTATGAGAAATTTTGCAGGTGCTGTATTCTTGAAAATCTTGAAATTTGTTCTGACTGTACTTCATTAATAAAAATCATTAGATTTTCAGAAAAAAACTGATGGGTACTCGTAAAAATTTTCTTAATTCATCGTTATTATAATATTATTATTATCACATTATCATAAGCAGTGCATGATGGAAGAGAGCTCCAAAATTTCGATTACAAGGATATTAATTTGATTCAGCATTTTTCTTTCGTAACTCCGCTTTATGTAGGGAAATTATACCGTGAGTGTACGTAGTTTGAGAATTTGAAATACTTAGAAAGAAAAAAGATAACCTTTTGCATTAAAAATCCATTACATGCTGGTACCCTGTAATTATTTTGCTCTACTCATCATTATGATTGAAATTAACGACATTAGAAGAGAAACCAACGAAGAAAACGTTCAAGAGAGGTTTTCATTGGGATACTCATGGGCATGGCGATCTAGTGGGAAATGATGTAAAGAAATGGATAATAATAAAAAGAACAGTTTTAAGGGATTTGAAAATTAGAGTTTCTAAGCTCAAAACATAAAATACAAAATCAAATATTAATTTTCAGATGGTATGCAAATACTTACTTATCTAATGAAACCGTCAGGTAAGACATTAGTCACTATTTGGTTTAATTATAGTGCTTACAATATCTCTTTTTGGGAAAATTTGAACTACTCATTTGACATCCATATTATCTACCTAAAAGCCAATTATCAGCGTTTCTCAAAATTCATCATTTGGACTCTGAGATACTTTATTTAGCGATTGAAGTTGAATGACGTGTATTAAGTAGGAATCAAGGTTTATACAGACTTTTCGAAAAAATAGAATAAAGAATATTCGGTGACTGGAGCAATGTATACAAAACGTACTTGTGAAAAGGTTTCGCATTGTTTTTAAGGGAACATTAAAGGAATTCCTGGCCATTTCCCTGTCCGCCACGCGCTCTCTCCGCTATTCACCGCCACTGTTGCATCCACCATTCCATACCCTCTCCCTCCATCATTCAATCAGCCAATCAATCAATTGGAGGGGTCGCCTGAATTTTGCGCCAAGGTGGCGGTGTTGCCAAGGCGATACCTCGACGGCTTAAAATTCGCACTCCAGTCACTTTGCGTCCAACTCACGTGCCGAAACGATTGCGGATGTCAATTCCGTAGCAAGAGATACTCGCATTTCTACGAACCTAATTGTATTTAAATTTTTTACCTAATTTAATCAGCGGGTAGCTTCATTAATCCGCGACAATACCAAATGAAAATTCTGGAAGCATAACTTTGGAAAGGATTAAAAGAATTACCGCTTTTCCCAAAGTTGGTTATGCGCTTTGTGAAAAATGGTTTTATATTTGCTTTCCCTGATTATTACTCTTTTGAAGTGATGAAATGCGAAACTCGTATTTCAACTTATTGATTGGTATGCTATATTTTACTTTCAAGCACTTCAAGATATTATACATTTTTGTATAGTTCACTTTTGAAAAAATATATTGGCATAACTTTCTTCAGACCATCAAATACCTCTATAGCAGCCTCTAATCATGTTTTTAAGTAAATATAAAAAAACTAAACCAAATGTCAATGGTATCTAGAGAACAAAATATAGACTGAGGAAACTTAAAGGTCATCGTTTTATAACATGAAACATGAAGGAAATCCTTTTTGCACAATACTCATCGCAGGTAACAGTTTCGCCTGCTACTAGATCAAGATGATCTTAATTTAAGGATTTGAGTCTTAGAAAATATTCTTCTGAGTTTAAAATGTTTTATTTTTATATGATAAGAAGAATTTTAGCGTTGGACTACTGACCAGAGGGTCCCGGGTTCGATTACGGGCAAGTCTCTGGGCACATGCAGCTCTACCCAAGCTAGGTAATTTTTCGGGCACCAGATCTTCCTGGGAAACCATAACCGGCACAGGGAAAGGAACCCCCTACCCTGATGTGTGAATTTCACACGCCGTATAGGGCTTAGTACTGGGTGAACTCTATCATCACCTACCAAACCGACCTTCCGGTTGATAACTGTATTTTTTTAAGAAGAATTTTGTGAACAAAATACCTCAGAATTGGAATATGTAGTCTCTAATAGTATACAACAATTGCTATTTATCATAAAGGAAAACCCATTCCGGGCAAGATCAAGAGATGAATGACAAAGATATAGACGGCAGACGTATCGTCCGTTTACATTTCTTGAATACTCCCCTAGAAAAATGTAACTTAAGAAATGATAAATCTGCATTTCAATTTGAATGCATAATACTTGTAGAAAATATTAAATAGTTAGCTCAATCACTAATGGAAAAGAAAAAAATAGGCCGAATAATTATCAAGGAAGTGCTTGGAATAAATTTTCATGGCATAATATTGATAATATCAACTACCGCTGAAAATGTTCCAAGAATTTATTTCAATAAAAAATTACGTAAATAACATACTCGACGATTAATTCCGCCAGGATTTTGTAGAAAAATATAGTTTATATATGGTTTAACATATGCCTATAAAATAGAAAGAGTAGTAGGCTTATGGGTCTTAATCAAAAGAAATATCGGTAAAATGCGGCAACTAGGCCAGAGAAACTATTTTATGACGTAGTAAAGCTTCTTATAGCATATTTTCTTCTTACCATCTGGAACGTCATTTGGGGCTGCATCGTTGAAGAGACTATTTTTATTTCCTTTGATTATAGGACTGATTTGAGTGACACTCAGTAAACAAATAACTAAGATAGCGGAGTCAATTCTGAATGAAAATTTTGAAAATCGCTCCTCATACACTCCAACTTCATGATAGCTCGTATGCACCACGAAAGTTGTTGGTAAAATGCAGCACGATAATCATCGTATGCCATCCCGTATGAGCGTCGTGTTGTCACACGACGCTTAAAATAATCACGAAAGTTGCATCCTGGGATGGACGCAATTCTAACCGCAACGCGAATCTCCGTAGCGTTAAAACAGCGAGAGCTCTGGTTGAATGTGGGACTCGGGAGTGAAAGAGAGATTTGAATTTTTCCTCGGCAGCGATTTCCTGACGATGCTGCCCGAACATTTTTCAGAGCTCGAGGGGAACTCGGCTGCTAGCGGCGGAGGGCACATGTGTGGAAGGGCGACGCGGGAAGGTGAGGGAGGGTGAGGGGGGGAGGGGACATGCGAGCGCGGAGGGTAGGAAGGAAGAGTTAGGGAGATCATTTCTCGCGAGAAAATTGACTGGTTAGTAGTAGCGGTAGGGTTTTCTCCCTCTGAAAATCCGAGGTTGGGTTGGGAAGTCAGGTGGGTTTTTTTTGAGAGGGAGGAAAAAAGAGGAGGGTGTAGGGGGTTGGATTTGGGTGGGGTGAAAAAAACTTTAGTTAAATGGATGCTTTTGCCTCCCTCTCCATCTTCCCTCTTTTTTTTGGCAAATAACTGCCCCTGCAGCATGCCATTCGTCTTCATTGGGAAAGAGGGAAAAAGAGAGAGATAGAGAGGGTGGGTGGGCAGTTCGGTGGGAAGGGTGAGGAAGTTGCAGAGAGAGAGAGAGAGAGAGGGGGGGAGAAAGGAGAAGGGAGCGAGAGAGGTAGGAAGAGGGTGTAGTGGGAGCAGAAGAGGCTTCGGTCTCATGCAAACCGCGCTTCTCATCGATCTGGTGGAGTCGGGCGGCAACCCGTCTTCTCTCCCTCCCCGCGCCCCCTCCTCTTTCCTCCTCCACACAATTCCCCTACTCCCCCGCTATTCCTACTCTCCTCCCCATGCCTCCCTCCTCCTCTTATTTCCCCTTGTCCCCTCCCAATGCCCCCTCCCCACTCCCAAAAACCGTCGCTCACGTATACACAGACACACACACATACACACACTCACAGACGCGCTCACAAACATATTCTTCTCTCTCCCTCTTTCCCTCACTTTCCTCTCCTTCCCTCTCGCCTATATTCCCCACTGTTTGTCGTTTCCTAGACTTCCGTCAACGATTTTTTGCCTCTACCTCTCTTTATCATGGTCTTCTTATTCCTTTTCCTCTCCTAACCTCTCGTTCCCGTTTATCTCCTCTGTCGCGACGAGCATGCAGTATTTCCGAAAATCCAGCTCGGAGTCGATTCTGATGGATGCACGCTCGAATGATTGCGCAATATACCACGGTATACATTTCAAAAACCATTTCTGGTGGATTTATGAAGGAGATGTGCCTAATTAGCCAAAATATCCTATCATAAAAACTGAAAAATTTGGTACACTAATGTAAATCGCCCAACTTTACGAGAAAACAGTTAGGCCTAGAGGGTTTTGGATAATAGATGAAATAATTTTGTTTTAAGCAGTACGATTAGCGTTCTCAAAGAAAGTCCCTTCAATTGATACAATCAGTATATACAGAAAGAAAAATATAATGTAAAGTTTTCTCTGATGGTGTTCGAATCTTTTTTGCACATTATTCACATTCGAAATTTGAACGAATATTTTATCAATATCAAAGGTGGAGAATTACCCCTTACATATCTCAAGGGAGAACTTGGACTTCCCTACAGTTAATATCTGATTAATTAGTGTTTTCTTAAAAAAAATACCAAATATATTTCCGTAGGATGGAATTTGTACCAATCCTAGTGTAAAGATAAAGCAGAATCACGGGATAATGAGAAATACAATGTAATATTTTCTATCTATATTGACCGGGATGAGTTTCATGTCTTCCGACGGAATATTGCATTGGATGATGAGCACTGCTGTCCGTTGGAGGATAAGCTCTAGTTTGGTTTTCCCATGGTTTGATGAAAATAAAACCACCAGAAAAATAAGGTAGCGAAGTTTATGATTAAGGATGAAGGGAAAGAAGGATGCCTTTAATAATTGATTGAAAAATGTTGGGTTGATTTTTTCTTCCATTTTATCCTTTTCCATCTTAGTGTTTGCCTTTCCTCAGCTCTCGCCAAATCTTCACAACTTCCTCATTCCTCTAAGAAGGTTTTCACTCCTGCATTCCTCTCGGGCCACTCTAATTTTCTTTACATATCATATTTCACCCTTGATCTGTATAAAATCTGTAATCCGTGAAATAATGGCTCAAAATGTTTTCTTGAAAAACAAAAATTTCTGGTAATGCTCGTTAAAAATTATAATTCATCAAAATAATAAAACGATTAATCCATTTGTTGTTCATGAATAGTATAGCATAGTTCAAGAGGAAATTCATAATTTGTTACGTAAAAGTTGTCAACCCAAAACCCCTATACTATACATAAACTATAAATGAAACCATTAAATCTGATTGTAGCATAAGTTTCCTCCATCGCATTCCAAAAGAAGATTATCGTAAGTACAAATGGTATTCATGACGTAGAGATTTACAATTCTTTGTTTGTGGAATGGCAGCCGAGAAAATTCTCGCGAATATTTAAGCTTTAGGCATTAATATATTCAATAGATACAATACAATACAATATTTCTACCCTTAATAAAATTATAAAGCACGGTGCTTCTCTTTCTAAAGCTCTGTGTTGAATCTTTGGCTAAAGATACATGTACAATTAATCCACTACATCAAGCAATGTTTAATAAATATTCACTCATAATTGTTCCTGTTTCCGTTTCCAATTGATAAAGTTCGGTTACAGGTTTTTTGACAACCTGTCAGACCCAGGAGGCTAAAGGCATAATCTGTTTTAACTTTATTTTGAGATAAATTCCATCGGTGAACTTTCGCTTTAGGGTACTTTTAATTATTGCGAAACTTCGTTTTAGAATATTAATTAAACCTACAATCATTCTCCTTTCGCATTTACCTCGGAGTTTCTCATATCTTTCAGGATGAATCAAATAAATTAGCATCAATTATTAAATTCATATCTGTCGATCCGTTGAGTTACCGTCTACAGGTAACGTGCAGCTGATACAAGTATCTCTTATGGGGTGAATTTCATCGTATGATGTAGTGATCTATATGATTTGTGCTAACGCGCTGCAGTAGTTTCATACTTTAGTGAATTTAAATCCAACTGGCAAGCTAGTATGGAGAGAATAGTCGAGAACACTTTTTTCTGATCGATTACACCTCTACAAGACACGCTTTCTTAGGTCATTCACTTTTTCCAATACTGCACTGTCAAGGTGTATTGAATAATTAAACATATTTTTTACCAATTAAATAGGAATATTTGGATGGAATGAAAAGTGGTTGTGGAGTATTTTGATAGGTAAAGGAATATTGAAGACTGTGATTGAGGGGAAATCGTTAGGCAAGTAAGTTTAGGGAGGATAAGTCGAACGGAATGAATACAGGTAGAATGTTGGTGGAATTAAAAAAGGGTTAATTTTAGTGTGAGATGAGTTTTTGTCTTGGGCGAGGCTAAGAAATGTAGGGGTGTTAAGTTTGGGCCTATCAAAAACCTATTCCAAGCGATAGACTACCAAATAATAATAGCTGATGGAGACTAATAATGGCACTTCTGCTTTGTCAATTCAGAAGCTACATCAAACTCTTAACTTCTTTTTTTGCTATAAAATTTTATTCTATGTTATCTATAAGGAATAGGGGCACTATGGTGATGATATGACACGAAAAATTTGCTATTTAAATAAATTTCTACCGTCGTGAGAAGTTGATTGATTTGTTGGATTGTCAATTCAGTTATAGGACTCATTGAAGAAAAATGCACTGTCAAGGATACATAGGTCCGTAAAAAGTTGGCAAAGGTGCCAGAATGTCAAAAAATTCTGAAGGTATGCCGGACGGCGTGCCAAGGCAGACAATTCCCGACTAAGCATTTCAATATAGGGATCAACTATAAAGTATTAAATTCCTGAAAAGACAATTACGAGTGAGGAGTAAATCTGTTTTATAAATCTCTCGGCAGAATTGGAACACTTGACCTTTCCGTGAATCTACGATCTCAATAGGTTAGTGAAATAGCCAATGTTTCAATCTGCTTTTTCCGCACTTACGGTGCATAACTGATAATCGCCAAGTGTTAATCGTTTAATCGTCACCGTTTAGAATGTAGATTATATCAGCTGGTAGGAGACCTATGATAGATTGTTGCACTCCTTTTTTCTTAAACCTTCATTTCAATCTTTCCTCCCATCTGCCCTCCCGTCTGCCCTCCTTCATACCAACCCCATCTATTATTACTCCCTTCCTCTCTTCACCAACTTCCCCACTTCTCCGCGACCCTCTCATCTGTTGGTTTACGTCATATTACCTTCATTACGCATTTAACCACCCGTCTGGTTTGTATTGGTCAAAGGAGGCGTTGATAAGTCGCCAGAGCTCTTCCCCAAAGACCGCTGAATGACGGAGAGAGGTGAAGAGGGAAGGAGAGATGGCTCAAGTCCTCTAGTCCTTTAAATGCTCTTTTTACCACCTTTTCCCCATCCTTCCCTCCCTCATCAGGGACAAGTGTATGTGGAAAGAAGAAAGAATCGGGAGATTCCGGCAGATAATGAATGTGTAGAAAAATAAAGAATCGGTGACAAAGCCAGAATAGTGTAGTCGACGGAAGGGAAGAGTTAAAAAAAAAACCTTTGCAAGCATACACTTACATACATATTCATATACATACGTGCAGTTATGAAAACAACCCCTATTTCTCCCTTTTTCCTTATATTTTTCTCTTCCTTTTTATTCGCCTCCTTCATCCTCCTCCTACCCCCACCTGCCATTTCCCGACGCTATTATGTCAACATTATAACCGCATGGTAAAGACTACCCCTGCCGCCGACGCCGCCGCCATACATTCTTAAATATGGCGTCTATATTTTATGAGAGCGTTTGGCGCTGTTCTTGCGGCGGCACGGGAAGGAACTTCGTACGTGAAGAGTCGGGGAGGCAGGGTTGGCGCACGGCGGTGTCAGGGGGGCGGGGAGGGGCGGCAGAGGCGGGGACCGGCAGCGTCGCGCATGGAGAGTGAAGTGGGACTATACCTACCTACTCCCTGCTGTCCTCCCACTCTCTCTCTCTCTCTCTCTCTTTCCCTCCTCTATCCCAATTCAGTATTTCCTATTGCTTTCCCACGCAGTGGCAAACATTCCCACTCGTCCTTACCCTAGCCTGTAGAACGCAGTGGTTCTCTTGGTGTCATCAAGGGTTTTCATTCCCATAACTTATCGGGTGATAACTTGAATTTTCGTCGTCTACATGCGTCCGCGTCACGTTTTACCGGTTTCTCAGCCGATAACAAGGGAGCAGTCCCCCGCTTTGCCAGAAAGTTCAGTCACAAATGATCTTCGGAATATCATGCCCGCTGATGCCTTTACGAATTCATTTGTTCTATTATGTCAGGGAATACCCCAAGAAAAAAATAAATGCTCGTTTTGATTATTGATAATAAAAAACTGAATCTGATTAAAAAAATTATAAAATTTTGGAAATTAATATCTAGAGTTCCTGTTCCACAAACATTTCTGCTAAGACTTCTCTTTGACTGGAAAAACTCTTCTTACAACAAACTTCGAGTAACTAATGTATGCCTTATACTCGTACGTAAAATCTGACTCATTGAAAGGATCTATACACTCCAAATTTTACTGTTCAATGATACATAACAAATCCCTAAGGAGTTTTTTGTAATTTCTTGGGTGGGTATCTGGTCAAAAATGAATCTCAGAAGAAGCCTTGTCGGCTATACTACTTCAAATCTTCAGAGTTAAGGTATGGAGGATGCAAAAAAATAGGTCAATACATATCCCAAATTAAAAAAATGTAGTTAAAGAACGCCAGGTAAACTGATGTTCTCTCAACTTTTAAATTTAAGCCTGAAAAAGAACACAGAATATATTTACGAGCGAAGCCGGCTTAGCATTTTATGCAATATTATTATAGTTTCTGATTGGGCTTAGGATACCTCACCAGGCATTGTATCTGCGAAATATATTTACTTCTTGGTTTCTACTCAACTGTGGTATAAATACTTCGAATTCTTTACGTGTATGATTTGCAGCGCCAATTCAGTGAAAAAGCATTTGATAGCGATACGTATTAGCAGAAAACATATCTAAAAGACCAGAAAATACCCAGCAACTACTGAGGAATTCAGTCACCCTAAAGTGATTATCTCTATCAGATTATTCGGAAAACAACGGAAATGAGATAGATCACAAAGCCCATCAGATATATGTCCATTAAAATGATGGACATAGATGGTATAAGTCTTGGCAACTACGGGACTCGGCCTGCTGGGCCGTGTGCCATGCCCGGGAGCGGAAGTGGTGAGACTACTGCGGTCGTCATTTCACGGAATCGTTGCAAGGCGAAATCGACATCAGCGGCAAAGATGTAGAGTACTCAACCAGATAAAATTGAGACATGGAATGTTAGAGAGATGTTGAGGACAGGAAAATGAGAAAACATAAAGCGGGAGATTGAGAGGAAATGTAGATATGTTAGGGCTTTTCGGTGTGAAATAAATGGTTAGCGGGAATTGGTTGTGGAGTAATATTTAGCGGAGGGGAAGATAGCCAGCGAGGGTTGACTATAGTATTGAGCAAAAAGGCAGGAAGCATAGCAGTAAACTTACACCGAGCAAATAACATAATATTATTTGAAGGATCTCAGTTTTTCCCGGCGTATTGTATTCAGGAAGTTCTCTCGGGTTTCCCACCGGGTCAGCGTGGTGTGCACCGACGTTTCGACGGCTAACTCTGCCATCGTCTTCAGGGTGAAGTGCAGAGCAATGAATTCGCCATGTATTTATACCCTGTCGTAGGGTCAGGTGTCCTCCGATTGGTCCGATGTGTTCCCAAGTGCCGAGCCGCCCCGGTGACGTCTCGTACTTTCAATTTTTCTCAGCACAGGTCTCCACGTGCTGCTGATCTGGAAGCCAGTGTCCCTGTTGAAGGTATTCTGTCCTTCCAGTCGGATTTCCACGGCTTCCTTCGCCACTCGGTCCCAGTAGCCGTTCGTGTGACAAAGTCTTTTGGTGCTCCCCCAGTCAATCCGATGACCATGCGTGATGCTGTGTTCGGCGACTGCAGACTTCTCAGGGTAATGGAGTCTGATGCATCGCTCATGCTCCGTTAGTCGCTTTTCAATTGTGCGGCCAGTCTCCCCGATGTATACCTGGCCGCACTCACACGGGATCCGGTATACCCCCGGCGCCTTCAAACCCCGTTCGTCTTTTGCCGTGCCAAGGAAGTTCTTCAATTTTCCTTGTGGCTTGTGGATGGTTTCCACTTTATGTTTCCTTAGTATCCTGGAGATCTTATGGGATACCGTGGAAACAAAGGGGATGCTGACCCTGGCAACGGGTTTTTCTCTTTCCTCTCTCTGACGGTCGTTTCTGGTGAAGGCCCTTTTAAGGGCCAAATTGACCTCCCGGCTTGTGTATCCATTCTGAAGGAAAGTATTTTTCAGGTGATGAACTTCTGCCTCCAAACCTTCCTGGTCTGACACGCATTTTGCCCGGTGGATGAGCGTTGACATAACCCCTCGTTTTTGGGCAGGGTGATGGTGGCTTTTCCCGTTCAAATAGAGATTGGTGTGGGTAGGCTTCCTATACACCTTGTGGCCTAAGCTCCCGTCCGCTTTCCTTTCAATTAGGATATCCAGGAAGGGCAGCCGACCGTTGCTCTCAATCTCCATGGTGAACTGGATGCTGGGATGAATGCTATTCATGTGGCCAAGGAAGTTGGTGATGGTGTCCGGTCCGTGCGGCCATATGATGAAGGTATCGTCCACATACCTGAAGAAATGCCTCGGTTTTAGTGGGGCCGTTCTAAGTGCCCTCTCCTCGAACTCCTCCATGTAGAAATTGGCAATCGCCGGAGACAATGGAGAGCCCATGGGGACGCCTTCCACTTGCTCGTAAAACTTCTTTTGGTATTGAAAATACGTCGAGGTCAGCACGTGGCAAAAGAGATCCACGATTTTGCTGTCAAACTTCTCTTCCAGCAGCAGTATGGTGTCCTTCACCGGAATCTTAGTAAATAAGGACACAACGTCGAAACTTACAAGAATGTCATGCTGATCCAGCTTAATGGTCCGTAGCGTCTGGACGAACTCTGCGGAGTTTTTGATGTGGTGCTCACACGACCCCACGTAAGGTGCAAGGACACCCGTCAGGTACCTCGCCAGAAGGTATGTTGGAGCCCCAATGGCACTCACAATGGGTCTTATGGGAGTACCCTCCTTATGGATCTTGGGTAGACGGACGGACGGACGGGAGCTTAGGCCACAAGGTGTATAGGAAGCCTACCCACACCAATCTCTATTTGAACGGGAAAAGCCACCATCACCCTGCCCAAAAACGAGGGGTTATGTCAACGCTCATCCACCGGGCAAAATGCGTGTCAGACCAGGAAGGTTTGGAGGCAGAAGTTCATCACCTGAAAAATACTTTCCTTCAGAATGGATACACAAGCCGGGAGGTCAATTTGGCCCTTAAAAGGGCCTTCACCAGAAACGACCGTCAGAGAGAGGAAAGAGAAAAACCCGTTGCCAGGGTCAGCATCCCCTTTGTTTCCACGGTATCCCATAAGATCTCCAGGATACTAAGGAAACATAAAGTGGAAACCATCCACAAGCCACAAGGAAAATTGAAGAACTTCCTTGGCACGGCAAAAGACGAACGGGGTTTGAAGGCGCCGGGGGTATACCGGATCCCGTGTGAGTGCGGCCAGGTATACATCGGGGAGACTGGCCGCACAATTGAAAAGCGACTAACGGAGCATGAGCGATGCATCAGACTCCATTACCCTGAGAAGTCTGCAGTCGCCGAACACAGCATCACGCATGGTCATCGGATTGACTGGGGGAGCACCAAAAGACTTTGTCACACGAACGGCTACTGGGACCGAGTGGCGAAGGAAGCCGTGGAAATCCGACTGGAAGGACAGAATACCTTCAACAGGGACACTGGCTTCCAGATCAGCAGCACGTGGAGACCTGTGCTGAGAAAAATTGAAAGTACGAGACGTCACCGGGGCGGCTCGGCACTTGGGAACACATCGGACCAATCGGAGGACACCTGACCCTACGACAGGGTATAAATACATGGCGAATTCATTGCTCTGCACTTCACCCTGAAGACGATGGCAGAGTTAGCCGTCGAAACGTCGGTGCACACCACGCTGACCCGGTGGGAAACCCGAGAGAACTTCCTGAATAATATTATTTGTATAAATTGAGGCTAAACCAAAGAACGTGGTCATCATTATGGTATACATGCCACCAAATTATCATAGGAAGGAAGAGAGAGACAGAGTGCACGAGCGATTAGAGGGAATAATTACGGGTCTTCTTAGAAGAAAATATTCTGTAGCTGTGTGAGATTAAAACACGATAGTAGGTGAAGGGAGAGATGGTAAAGGGGAGGGAGAATACTGTTTAGGGAATAAGGAATGACCAAGAGAGTAAAACAATAGAGGTCTGCAGGAGACGGGGTTTAATTGTAAAGAATATCATCGGTTTATACACTACAATGGGCGTAGGTATGCATTAAAAATTCACAGGTTTTAAGAAACTCAATCGATTATGGTTGGATTCAGATTGAAAATCAGTGATAATTTCATTCAAATTTCGAGGAGCGGAAATCATAATTTATTACCATTGAAGCATAATATGAGATTCAAGAGGATAAAACAGGGAAGACGTTTGAGGACATGGAATGTAGAAGTATTAACCGAAACGATTAAGAAATGGATACCAGCAAACTGTAGACAAATTAATGAGTAAGCTGGTACAATAGAAGGAAAGTGAGCTCATATCAAAAACTAAACATCGAAAGCTGCAAACAAAACTACGGGAACATGGAATAGAAGAATGACAAGAAAATTATGCTTAGGCCAGCAAGCTAGACGTAGAAAGAGGTAGATGACGTTAGCTTTGATACAGTCATATTTGATGGGGAGATAGAAAGGGGATTGAAATCAAATAAGACTGTGAATGTAGTTAACATTCCCGCGGAATACTTTGAGGCTTTAAAAAACCTGGAAGGAAGAGTTTTTATTGATTACTTCGTAGCATTTATGAGGGAGTATTTGATCGGAATATCTCACAAAATCAAGTGTTCGTTCCCATCGCAAACAAGGGATAAACATGTGAGTAACGCAGAAGAATAAGTTTGTTTTTGCACGCAGCCAAATTATAATTATAATCATCATAAGAGAATGGAGGAGAGAGCAAATGATTACTTTTGAGAAGATGTGCTTGGGTACATAAAGGGGAGAGGTATGCGAGATGACATAGTAACCATCAGGTCACTATTAGCGAGCGGTATAGTATATAATCAGGATATGTTTGTTTATTTAGTAGATTTCCAGAAAGCATTCTATATAGTAAATTGAGTAGAATAAATGAATATGAAAATAGGAGTAATTTGGAGGGATAGGCGACTTATCCTAAACCTGTATGGGTCTTTGACTACTTGGGTGCGAGTGACGGATAAAAATGTCAGCCGACTGAGCAGTCATAGGAAGTGGAGAAAGACAGGGGTGTCCATTATCACCTGCGCTCTTCAACATATATGCAGAGCAAACAATAAAAGAGGCACAGGAAGAACTGGAAATATAATTGAAGGTCGGCGGAGAATTCATAAAATCAGTTAGGTTTGCTGGTGACCAAGCTTTAGCTGGTCAGTCTGCCAAGGGGTTGCGAGCATTGCTGAGTGAATTGAAAAATTCAGTGCAGTATATATGGGATGAGAATAAATGTAAATAAAAAAAGTTAATGAGCATTTACAGAAAGAGAAAGACTAAGTTAAACTTTAACTTTGGAGGGTAAAAACTAGAGCAGGTGGAACAGTTTACGTATCTCGGGAGCGTTTCAGGCCAAAATAGTCAAAGTAGTAGGGACATAAGGAGGAAAATTGCGTTACACCAAAACGATTTCACAAGGTGAAGGGAATTGATGACAGGGACGTTGTGTGAGGATGTTAAGAAAAGACTCGTAAAACTTTGATGTGGCACGTGGTTATATACGGCAGGATGATAGGCATGGATTGGAGGCTTTTGAAATGTAAACGTGGAGAAGGATAGAAAAGGTGAATTGGACTGCAACGAAAACAAACAAAGTGCTAGGCATGGCGGGGTAGGAGAGAAGATTTTTGGGAGAAGTCAAAAGGAAGCAAAAAAGATTGATTCAGGGCATTTCGATTGGCGATAGGATGTTGAACACTGTGATAAAGGGGAGGACATGGGGCAAGCAAAGAATGGGTAGGAAAAAGTTTGGCATGTTTTACGGAATTAATGTAGATAGAATGTATGGGGAATTAAAGATCAGTTTATCGTAGTTTAGGGTGTCACGTTGTACCGTACGATACGAACATTGCTGGGTCAAAATAATTCAATGAAATTCATGGCACTCGTGCTTCCCATTGCTGGTGTGTTGCGTCAATATTACGTATTTAACATTTTCAGAGTGTTTAGTGATGCATTATTCAACTGAAGATGTAATCCTTCGGTCAAAGAATTGTCAAAAAAATCGCATATAAACGTGCTAATATCGTGGAATGTATAAAGTGAATAACAATTAATTATTTACCACGAACGTTACTAAGATATCTGCGTCCCGACTAATAAAGTGGTCGTGAGTTAGAATCGTGAATCTTTAACTATGTGTTGACGTTGTGATATATTTGTATATCACCCATTTTCTTGTTCTAAGGAACAAATTATACTATTGTGAAAAATGAACTCAATTAATGAATCATTCAAAAAATACATCAATGCTGCCACGTCAGAAACAGGATGGCATGCATTTTTATATATTTACCCCCCTCATTATCATTGAGGGAATCAGATTATCCTATAAAAATTGAGAGTTCATCAGAAATATGTATATATTCACATTTAAAGAAGCTTGATAGTTCATCAATAGTAAGATATCTAGCTATCTATTTTAATAAACTTGAGCAAAATTGGATAATTCATAAGATGCGAACTTATTTTTTTAACTCTCTGGCTTACTAAAGGGTAGTAAATACTGATGCATGTTACATAGGCGTGGGAGAAATGATTTTTCTTCCCATCCCTCACTCCTCGGGCATACAACACGTTCGTATTTCCACTGTCTCACGGGTTTCCTTTGGGTTAAATGGAAGAAGGGACCATTGGGTCTCAATTTCGCCCAAATAAAGACCTCTCTCTATCTCATGGGCGCGCAGTCAATGCCGCCATATCTTTAAAGAGAACGCCTTGGGAAGGAAAGCGAGAAAGAGGGGAGGCCACCGATTTTGTCGCTGCCACCGACTGTGGGACCCCCCACTCGAGAATTTCACGTCGGCAAGGCATTAGCCATAATTTGTTGACATAGTCGCCTTCCCCGCAGTTTATCTCACCTTCCGTTTCACTCTTCCCATTCTTCTTCTCAAGGCTTCGAGTTACTTTCCGTGTCTTGCGCTTAAACTTCAGTGGAGATTACCTTTTTTACCCCTCTCCCTCCATCCCTCTTCCATTTTCTCCATACTTACTCCTATCCCTCTCCTACCTCCCCTCCCAGAATTCTCTTCTCCCACCCTCCCGCACCAGCCTCACATCCCACCACCTTCCCTTCTTTCTCCCTCATCCCGCTGGAGACGGAAGAGCAATGCATAAACTAAGGCCCTCTCCCTTCCCTTGGGTTTTGGGCGTCTTCCTCCCTCGGCTGTCACGGTAGTCTTGCATATTTCACGGCCGAAGTCACGGCTTGTGAGAGGATACCCCCAATAGGCGTTCACGAGGCGCTTTGGTCCTCTTCCTCTCTGTCAAAAGATTCCACTCCTCCCTCCCCCCGCCCCCATCCACACAATCCCACCCACCTCACCAGTTGAGCCATTCCATCCCCCCCCCCCATATTGTTCCGCCTGTCCCTCCCCCCCGCACTCATCATGCCTCCTTACGCTCCCTTCACACCCCTTCCTTTCCCCACTTCCTTTAAGGAATTCCTGTCCCGGAGCCTTAAGCGTCTTCCACCATCGTCGCCCATGACTCTCAAACACTTCCTTCAAACGCTCAAACGCACGCGTGCGGTGGGAACTCGAGGCATGGAACAATGAAGCGTCGGAGCCTACCTCGGGGAGCAAAGTCACCTTGTTTTGTGGGTGCGGGTCTGACAAGAGGGGTGGTATTTGTGCGCGGGTTTGAGATCGGGTGGTGACGGACGGTCGTTTGATGCGGTTAAAAGGCCGTTCTGAAACTTTAGAAGTCGACCGGCAGCCGAGGGTGAAGAGAAGCCACATTCATCATCCCAGTGGTTAGTATGGTATGCGTAAGAGTCTGTTCCGTTTAACATCGGAGCTTCTATTCAATCGATACGCAGACGTGAATCGGAATGGGGTATTAAACTGTTGGGTTGAATCAATGTCGATAGAATTTGCTGAGGTATTGTTCATGAAACAGAGGATTCCATTTCAAATTCAATTGCCGCAATAAATACGTCGAAAAGAATGCTTCTTAAGCTTAAAAATTATTCTCGTAGTCGTAGTTTTAATGGGATGTGCCTGACAGCTAAGGTCATTTGCGGCATTAGGGATGGATGGGAAAGGAAGGGTGGAAAGAAACCTGGTATTAGCTTACTCTTGTCGAAAGACACCAAGGGGTCCGCAGTTTAACGTCCCATCCGACGGACGTCGTACTCACTCAAAGTGCTCTCCAAAAAACACCTCAAGTAGGGGCCGGGATACCACTGAAAAATATGTGTTGTCTCCAGGATTTGAACCCATGTTTAAAGTACTAGCTCTCCACCAAGAGGTGGGGAGCTAGTACTTTAGCCACCACCTCATTCCAATCTCCCTTATTCTCGTTTTGTGGTCTATTGAAGCATTGACTACTCCAGTGTATGAAGCGGATACATTACCTGAACAAACGTAAAATGAAACTGAGGTTATATTACTGCTGACCACTTATATCTATGCACTAAGTGAAAACGTGTACGTATTTGGAATATGATGGACAATCACTTTCTAATTACATCGGCATCTCAAGTTGTAAATGTAGTTGTTACCAGGGAAATAGCCCATTGACGATTTGGCGAATGGTGATCAGGTAAACCCTTCGAATTATAGTTTTTGGCTGTCAGGTCGGAAGACTTAGATACTTCCTCTAAACGCGGTTTCATTGGATCAATGGAGTGAGTACTTTCCAATGCAAAATGTGACAACTTCTAAACCTATGAAAGGGTAATGCCAGGGCCTTAAAATGTTCCTCTTTTGAAAATATTTTTGTCCCTAAAGGTCAGTTCATACACATATTACACTTGTTAAGAACTATAGGCGTCAGGGACACTTTTATAAACAACAGTTCAAAACGTGCAAGCTTATTAACAAATAAATGACCTTATATAAAACTAATGTCGTTGATTCGAGAATCTGTAAAAGTTTGCGAAAGTTTGTTGCACGTCCTCCAAAAATATGATGCTAGAATCAATTCTCCTCATGTTAATTAGCAAATGACTTCTCTGCACGTCAGTCGCCAGTCATTTTTCTTTGCTTCGCACTTTCCTTGCAACGCGCATTAAGTACACAATTTAATTTCTTAACACCTTAGCACCTTGTAACTAATTGTTACCCTCTGAGTGCTTGTTGTTATCTCTATAGGATCAACAGAAATCCATTTAGCCTGTCAATGCATCTACATATAATAGTATTTTTTCAATGTTTTCGGGCCCAATCTTGTGAACATTCATCTCGAGGAATAAAACAAACTTTGTAAAGTTCACCAAAATTTTTACCGTATTAATTAACTTTTGTGAATTTAAAAAGTTTGTCTTATTCCTCATTTTATTAGTGAATACTTCAACGCATGGGCAGCAAGACCAAGTCGCGCAAATTTCGGAGGCAGCTTTACAGTAATGTTATGAAAGTTCTGAATGTTTTACAAAGATTCAGGATATGTATGCAATAATTAAGAAAAATAATACATTAAAAAATTCAGAAAATTTTTAATTGAGCCAAAGTATGATATATATATATTTATATATATGATTTCTAAGGTTCTTATCTGAAATAACCAAATCCAAGATCGACAGAATAAGGTAAAAGTAATAAACGTTCTGCTAAGAATCGTCCTGATATCTTAGAAGTATTTTTATTTGTTAGATTAAAAATTTAATTTATTTGGACATGCGATAATTCAAAGCCATGGTGAATCATAAAGTCATCCTTAAAAGTTTTAATGTAGATATTTTTAAGGCCAGGATTTGTCAAAGGAAGCATTACTCCAAAATATTTTTTGGAATAATGAAAAAAATTAAACCTCATATAAGAAACATAGAATCGCAATTTCAGAGGCAATTATTTACATCAGAGGAGAAGAATTTTTGACATGGGATAAACGGAATCATATGTACACATCGTGTAAGGAATGTGTACGCAGTGAGTATATTATGAATTTATGCCATTACGCAAGCTTTCCTCACGAATATTTCTCTAATTTTTCTAATTTTACTGTAATTTTATAATCTCAATCGAAGTTATTAATAAAGTTACAGGAGTTTTCGAGTCGATGAGATAGCATTACAGCGAAAACGACACACCGTCGTCCTCATTACGTCCTGTGACCCGTCATTGGCCATGATGTTCTCCCCACACCTCTCGCTCCCATGATTCGATTACCTCGATCGAGAATAATTGATTACATTAAAGGCGCAATCATTTGCGCGACTCTACCAAACCAGACATCTACTCGTAAACCCTATCAAAACATTTGCGTAAAGGACGCCACACGGTTGAGGAATATAAAAAAACCGGACGGTATCCGCGACAGATTTCCCGGAGAATCATCCCGAGTATCGAGTGAGTTGAAGCCGACGATTCCCCCCCTGACCCCTCCCCTCATAAAGGACTCCCCATTCCCAAATCCACCCCCTCTTCACCACCACCACCCACCCACCCACCCCACCCGTCCCGGGTGTTGGAAAATCCTAAATGAAATCCTCCCCTCTCCGAAAGGCGGGCTCACTCAAATCGAGCGAGAGAATAACAAGCGACGGAACGGAGCCGAGGGTTGGGGGCGGAGGAGGGAAGGAGGGGGGGGGGAATAGATTGGGATGATGGGGATGGAGAGGCGGGAGGATAAGTTTGCTCCTTCGCTCATTACGCGAAATTTAGTCTTTCGGATGAAGGCGACAGTGTCAAATTTTGAGTGGGGGTTTTGGCGGGATTAGGGACGTTGGGGTGAGGGGCGAGGCTGAAGAGGATGCGGAAGAGTGTTTATTATTTTGAAGGATCTATTTAATGGGGGGAGTGTGGGCGGAATGGTAGAGGGGGTCCGAGGACAGCTGGAAGTGGGGGCCCTGGAAGTTGTGGGGAGGGATAAATTTCGTAGAGGGGCGTGCGGAAGTGGATGCTTGGGGTAGGGAATTGAGGGGTCGGGGAATCGTAGCGATCGGATCCCCTGTCGAGGAGAGTGGAAAGGGGTTTCGTGTGTTTCTTTCTTTTTTTTAATTTTTCAATGAGATGAGGAGAAGGGGAGGGATTGGCGGAAATCACTCGGAATCAGCAGTGGTTTTCACAAAGTTCGAGGTGTCAGGGAGCGATGGGGATGCGAGTGGGGGGGGGGATGGGTGGAAGAGGCGAGTGAAGAACTGAGTGAGGTGGGGTTGATAGGATTTGAAGAAGTATTTGTTTGCGTGTGAACGGATTTTGTGCTCAGGAGTTGTAAGGACCATGAGGATGAGGCACGCTATAGTAAGGTTTTTAAGAGGATCCCTCGATCACAGAAGGGGTTTTAATATGTTTTTGGAGGAAGGGATTTAGGATATCTCCGGTTTGAAGGGTGGAGACGTGGAAGGAAGAAGGCCCATGTACGTTTATGATGAGAGATGCTTTCCTCAGAATTCCCAGATACGAATGCAACAATATGATAGTGTAAAAATCGTTTGTCTTTATCCCGATAAAATGAATAATTTTTACACCTTGATATTGTTGCATTTTAATGCATTTTAGCGGATGACTCCGCTAAAGGTACTGTCACGGCATATTCTGAAGTTCTTTGAATGTCCAGGATTCGAATCCACGAGGCGTAGTCGATTTTCACCATCCTTTCGTAATGACCCTCATTCCTAATTACGGTTTGCGAATTCTTCTTCTTTCGAGCGTAGAAAGAATTAGCGCCGAAGATTTATAATACATGTTTAGCTTTTTTTAAAAATTGAATGCAGAGCTAATACTCTAATACTTTGACGTTAATTGATTTCATAGCAAACAGGGACGAATAAAGTTAATTTTAATGCTTATAGTTATGAAAAGATGTCTTATGTATTCAGCGGAATTTCTTTTGACCGTTATTTAGAATATAATATCATGAAGTTTTTTAGCATAAGTCATTCAGTTCTCTTTCTCTGCAACCGTACTGTTGTCGCAGCGCTCCGAATCCGCGACAACAAGGGTTGAGGGTATTAATTAAATAACAAGAGCGGTCTTCGGTACGGGTATTTTTATGTGCGTAACAGAAGGTTTGACAGTATGGCGGTACACAGCTCATGAGACAATGCCGCGAGAGAGTAGGAAGTGAAGGGAAGACTTGGGTAGGTACTTACAGGAGGACAAGAGGATTGACCGGGCTGAAGGGTGACCAGAGGCGTCGTCGGCGTCGAGTCGTCGGAAGGAACCGGCCGGGGGATGGGATGTAGACCGGTAACTCGAGCGAGCTGGTCTGGAGGTATCGGTGAGGAAGGGACCGAACCCTTACGTAGAGAGGCTGGTCCGGGGAAGCGGGGATAGGGAGCGGGCGTGGACCGAATTCCGAGCGGAGCACGGCTGGTCCGAGGTTATGGGCGATCAGGATCACACTGGCGGGCCACCCGTCTGCCGAGGATGGTCACCCTTTTATCGGAGCTCAGGGTACAAAGGGTAGTCTCTCTTGTGACGCACGGCAGGGCCGGGGGAATCACTCGTGACTCCGCTCCTGACTCACAACGTTCTCCCGGTATCAGTCCCCGGACTGATTAGCCGGTGGTCGCGGCGGTGGTTTCCAAGAGTTTGATTGTGCTGACGCATAACCCTTGCAACACCACCCTCGCGGTAAAAGAAAAAGGCTCCGCGGGGTTTAGAATCCTAACTCAGCTTGTCACAAGAGAAAACTCCCAAATAGTACCCTGTCTCAGCGACAGCTCATGAGAACACATAAAATACATATACAACACCTTATACCGGAAAAATGACAGGAATATATATACACATGTGTTAACCCTCGAGTATGAACAATACCTCCACCACTAGCTATATATGACATATAGAAAAAAAACAGATATATATCTACGTATATAATTTTAGTAGTCTGTCTGTCTCTGACACACATAAGTTTTTTTTTTTAATCACTATCCCAGAGATTATCATCATTCTGGCATTCCTTATCCACAGTTTTACACATTTTACGCATCAGGGAGTTGGGGAAACAAAGGCTCGTTCCTTGAAATATTGTATATTTGGAGTGTTGGCGTTACAGTGGCCGGGAGGCGCTCAAGTCTGTCTGTAGGGCTGGCTTCACTATTGTCTTCTTTCTTATGGCAGAATCCCCAGAGACGTGGAATCACTACACAACACAACACAATGATTGCACTCGCTACAGTCACTCCAGAATAATTAATAAATTGAATGTTAGAGCTTAAGGGTGATAACATTTTCACATTTCTTGCCATATCGGTTAGGGAAATGGTCGGAACATTGTGCGTATTTAGTTTTTCTACTGAGGTGAATGCTTCGGCCAAACCATCTGCCGCCTTTAGAGCAACAGGCTCACTACTTCTTAAGTCGATATTAATATCCGGCAGAGGTTCTACGGACACATCCCGGTCAAAAGAAAAACTAGTTCCGTACACAACGGACGTGGCTCCCAGAAAAACATGATCAGTGCTAGCTGAACACCCTGGAGGCAAGGTGAGGCTTCCTTGACCGAAGATAGTTATTCGCGAAATTTTCATTGTGCAAGCATTAACCAATGTAATATTTTTACTGACACTGTAATGCCAGATCCCCGGATACTGACTTTTCAAGAAAACTGCGTAATTAGATTGAGTAAGGAGGATCTCGCAATTCTCCCTTATTAGCTTACTTTGATTCCGAAATACCGCAATATTGCACGAGCTGGATAAACTGGTGTGAATAGGATAGGAATATGGACAGATATCTATGCCATTCCGGAAACAATTTCGCCAGTACTCATCTGGGAGCAATACGTATTCCTTGTCATTTGCAGAGACCCCGAGGTAAGTCGAGTCGGGTCAAAGGATGACCGCTCGCTTATGGTTCGAGTCAACCGAAGGGAAGGCGTGCGCCTTATACACCTGGAAAACCGATCCTCGCCGATATAACGGAAATGCCACCAATAATGTGAGGCTCTTCCCTTGTCTTACGATGCGTGCGTGGGCGGATTTGTAGACCGAGAGAAGGTCGCTCCCGTACTGGGCGAATTCCGTATCTGGCCGCAGCTTAGAGCGAGCATTTCTAATGATCTCTCTGAGTTGGTCAAGGGGTAGGGTGGAAGGAGTCAGTTTATTAAGCTCGGCCAACATTACTGTATTGCGTATGTAATTGAGATCGCTTAAGAGCCCCGATATGTGACGCGAAATAGCCGAAAAAACTAGATGAAGGATATGAAATAAATTATCTTGATAGCGGCTCTCGGAGAGAGAGTGGGTAACCGAAGCGCTTGTTGTGTAAATTTTATTTTGCAGAAGGCGTAGGATTTTCTCAGTTTGGGAAAGCATTTCATCGTGCCTCTTTAGGGTGCTACTTACATTTTCCAAAAAGGTGAATCTAGCATTGTTTAAATTTTGGGTGTTTTCTGCGACTCGAGATATTTGTTTCTGGAGCTCAACTATTTGATCGTCCGTGGCCGTTCCCGCTAAATAGTGCAGACCATATCCCAACAGATTTAGCATGCCTCTTGTCGCTTTTTTGGAATCCCTATTGGTAGTAAGAGTGTGATAACCGAGTTGAAGCATTCGCTAAGCCAGTGGTCGGACGGGAATCCGGGAGTACCGGATCGGAATCAAATTTCCGCAGCAGCCTTGGGTCAATATTCCGCCCCGGGGTTGGCGGCCGCTCCATCTCCTCGGAGTCGATTTCTCTTGTGTAGATATATGCCTCTTGGCTCCCTCTGCATGGCACTGGTTGAGGTGCACTCCGGAATGTCCCCAGGTCTATCTCGCAGCCCGGAGTGGGTGGTCGTTCGGGAGTCTTGGGGACGTCCCAGTCGAACTTGGAAGTCGGGATAGACGGCCGCTCGGATAGCATTGTGGTCTGGTGACGGTTCAAGTTGCCAGGAGTGGTAAACTGTAGTGGCTCCAGGGACGGTGACTGGTGGTGTGGGTGCCGTCCTCTTGCTGCCATTCTGGAATATTCTTTGGCTATGGTACTCTTCCGGGAAGGGCCCGTAGGTTATAATCATGGGTTTTGGGGATAGGTGGGGGCGGGCTTGCGTTGGAAGGGTTAGAGGGTGGTGTTTCCAGTGAAGGCTCCGTTGGTGTCGTTTTTTCGGCCGGGTTGGGTGAACCTCCGGCATCGTTGTTTAGAAGCACTGGGGGTAAGGGGAACTGCTCTTCGCCGACGAAAAAGTCTGGCGGGAAATTAGGTTCGGGGTCGGGTGGCAAGGGTAGTAGGTTCCTGAGATGAGCTGTGACCAGGCGGCTATTTTGGGTATTCTGAAGGTCGAAGGTAACCGGACTTCTAATTTTGATTACTTTATAGGGTCCTATCCAGCGGGACACTAGTTTCCGCGCCTGACCTTGTCGGAGATTCATGTTACGCAGGAGGACTAATTGCCCGGTGGCAATGGTAGGAAGTGTTAAGCCTCGATTGTATTTCATGTGTTCCCTTCTTGTATTCTCTCTGTTAAATTCAGCCGCTTGTGCGTGCGCTAATTGCAATCTATGTTGAATAACATTCTCATAAGGAGGATCTTCGGCATATGATTTTTTAACAGGCGTTAAAATCGAGTCCCATGGCATCTCTAATTCTCGCCCGTGCATGAGGTATGCGGGAGTGAATCCCGTGATTCTATGCTTGCTGTTTCGGTACACAAATAAAGCAAAGCCAAGCTGCTCGTCCCAATCTGAATGGTCCTGTGACACATAATACGAGATAACATTAGCAAATGATTGATGGGCACGTTCCAGGCGTCCGTTGGCCCCAGGATTATGAGGAGAGGTGAAAATAGATTTGATTTGAAGTTTTTTGCATATGTTTTTCATGAGTTCAGATGTAAAGTTAGCTCCCCTGTCCGTTAATATTTGTTTAGGCACTCCATGTCGGCAAATAAACTTTTCTACAAAAATTTCCGCGATCGTCTGAGCCGACTGATTGGGTATCGCGAAAGCTTCAGGGTATCGCGTAAAGAAATCTTGACAAGTTAGAATGTATCTGTTGCCTCGAGCTGACGTAGTTAGAGGCCCCACTATGTCCAAGGCAACCTTCTCTAATGGGTAAGAGGCTTCCGTGACTGGTTGAATGGGGATTTTTTGCGGTTGCATCTTTCGTTTTTTACATGCCAGACATTGCTTTATATACTTTACTATATCCGTATAACATCCATCCCAATTGAAGTATCGCTGCACGATTTCTAAGGTTTTATCGATTCCGAGGTGCCCGCCGAGCGGATTGTCGTGGCATTGTTTTAAAATGTAAGCTCGCATGCTCCTGGGGGCACAAATGGTAAATCGGGTTCCCGGTTCCTCCGTGTGAACTTTGTAAAGAACGTCATTCTCATCATAAAACAAATTCGGATAGTGCTTCCTCGCCTGCTCGTGCAAGAGTTTCAGATCTGGGCAAATTAATTGTTCCCTTGAAATTTTATCCTTATCCCACGCGGGTTGATGGGATTCTACCAACGTATTTACTGTACTGTTACTAGGCGTTAACCTAGAAAGGGCATCTACATGGGTTATGCTCTTGCCTGGCTTGTGGATAATTTCAAACGCGTACTCACTCAGTTCCATTATCCATCTTGCCATTCTCGGCTTCGGTTCTGAGAGAGTTAACAGCCATTTTAGAGGCTTATGATCGGTGTGAAGGATGAATTGTCTCCCTAGCAAATAAATGCGAAACTTCTTCACCATCTCTACTACGGCTAAACATTCAAGTTCTGTGGCAGAATAAGATTTTTCGGCTTTATGCAACTGTCTACTTGCACATGCAATAGGATGTTCGCCATCCTCAAAAATTTGGGAGAGTATCCCACCGATGGCTTGTTGGGAAGCGTCCGTCGCAAGGAGGAAAGGTTTGGAAAATTCGGGAAATTTAAGAATAGGTTGGGTCGTAAGACACAACCTCAAGTGTTCGAATGCGTGTTGTTGATCCTCACCCCAGAAAAACACTGCATCTTTTTTCAATAATGGAGTGAGAGCACTGGACTTTTTTGCGAAATTTGGAATGAATTTCCTGTAATATCCGACTAATCCTAGAAAGGATTGTAATTCTGGCACGCTCGTTGGGGGCGAAAAATGCTTTATGACTCCTACTTTGTCTTCATCGGGCTGTAATCCATCTGCGGTAATTAAATGGCCCAAAAATTTGACTTTTTCTTGAAAGAATTGGCATTTCTGGGGTTTGAGTCTTAGGTTTGCTGTCCTTAGCCGACGAAATACTTCCCGAAGACCTGCCACATGTCCTTCAGGAGTGGAATCGTAACGGAGGATATCATCTAGATAGCATACGCAACCACGGTATATCAATCCGTCCAGAATTGTGGTCATTAACCGCATGAAAGTAGACGGAGCGTTCGTCAACCCAAAGCTCATTCTATTACATTCAAAATGTCCATCTGGTGTGCTAAAGGCTGTGTATTCCTTGCTCTTGTCGTCTACCTCGACCTGCCAATAGCCGCTGCAAAGATCCATGGTAGAAAAATATTTCGCGCCCCCTAGCTGGTCAAACGTTTCTTCTATATTTGGCATCGGAAATACTTCCTTTTTTGTGACATTGTTCAATGCGCGGTAATCTATACACGGGCGGTATTGTGTCGGGATTCCGTCTCTACCCTTTTTTTTAACCAAAATAATTGGTGCCGACCAGGGGCTCGTCGAAGGTGATATCACTCCTTGCTGTAACATGTCTTTAATTGCATTGTCTAATACGGATCTCTGTGAATGAGGGACACGATATGGTCGCTTATTGATTGGCGTGGAAAGGCCTATGTCTATGGTGTGTTTTACTACGCTGGTGCAGCCCAGGGGAACGCCGCCGTGCACAAAAATATCTCTGAATTCTTCTAATAGGTCACGTAACGGCTCTCGGGCGTCTTCTGGTACGTTATTTAGGCTGAATTGAACCATGAATTCCCCTTTTTCTCTATCGTTCGGCCATATTTCTGCCTCCTCTGCGACAATTATTTCGTTCACGTAGGAGGCCTTTTCTGCGTGCACCCCGGCTGTCGAAAATTCCAAACCCTTCGGAAAGATTTTCTCGCTTTTGTGCATGTTACCCAGTAATATCGGAAGTGTTCCATCGTCCATTACTTTTGCCACTACCGGAATTACGATTACGTCTGTTATGTCCGGTACTTGAAAATTATCTAAGAAAACCTCCTTTCCGGCTAAATTAGTATTCCTTGCTGTTGTTAGAACGTATGATAACGGAGGAATCTTTAATTTTTCCTCTATACGGACCACTTCTGATCCCCTTTCCTCTTGGGTCAAAAAGTAAACAGGCTCCACAATTAGTGGTACTGTGCAGTCTTTGTCTATCTCCTCATCGCTCGTTCTCCCAAAGCTAATCTCCCTTGAACCAAAATCGGGCCTCGAGTTATTTTTATCATTGAAAGAGACTACGGTCTGCCCCAAGTCATCGTCATTGCCCAAAAATTCAAAACGTTTCGCAACTGACGGCACGGCCCAATCATCGCCTGTCTCTCCCTCGTCGCATTTTCCCTCTAAGCGAGTCTCCTCTGAACCGAATACGGACTTAGAATGTTTTTCTGTAGGAAGAGAGACTACGGTCTGCCCCAAGTCATCGTCATTGCCCAAAAATTCAAAACGTTTCGCAACTGACGGCACGGCCCAATCATCGCCTGTCTCTCTCTCGTCGCATTTTCCCTCTAAGCGAGTCTCCTCTGAACCGAATACGGACTTAGAATGTTTTTCTGTAGGAAGAGAGACTACGGTCTGCCCCAAGTCATCGTCATTGCCCAAAAATTCAAAACGTTTCGCAACTGACGGCACGGCCCAATCATCGCCTGTCTCTCTCTCGTCGCATTTTCCCTCTAAGCGAGTCTCCTCTGAACCGAATACGGACTTAGAATGTTTTTCTGTAGGAAGAGAGACTACGGTCTGCCCCAAGTCATCGTCATTGCCCAAAAATTCAAAACGTTTCGCAACTGACGGCACGGCCCAATCATCGCCTGTCTCTCTCTCGTCGCATTTTCCCTCTAAGCGAGTCTCCTCTGAACCGAATACGGACTTAGAATGTTTTTCTGTAGGAAGAGAGACTACGGTCTGCCCCAAGTCATCGTCATTGCCCAAAAATTCAAAACGTTTCGCAACTGACGGCACGGCCCAATCATCGCCTGTCTCTCTCTCGTCGCATTTTCCCTCTACTCTTCTTGAGGTGTGAGATTCTCCTGAAGAATATGTTGATCTCGTATTTAACTGGTCATTTCCAGGCTCATTGTCACCAAAGGAGATAAGATCTACGTCGGCTGCCGCGGAAGGTCTGGATTCTAATTTTACTTCGTGGTTTTCATTCACCTTCATGGTCTCGTGCGTTAAGGATATGCTACTACCATATTTTTTCATAAAATCTAGCCCGATGATTCCCTCGTACGGAGTTACTCCGAGATCTGCTATTAATGTGTCGTGAGGGTACTGGATTCTGTCCATAACAAATTTTACGCAACTTTGGCCGATTATTGATAGTGCGTGACCGGAAGCACTCCTTACTGGGCGATCGTAGGGTGATATTTCCAACTCGCCAAACGGGAATACCTTCTGATGAATTATTGTGACGGCAGCACCGGTATCCACGAGGAACCAATAGCTTTTGCCCAGTACCTCCACTCGAACCATGATCCCGCTCGCGGGAGAAATGGCCAAAATTACTTCGTCCCCGACCCCTGGGTCGGGGCCGATCCATTTCCCTGACTGGAATTATTGGATTTAGTAGGGCATTCTAGAGGGCGGTGACCCGATTGCTTGCAAAGACCGCAACATAACAGAGGACAATTCCTGGAGGGATGGCCAGTTTCTCCACAGTTGAAGCAATTTCTTTGGTTTGATCTACAATAACGAGCTATGTGGCCCACTCGTCCACAGGAGTAACATTTTCTGTCCGCGTTTGTGACATCGCTACCGCGAGACCATCCTGTGCTGGGAGCGGTGATGGGAGCAGGAGGGTTGCTGGTAGCGGAGCACCGTAGGGAATTGATTTGGTTGGGGCAAGAACAACGACTCGGTTCCCTAAATTCTGTCTGAGATGAATTTTTAATTGTCATCGAAGAGAACCATGGCGGCGCTGCATTATCTTGCGGAATTTGGAGAGAATTGATCATAGATTTACAGGCATAATTCCTAACGTTAGATTCCTCACTTAGTGCAAATTCTTCTGCTTCCAAGATACACTTAGGATTTCGTACCAACACAAAACGTCCTATTTCTTCCCGTAATCCCAGCAAAAATTGCGACAAAAGCCGATTTTCTATCATTGCTCGTGTTCCTTCCAAATTAGGATCCTTGAGTGTTCCCTGCAATTGGCGAGCTATTTTCCTAAGCCTTGTGGCATAGGCCGACACGCCCTCGAGAGGCTGCTGCACGCAGTTGGTGAATGTACGCTCTAATAACAGAGGTGATACCCGAGACGAAAACCTTCGCGTAAGATAAGTTGAGAAATTTTCGAAATTATCAAGGACATGGGGATTGGCGGCAACAAAATCTGCGGCAGATCCATTGAGACGCAAACGAGCGATGCAAAGTGTCTGAGATTCACTCCACGAACAAAGATGACTAGTGAGTTTTACGCATTCTAAAAATTTTTCCACGGAAACATCGTCTTCTCCGCTAAAACAAGGCACGAAGTAAACGTGCGCACCTAAGGCTGGCGGGTGAGGAGTGACTCTTGCCTCGTTACAAGAGCCATTTGCGGATGGAGTTATTGTATTAACGCAAGGGTCCATTTCGATTAAAGTTTGATTTACTCGGGGGGACGCTTCCACAGGAGACATAGACGGGAATGGGGGAAAACAGCTCAACCAGGCCATGGCAAGAAATTATATAACGTATAGCACAAAATAAATAATAAAGAGATAACCAATCAAGGCTTCACACAATAGGTTAAGGCAAGATATGAATACTTTGAACAAGTGCTATTGACCGCTCTCGATTAAAGGATTTAATGGCTGTTCAAATGAAAAGGTTTCGGAGCTAAACTTACACCGTCAACCCCACACCTGACACCAGTTGATGTCGCAGCGCTCCGAATCCGCGACAACAAGGGTTGAGGGTATTAATTAAATAACAAGAGCGGTCTTCGGTACGGGTATTTTTATGTGCGTAACAGAAGGTTTGACAGTATGGCGGTACACAGCTCATGAGACAATGCCGCGAGAGAGTAGGAAGTGAAGGGAAGACTTGGGTAGGTACTTACAGGAGGACAAGAGGATTGACCGGGCTGAAGGGTGACCAGAGGCGTCGTCGGCGTCGAGTCGTCGGAAGGAACCGGCCGGGGGATGGGATGTAGACCGGTAACTCGAGCGAGCTGGTCTGGAGGTATCGGTGAGGAAGGGACCGAACCCTTACGTAGAGAGGCTGGTCCGGGGAAGCGGGGATAGGGAGCGGGCGTGGACCGAATTCCGAGCGGAGCACGGCTGGTCCGAGGTTATGGGCGATCAGGATCACACTGGCGGGCCACCCGTCTGCCGAGGATGGTCACCCTTTTATCGGAGCTCAGGGTACAAAGGGTAGTCTCTCTTGTGACGCACGGCAGGGCCGGGGGAATCACTCGTGACTCCGCTCCTGACTCACAACGTTCTCCCGGTATCAGTCCCCGGACTGATTAGCCGGTGGTCGCGGCGGTGGTTTCCAAGAGTTTGATTGTGCTGACGCATAACCCTTGCAACACTGTTTGACTTCAAACTTGCATCTTTGCTTATTATTTGCTCGTCCGTTTCCTCCATGAAAATTAGTTTTTCCGGATCCATTTTATTTCCAGTTTCCTCCTGCCTAAAACATAGGTTTCCCTCACCTTTGGTCATACCACTTGTATTCCCTATCTTTTGATTTTAAAAATCTTTGCAGCAGACGATCTAATTAATGCAGAAAAAGAAATAAAACTGAAGTAAACTCAATGGCTCCAATTCTCACAGCGCGAAATATGTTTTAAAAAATCTCAGGCTACGACCCCCGAGAAAGGTGCATTAAAGCCTGAGCAAAACCCTTTTCCTCTTGACAAATCCCTTGGAGGGGGCGGAAACAGCGCTGTTGTGAAGCAGATTTACCAACCCCCCCCCCACTCCCCCTCCGCCCCGTAAACACAAGTTTGACGCCAAAGCTCGGAAATGGAAAGTGGATGGAAGGCATATGGGAGAGGGGTGCGGGAGGAGCGCGGAGGAAGAGTCTCGCTAATCTAGTGAACGGGAGGGCTCTCGGGGGGAAAGGAAGCGAAGGCGGCGAGGGGCTGAGGAGGAGGAGGAGGGAGGGAAGTGTAGACCGTGGGGGGGGGAGGTGAGGGAAAAAGGGAAACACTGAGCGGAGTGCGTGGAGAGAGAGAGAGAGTCGCAGATTAGGACACTCGAAGCCATTGGCACGGGATTTCAATTCCCTTCAATTTACTCCGTGCTCGATGAGAATCGGGGGTGGTGGGTGTTGAGAGGGCGGGAGCGACACTCAAGGGCGCGGGGGTCTCTCTGAAGGGGTGAGGGTGGACGGTGGAGAGAGCTTGGAAGTTTTCAATGGTTTTCTGATGAGTGGGATGAGAGTCCCGTTCCAATGTTTCAGCCGCTGTTTTAAAAATCGTGAGTATTTTTTCGCAGATGGAGGTTTTTTAAGGAAGGCCGACGAATGTGGTTGAATCTCATCGTCGGTGTCACATTCAAAACTTCACTGCAGGATGATTCAGCATCAGTAGCTGTAGGGAAATTAGTGAGAGTAATTCTTAGTCTTTAATTCTTACTAAATCTCCAATAAATGTTGGTGCCACTATATAAGAGTTATTAGATTTTAGGGAAGCTTGATGAATGTGGTCGTATCTTGACGTTATCCTCCCAGTTAAAAATAAGCCTTAAGCTAGCACAAAACCAGTGAATGGAGTAGGATTCACAACGGTGGTCTTCTATTCTTAAGTTTAATTCACAGCTAAAAAATCTGTCCATAGTTGTGGTGCGAGTTATTGAAGATTATAGGAACCCGGATTGATGTCGTCATATCCAAGCCTTGACCGCAAACCTGAAAATCATATGCGGGAACAGTGCATCAATCGCCGAATCAGAATTAATAAATTAGCCTTCGGGTCTTATAATATATTCACTGCTTGAATACGTTAATAACGTATTTTAGACCCTAAGACTTGAGTCGTCTTACTTAAACGTAACATGTAGAAATCTACTCTTAGACATCACATCATTAGTGGCTGTATACTTGAAGAGAAGAATCTGGATGCCTAATGAATGCTTGAGAATTATAAGTTACTCATTAGACTTCTCGAGTCAAATAAATGTTACAATATTTTGCTCCCAAAGTTTTTTTGCTGGCACAAAATTAGTTCTGATTTCAAAAAATATTGCACAAATAGACAGTATGCGATACTCTACAAATTCTACACATATAAATGAATGATTTAAATTTGGAAATTTGTTGCTAATTGGATTTTCAAGTTCTGAGCATTTCCTTTTGGAAAACTCTGTAAGTAAATTTTACGTGTGTTTATCTACACTGCAGCCAATATCAAGAAATCTGTATAACGACAGCGGAATCCACATACATTTCGATGCTCATCTGTAAGCGAAGCTACAAGAAATATCATCGCTCAGCACGAATTTCGTAATGTGACATCAAATTGTAAAATTAAAATAAATTTTTACATTCGGTTTAAAACAAAAAATAATTATTATAGTAAACTGATTTTCACCAAAATTAGTTGTATACAATATGCAGAGTACTCAAAATGTATCAACTCTCAAAAAAAAGTATAGACGTGTATATTGTAATCCTCTGAGATAAAGGTGATTAAGCAATGAGTGCGAATTTACTATTCAGTTCAGGCTACCTTCTCACAGGCTTCTCTCTGTCGCTCCTTACTTGGTCTGGCCTTCCCCTATGTAGAAAAACGCATTTTTGTGACACCAGATACAAAGCGTATGGATCCAATAGGAGGCAGTGCATCATTTAATCACAAAGCTCCACGGAATTAAAAAAATGTGTACTAACTGTTAAAATTTTGTGTGTGACCGACCATCCTTAATGTTAGTGCAATACCACCTCTCGACTTTCTACCACAAAGCGCAGATAATCACCTAATGTCAATAGCTTGCGTGCTAAATAAATACGCTCTTAAGGAGAACATTTCATAGGATATATAAAACAAATAGCCTTCATGAGCCTTTTGGACAATTTACGAAGTACATCTTCCATGTTTCATCGACTACATGAATACTACCTTCATAGTTATATTTACAGTGATAATTATTTGTGGTGGATCTTAGGTGCTCTGTCAATTATTTCTTTTATTCACAGTCTTTTTTATTGTAATTCTAAGGTATTAAGTTGTATATTTGCAAGGTATGTGAAAATGTGTGAGTACTTCCATATCCTATGAAGTGTGACGCGTGAAATCACGCAAACAGTGTATGGGAGGCATAGATATCCTAAGCCGTATACGATTTCCCATTCTGGGTTTCTGTGGCAGTGCTCTTAAACACCTACCAGACCGAGGGCATTTCGAGTAGTAACATGGTTTTCTGCGGAAGCCATGCGTATGATTATAAATACCAAATGAAACCCCTATAATAACAGTTTTGCGGAAAAATAAATGGCCCAAGAACAAATGAACTATTACAGTCAGTCTACCCATCAGAGATGGATTTTAAACAAATCCCAAAAACTTTTGAGCATAATCCTAATCGTCGAGGCTAAAGGATTTAAACGTGGAACTTGCCCGATTATTTTTTTAAGCAGCCTTTAAGCTTCAACTTAGATTTTTTATCTTTTTTATTACCGATTAAATTCTTTATCATTTCGTCCATATTCCCAAGTTAATTGAACATTTTCCTTTCAATGATGGCCCTCAAAATGCATCTCTTTGATATCTTCACTGTTCCTCCTTACTGTTGTTCCTATTTTCGTCCAAAAGTTTGCCCAAGTGCTTGAAATTCTCCAACTTGGCTAAATTTATGCTTTCATACTTCTAAGTGTCGCTGAGCCTCGATTTTTCTCAACTTTTTGATTAATATTCGTTTATTACAACTTATTGGACCGAAAATAAGTGGCTCGATAAAACAATTTCGACCAAAAGTCCACATTTTCAATATCTGCGAATGCACTGGGCATTCTTCAACTGGCGACGGTACGGGTTTGGCAGTAGCAGAAAGTGAGGTGACGAGCGGAGCAATCAGCTGGAGAGCACGAGGGTGCCAACGTGGGAGGGGACTGGGTGGGAGAGGGGGAATGCGAGAGAGAGGGTAAAAGTGCGGGGTGAGTGGAGCTGGACGGGCGGGGGTAGCGCGGCGGTGGTTTTGAAGAGGCCCCCTCCTGTTCGGATAAGGGCGTTTGGGGGTCGGGGAGGGGGGCCAGCCGCCCAGGGGTCGCGACGACATCTGTTCCATTCGCACAGAAGCGTCGGTTTCCCTGGGCTTTCCTCTAAAAGGGGTTTGCGTCTGACACAATGGCCGAGGTGAGAGAGGAAGGAGGGGGGTGGAGTAAGGGGAATTTGGAAGGGTGTGGGGGCAAGGGGCGAACGAACCCTGTCGTTGGGTTGAGACTGGTATCCGGAGCGGGGTGAGAAGGCGGGGAGATATTGAGACACTGTTCCCCAAGTCGGTATCGAACATGTGGCATTCAAAAACCCCTTCCCTCCTCGATTTCCTCATGTCGTGGGGCTCTCCTCACCCTCCTTTTTCCCAAACCCTCACCGGTTCCTTCGCTCTCGCCCCTCCCGACAGATCAAACCTCCCCGAACTCCCATGTCGTGTTACCTCCTTTCTCCCACTTCAACCCCAAGGGAATCCCCTCCCACCCACTCGCTCTCCCCCGCAACCCGCCCCTTCCCATCCTCCTCACTCCCCCACGGGGATTTAAAATCCTCTCTACCCTCACCCTTCTTCCCTTCAGAGGCCTCTCGGCCGGATTTTCCGATTCGTTCAATTGTTTACAGTCCGCTTTTCAATTAGTTCTCATATTTGTTTTCGAGATTCATTATTTTTTTTCAAGGCGATGGGGTTTATTTTTTATTATGTCTGCCGTCTGGAGGAGGGCGGATCGAGGGAGGTCCTCCTGCCGTCTGCCGCTCCTGCTCTTCCCCCTAAATCATTGCCCGCACACCCTCCCTATGCCGCCATCTCTGACCCAGTTGACCTCCGTCTCGAGTTAGGTTATGTTTACAAATTAACCTGCAAGATACTACGGGGACGCATGACTAATTACCTTTATAATTATTCCCATGTTGTATATGAGCTCCAAGATCCCGATAATATAGGATGTGAACCTGTTCGCGAGGTCATACAGGTGTCCTTGGCAACACTTAGGAGGAGTTCTGTAGCTATTTCGGAGTATAAGAATATTCTTATGGAAAGTGATTAGCTTGGTGACTTCAAAAAATGCTGCTTCGTTCATGCACTGTTTAGGAATAAATATTTAATGATCCCAGTCTCAACCGTAGAAATGGAGCATTGATTATTGTTGCAAAAGATTATGACTAATACTTATAGCTCTACAGGTAACTCATAGTCTGTACGAGCCCAGAGGCACAGAGTATTTATATATATTCCTCAGGCCGTCCAAAATGTGGGATACTTTTAAGGATGGGGTATTAGATTTAAGAGAAATACAATTTTTATTTTCTTTAAAAACCTATGAAAATCCTCATATGATGTTTAAATGGTATACGGTTATGAATATTTCCGTTGAAATAATATTATAACCGGTATTCAGGGGTGGGGCAACAGATTCCCTCGTTTATTTATCTCATAGAAAACTAGGTGATTATTATTATGCTGGGATCTTGGAAACTATGGAGAGAGGGAAAAATGTGTGGCTTATATTAGGCAAATTGAGTTTACTTCTATAATAATGTAAAGTTTTCATACATATTATTACAAAGGGTCACTGACTTTATTTTGTCATAAGATTTTATTACAATAATATATATCTGAAAATATAGATCAAAAGACCTAATTCAGCGTTGCAATATATCGCTCTTATTCATTCCTTACACGCAACAAGAATTGAGAGCAAAGAGTGTACCGCAAAGTCGTACTAGTCCAGCTGACCTGAGTTTGAGGATGTCCAGCATTTTCTTTAAAGCCGTGTAATGACATCCTTCTATATTTAAAATGACTTTTCGCGTGCCTGTATTAAGGCATCGGAGCAAAGGTTTTCTTAGAATATTCTCATTTTAATATGTTTTGGACTGAATTGATTTGAAAGGTTTTCCTTGTTCAGTGATAAAGCTTTAGATGACGAAAAATGGCATTGGGAGTACTTTGGTAAACTTACAGGTCAAATGGGCACTGGTTCACTTGAGTTTTTCAATTCTTAACTTGTCAACATTAGCTCTCAGTCAACATTGGTCACACATATCATTGACATATGCTTATTTCAATCCCTACTGTTTTTCAAAGACCAGCATTCGTCAATGGAGAATTCTCTAACAACTCTGCTTAGTAGAATTAACATCGGAGATACCTATATTCGATTATTCAATACATGATCTCGTAGATCACCTAGCGAATCCATTTTACATTTCACCAAACCTACGCGTGACATCATTGGTGACTCAAGAGGAAAATTTTAAGGATTCAGTTGAGTTAAGTCTCTTTTGGTCCCTAATTTTAAATATTTAGTCTGTGACTTAGGTTAAAACCGTCTGGAGTGGCATGTCGATTCGTTCAATTCAGGCGCGCAATAGCTTTCAAAAATGTCGAAAATGAGGGAAACCGGGTATCGAAAATTTTTGGCCGTTCAAAGGATTAACAACAAAAGAAACTGGCACTCCAAAACTACCCCCCCCCCTCCGACGCATCCGAGGGACCAACCTACCCTATCTTTGCGTAACAATGCTCCACCCTTCCCAACCCTTCACACCAAAGTATCGGGCGTCCCAGGCCAAATCCTCCGACCAGCCAACCCTTTAATACACACGAACCCTTCTCCTCCAACGATGGTGGGCGAAGTGTGCGCTCGCGTATCCTTTAAAAAAAATAAAATAAAAACCTCTTCCTCTCCCCTTTCATTTTTCATGCGACATGCGTGTTTACCGTGGCCTTTTGTAGCGGCGGGAGGGTGAAAAGGATGGGAAAGGGGCGGTGGAGGACTGACTGTAAAAAGAGGAGGGGAAGGGGTGGTCGGGAAGAGAGGGGGGAGGGAAGAATGCAGACCCAAATCGCACGCACGCTCACTCGAGCGGGAGGGCTCATAGTAGCCAAGAGGACAAGTTGCCATAACAATAACCGCTCTGCTCGATGATACCCATAACGAGAAATGTATCGACTGTGGCCTAATGCTTACCCTTCCCTTTCTTTTTTTTTCAATGTGCCTCCCTGCCATGAGATAAGGGTAGGGAGGGAAAGTATTAAAGGGTTGTCATTTGCATGGGATAAGCGCGGGGACATGGAGCATGGAGCGAGGACATGGGATGTAAAAATCCTTCCTTAACTGACGATTAAAAAAGGGCCCCTGGTGAGCAGCCAGTCTCGCTCCCTAGCCCCTTTCATTCGACAGGGTTTATTTGTACAAGCCTTGTCCCCTCTTCGATACTTGAGCTTTCACTTCGGATGGGACACGTGATTGAGACGTCTTAACAGGATTTTGAGAATAGATCGTGCTAGGCTAGATGAATGAAGCAATTAAACCTACGAAACTCAAATTCTCACTCATTGGCACTTAGTAACTTGCCTCCGTTTTGATGTTCATCACCATGTTTCCAGTTGAAAACGTATCTAATTACATTGCTTTCATGTTGCTCTTATCTTCAAGTATTTCACTCATCACATCTGTGGATAAGTCATCAAGTGATCTTTGCCATCAAGCCATGAATTGATATCTTGATCTTTTATTCTATTAATTTTTTCGATTTTACTATTTTGCACATCCCTGGAGAAATTAATCGCGTCTACTCTTTGTTTTCCATTTTATAAAACATAAAATAGTTTCGATTGTGCGATTTTGTTTTCGTTTTTCATGTTTCGTATATTTTTCGTATTTGGTATAACATATATCTGAGGTCAAGTTCGCTGGATCAAATTGCAAAACATATTTTGTGCCATCAGAATTTCTTTTTCTAAATCTGAAAAACTAACGACTGAATGCTTATACGAGCTTGCTTATGAGAATGCTTATGCTCGTATATCTATCTCTTAAGGCATTAAGGACACTCTATAGATTCCTTAGAATATCCTTTGAATAGGAGAATCAAAAGCAGTTAACTATATAGCGAGCGAGTGCACGTAAATGAGAGATTTTCATATTATTCAGTCATCACTGTTTGAACAGTATTAAGCTAAAGTTGGCTCCTCCGACGGAACTCTTTGCAATTGAATATCATTATATTATTCTCTCAGTGAAAAACAAATTGTTTACAATAAAGAAAATGAAATCCATCGTATCGAAAATGCGGAAGCGCTGGTGTCAACGTAATATCCTTTAGGTAATGAGTTTTTTTAGGTAATTTACAAGAAAAGTTAACAATGATTTTGCATTAAGAATATAACAAGAGCCATAATTTTGCAAGCGGTTGACAAGAACAGGTCCCGTGATGTCCTCGTATTTTTTGCTTTTGGCACAAAAGAAAATACAAACTCATTACACGAAGTTTGGGAAAATAAAAGGAAGAAAAAATATATGGAGAGCAAAAATAAGGGTATCGGGGCAAAGTTTTATAGCGAGGGGGGATGAGGTCAGTGGAGGGCAGTAGGTGTGGGCACTCGTGTGTGTATGACCCCAAGAAGGCGTGTAGATACGACGGTGGTCGTGTGTTGGGGCGGTACGCATAAGGGGAGTGTGTTGAGGAGGGTGAGAGGGGACGAGGGAAAGATCACATCCTGCGGAGGTCTCATTTATCGCGTGCAGGGGACACTCATCGCCCGAAACCACCTGCGGTCGACCTTCCGATGGCATCTCCTTCCCTCCAAATCCCCTTTACACCCCTTTTCTCTCTCGGCCTTCCCCTTCTTCTAAATTCCCCTCCTTCCTCCGCTACGTGGAATATTCTGCACCCTGGGCGAACGAAGTTAGTGGAGAACCTTCCATTACAAACATGCGAAACGGGAAATGGAAGTCATTGAGATTCATGCGTCGTAGAATTCGATAATTTATTTTATGCAAGGAAATAAAATGCATGTCTTCTATCATTTCCTACCCCCTTCCGTGTGTTCTTATTTCGTTGGAGAACAGAGTATTTAATCTTTAATTGAGTGGTATGCCCATGATCCGAATGAAATGAGTAACGGATTGTAAGTTTAGACTAAAAATGTGTAGTTTCCTTGATATGTGTTACCTCAAGCTTAATATAGGAGTATTTTCCAGGCACATGAAAACCTTACCACGAATTGAAAATGATTTTTCAGAATGTTTATTATTAATTACATCGGAAAAGACTATAGTTGACACAAATTAAGGGAACATTGAATACTTAGACATTCCTTACGCCCGCTGACACTATATTAATAATTCTCTTTCTACTGCCTCGAAGACGAGTCAAATATCCGGCATTTTCAAAGAAGATAAATATTTATTAACTCCACTGGCACAACAAGAATAATGCCATCTTATGATATCTTACAATTCCTTAAATTTAATGCAAAAAGAAAACCATACATTCTATCACGAGTAAATTGGTACTTGTAGCTACGGTTTGCAATCGTGATTAAATAAAACCAAATAATTCACTGGATAAAATATGTATCTCACTTTTCTTCTCTTATACCAAGGCTCTCAACTTCTAACACAGCTTTTAGGTATTCTTTTATGCCGGTTTAGGATATTCCTTGGATTTTCTTTGATCTTGCACAACAAGAGGGTGAATAAACACGTTTGGTAAATAAAAATAATGTATCGCTTGCAGGTAGCAATCGGGGGCTGTTTATTAAATATAATTACATTTTAGATAGTTGATTAGGATATCTGAGATAAGTGGCCTGCCATGTATAGAAATTATTGACTTATAGTTCCAGCATTTATCTTGCTACCTCTCCCATTCACGATCCCACGAAATGACTCTCTGATAATCTGTCGAACAGAGTAAACTGACTGCTCATCATCTAAATGTTTAATAATCATGTAAATATGTTTTCAATCATTGTATTTAGGAGTAAGCACGTCGCATTGCCTATTTGAATACAGTCAAATTCACCGCGAATGGCAAGGATCTAAATGGCTACCAATCATTCGCAAAGAAAACTTACCAAATTGTTTGAAATGTCCTTCTATGTCAAACGACAGAGAGTATTTGGATTTTTGTGATCGAATCCGGAATACATGAGAATAAATTTGCATTTCTTATGGCGTTTTCTCCCAGAAACCAATAAACTCTGAAAGTTTCGGTCAAGTCCCTTAAGAGGTGGCTATGAATTTGCACCCAATATTATGATCGCAGTCACTCATTCTCGCAGGTGGTTCTATATAATTTAATCCAGTAGTTCTCCAGCGAAAACCTATGTGAGAGTTTTATATATTGTTTGCTTTTTATGATTCATGCTTTTTCAATCGAATAAACCTCTGGATTTTAGATATTGTTCCCGATTCAGGCCATCTCCAAATTATGCCTAGTATTTAAATCACGCACTCTGAAGAATAATTTAAGGACTAAGTAATTAGGTTTATAAAACATAAACTGCTTCTTTTACGGCATAGATACATCAATCCAGAATTTTATTTACTAATTCCTATGGCTACTTATGAAACATATCAGGTATATAAACAAGACTTCTAGACATCTGGAACGGCTTGCTCTCAAAATCCAACAGTCTCTAAAACAACTGACATATCTATAGTTAAGATTAATGTAATATCTGAACCTGTACATCTATACTTAAGTGCAGCATATCTCTATATGTTATGTCTTATCAAGCGTGTTAAAAGCAGAAGTCATGAGTGAATATGGAAACCATAAACACTAACGTAAGAAGGTTCTCGCATGAGACGTTGCAGACCATGAGATGCTGCAAATCAGGGATGAAATGGAGCAATGAATGGTGACACAAAGACAAGGACTTCTCTTGGTGGAGAAGAGTGCGGGATGGCTCTGAGGGAGGAGGAAAAATGTGGACGGAGTTCTCTTTCGCGGCCTCCTCTTCCTCTCTCCCCCTCCAGCATCCCTTCTCGCTCAACCAGCTCCTCTCTCCTTCCCCACCGCCAAGGTCCGAGTGCGAATGCGGTCTCTCTGCTCCGGAAAACAATGCCTATTTCGGTTTCTCGGCCCAGCCGCCGACCGGCGCGAGAGTGGGAGACGTAGGTACGAGTTTTGCGGGCGCACGCCTCGATGAATTGTTAAAAGCGGAAAGAAGTGATCTCGCGAGAGTTGTCGGGTGAGGGCGGGGAGGGGAGTAAGTGAAGTGAGGATGGAGGGGGAAAGGAAAAGGAGTGCCGAGAAAGAAATCAGAATGGCTACGACGCACGGTGGGAACAAATCGAAAGAGATGGTCATAAGTCAAAAGTCGTTTCTGAGTGAGTTCGGAGTCTGATATTTCGTTCCGTCACTTTATTGGTGCATACAGGTATAGCACATATATTTTTGCAGTATTTACCAATTAAAAATATACAACATGCTCGGATTTGAGTAAAATTTTCCAAAAACAAGATCATCATAAAATGTTTTCATGGGAACCTGAAAATTTCCGAAAAAAGTTTTCCATAAAATTCGTTTTGTCTTTTAGTTTATTTTTTTCAACGATTACCTTTTGATTTTTATAAATTTTCAGAACACATCGACAGAAATTTTCTACCAAATTTTCGATTAAACTCGAGCTATTTAATTAATTTCATGCCGCTCGACAAAATTTGACTTGTTCCGCGAGGTATCGTATCAGAAATGAATTCTGAAAACATTTCTGCCGTTTGCGACCCCGAGAATGAAACTAATTCTTTGGAGTTCGGCTCCGCATGTTGAGAATGGGGATACGGTAACTCCGTAGCTGTAGCCAAATTATATGGGCCCATACAATTCGTAGCTGTGCTTTCCAAGTAATAAATAATCAAGCATACACACACATACATATATGTTTGAGTGTGTGAGTGTGTTATTTGATATATTGATAAGTAACGGTAGAGTTTACCTAATGCTAAGCCCAACGGTGTGTGAAATTCACACATCAGGGTAGGGGGGGCAGAATTATCTCCATATATCTCTCTCTATGATACATATATTCATACATAACATAATGTACATAACATATATTCATCATAAACATATTCATACATAACATATACTATACTATAGTATTATAATTAACAGTTATGTGTGTCACTTGTACCTGTATGATGCCGCAAGTCGGTAAAAAGCGTTGTACTGTGATATGAAGTCTGTGGAAAGATTACAAATTCTTTTAACGTTAAAATAATGTTTATACTTTTCAACGAGTTGCTAATAAGCGTAAAAGCTCACTTTTTTCTCTCATAAGTGATTTTGTTTCCATATTTAACAGCTTTTCTTAACAAAACGGAAAGATGTTCCTAAAAACGGCCCAAGAAAACTGCACAAAACTGCTAGTCTCATAACGCAAAATAATAGTCGTTCGCGAAATAATTTTTGAAGTTAGAAATTAACAAAAGACTCCAATTGCTGGACAGTATTCTTGAGGCATAGAATGATTACGAGTAAACTCGTATAAGGTGCATCAGAAAACCATAAACCTAGTAATGGCAAAACAAATAATTTAAAATGGTAGTTTATAAGACATATACATTTACAACGTTGCTTTCATTTGTTAAAAGTAGTCCTGATGATTTCTTTTGAAATAATTCTTTTTTATAATATCCATTTATGCCCATTTTTAGGGAATATCTCGAGAATCGCGATTACGAGAAACTGCATGTAGTTATAATATCACGCCAGTTCGTAGCTAACGTTATTCTCTATCACATCATGACACGGCATTCCCAATTACCGGCGTGTAATCGGAAAAGCGATTTCATTTTTCGGGGTCTCCTGATGATCGAACTATATCCGAGCACATTTGTGGAGACTTCATTAAACACCATTTAATAATTCACTTCGAGATTAACCAACAATAATCGATTTTACTATGCCATATTTTTGACCGAATTTTGGCGTGTTATATTCCTTAGAAGAAATATTACAGTAAACGCAAAATAGCTATAGACACATCGTAGGTCAGAGAGTATACACGTGTGAACTAGAAATGACGGAATTTGATTCGGAGCCTTTGGTACCTGAATCACGCTGCTAAGCAAGGGGCGTGGATGGAGATTTCAAAGTTATAGGCAAGGAAGTAAAACAGTATATATCATCACCCTTACTTCTAATCTTATTAAAATTCTATGTTAGTTTAAGATTTAAAAAGCAGATTTGAAAAAAGCTTAACTAATCGGGAATCTGATATGATAAGATTTTCGGATCACAAGGCTGAAACAATCAGCCAGGGAATTGTAAATAATCACTGGAGGTACTCAATGAACAAAGCGAGAAATGAGTGGGTTTAATAATCAGTATGAAACTAATCCCGTACTGGAGAAGCATGACCAAGATAAAAGCAAAGTCCTAGAGGAATAATCGGAGAAGGTGGAATTGTTCAATTCGGAAGTATTTTGACAGATGTGGCCATATTAGTAAGAACGTAAGAAAAAGGGCGACGTTAACATGGTAATCATCATGAAGAGATGGAATTTAATAATCATTTATTTTGACTCTCTTTTATTATAATTGTTATAAATTGATTTAGAGATAATCTATTATTTTGAAAAAATAACGAATAAAATAATATATAACGACCTCAAACCTGTGTAGCGTACCGTCGAAATCTAAATGAGATTTCAATGGAAGAGGGTGAAGACAGCTTTGATTAAATAAATGGCAGATTTTGAGATGAGGCTTTAGAAAATGATGGTACGTAAAATCTGGGAAAAGGAATAAACACAATGATGCGTTAGATGAGATTATGGAGGAGAAGTATTACTCTATAATATAGCATTTATGATATTTCAAAAGGTTTTGCTTTGAGCAATCGAATCCCCGTTAACTTTCAACACGCATAAATTGTACGTTTGACAACATTTTGTGTGACGCAAAGGGTAAATAAATCCATTGATTGATTCAGTCTTTATTGCCATGACATGGACGTACTGTTTCGAAGTGAAGAAGGTTGAACATCGTTCTCCGTGCTAAAACCAAATAAATCGCGATGTGTTTGCCAATACTTGACCCTATGGGAAGGCATCCATCGAATTAATAGCTACAATGCTATATACGAATTTGGGAATTTTAATTGAATTTTTCACTGATATTGTCAAATTTGGTTAGTTTCCCATCTCTTTTTCTGCCCGTTTATCTCTGTTTCAAAACCGAGTGTGCCGCTCATAAATCACTTGAACAGTTGAGGGGAAGGTGATCCTGACCTGAGGAAAGAATGAACACGTGTGAGTAATTAGAGGTTACTCAGAATTAAAATAAAATATTTCATGAAAAAAAAAATTTGAATAACTGAAGACAACCACGGAAACACCACTGTGACTTGCCTGGAGGGTTCTAAGTGGCTTCTGCCTCAGATATTGAAGTATGCATTATTTGCTAATTAAAATTGTACATTAAAAGAGTCATCGACCGGCTCAAACTACGGCATTTAAATAAAAGCATAGGGACTGATTCACTAAAATTAATGTGATCCTGGCAAGATGATACTGAGGTCTCACAATAGGGGAAGGAATGATCAAAAATTGGCCCGAAAGGTGTCATATGAAAATAAATACATAGGTTCCGAATATAATATTGAAGAAACGAATGTCTAGTAGAGGGCACGAGGAATTTTTATGCTTGAACTCTTTTCCGCCTAAAAATTCTTTATACGAGGGTCATCCGGAAAGTAGTACCCGTTCGTGCCGCATGAAGTGCTGACGACGCGAGTAGCCGCTGGACGAGGTCAGATAGCTTCAGTGGCTTGTCTGCCTTCTCTGAGCCAAGTTGCGTGACGCTAGCACTGCCTGTGTTGTTTCTGTGATTGTTTACAATGTCTAAAAAAATTGAGAACGCCGCCAGTTGTGAAGTGAGGGCAGTGATTAAATTCCTCAATGCAAGAAACGTTCGCCCATGTGATATTCATCGCCAATTAAAGGAGGTGTATGGAGACAATGTAATGGACGAGTCGTCTGTTCGGCGGTGGTGTCGCAACTTCAACATGGGGAGGGGGAACACACACGACGATGAGCGTTCGGGGAGACCGTCTGTCATTACAGACCAACTGGTGAGCTCAGTTGACGAATTCGTGAGGAACGATCGGCGCGTCACAATTGATGACATCTGTGAGCATTTTCCCAATGTTTCTCGAACAATTGTTCATGAAATTGTTAAACACCATCTGCATTATGCAAAAATTTGTGCAAGATGGGTCCCTCGCGTATCTCAATGAGCTGGCGGCGAAGGACTATGCAGCAGGAATACAGAAACTTGTCACACGTTATGACAAATGCCTTAATTTGCTTGGAGATTATGTTGAGAAGTAGTTTAAAGTATCCTCTTTCAAATAAAATTTTTTATGTTTGTTAATATTTACTTTTGTGTCTTTATTTCACGAACGGGTACTACTTTCCGGATGACCCTCGTATATGTATGATTCATATATAGTATAACTAACCTACATAACTCTATAGGTTGCAGAAATAATTCAGGCAAAGTTACAAAGTGCACTGATTATTATAATTTCTCGGAGAAAGATTTCAGTCTATTTTTCCTACGTTTTTTTTCAAAATACAAATGAAAGTATTTTATCTTTTAAGCTAAACAGAAACATGAACCAAACAAATAAAATACAAAATTTGTCCCTGGATGACACGCATAAAACAGTCGGCCATTTGCTCGTATGCCACATGAAAACAGGCTTGCTCTCGCCCTGCCGATCGCATCTCGCCGCGCGTATGTACTTCTTAAAAAAACGTACCTTATGCCTGTATTGTTCCGGCGGGTGAAGCGTTTATGTGAGAGGCGAGAAGCGAAGTGGGAGTCCTGAGAGAATCACCGGGCGGAGGAGGATGAGTGCGAGGGAGGAGGGAACGGAATAGGGGCAGCCAACATTACGACCGCAACTTCCTCCCGGGAGCGGCTCCACCGCGCCACCTATCGGCCGTTGTCGTAAAGCGAAAGATTGGCTGCACACTTGGGGTCCAATGGCCGCGTCGGCGATGAAAATAAAAAATAAGGAGAGAAAAAACAAAGAGGAGGGGAGAAAATGTATGTCGAATGAATAAGGACACTCGCGGCGCGTCGCAAGAAGCGTCTCTCCTAAGCGCAGCTTTTCGAATAAAGAGATTCCATGAGACGGAAGGAGGAGGATAGGAGAGTTTTGGGAAAGGTAGGGCGAGAAAAATGAGATGTTAAAAAGAATTGTCGAGTATGGCATCCTTCACCAGCTTCCTTCCGCGGTTTGACAAATTCGTGAGAGTTCAGTCGGCAGGGGTTCAATCCCAAGCATCTTTGTCAAGGGGTGTCTTTTTTGGCGCCTCCATTTTGACAGTTTTGCAAAATATAAATTACTCTGGCTAATCAATCACGGATCATTATGTTGCTTACTTGGCAGCACTATTATTTCTAAAAAAAATAAACGGTCAGCTCTCCAATCCACTTTCATTGTTTACATTGATGAGTTCATTTGTGACTGTTGTAGGTTTTTCTACGATTTGAAGAGAGCTACAAAATTAAAATAACTGAACTATTTCCGAGAGAGTAGGTATCACATTTTACACGAAGGTTAAATTAATAGTTACGTTAGCGTCCGTGCGCCTGCATTTACATTCCCCAACTATGCAAAACTTCCAACCTTGGTAATGTCGTTTAACTCGCCAAAGACCCCCTGGAGAAATTCATATGAATAAACCATGTTAAGATAACAGATTGAACAAACTAGTGCTAATTCTCTATTTTGCATGATCACTTTAGTTTTTATTTTAAGTCTTAATTGTCAACATCCATGCAACATATCCTTTTGATTGTTTACTAGTCAAATTATTCTCAATTGAATTTTTTTACGCAATTAGTAGAAGATTTAATCTCACGACACATTATCGAAAGCAATTCGTTAAACAATTTTTAGATATGACTTCCATGATTTTGTTCATGTTGTTAGAATTTATTGGTGATAACAACCAACGTCAAATCGACATTCGTTGCGCTGATAGCTCACCAATTTTCGATTTTTCATAGCCCCTAATGCACAGTGGTGGGACAGCTACACAAATCGAATGCACTCTATGGTGCGCTACCAGCACTCCTCATGATATGATATTATGGCAGCACGGAAAGTACAATCGATGTTAGCCAGCTCAACGCAATGAGACCATTAGGGAAGCTTTATAGAATGATATTCGTAATCTTTGCTGTTCCATTTCGGAAAATATTGTGAGCTCTGAGAATGTTTCGGATGAAGTACTCATAAATAATTCGCGCACAGGTTAGCCATGATTACCATGCTTCATTTTATCGGACGAGGAATGAAACTGCGGGCGAAACGCCTTTTAAAAGTTTCCCTTCTCCTGGGATATAAAAAAAACAGCCATTTACAGGTTAAATGGGAATTCTTATTCGCCATGAACTTTCAACTTACATTAAATGCTTTTGCAAGACCTCTCGAGCTTTTTCGATTAAGGCAAACGGCCGTGCTGGGTGAGTCGTACGTGAAACGAGGAGAGAGAGAGGGAAATATATATGTATATGTATAAGAGGAGCGAAAGGCAGCTGCGGAAAGGGACCAGCCAATGGCCCCCATTCGCCTTCCCACTCCTCGCTTTAATTATGGAGGAAATCGTTGGTTAAGTCATTTCCCAACCGTGTACTTGGAGAGGTGAGTTATTTCCCATATCTCTCTCAAGCCGCTGCGAAGGCGATCATTCGCGATAAGGAGCATGGACGAGTAGTCTTCCGAGGAACATTAAACCCCATCGTGCGGATACGGCACCATTAGTTGCTGCGGCGGCCGCCTGGAAGAAGGGGATATTACGGACTCTGAGCCTTAGTAGTCGCGGAGGTCGGGCGTCGGAACTTATCGAGGGAGAGGAGATGTAAGAGGAAATGAGAGAGGAGATGGAAGGCAGCGGGAAAGGGCGGGGGTGAGGCGGAAATGGATGGCTCGAATAGAAGCGATGGTCCAAAGTGAGTGAGCGGACGATAATAAGTTTCGGTGCCGCGGGGAGCCTGTGATCAGAAAACGGAATGGAAATCATTTGAAAAAATTCCGTGAAGTCCTTTGGGTACTTACTCAAGGAAGGAATTTAAGCAAAACTATGAATATACTATAATATCAATAGTATAAAATGACGTCAAATATTTCAAACTAAATTAGTGTTAATTTATATACGTACACATTTCAATTAAAAATTCAAGTGAATTAAGAGTACAATATAGTATTTTGAATAATTTTTTTCTGATCCCATTGCATTAATTGCAAAATATTGTGGCTTGATTAGCTTCCCCTCTTAATATTCTCTATGCATCCCTAATATCGACTATGTGATTGATAGTAGAGGCCGAGACTTTGTGGAAATCCATTGCGAACAGGAGTTTCACTAAATAACTTTGCAGTTTCCACATAAAATAACTGATTTATTTTAAACTAGTTTCGCTACACTGTAGCATCTTCGGGTAAGTACGTTCCTGAAGATGCTACAGTGTAGCGAAACTAGTTGAAAATAAATCAGTTATTTTATGTGGAAACTGCAAAGTTATTTAGTGAAACTCCTGTTAATATCGACTGTCTCTACGATCGAATGAAACTGTTCCTCGATTCCTAGAGGCCGCTATAAGGAGTGCATGACCACGCCTCCCCGAATCCCCTATGTCCTTGTTCAGGAACCAAAGACTCCTTGCATCTGCCTATGTTTTCTCTCATAAATGATCCGAATAAGCCATTGCATCATAAACATAAACGGAGGGTTAATGCTAAAAAAATATATTACTGGTAAATTTCTTCGCCAGGCTGCTGATCGTTTTAGTACTCTAAAATCATGTTGAGAAAAAATAGTTATATCATAAAAAGACAAACATTCATGTCTTTACCGTAACTTATCGATGACGATTCTGGATGCAGTACTAGAATGTACGAGTATACGTAATATGGATCTCAATTAATGATGCAGCGATATTTGGCAAAGTAATCTCTTCATAATTATCTGATTGAAAGGTAGCGATTTTATTATATGCAATGTTTCAAGTACATTTTAAATATTATTGACTGGCCTATCATTCACGTCAGTTGTTCAATTGATTTACATCTGGCATAGTGCCCATACTGGAATGAAACCTCTATTCGAAATCTCCCATAGTGACTCAATCTAGGATAAACTCAAGATGTTGCTTAAAAGATTACGAGATTTAACGCTAGGATGAATAAAATTAGTTAAGATCTGCTGCAGTGGAACACTGTCCTAATGAAAGGAAAAACTATTTCCAGTATTCCGCTGCATGAATATTTTACTGATAGAAATGCGATGTCCCCACATCAATTTATGTAGGTTGCTTATTCATAAATGATAACTGAAAATGGATTACGAAGTCGAATTCGGTCGAAACGATAATATTTGGGTGGAATACTGCAATAACTCCTCCTTTTCTATATTTATAAAAAATATGTGTATCTATAAATATAATAATAAATAAATAACTCAACGCAGGTCACTAACCCCATCATAAAAATGTCGATAACGTAAAAAGAGAATTAAATGCCATTGAAAGTAGGTAAGAAACTTGGCCTACTTTACATAAATCGATCTATAATTGCCGTCCGACTATCTCTGATGATTTTTTAAGATAAAGGCCGAGTGAACATGCTCATCACTGGAAAATACGCGACCACTACAAGTAGAATTCACCTCTTCAGTTGAGTAAGCCAGCACTCGAATCATTTCGCCAATCCATATCACCATAGAGACAAAAATGAAAGGGTATTCCTAATCCCCCTTGAATGATGAATCACTATGATCGTTCAGTTGCTGACCGGAGTGTTCTGGCATCCGCTCAACGCTTCTAGAAACTCTCCAATACCCAAGGAGTGCGACTCTCTAGGTACCAGAACGATTTAAAACCACAGGATAGACGAGGAAGTGAAATTCACCACTGTCATGTGTTTCACAGGAATTGAGCTTGAATACAACAATCGAAATCTAAACCATATTTTGCTTTAATTACAATGTTTTTCACTTGTCTTTTAGAACTCGATTTAAATTTCGTATTATTGTAAAAAAGAAAAAATATCGTCCTGAAACCAGCACTCAATTTTTAATTCATAGAATACTTTCATACTTTATAGAAATTTCATTTACATGAATATTGGTATACATAATGGGCATTATTGAGTTAAGGCTATGAAAGGTAGTCTTATCTTTCATAGCTTTTACCCCAGTCTCTTGTAAATCTGAACATCCGCGTGATTATTTCCACCACAGATATTATTTACAGAAAGATTTACTTTATCCAGTAATATTTTTTTTAAACTTCTCAACGGATTGAATGGCTTACACTAAAAATGCCGTAATTAACACCAGGATTATTTTTTAAGCAAGTACGATTAATTTAATTCGATAAAATTGAATTTAAATCGATAAAATACATTTGCTATCCCGGGGTTTTCCATTCATGAATTTCTTTTAAATAAGTATTAAGAGGTAAAGTACAAGGTATTCGAATAAGTATTAGGCATTCTAACAGATATGGTAGGCTATGCATAGACAAATACTATACAACAGTATAACAATATTTTTACTTACCTCTCCCAACAAAACCTGACAACAGTACAGTAAGCCCCTCTTCCATTCCGAATATTTCCTTTCTCACTTCATTCCGTCCAACATGCATATCCTATTCCTACCCAATCCATACTATATATGACTAACGTTTTGTCCTCAATCGCAGTCATCTACATCCGAATGCTAATCATTACCCTCTTCATCCATCTTTCCTGCCTCCGATGGATTTCTCCTAATAATTCCTTGTCCTCAATCACACTTCCTGAAACTTCATTGTTTGTTTTCCTTTCTATCCACTTCCCCTTTTCCATCCTTCTCCACACCTACATTTTAAAAGCCTCCAAACTACACGTATCATCTTTCTTCGGTGACTATTCTACGCACTGTGCAAAATCACGCTCCATGCTAAAGTTTTGAACAGCCGTTTCTTAACATCCTTACTCAAAGTCCTTTTAATCAATTCTCTCCTCCTTGTGGAAGCTACTTTGAGTGATTTAATTCTTCTTCTTATCGCCTTGCCGCTTTTACTATTTTAAGAAACGATATTCATATACATATAGTAAGAACTCAAAAATAATTTTCTTGGGTATTATTTTGTTAGAAAAGAGACTCCAATCCGATATCAATTGCTGAATTAGTGTATATCCTAGAGCTAGATAAAAATGATGCCTTACTCTCCGTTCCCTTCTGTTTCATGATTAGAGTGATATATATTGATAGAAATGAGCTGTTACGGCTAGTAATATATAATAAATATGAAATTCCAATAGCCGTAAATGTGAAGCTTCAATACCTTTCTTATCCTCTCCTTTTTTTACCTTTTACCCCTTCTTGTGGCGCTAGCCAACTAATTTCATTTTTACTTTGTTTAGAAAGGTAAACTGTTTACGGCTATTGGAGTTTCACATTTATTATAGAGTGATGTATGTTTATATTTACTGGTTTGCAATCCTTTTTGTATTTCACATAACTTTTCTTGTTATATTCAGGTACAGTAAAGTTTTTTGTTCAAATAATTTTATGAACAAGAACTCAATTAATATTTATCTTCATCAAAGCCGTCTTAAATCGATGAATTCGGAAAATTAAATAGTCGCGTATTGCAAATAGCGAAGGTGTATTCCGAGAATTAAGGAAAGCAAAGTGAAGGAATTACGTACAGAAGGCAAGGAACGAGGCATCGTTTGATACTCTCTGAGAAGAGAATAAGGAAGTGAATTGCGTTCGCTGGAGTGGAAGTTTGAGGAACAGAGAGCTCACCAATGCAAACGAACGAATGATACAGCCAACGAGAGAGAGAGAGAGAGAGAGAGAGAGATCCACGGTGGAGTCGCGGAGAATCTGCAAGACGACAAGATGGGACACGCTGACGAAGACGGCGATGTCACATTTGCTGAGGAAGAGGACTGACTGGACATTCCAATCGCCTTCGCTCAAAATTTGTTGCTAAGCTTTCACAACTCGTTCGCAATTGACCGAAAATTGCCGCCGCAGAAGCCATCACGGAAAATGTAAATAAATAAAGGGAATTACGGTGGGTTTAACGGATCTCTCTTCTACCTACGCTCTTATCTTTCCCCCCCCTCCCTCCCTCATCCTCCGCCCTCGTAAATTCGTGTGCGTGCGTGCGTTGGTAGGTACCATCAGTACGTGTTTGTGCCAGTCCATTCGTCGGTGCGCCCCTTCCGCTTTTCCTCCATTCCTCTCTCGCTCCGGCCACGTCCCTCCGCCCCACAGCTCAATGCAGTCCCACCCCCCACACACACACTCCCCTTTCCCTCCCCACCCTTCCACACCATATCCTTCCCATCAGCCATTACGCCGCCGTGGGCCATCCTGCAGCCGAAAAACCCTCTCTTTTATGGGTGCCCCCAAGAGTGCGCGTTGGATCTCCGAGATGGCGTGGGAGGAGGGGAAGGCGGGGAGTAGAGGGGGATACGAGGGGTGACGCGGGCGCCAATAAGACCAAACTGCCCCCGAAATCGCTTGCAATAAGAGGAGAAGCCACACCCCCTTCCACCATTCTTGGAAAACCTTCCTCCTTTCCTTCCCCACCCTGTCTCAACGTCTCCCCTCTCCTGACGTCTCCTTCCAACTTCCGATCCTTCTGCGACACTCCAACTCCTTCCCCTATTTTCATTTTTCTAACCTCTGTTCTGTTTTAACTTCGTCTTTGATCATATCTATCCCATTCCTTCTTACCTTTCCTTCAGCTGGCGCTTTCTTCTTGTTTCCAGTAGACTGTGTACGGTCGACACCACTTGCTCACGTTTTCATTTCCAAAAGTATAAGTGTTTGATCCCCGTTTCTGGATGTTCGTAGTCAAGAGTCGAATGTAAATTTTAGAAGCTCCAAGCTGCATGATATCAGCTTGCGTTATTACATGTATCAATTCCACTTAGACGTGGATAAAAAATTTCAAGTAAATTGGCAAATTATCTCATTGTGACTCTAGTTTTCCTTATTCGGATTTTATTAACAAAATGAATAAATACCAGATCAGCTTACGATGATGACTACCCTTTCTCGAAATAATTTTATATGGGAAAATAAATTTATCATGGGAAAGTCTTATTTTTTCACGCTAACCTTTTTTAATGTCATTTCTATGAAGTTCACGACAAGGTGGGTTTATATAGCGAATCAAATGACCAAAGAGTCACATTCTTGATACCCACAATATATTGAGAGTCACGTTAGAGATAAGTACATTTCCGATTGAATCACTCTGCTAATAATTTATAAAAATTAACGCATCTGGAAAAATCAGGAAACTTCCTGTTTCGGGGATGAAATATTCCAGAGTAATGCCCTAGGCCACGCGAGTAACGACAACAGATTTTAAAGTTTTGCGTAAATAAACTAGTGTTTATTGGCATATATGCGTAGATCTCGGATATTGCAATGCATACACGTATTATCATGACGATATTTCTATTTGTATTAGGTGAAGTCGAAGAAGCATGACTGCGATTATTTAAGTTATAACCCCATTCCCTCATCAATCCCCGCTCATGTCCCTCACTCTACCCTATCCGTAAATGCTATTCTCGTCTCTGTCGGAATTTAAGTATTTCATTAAACATTTTATTTGCTCGTGAAACTCCAGCCATTCCTAATATTGAGGGCTTCATCGTCCACACGCACCCATTACACTCCGGTTCCATCTCTTCCTCTCAAAACCTTTCTCTCATCTATATGTATGTTTGTGCAGATTCAGGAGTAGTTTATAATTTTGAAAAATTCAAATCTCGTGAAATTAGAAATCCACATGAAACACGTTTGTTACGCATTTCTCAGTTGTCTGCCAACATTTATAACATCTTTGGAGCCGTGATTATTATCCTCGGGAAATAAAAGCGACTATTTTTCTTGGAAGACAAAGAAGAAGAATGGAATGGGTTCCTATGAACGTTGATTAATCGAGAAAAAGGTGTTCCAAAGGCTATTTCCGTGGGAAATCACCATCGAAGAACTTGGTTTGATAAATGCCGAACTCATTTCCTTCCCATACTGACTCGACCCAGGTGTGCAACACTTTGTCGCGTAGAACATGAGTGTACCGACCTCTCTCTCTCTCTCACTCACTCTCTTTATCGCTCACTCCACGGAAGTATAAAAAAAACTTAGAGTAGGAGAGGGAGAATTAAACTTTTAAAAGGAAAGAAAGGGAGCAGAAATAATTGGCAAACGGTCTTCGTCGTCAGTAAGTTCTTCTAAAACAAAAGTAAACCTTTCACTGGGGCGGCCTGCTTTCTTCTGAAATGGTTACTCTTTGCACAGTGTATTTTGAAAGAGAAAGTCCTTTCTAAATTGAGGTTAATGCCTAAAGTGAGTCTCTTCTTAGAAGAGCATTTCTGTGGGCACACATAAGGAAGCGACTGTTCCTTTCCTCGGACTTGAAATGAAACAGCGGAATTAGATGAATGAGACCGGGCGCACAAGTGTGAACGCGTGAATTTAGCGTCTTCCCGCGTCTCATCGTTCCATTTGCTACGGTAGTGATGGTTGGATTTTTTTTCTTGTTCTTAGATGCTGACACCCTTCCCTTTTGTACGTAGGGAAATAGGTAAGGAATTTTAGATTTCTTATTTCGCTATAACTGGGTAGAAATCGCAATATTTGATGGTCCCTGTGCACTTTCTGGGATTAATATGTGATATTTGTAGATTGCTATCAGGAATTTTATAGGAACCTCCAGGACTTACACCGTGCCCTTATATAATATGATGTTCAACCGTGCGCGCTTTCATTTATTATTTTTGACTGCTCTCCCCATTAATTACTCGTTAGATAAGTAATATATCGAATTGCAGATAAAATAATAAGATGAGCCCAATCCGTAACTTAAGTTTTATCTCTTCGGATTAGTTCCACCTCGGCCGCAGTGTAAGTAATACTTTGGTTTATATAAAACTGTGGCCTATTTTACTTAACCAATTCAAGTTAATTGACAGGCAATAACGGATATAAAATGTAAATTTCTGAAAAATAAAATGGTTTATTCTGAGAAGGAAGTTATTAATGTGAGGTTTTCCAGGTCACGAGAGAGTTTGGGGTGGATTTATTCTGTCTGTAAGGGAAATTCCTCTCGCTCATTTAGAAAAACCTTCAATCAAATCTAATTGTAAAGAAAAAATTCGGACAAAATGACAGATAGATATATTTTTTATCTATTGTAAGAAAAACAAAATTTTTGATGCTAGCATTTTGAATTATTTTAGACCCTGACAGTGTCTTGGAGTAATTTTCACCTAACCCGCATTACTTTTGTCTCTTGTGGAGCACTTTAAATTTAAAAAGGGCAGTATCAACTCTCGGTATCATTAATGCTCCATCCGCATCTGTTTTCTCCCGGCCAAACTGTGGAAATGTATATTTTCGATGTGGCAACGAGAAGAGAGAGAGAGAGTGAGAGACAACAACGGAAGAGACGAGAAGGATAAAGGGAGGAGATCTTCTGGGGAGGAGGTAAAAGAGGAAGCAAGGAATCTCAAAGTGGAAGGGAAGGAGAGTGGAAAAGCAGGGTGGAATAAGTTTGTGTGTTTTAAGGGACCAGGGATGTAGGAGCGTTAGGGAGTGCGGAAGGGAAAGGGAGAAGAGTGGAAAGAAGCGGGAGGAGGGGGGTTGGAAAGGAGGAGCTTTTTTTCTGAAGGTAGTAGAGACGATGGGAGATCGAAACGTAAAGGGGAGTAGGAGGATAAGAAGGAGTAGAAGAAGAAAAAGGGATAACATTAAAGGGCGGAAACCATCCGCATAGGGTTCCCCTCTCCCCCCCCCCACACTGCGCGTTCGTGTGTTTGCGGGTGTATGCGAGTGGGTTTAGTGCGAGTTTTCGGAGAGAAGAGGGGAAGAGGTTGGGGGGGGGGAGGAGAGGTGGTCTTCTCCGATTGGGCGAAAGGGGCCGTTGGCTCCTCGCCCTCCCTCCTCCGCCCCCCCTCGCACCACACTCACTCCCCGCCTCCGGCGAAGCGAATATAAAGACACGGAGATGGGAGAGAGAGAGAAAGGCAGTAGGGGGCGGGTGGGAAAGGGAGGGAGAGGCAGCACACAACGTAACGGGGAGGGATGCTGGATAGGAAGGAGTGGGGAGGAACGGGCACCCACCCCTCTCCTTCGAAGGGCCGTGGTCGAGAAAGCACGCACTCACGAAAGCCTCCTTTATCTCACTCCACAAACCAGCACCGCCGCCCCTCCCGCCTTCCCCAACGCCGCGATGTTAAACGCGTTTTACGGTCGCTATTTATTTTGTTTTCTATTTTTCTCACTGCAGGAGCTACGTTCATTTGTTCATTGTTTCTCCTTTCGTCCTTCGATGCGGTACCGGTGACTGCATCGACCATCGGCACAGTTACTCCACGTTAAATTAATCCTACACAGGCTCCTGTTCCTGCTAATAATATCTAAGTATGTATTTTGGGACAATAGCCCATGACGTTATTTAAATTCAGTTTTGTATTCACTTCTCGGAGGAGGGGGATTCATTCCAATTTATTTTACACTTTTTTATGTTTCAGAACCTACCGTAATCAAGAAAAGATCTCAAGAGGTTAAGAGGGGAGGGAACTTTGACGCCGTGAGGCGATCCAGAATGAGGGTAAATGAGTTTTTGCTTTCTGTGACTCTACCGATGGCGGTATTTCAAACGAAACATCGACATACTCCGGCTTCTTATCCGATACTTACAATGGCGCCGTTGCTTTGTCAGAGATCCAGCAACCCCTGGATAATCTGCAGGTTGATAGCGTATAATATTCCTCATTTCACTTTCACATGGGATTTTTTGATATTTTTTCGTAGGTGAGCCGACTTATACCAACGAGATACCAAGCTGGCCGTTTCGATGTGAATTCTCATGGTATAGAAATGGACATCAACATAATTATTTTAACAGGGGCTCCTGAGACCGAAATTACGTCATTTTAGTGGAGAAATATTGCCCTTAATTGGCAGATGGTGAATATGAGGAATTTTTAACGTTAACAGGGGCTGTATGACACGATTTATGGCCGCCGCCAAAGGATGTTTGTCAAGCTGTGAAAATCTGGAACCCATAAGGTGATAGTTGATTTCAATTGCGTGCACAAACTGATTTTTTTCGCTTTTTAATTCAAAAGAGAATACTTTTTTGTGAATGGGGACATATATTCTAATGATATTTTTATTTATACATCCGTTTTATATAGCAACAAGAATTTCATTTCCCGAGACAACATCAGACATTAAAGGGAGTTCACACTTCTTAATGAAAATTAAACCTCGTCAACTTAAGAAAAGACCCATAGGTTCAATTTTACTAAATATAACACATGATTAGATATACAGATATCTGTATCTGAAAGCGTTTAATAGATTTCAAAATATTTTTTCCTAAGAAGTACCTCAAGAAAATAACTAAACCTCCGTATTCACACGATAAATTACGTATTATCTGCTCACCAAATATTTGATAGTATTTCCTAAATTTAACCAAATCTCGTGAATGGCATAAATTTGAATGATTTTTCGTAAAAATCGTTGTCCAGGACTAATAAATCTTTTTCAACATTATATGTAATTTGCTGATTATTACGAGGAATATCGAATAAGTAAATTGTATTAATCCGATTTCAATTCCTTCACTCCCAAAATTTCCCGATGGGATAATTTCTTTCTTTTGGTAGAAAATCACCACAATGACGCTTCCTATTTAGCCAAAATCCAAAATTGTTTTGCTCTTTTTAAGGGAAATTTAATTTTTTCATTCTACTTAAAACTTACATTCTGCTGCAGTTTCATACTCGTCGTCAAAAATATAATCTACAAAAAGATAGCACTTAATGGTAATTAGGGATTGCACCTATTGAGTTATATTCCCTGTCAAGGAACCAAACACAAGTTACAACTATGTTCAGTAATTCAATTGCATTGAGCACTCTTTTTCATCAGTCACCATGCCCTCTTGACCAGCGAATTGATATTCTTCGCAACCTAGTGTGTAGACGAAATTTTCAGCTTGGAAAAGAGTAAGATATTTTATTCAATGGTCATCTACTGCTTACAAGTGAAATCTAATGAATGCTACGCATTAATACGAGTAATAACCCCCTATATTCATGGGCCGATGAAGAAACTGGAGAACAAATAAGAGCATACTCGTATTTATCAGACTTTGAGCTGCCATTAGCCTACGAGGGTGGTCTGAAAAGTTTCCGACCTAACAAAGATACAAGACATTTTTTCTGAAATATTCTGAGGTTGGAAACTTTTCAGACCACCCTCGATAGAGAGATAGCTAGAGAGAGTTAGATATTAATATATTACCATTTCACTGATCGGTCAAATTATTTCCATTATTAAATTGCCTACCAAAATACAAGCATCGAAATCATCGGGTTATCTTTTTCATCACGGAAGAATTGAGTAAGTTGGATTAGAACCCTAATTAATCAGTAAGCACGTCATGCGAATTGGAGTATTGAACTGTAATTGTGTTTTAAAATTACTGCAAAAAAGACTGTAGGATATAAACGGATACATGCTCCTTTTTTTGGATATTGTCTCACCTGAAATAGTTATGTGAAAATTTGGATTGAATTGGAATTACAGCTTTGTACATTCCGTCTATTGCGAAATTTTCATTGAATGATTTTGAGCTGTTAGGGCACCCTCCTGCGAAATATTTCACTTGCATCCAAATTTATATGCCGTTAATGCACATTTTATGATTAAAAACAAAGAGGAATAATGTGTTTCCCGACCAAAATTAGTTGTATTCCATCAACATTACAAACATGTAAATAATTACATTTTTTTCTTTCAAGTTTCTACTCCGATCAGGGCGGTTTTTACAGGTATATCCATATCCATTCTATATATCAATCCTCTATGTCATAATGTGCCACGGTAATTCGAAAATAAATAATAACAGTACGTTATTCACATAGGGGGTGATTGAAAAAAAAATACTTTACTTGAGCGATAAGTTCAATAAAATGAGCAGAACACAACAGTCGTTCAGTTTTGTTATCTTTAATTCACTTACAATTCAATAAAAAGAAATATGTGTTTTTGAAGTAACCTATCATAGTTCCTATGGACTGTGGGCTCTCGGAATGTATTCGAAACGCTTCAAGTCTGGGATGAATTTGTAACGTACTATCTTGTATCACTACCAGATACCCGTGTGATTTAATCGGCGGTTCAGAATTCACTCGTTTTTGTTCCACTCACACTACTGCCTCTCAACTCTATCTTGAGCTCTTGACCATTCACATCGGTATCGTCACAATTTGAAATAAAATTTAAAATTGTAAAAACACCTTTAGGGTCTGATAGCTTCTTTTCCAATAATTCAATAATTCCGCCTATCCATCTACGCCACCGTAGATATTTACGAGGGAGGTCTGAAAAGTTTCCAACCTCAGAATATTTCAGAAAAAATGTCTTGTATCTTTGTTAGGTCGGAAACTATAGAAAATATATATATATATAGATATATATATATATATATATATATATATATATAGTATATAAACATAAAAAGAACAAACACGTTATTTCTTATTTTATTCAACAGTTCCGTGTTACTCCCCCGCCGCACGCCCTTGCGGCGGCTTGCCTTGGGGTATTATGTAGATGTAGATGTACTTCGACGAAATCATCTATATATAATATATATATATATATATATATATTATAGAAATGATATATAATTTATTTACCTTTCAAAATATTTGCGTTACTCTTTAAGTCACGAACCTTACCTCGACCATTCTTTGATTCACCCTCGGAGCTCCTGTTTCTAGTTGTGATTCTCTCCCTTACTCCGCTCTACCATTCCTTCCTTTCCCTAATCCCTACAATATTTTTCTCGCCTGGCCCGTTTCTGTGTCTCCCTCATCGCCATTTTCTCCTTCCCCTCGCCCCCTCCACCCGTCCTCCCCCTTCTTACCGTTGCCCTACTCCCTCTCTCTCTAACCGAGAACTGCACTTCCACGGCCAGCACCCTTTTTCCATTTCCCCTTCCACTCCCTCTCTCTCCCCTCTCGCCCACAATCCCTCTCGCGGCGACCCCTTCCCCCAATACCCCTCGCCATCTTCTCCTCCTCCACAGGCGCGCAGCATCCCAGGGTTTTAACTCCGCATCCCCAACAGTTACTGCACGCCCCTCACTCCCCCACATACACACACACATGCCACCCTCCCTCCCCTCCGCATCCTTCCGTACCATATCCCTTTCCGCCCTTTCTCCCGGACGCCTCTCACATCTACACACACACACACACACAAACACGGAAGGTCCTAGCTCACCTAAACTCCCTCTCTCTCCCCCTCACTCTCTCATATCTCTCTCTCTCCCCCACAAAAAGCCGCAATTCTTTTCCACACACAGTGCCGCGCGTTTTGTACCCCTCTCCTTTTTACAGCCCTCCCTGCCGCCACCCGACCCACCTCTAACCTCTTTTAACCCTCCTCCCCCACCCCACCCCCACCTTCTCTGTGTTTTGTTTTTGCCCGTTAGCACAGAGGGGCAGGAGTGAAGGAAGGAGGGAGACCATGAGGCGAAGAGAAGAGGAGTGTGTGTTTCTCTCTCCATCTCTCTCTCTCTCTTATTCTCCTCCCCCTCCTCTGCCCCATTACCCTCCCCTCCCTTGTTTTATGGTCTCGGGAAGAAGCACAATTCCCATGCGGGTCACTGCGACCACAGCGCCAGCCCAGCCGTAGCCTCCCCCCGTCCCTCCCCACCTTTCGCCATTCCAACCCTCTCTCCTCTCTCCCTCCCTCCCTCCTTCAACCCCCGCACCGCCCTTTGGTGCTTCGGACGGAATTCCTCTCCTTTTCGCCATTTCCACGCTGCCTCCTCCCTCCCTTCTCCCCCCTCCTCCACACCGTCGCTCTCTCCCCGGCCACGCAGTTTCCTACTGCCGTGCTGCTTGCTCTCTTACTCTCCTCTCCCTAGGCCTTCACTCCCAGGAACATTTCACCCTCCTCCTGTACACCTTTCTCTCTCTCACTGCCTCCTTCCCAACCCCCTCCTTCTCATGCCCACGGCTCTTCCACCGTCTCCCTTCTCTTTTTCTTCCCTCCCCTCTGCAGGCCAAATGGAGTGGTTAAAACTCTTGGGCTCCGATGGTCGTTTCGGGTTCGACTCTTTTCTCCCCGCCATCGAAGGAGAGAGGGAGGCGGGAGAGTGTCTCCTTGTAGAAGGAGCTTAGCGAGTGAAATTCCGGATGGAACGGGGGTTAAGGAGGAAAAAAAAAGAAGACGAGATGATGGTCGTCGCGAAGGATCAGGTTATCCCGTGTCCATTTGATCTCCGACCACGCACGTCAAGGGGAGCGGCGGGTACAGTACCCAGTGGATAGGGAGGATAGTGGAATGGATTAGGGTTTGGCCGCTTCAATTCTTTCGCGTTGGGGTTATTCCTTTAAAGATAGTCTTTCGTCAGACTCTTATGTGAAAGTCTCATGCGAGGCACCAGCTTCAGTTGAGTTATATCTTTAATTGCCCAGTCTAACTCTCAAAAATCAAAGTAGTTTCAAGCTCACAAAATGAATCAAATAAGCAGTCATTCCAGCGAAGGAAGCATCATGGTACTTGGAAATCTAAAGAAATTTTGTTCCAGGGGAAAGTGTTTCTCAAAAATGAAAATTGACGATTTACTTTTTTGGGTGTGAAACATCAATTTTATCTCTCATTATATGCAAAAATAATTTCGTGAAGCAGGTTTTGAAGCCAGAAAAAGTAGTGTGATGGTCACTTGTAATATAGTTGCCTTGCTAGTCGTACAATACATTGTACGACTTATACAATGCATCGTGTAATATATAAGCTCTAATAAATGAATTCGTCCGATGCTACCGAAACAACTGATTTCAAAAACGTAAATATGAATTGGAAGAAAACGATTGATGTTGGATCCGCATGGAAGTCTAATTTTGTATTTAGACTTATTATTGTCTCTTTACTATTTTAGTATGATCTTGATAACTAGGTACCAGAACGAATTTTATCCTGTACCTTCCTCAGTTTTTATTCTCTCTTGAATTCCTAAGAATGTGATTACCTCCTTTCCAAATTTAAATTATTGTTCTGTACAACCTTATTTTTCATAATAGCAAGTTTTGGAAATTCTAAGAGATATGCTTTTAATTTACCTAATTTCGTAATTAATACTTCGTTGATTCAAAATGCATGATATTGTCTTAATTTATGTGCTAACGCACATCATATTACTCAGGAAAAATAAAAAAAGCTAGTTTTTTGGGAATAAAGTTTGCGTCAGTTCGTGTACGAAGATGAAGGTAAGTTGGACATATTTACCTACCCCTCTTTCATTTAATTACTACCCATTCGTTTGTGCGCTGCACGAAGTATATTACAAGTCAAAATCATTAAGCTAGATTTAAAAATCATTTCTGTGATATCTAAAATAAGTAGGCAGGTAGAAAGAGTCAACCATTAGATTAAATAATTAATTGGTTTGAGTAATAAATGAAAACACGTTGCCTCCACATTTCGCGCTAGCCATTCCGAAAAGCCTCAACCTCAATATTCAGCATACACAACTGAAATATTTGCAACTAACTAATATCTTAATGCACAATGGAAACATGATTCGAAAAAAATAGTTAGGATACTTAGACGCCTTAGACGATACTTAGGGCCTTTTCTGAACGCATCACGTCTTCGTGAGCAAAGTAAAACTTGGTGGAGGCCTTGCTCAGCGGAAACCCATCGCATTATCGTGAAGCAAAATGGTTAATAGTATGATAAAATTAAGCCGTTAATTAATTTTAAGTATCCTTTTTTAGAAGAAATTTCCACAATTCCACCCGTTTTTTCCTGCAATCAGTGTTTAAATAATTTATCTATCTAATGTCTTAAGGCAATTAAATACCATAAATAAAGTGAAAAATTAAACAAAAAAGTGTTTTTTACATGGGGGGACTAATAGTTTAAAGCAATAGTTTAATTTGACACAATATTTAATTTTATGCTTAGTAAATTTTTGTGGCAGTTTTTTGTTAATGTGGCACCTGCTGTCAAGCGGAATTTGATTAGTTGAGCCGAACCAGGAGAATGTTTTTTCAAAATTATATTTTTCTCAATTTGAATTTTTTTCATTATGTAAACCAAGCACATATTCAATAACATCTAGTGGACTTTAAAGCTCTCTCAATCGATCGGTACAGATAATGCGGGTTCCGGAAAACGTACTTAGCGAGAGAATGTTAAAAATACAGATAACTCCAATTATGGGGCAATAAATAACACTTGATCCGATTCGCCTTCAGTCAGATGTTGGTTGGGTATGGTTGCCTTGCCATTTTCGGAATTATTGGAAACTTTGTTGACCTTAAGTCTAAATTAAGATGGTATAACCAACGAGCGCTTGGCTTAAAATTCATAAATTTGGTTTTGTGAATAAATTAACATTTTTAATGTATTGCACTACTTATAGCAATGTTAAGAAGAATATTTATAGAGTTACGTTAAAAATATGCTGAAGTTAATTATACGCTAGAGTACATAGCAAACATCTAGAACTCTTGAAAGTAGTAATTAATGTTTTACATAAAAAAAACATAGACACAGTAATCAACCCGAAGGTCGGTTTGGTAGCTGATGATAGAGTTCACCCAGCATTAAGCCCGACGGCGTGTGAAAGTCACACATCAGGGTAGGGGGGCCAGATCCTTTCCCTGTGCCGGTTATTGTTTCCCAGGAAGATCTGGTGCCCGAAAAATCACATAGCTTGGGTGGAGCTGCAGGTGCCTAGAGGCTTTTCCGGGAATCAAACCCGAGCCCTCCGGTCAGTAATCCGACGCTCTACCCCTGGACTACCGCGACTGAAGATATTTTATGTAAGCTAAACATATAATCTCGCTGATTACTACGCAAAGAATGAGAATAGTGAAGCCACATAGCTAAACTTGGCAACTAAATCTCCCAAAGAGAGTAAAGACAAGACTTAGGTCATCGTAGAGGCAATATTCATTCAAGTATAGTTATTTGGTAGTAAGTAAAGCCTAATTGATAAGTGGGAATTAACATGAATTATTTGCCCTTTTTATTCTCGTAAAATAATTAATCTAGTGCCTAGATATACCACAGTTATCAACTCAAAGGTTGGTTTGATAGATGAGGCTAAATCTCACCTAGTACTAAGGCAAACAGCGTGCAAAATGTGCACAAGACTTAAAATACATATTTTTTTAAATACAGGTCTTTTTACCACCTGCGGTTTACTAGGAAGATAGGTACTCGTAAAATCGCAGAGCTTGTGTGAAGCTGAGTGTGCTCAGAGCCGTCTCCGAGAATCGAACACAGCTCCTCCGGTCAGTAGCCCAGCGCTGTACCCACTGCACTACCACCCTAATATATAGTAACTCTTTATTCTCCCGCATAATTTAAAACAGAATGAAAAAATTATAAACGCTCATTTCACTCGGTCTTTAATATTAACTAGACCAGTATGATTTATGCTAAGGACATTATTTATGTAATTTTCCTCTCCTGACTCATTCATATCTTTTCATACGCCTGGGTCTATTCACCCTTCCTCCCCTTTCAAGGAACTAACCGGCATGTTCTTGGAGAAGTCTTCAATTTAAGGAGTCCTTATAGTACTATCTCATCCAAGACCTATGCCATTTAAGTAATTCATCGAAAGATGAAAGTTGTGAGCTGTATAGTAAATATCGTTCATTCAATTCGACATTTTAATCTCTCTTTATTTCAATTACACTTTATCCTACGTGGGATAAATTTTTAGGTTATTTTACAAGGAAGGAACGTTCATTAGCATGGTATCGATTGCGTGAAATTTGTAGTCATAGGAAGATACGAACTTTTATGTTCATTTCAATATAGATTTAAAGGTCTCTTTAGTTTGTAACACCTAATAACATGTTCAAGAATAATATGTTAATATTTATAATGTTTTGCAGTTTTCAGTACATTTTACTGGTGGAAAGCAATTAATTATTAGCCAAACACGCTACAATGAATTATTTAATTATAGGTCCAAAACTTTTTATTATAACAATGATTTTTTATCTTTAAACAGATTGATAGAGATTATGCTATTACAAATGTTTATTTATCGGGTGGAAGTGATTTTCAATTATTTCCTTATATTATGCTGTCATAATTGTATTTAACAAAACTCTCTATAAACACTGAATTCTCTGAACTAAAATTTTCAATGCATTTTTCATCGGCTAAAATGGTTTATTGAGTGTTGGTTTTTCCTTGAGAATTCATTTAAATTACAATATTTTAATTATTATTACTTTTTGCACCAAAAGCGTCGTAGTTTTATGTTGTCAGATAGATTCCATAAAATTTTTCAGTCAACTTTTACCTTTTACTTTCAGTCAAACTTCAGCCAACTTTTGTTTTAGCTCCAATTTTTTGAGAAGGCTCATTAGGCCTGTTTGGGTCTTAAAAATTATCTTTTTTTTTCCTAAGTACGTGAGGGATAAATTAAAAGACAAATTAATCACCTTGGTGTTTCAAATTTGAATGAATATAGTATATCGAAATCATAAATTAGAATCGAACATTTTAATGTTTTGATGTAACGGGATTTTATGTTGCACCATGCGAAGAAGAAAAATGCTGTGATAACCATTTCAAATATGTTATGAGTGGCGTGTGATCTGCAATAATTCTAAAGTTTTGACATAGATGGCGTTTAAAATATTTCAAAGATCACCCGTTGTTCTTTTCCATTTTTGTTTTATCAATGTATTCTAAGTCAATTACTTCCTATTATAAGGGTGAACGTTTTTACAGTCTTTTTACTAATTCATGCAAATGTTACTAATTCCTTTTTAGATTATGTCAAACATCCAATCGTTATTAGTGTATTTAACCGGCCAGCTGACTTCCATCGTTCATTAAAAATTGCATCAAAATGCCTAAGATCAATTGAATCTTAAGCTTTAGCAGAATTTATTAATCATGGCCGTACCTTTACAAATCAAATAAACTTCAGTATTTATAGTAAGTATCATCAAGGTTGATACGAAATTATAAAATTAATAAAAAAATCTCTAAATGCCACAAATGTGACAATTCACACCAAAATTGATAATTGAATAGCCATTCAAAATGAAATGGGCCTATTTCCTCAGCTCTGAGGTGGTTTAAGGAATAGACTTCGTGATTTTTTTCTAAAAATCACATAAAACACGAAAATGGAATTCATAAAATAATCACTCTGGTGACAATCGAAATTTTCTTCATATGATTGATACTCAAAAGCAAAATCAAAATTGGAAAGATCCTCAGCGGCACCATGAATCTTTCTGAGGGTTATACCAACTATATGAAATTAGCGATTGACAAATGATTTTGTTCTTCAGAGGATTGGTCTTTTCAACCGTTAATTTACTATTCTTAATTTATCAATTTTTACTCTCTATTTACATCTCAATAGATCAAATTTCTTGAAATGAGTTCTACTTTATCCGGTGTGTTTATCTGGATTTTAACTCTTGGAGATCTCTCTAAAACAAATCGATGATATTCAGGTCCATCATGCTCGAGTTCTTGGAAACCCAGGGAGAGATTGGCACTTGAAATTCCCCGTTCATGTACTGAAATGAAAATTGTATAGCTTAAATGAATCCTCATGTACTTTTCAAGACCAAGTAAATTCAAGACGATACATACCAAAGACCATAAATGTTCACTCCTGACATTAGTATTGTTTTTGGAGCAGATGCAGAAGATTTTGTACTGGAAACCTTTTCTTTCCCATTTCGTCATTCAATTCGCATAACGCCGGAAAAAAATTGAGAGTGCATGCGTATTTATCTCAGTACCGGCGGTGATTTCATGCAAATTTATCATCTCTCAGCGTGATTTATGCGAGAAAACCTATTGTTGATATTTTTAAGTACTGGCCATCATTTCTGCTTTCGGGTGAAATATTTTTTACTGCCTCCCTCTCTCTTGCTGTTCCTCCCGACTTCCTACTTTCTCTCTCTCTCTCTATCATGAGCTGTGCTAACTTCTACCCGCACTCTTTTTGCTCACCCACCTTTCCAGATCGCCCCACCGCACTCACCCCTTCCCGCATCTCTCCTTACCTTTCTGCCCTCCTCCCTCCGTCACTCTTTCTCTCTCTATATGGTCCCCCTCGCCCCCCTTCTGCCCCCTCTTCTTCGCCGATCCCGCCTTCCATTAACATAACCGCCTCCTCCGTTTCCCTCCCCCTCTCCCACCCTCCAATCCCCTTTGTCCACCCCTCCCCCCCCCTTTCTCTCTCTAACCTTTCAACCCCCGCCGCACTCCTCCACCCTCCATTTCCGAGGCCTCTTCCGCTCGCACGCCATTCCCACGGGAGTGAGAAAGAAGGGAAATAACGACAAAAGAAAAATGACTGGGCGCATTTATAAATGAATGAAAAAAAGGAGAGCTCGAGAGAAAGAGGGTAACGGGGGAAGGGAGGGGGAGAATGAACTGCACTTAGTTTTGTCTTAACCTCGCAACACACTAGTATTGCTCTTACATCTCTCTCACTTTCTCTCTCCGTTTTTCCTCCGGCCACCTCCGTATCCCGTCTCTGCCGTTGACTGCTTCCCCACCTCCCCTCCACCCGTCTCCCCTCCTTCGAACCCTCCTTCATCCGCTCCTTCCAAACGTGGACGTTGGTTTTTCGACGCGCCTGCCGGCCGATCTCTTACTAGCACCGCATGTGCCGAAAGAAACGGCACCCCGACGCTTTCCGTCGGCAAGACAAACTCCCAGTTTCCGCATAAGACGCTCTTTCTCTCCCTACACCAGCCTCGTCCACGGATGCCTTGTTTGCGTCGCATATCGATATTTCAACTTAGTTCATATTCCCACGTAATTTTCTTATTCTCTTACTTTTTTATGGTTGTGTCGGTTGGAGAAGATGAAGACGATATTTCTGATGAAAGGGGATTTGAAAAAAAATGGATTTGGCGGTTGTAAATCTATACACGCAAAAAATGAACACAGAAGACCAAGTGAAAAGTATCCGAATATGAAAATTCACATTGGTATGTAATTTTAGGGGAGGTGACCGATAGCTAAGGTCATTTACGCCATTAGGGATGGATGGGAGAGGAGGAAGTGTGGAGAGAAACCCGAAAGTGGCACGGGGTTCGCAGTTTAACGTCCGGCGTAGTCACTCACTCCAGTGCTCTCCACAAAGCACCTCAAGTAGGAATCGGAATACCACTGAAAAATATCTTCCGTCTCCAGGATTCCAACCCAGAGCCTATCGGTGTTAAGCCAGTGCATTAGCCACCGCACCTTCACGATCCCATGGTAATTAATTTCCAGAAAAATAAATTAACGTCAAATTTCAAAGTCCTTATACAGCATGGTATCATTATGGTTCTACCAAATATTAAATCCATCACATTACTTGAAATAATCATAGAGCTTCATTGTTTATTTTAATATTTGTTTCGAAGTTATTATTTCAGGTTTGTTACTAAAAATGTAAAATCTATACTCATGTCTCATATTCAGTTGGATAATAGTGCATCGGTTCCTAGATGGCTGCAATGGCGAAAATGCTTAATGGAGAAAACCACGGAGTGCTGGCGTATAAGTTGTGCATATGAACAATTATTTATTCACGGTAGTGATTTTTGTAAATATTAGATTCCTTGAAATACTGCTATCACATGTCGTCTTGAAATCATAGTGGAAATGGAAAAATATTGAAATCTCTTACCCCAGCGCAGGAGTTAGTAACATTAACTACTACAATGAGTGAATATCCTTTGTTGTTATTTCATTTTCGGTCGAATATTTTCACATTTTTTTGGTTAAAATAAATAGCATTTCTGCCCATCATTTAGACTTTAGAATTTGGAACTCAGATCGTCTGCAATTTGATTTAGTAGCATGTAGTGTAGTCAAGAATTACAATCAAAAAGGACTTCCCCAAATGGAGGTCATTAAATATTTTTTTGGCTTAATGGAGGAAGTATGGTGGGGGAAGAGAGAGGCTTATAAGGAGATATCCAAAGGAGGCAGGGCAGATGAATGCAGAGAGTATTGGTAGGCAATGGGATATTGAAGACTGTGGTGAAATGGAGGATGTTGGGAAAGTGAGGAAGTAGCAGGAGATAATGAATGTTGGACGGAATGACAGGAGGAAGGAGGGATGCGGAGTTTAAGATGGGCTCATTGTAAGGTTGGATTTTAATTGTATTTCGTGAATAAGGACAAGGGAATTGTCGCTGTATTGTTTGGTAGCTTTTGTCCTTCAAAAACCTACCTTAAATTGTAGCTAGTGAAAATAAAAAGTTCTTTCCTAAATTTACGAGCCAAAAAGACTTTTACTGCAAGTCTTAGAAAATATACGTCAAGAGAGGCATTCACCGTAATACGAAGCCGTGATGATGAAAGAGTGCTTATAGATTCCAATGACGCTTTAAAAGCTATTTAGCCATGATTTGTATACTGCACACATTTTTATTAATTTAAGTGTTTAAAAGTCGCAAAATGTTTCATCTAATGAAAGGATATTTATATTTTGATTATATATTCCTTCATTTAAGTTACTACTTATTTTTCCTTTGAGTTTTTTGGCAAAGTAAATCAACAACGTATACTAATATTATTGCCTAGTAAAAGACGATATCCCTCTTTCGAATTCATTGATGGATTTCCTGTACTGACCTCCATTTGGTGCTGATGAACTCCGGTAGGTATTTATACACGCATACCTCCCTTTTCGCACATTACTGAACAGAAGAAAACTATCAAAGGAAAACATTGCTCCATAAATACACCGTGGACGCTTAATAATGTGTGGTGGTATAATACATTCAAATACAGGCAAAAGGACGGAAACCCAATTCGTGAGGGGGCCAGAAGGATGGGGAATCGAATAATGGTCCAAAATAAAAATGTAGGAGAGACGCTTCATAATAACGAGAGTTCATTTGAATATTTTGAATTATTTAGCATTTTTAATTCAAGGCTCGCGTTCATGATTTAGTTTTCTGATATTTTATGGAAGGAAATAGACATGGTACGAAAGGGAATTTTTATTTTTTTTTCATACTTGTATTACAATCATCCCTGAGGTCGAACCTTTACCACTTTCCTAGGATTTTACATATTTCTGTTTTTTTTGTAATGCTCAATAATGTATCATTCAGAGATGAACTACATGAATTCTATTGCCAATTCAGCAGAGTGATTAGTTAGATAGTTGCAAAGGAAAATCAGAAGCATTAGCATAAATGATCTCACAGTCTAACGTTTTCGCATATAACCGAAAAATGAAACGGTAACTGGCCATAAAAACTGAATTAATCGCTCCGAAGACATTAATTTTTAGATAAAGTCACAAATTAGGATAAGGCATGCTTGAAAGAGTGAAATGTTTTCGCAGTATAACTGACAGTTTAGAAATCACAATTTCCTTTGCTTTTCTTCGATATATTTTTAAAATTCATTTTCGATCTAATGTGTTCCTCTTGTAAATGAAAAATGCTCATCTTCCCACTTTTTGTTAGTTAATTAACACTGGAGGTCTTTGAAATACTTGTAATAAACGAGTCTTCACGCTAATACTGATGGAGCAAATCATATAACGATGCTTTTTGGCGTTTAATTGCTCAGCGATCATGATGACTGTATGGAATGCCGGCTTGTCTAAATGGTTATTAAATAAAGGGACATTATAATGCAACAATTTCAGAGCGTAAAAATCATTCGCCTTGACTGGGACTCGAACCCAGATCCCTCAATATCCGGTCGAGTGCTTTAGCCACTTAAGCTACCGAGGCGTCCTCTTAAACTCTGAAATTTTGGGGCTTTTAAAGGAACTAGATGTTATGACGAAATACCGTACATACAATGTCACATGCATTCGTAGTCGTGCGCGAGGCGCCACTGTCCACGAGGTTAAAAGCCAACTTTAAACACGTATGGTGTTTTCCCTTTGACAAATTCCAAAGAAACTGCGGGGGATGCCGCAACAGTAACTTTTAACGGAGTCATCCGCTAATGTGCATTTTAATGCAACAATTTCAGAGCGTAAAAATCATTCGCCTTGACTGGGACTCGAACCCAGATCCCTCAATATCCGGTCGAGTGCTTTAGCCACTTAAGCTACCGAGGCGTCCTCTTAAACTCTGAAATTTTGGGGCTTTTAAAGGAACTAGATGTTATGACGAAATACCGTACATACAATGTCACATGCATTCGTAGTCGTGCGCGAGGCGCCACTGTCCACGAGGTTAAAAGCCAACTTTAAACACGTATGGTGTTTTCCCTTTGACAAATTCCAAAGAAACTGCGGGGGATGCCGCAACAGTAACTTTTAACGGAGTCATCCGCTAATGTGCATTTTAATGCAACAATTTCAGAGCGTAAAAATCATTCGCCTTGACCCAGTCAAGGCGAATGATTTTTACGCTCTGAAATTGTTGCATTAAAATGCACATTAGCGGATGACTCCGTTAAAAGTTACTGTTGCGGCATCCCCCGCAGTTTCTTTGGAATTTGTCAAAGGGAAAACACCATACGTGTTTAAAGTTGGCTTTTAACCTCGTGGACAGTGGCGCCTCGCGCACGACTACGAATGCATGTGACATTGTATGTACGGTATTTCGTCATAACATCTAGTTCCTTTAAAAAGCACTCGACCGGATATTGAGGGATCTGGGTTCGAGTCCCAGTCAAGGCGAATGATTTTTACGCTCTGAAATTGTTGCATTAAAATGCACATTAGCGGATGACTCCGTTAAAAGTTACTGTTGCGGCATCCCCCGCAGTTTCTTTGGAATTTGTCAAAGGGAAAACACCATACGTGTTTAAAGTTGGCTTTTAACCTCGTGGACAGTGGCGCCTCGCGCACGACTACGAATGCATGTGACATTGTATGTACGGTATTTCGTCATAACATCTAGTTCCTTTAAAAGCCCCAAAATTTCAGAGTTTAAGAGGACGCCTCGGTAGCTTAAGTGGCTAAAGCACTCGACCGGATATTGAGGGATCTGGGTTCGAGTCCCAGTCAAGGCGAATGATTTTTACGCTCTGAAATTGTTGCATTAAAATGCACATTAGCGGATGACTCCGTTAAAAGTTACTGTTGCGGCATCCCCCGCAGTTTCTTTGGAATTTGTCAAAGGGACATTATTTTAAACTGAAGAGTTTCTGCTTTTTAAGATATATTTAATTATCTAGTTTGGATAATTAATGAAACATTTATCGATTCGTCTTAACATTACTAATTTCTCTGGAATTTTTGTCAAAAATTAAACACCTCATTATTTTACATTGTTCACTGTGGAAAGGCCACTTTCTTTCTATAGGCTTGTCCTCCCAAACTTCCTATGCGAATCTTTCCGCGTGTTATAACTCAATTGTTTTTCAGAGTTAGACAGAGCGGGACTGACGCCGAATTTCATAAAGGTACTATCAATTGGCTCCAGGGATTAGGTAATGAATTAAATTAATTCAATCGATCAAAGGGGATAATTCATTATCCCAATCTACAAATCATTAACGACATTCGATGAGGTACAGATACCTAGATGAGAAACCTTATCGGTCAATCTGAAAAACAAGACAAAGGGTTTGAGGGAGAATCAGTTTTAGGGATGAATTTTAGTCTCAAGAGTAGCCCATGGAATTTATCAATTTTTTCGAAAATAATAACCTTTTTAATCTAGCATGATTTCATTTACATTTCAAGATAAGGATTTCTTTTACATTTAACATTTTCCAACCTTGCGTACTCATAAGGGGGAATTTTTGTTCATCTTAATAATATATATTTATGAACAAACAGCAAGAGTTTTCTTTTGGTATTTACAATAGTTTCCGTAAATTTTAAATATTGTTTGCTGAGTGAACGTGAAGGATGTTTATTGTTAAAGATGCTCAATTCCTTGACAATGATATTTGCTGAGCATCTCATATATAAACAGAGAACATTTTACGATGAAAGTAACTTAAATAGTTTCAGAAAATCGAATATTTGTAATACCTTCAAGTTAATGTCTGCCTGTGATTACGTTTTCTAAATATGACTTATGTGTGCCACATACGTCACTTGAGTCGTTACGTTTGTGATAGCCACCGCCTTTTTTGTGTAGTATTTTGTTGAAAAAGCGCGTTTCTACGAAATTGAACATTGAATTGAAATTTTTCCTACGAAAGGAAATCCAGTGTATATAGTATTTCTAAAACAGATATCAATGAAATACGCGCCTTTTTGTATCAGTGTATCCTATTATGACTAAAATTTAGATTAGAATTGATTTTATACATTTTCTTTAATTTTCTGTGACTTTTGTGAATTTTGAATGAATTCTGATTTTGGATAGAGTTAAGTATTTATTATTATTAGTAAACAGTTTGGTATAATGTCACCAATACATACAGAAATAGAAACATTTTTGGGCTACTGTGTCATAGTAATGCTTTAATTAACAATCTTAAGGCGAAACAGTTAGTAGAGTGCTTACTAATATTATTGCCATATATAAATTTAATCAATAAAGATGTCGTATGTATGTATATATATATATATATATATATATATATATGTGTGTGTGTGTATGTATATATATATATATATATATATATATATATATATATATATATATATATATATATATATATATATATATTCATTCAAACACAATATCCCGCCAAACGGCGAATAAGTACTCACTTATATAGAAACAGATATTCGTGTTTGAATGTGTATTTGGCCAATGTGGCTCATCTCTTTCTTCTGGCTATGCGTGCCACGAAACGCACTGTTTCTTTCCAGTATGATGTTGTATGAATTCTAACCCACAGACCTTTCCTCTTGTGTGTGGTGTCTATTTCTCCTTTGGCGGGTGAAACAGTCCCCTGACACCATCTCTTGACTAAAGAATCGGGGCGCTTGGCGACATATTAGACCCACAGATCTCAGGGTAAATTATGTTTCCTCGATAGCTGAAGTGGTTAAGAGCATCCGCCCGGCAAGTGGAAAGATCCGGTGTTCGAGTCCCGGTCAAGGAAATATTTTTACTCTTGTGATCCGTTCGATTCCGCCTTCCCCAACTCTATTGTGTTCGTCCTTTATGTGTTGTGTTCCTATCCCTTTTCCTTATATCTGGGTCTATATAAATGAGTATATATATATATATATTTATATATATATATATATATATATATATATAGTTATATTAAGTAATCTACAGGTTAAGGTCGGTTTTGGATGGACACAACTACCAAATAAATATATTGTGACAACTGACAAAACCCAATTCAGCCACCTACTCTACATCAGGTCCCTCTTTATCTTTGTGTACTTTCTTCCTCCCTTATTTCCGCCCAACATCCTTATTCTATTCCTACCCCTTCTTCTCATGCCTAACATTCACCCATATATCACATACAGTCTTCAACATCCCACTGTCAGTCAATACCCCCTTCATCCACTTTTCCTGCCTCCATAGCATTGCTCCCAACAAACCCCTCTCTTCACCCACCATACCAAGTACTTCCTCATTTGTTTTCTTCTCTGTCCATTTCACCTTATCCATTCTTCTCCACACCCACATTTCAAAAGCCTCCAGTCTACGTCTATCCTCCTGCTTCAATGACCACGTTTTACGCGCCGTACATAGCTACGCTCCATACCGAAGTCTTTATGAGTCTTTTCTTAACATCCTTACTCAACGTCCCTGTCGTCAACTTCCTCCTCCTTGTGAAAACCTCTTTGCCTAGCGCAATTCTTCTCCTTGCGTCCCTACTTCTTTGACCGTGTTAGTCCAAAACACTTTCGAGATACGTAAACTATTCTACCTGCTATACTTTTTGCCCTCCTATTTTAAGTTTAGCTTAGTCTTTCTCTTTCAGGTATATGGAATAACCTTTGTTTTATTAATATTGATTCTCATCCCGTATCTATAGCACTGAATTTAAAATTTACTTAGCAATGCTTGAAATCCCTTGGCTGACTGACAAACTACAGCTTGGTCATCAGCAAACCTAACTGATTTTACGAATTCCCCGCCCACTATCATTCCTACCTCCAATTCTTCCCATGCCTCTTTGATCATTTCCTCTGGATACAGGTTGAACGGCAGCGTTGATAATGGGCAACCCTGCCTTACACTTCTTCCTAACACTACCCAATCGGACTCCCCGTTCCCCACTCGCACCTGCGCAGTCTGAGACATGTACAGGTTGCGGATTAGCCTCCTTTCCCTCCAATCTATTACCATTTTCTGCAATATACTCATTAGTTTTTCCCAATTCACTCTGTCAAACGCTTTTTCGATTTCTACGAAACAGGCAAACACCTCCTGGTTGTGTTCTGTATTCCTCTCGATTAATAATCTCATTACTGCAATGGCATCACGCGTACCTCTTCCCTTCCTAAACCCAAACTGATCATCCCCTAAGTAATCCTTTGCCCTACTCTCTATCCTTTTGTTGATGATCCTGAGGACAACTTTATCTGCTTGGGAAATCAAAGTTATTGTTGTAGTCCAGTCCTCACATGATGCAGCCTTTGCCTTTTTCATATGTGTACATATATATATATATATATATATATATATATATATATATATATATATATATTGTGTGTTACTGTGTATTGTACTATTCGGCACTTCCGTGTTACGTCTACGAAAGCATATATATATATATATATATATATATATATATATATATATATATATATATATATATATATATATATATTATATATATATATATGATTTACGGATTATTCATTTTACAATTCCATTACATTTTTCTTGAGTCGCAATACTTATCACAGGAAGTTAAGATGCACAAAAACCCGTGGGCGCTTTGATTATAAGTAACCTGAAGGACCTTCCTCTCATGGCACCGCAGCTTCGTAGCTTGGTAATTATTCGCTTTTTAGGGAAAAAACTTGAAAGGGCTGAACTTATAATAAAATCCTTCCCCCTTTAGACCCCTATATTTCCTGATGATAACTCGCTTTGACACAAGGGGGTTAAGAAGAAAAGGAGAAACAGAATTATTTGATCTTTTTCAGTGAGTAAGCTCGGGAATTGGGAAAGGTTGATGGGGGGAGGGGAAGAGATGGCACGAAAAGAGGGCTGAAAGCAGGAAGATCTCCCTCATTTTTTTGAAAAGAGCCAATTAAAATGCTTTTTCCGGGCATTAACTCGTTATCTCCAATATTCTTAGGATTCCGTCCGATGATATTCCTCCTCCTTCTTCCCCTTCATCTCTCACCCCCACAGCCAACCTGCATCCCTCCACTACCCCCGCTTCCCAACCTCGTCTCAATTAAGAAAGAAGGGACTAATTGGCATTCCTTTCGTCTCCCCCTCACTATCCTTTTTTTCCACGGGTGCCATGGGAACAGATACGCGTAATCCATTTGAGCCATCCCTTTCCTTTCAGTCCCTTACCTCTTCCTCCCACCCCCCCTGCTCTCTTCGCTCTCCACCCCTCTCCCACTTCTCCCCTCCGCGCCCTGCACTCCCGCCGTAAACTCACAACCCCTTTTGCGTGGAATATCCGGAACTCTCTCGAGCGTAATTTGGAAAGGCGCTGAGAAAAATCTGTCGGAATCATCAGTTTACCTGCGTCGCTGCGACAAAATTCTGTAGTTAATACGAGGGTGGTTCAAGTTTGATCTGACAGAAGGCAAATTAATTTGCAGGTTGTTATCGATTATATCGTGAAGTGACTTTGGAAAGAAGTATGCCTATGTCGCCATTTTCGGTCCAAAGCGTATAAAGGCACTCCGATTAGTCAGTGCCAAAAAAGGGAGTACAAACCTTGGGATTAAAATTGCAGGGGGCTAATAGTTATCAAGTGGTGTTCTTAATATATCATTTTTGTTGGTGGACAACAAAAGAGTTTTCTTTTTCTACTATACAAAATATTTCTGTATATTGATATGAAAAATTCACACTAATTGTATTGATAATTTGATCATTACCGTTTGAATAATGGTCATGACTCATCAGGTCTATCCAAACGATAGTAGAACTTTTTTCCCCGGATAAACGGACTGACGGGCGGCGGTTTCTCTGTCTGAGTTTGAGTGAGGGGAGTCTCATGAAAGTCTGGAGGCCGGTAGCAACTGGCTCCCAGTCTTTTCAGAGTGTGGATCATTCGTCTGCGAAACCTCTATAATTTGATCTCGTTACACTCCGTCATTAACCGGCTATTAGAAGAGAACTACGCCATCAAATGTTGTGAGAAACTGAACAAAACCGGGAAAGAGATTCATGACATGCTCAAGGCAGCTTATGGAGATAACATAATCGGTAGATCAGGTTTTTTTGAGTTCCACGAATTGCTTTGGGAAGGTAGAGAAGGTGTTGAATACGATAAACTTTCAGGACGCCTTTCGACCTCAAAAAGGGACGGCAGTCTTGCAAGAGTGAAGGTTTTGTTGCCCAGGGATCGCAGATTGTTTGCATGAGAAAGGTATGTGCAAATTAGTGCTGCGAGTGCTCTCCAACGAACCAAAGGAAACTCGCAGGCGGATCCGCAAAGAGCTTCTCGAGCATGTGAGTGAGGATCCAAATTTTTTAGACACTGCTCCATCAGACTTCTTCCTCTTCCCCGCCTCAAATCTGTGCTGAGAGGTTCTCACCACGGCTCGGTGGAAGCGTTATAACAGGCCGTGACGAGGGAGCTTAGCAGCATTCTTGGCGCCGTCCTTCAGAAGGCGCACGAGGTGTGGAAAACCCGCTGGCAGTGGTATGTGGACGCACAAGGGTCCTCCTTCGAAAACTTGTGAGTGAATGAATCAGTTTTGGTAATAATTTTTTTTTTCAATCGACTCAGTCCTATTGCTTTTGGGACAGACCTTGCATTTCCAGTTTCCTTACGGAATAAATTAGTTCTCGTCGTGGACTAAACTCTCCTTCCAGTGATTCAAACGTGTTGGCATTCTGAGCAACCTGATGGTGAAGAGCACATTCTGTACCGAAAATGTTCTTTTACTTTCTATGAGATCCAATTCGAGAAAAACTGAAATTATTTAAATCGATTGTGCAATTTATTATTCAAGGCACTTTACGATTTGATCTAATCAATTTTAGCGGTTTGTTTTCCCTAGAAGCTCTCCATCCCCTTTCGATGTTGCGATCTTGCGAGGTCAATTTTTCCTCGCTCTGCTCTAACGATCTGCTGAATTGTAGAAAATTCTTGTTTGCTTGTCTTAACGGGAAAATTAATAATGGGAACATTCAACTGATCAGATTGCCCGGCAGTAAATCTTTTGCGAGCCTGCAAAGGAATTAATTGTGGTGATACAATACTTGGAAATGTCGTGAGAAGAGATGAGTTGTATTATCCTTTTCTCACTTGGCGACTGACCTCTTGATTCCAGTGAATATACTTACTTGTGGCTTACTGATAAAGAAACCGATTCAGACGACATATTATCTAGACAGGGCTTCATCTAAAATAAACCGTTATTGATTTATTGAATTCAAAACAATCAGGGTTGTGTACTACAGAGTTATTCGTTAATTACTGTTTGTAGAGAACTTTATCAGCTATACTTTGTATTTAATACATGTTGACGCCGAAGGAATATTTCCTTGACAATCAACCAGGAATCAATATTTTCATCGTACCGCTTATAAAATTCTTGGATAACAGTAATTTATAATTCGCTGAAATTAATCTCTTATTTGATTATTTAAAATTCAATATTTAATTTTTATCCATTAGGTTAAATAGTGTACGGGGTCAATGTGCTTCTTGACGCTACCATTTTCGGTTTTCCGTTTATCGCATGGGACTCTTCGTTCAAAACAATTATTCACAAATAGAGTACCTTTATTTTATATTAGGTTGATTGATTAAATATATCTGCACTAATTACGAGTGATTTAAGCATGTTCTAACGAAGTTATAGCCAACGATAAATAACTCTTTTCCTTAACTTTGCCATCAATATTTTTCTAACGCTGAATTTAATTGAATTGTACTTTAAATTGTGAGAATCGATATTTTAGGGTAAGTATACTTTTACCATGATATTTTATTAAATACGTTAATTAATATCGACAATTGCATTTATAAAATACTTTATTTGATAAATAATAAAAGTATATTAGAGAAAAACTTGATAATAATTGAGTAGTAGAACCTGTTAATCTGAGCAGTAAACTATATTTTTTGGTACTATTCCTAACAGTAAAAGGGATCACGTGTTAATTAAGCTGACATGACTTTATTGAAAACATTTTCTGAGCAACTAAAATCCGAAAAAAATTATGGACAATTTTTTAAACTAAAACTTTGTCGTGGTCTTTTTACTGCTTCCTAAAATTTATAGATAATAATCCAAGTTACCTCCATTCAATATAAATATTTGGCATGATAGGACAGTAAACAGGTTTAGAAAATCACGCATGAAAATAAAGAAATACTTAAAATCGTCTTTGAAAACTCTCAGAAGTAAATTTCAAGTTACAAGGTTTTTAAAGTTCTTCGCCACGGTTACAGCATCTTAATTTTTACCAATTTGCTTGTGTAATATTTTGATGGATAATTTTATTTGTTTTCCTACCCGGAGATCATTCGTGTCGGAGTTGCCGTTTACCTTACGCCCAACGACATGACCTGAAGTGTCGCCCGATAGATTTATCATCATCGAGATTACTTATTGCCATCTTCAGGTTGTATGAAAGGAGCAGCGTAAGAAAAGGATCGTCGAAGAAAGTCAAGGAGCAGCGGGTGAGGAAGAAAATAAAGTTAACAGGTCGCGACCCCTACGTCACTCACCCTCACCTAGCTGCGACCCAACTCCCGTCAGACTTGTCCCGAAAGGACAGGACCTCCGGCCGGGAAAATATGAAGAGGAAGTGGAATGAAGGGGGGATAAAAAACGGGGCAGACACATTCGCTGGCAGCATCCCGATCAGAGGAGAGCTCTTTAAAGTTAGAGGGACGGATCGGGAAAAAATCCTATACCGGGGTCTCGCTCTGTCGCTAGGGGAAAGATGTTTTCAGGGGCGGGGCTCTAGGAATAGGTCAATAGCGGATAGGTCAAGGAACAGTGGGGTGAGAGCTGAAGAATTAGTTCATTTTTTTCGATTCGTAGGAAAGGAAGTTTTTATCTTCCCGCTGGGTTATACCTTACTGGCCTATTTCCTAGTAGAAAATATAATAGTATCCCTATATGTCTTGCATTTCAAATGGACTGTCGCTGTCCCTTCTTTCGATGTATTGCAGAAAATAGATTGCAACGCCATAACCTAGATCCCTGTACGAAACCGTTCGCAAAAGCCGAAACACTATTACTGTCTCTTCGTCCTCTAAGAAATGTTGGTATCCTTCCCCTCTCACTTCTTTATTGATAACGCCCTGAAAAAATAATAATTATATCTAATCCTACAAGCTACCATAAAGCCATGTGATGAAGGATATTATGTCTCCAGCAATCAGGATAATTGGTGGTTATTCTTAATCGTTTTATTTGCAGAAAATTAGAATAGTCGGAAGTCATCCATGTATTCTGCAACCGTGGTTACGTATTATTCAGGACAAAATGGATCCCTTATATCAGTCTCTTCAATAGTTAGTTCCCTTGACTTCTTGATATGACCTCGCCCACCACTGCAGTCAGTGAACGCAGTTATTCTCTTTACGTCAGGATTGGTTAAATTAATACTATTTGTATGGGCAAATTTAAAATGGGACAGTATCATATTTCGTTAAATTTTAGCTGATTATAATATTTCTTGTATAAATATGTCATGTTCCAATTGTATTTTGCCATTCTTATTGAGAATCGTTGCTGAAAAAGGCTCATTAATCAAGATCCTGAAGAAAGTTTATGTAGAGGCTGAAATCAAACGAAAGAAAAAGCTCGCATTATACTTTTTATAATATTTATGTTGAAATTATCGTCATATGTTCTAAGGCATTGTTCTGCATGAGTTACATATTTACTACATGTGAGTAGAGATTAATAAGTATTATTTGCATATGTTGCACGTTCGTTTCAAAGAATTATTACTCTAATATGTATGTAGTAAGTTGATGGGAAATAATTTGGTCCACTGCTACGCTAAATGAATCTTGTTCCCAATGCATGTAAACTATGATAAAATAAAAATTTCCCAGCTTCATTTATTTTTTCATATTAATAGAGAAAAATAATGTCAAAATAAATAAGCCAGCACTTCATGATGAATTATTAACTTCCCACTTACTTCATAAATGACTTAAGTCGATTAGTTACTTCCCATTTGTTTCATAAATAATCTTTTCTTGAGTTCCAGTTGAACAATATTTGACTTCTTTAATGCAATCTTTTGTGGTTTAATGAATAGTTTTTTAGAAATAGAAATATAATAAGGGAAGTTACCAACATAAAATAATATTTTAGAGTCTTTGAAGTGAACGAAAATAGAAAATATACAGCCTAATGCCAAGGTAGTTGGAACGTTGAAGGAAATGAACCGGGTTCTAATCCGGTTAATCCTAAAAACACGCACAACTTAGCTCAGGTGATGTGATTTCCTCTGTAAAATGTTGTGGAAAACTTCATTTGGATGTCAACAAAAATGGAACTGGGTCCTTTACCCTAATCGTTTGAATGGCTCACTTCGATGATCTCGGTTAGAATCCGGAGGAAACAAATTAATCTAATTTTCGGGTGGGAGACTGCGGTAGGTTATTGGCTTATTTTCTATTCTGCTTTCGTTTAGAGAATATTTTGTATTCCAGCTCTTACAAACTCATTTTTTTTTCTCTTCAATGGATAATTTTATTTTCTCTCTCAATCTCGTGTATCCGGTAATGATCCCCAATGATCTATTTCTCGTTACGTCCTAGACTCCAACCTTCTTTCCTTTCTTAGTCTGTATCTTACCCTCTCTTCGAGACTGCAAACGGAGAGGGATGTGTGAGGACGGATCGCCTACCGCTGTGGTGTAAAGCGAGGCATTTGTTTCCTCCCTTACAGCGAGGGAAATGGAAAATGCCGCTCGCTCCCCCCCCCCCAACCATCCCCTACACATCCCCTTCCCCACCTACCCCTCTGTCTCACCGATATTAAGGGATTTTAATGAGGCCCCGGGTAGTTAAGGCATTTTGGGGGTTGAGGAATGGGGTTTTTGGATGGAGCAGCGGCTGGGAGTGATGTGGCGCTGCCCTCCATTCCCCTCTACGGATGAGGAGTAAGTTAAGGGTGTTGCCTGATTGCTTGCCACTGCTGAGGATTGTTTGTTCCCCTGTTTGTGTGTGCGTGCGCGTGCGTGCGTGTGTGTTTAGGGAACGAATGGTATTGAGGGTCGTAGCGGAAGGGAGGGATGAGAGTGTTGGAGATATATGGACGGTGAGCTTCATTTATTACTCCCCCGAGGTGAGCGTTGGTTCAACTTAGGTTTCCATAATGGGACGGACGAATTGCGTTCTGGGATGGGAAGAGATTAAGACCTTTCCCCCTCCAGTCGCCGGATGATGGAGCTCGTAAAATGACTGTGGGTTCGGCAGTCATTGGATCATCCGTTGGTGGTTGCTATTTCCTTAATGCGATGAAAGAGTTGGACCTACGGGGGAATTTGCATTATATCATCAAGGACCTCGAAGTCTATTTCTAGTGGCGTGAGATCACTAAAAGTGCCACTCATCTACAGTGTTATTTGCTTGGAAGGGAGAGGATTTCCTTGCCGTCTTGCAGAGAAAGACTATCTCGGTAAGATTAAGAATTAAATATGGATTTCAGGGTTTGTTTGTAAGAACACGAAAACCACATTCCCAGGGTTTACAGAGTGCTTGTAATTTTTCAATATAATTAAATCATAATGGTTTAAAAAATGTTTTTTGAACCTCATCACAGACGGACTTTTTGTATAAATTAGACATTAATAGACTTAGGAATTCGAAAGCTAAATGTTAATTTCTAATAGTTGAAACATTCCTCACAATAGCTTATCATATTATTGCATCGAGACCCTTATCTGAAGTAATTGAGTTTTGCATATAGTTCATTTTGTCGGGTAATATCCTTGTGCTATGTGGATTCTTCACAATAGGCTAACGCGACTTTGTAATCATTTGTGACCCGTCTTTTAAGTATTTTTCTGATTGGTGGTATTTTGTAAATATTTACCTATGCTAACGGAGAAATATTTGCACAACTCTGGGGTGAATTAATTGTTATTAATTGAAAATGAAGTTCAGCAAGCTTAGTTGATTTTGGGAATTCGCCATTTAGTTCTCAAATTTCATGCAAAATATTTTTGAAGTTTTCATTTATTGACTAATTTCAATTTGATTCTTCCTTTAAAATCCTCAAGGTAATAGCACTGAAGAGTTTTAAATTTTTTCCCTCAAAGGTTTTTTAAGTTTGTTGACTAAGGTAATGTTGTTAATTTGAAACACCAAGTGTTGTTAATACCCTTAACTAAAAACTTACATTCCTTATTTCTGGTTCAAAAGTAAGAGACAATGAAACGTATGTAATGCTGTCAAATTGTTTTCTAAACCAATAAAAAGTCGTTTCCTGATGATTACTTTGTTTATCATCTGGTTTAACTCGTGCGCAAGAATTACAGAGATAGCAGGATAAAATAAAATCTAATAAAAGTTCCAGAGTGTATAAGCGCCATCATTATAATTTCATTACTGGTGATTTAAGCGTCTTTAGTCGGTGAACCGAATGCTCAATCATCTCGTATGGGATGCTTGTACCCCTGCAGCTCAACCATTGAGTTAATTTCTGGCATACTCAAATGAACTTAAAATCAGAGATGGAGTATTTTTTTACGATCACTTTGCAGCATGTGATTTTTAACTTAATTTTTCACCAGTGAATCAACTTTAACGCCTTTTTACTCTAAATCATTGGATTTTGTCAGCAAAAAAAAAATCTCTACAACATTCCAATTGAGACATGTGATGATGTGCGTGCTCTTATGTGGTGTGTCTATAAGCGAGGTACAGTGGCGCACGATTCTTTCCAATTGCGCCTAACAGTATTTCTTTTACTTTCGTCGAATTCTGATCTCCTTGTGCGCTTTTTAGGCATGTGTTCAAATGCCAGCACGGATACTTTTACAAGGGTTTAGGGAAGGAATTCATTGTACCCCTGACGTTATGCTATAGGATTAGGTATCTTATCCTACATAATTAATGCCTGTTGCAAATCGAGCTTGTAATTTTGCAATTCTTAGTGGTGGGAAATTCCCTTCCTTTTATTTTTAACTCTGTAGGGCTTTATTTTATCGATGAACTTCACGAAGAAATGACAATACCAATCAATTTCGTTGTAAGCAAAGGCACCTATCTTAAGTGCAACGGATGAAAAACAACTACTTTATCGCATTCCATTACTAATTAGACTTCACTTAGTTGAAAATTGGGAATTGCAACATTGCTTAGCCTACGAAAAAATTTATTTATTCAAATCCATGAACTTAAACTGGGCAAACACGATTAATTTCCTAATTTATATTCCATTATGGAAACACACGCGGTTGCATGTGCCTTAATTTTTGTTAATACTTTTGTATTGCTGAAGACTAATCTAATCCCACATTTGTTAGTCATCTGAAATAAATATTTGTTTAAATAAACGATCTTGAGAATTTTCTTGGAAATATCGTAAAAGTTACGTTTATTTCCCAGGATATTGTTTCCAAAAGTTCGGCTTTTATAGGCAAACAATTTGTTTGAGATTTCATAAATAATATCGCTAAGAAAAAGCAAGGAACCCCAAAGACTAAACTAGACATGTTATTTGTAGACAGACTGGAATATATTCTCCGCATGGAATTCCTGACTTAACATGAAATATTTAAATACGTATTATATATTACACAAAAAGTATGTATAATGTGTATATAATAATATGCATGTATTGTACATAATAATCTGAAGCAAAATCAAAGATTAAAATATATTCTCCACGCATAAATGTGAATACTTAGTTTAAATCTGTGAATATGCTGCAATTATTCGTATATTCACATACTTTTTGCGCATTTTATACCATTTTAATATTTTATGCTGTCATTTAACCCTTCCACGGACGACAATCTAAAGGCGGTGAAAGGGCTTCTGCGTTCTAATGATCCCTATTGCTGTTCTGCTGTGAGTAATAATAATTTCTCCTGATAAGGTCACCCACGTCAGATAGGTCGAAGGTTAGGAGTCAGACGAAAGGTAATCCTCACAGCGTCCGTTTCTCAGTGAGGTGACTGCAAAGGCATCTGACCCCAAAGGCCATTGAGTGATGGTGTCACGTTAAAAATATAGTTGAGGAAGACAACGGGAAACCATATCTATTATTACTCCATGAACCGATGATAGACAGGATTATTATAATGAGTCCTGACAACTACGGAACACGGCCCGATTGGTCGTGTGCCATGCCTGGCAGGGGGAGAGGTAAGGCCTCCGTAGTCGTCATCTCTCGAAATCCTTGCAAAGCAATAGCGACAATAGCAGCACAGAGGGTAACCAAATCAATTAAAAAGGGACATATTTAGAACGAAGTTGAGAGCAAGAAAATTAGAATATATAAAGTGAGAGACGAAGGAATGAAATATAGATGTTTAGGTCTAATCTAGCAGGGTGAAAAGGAAAGAGAACGAGGATTATTGGAGTGATAATTATAGAGTAATATACAACGGAGGGGAAGAAAGGCAGCGAGCGGTGGTTAAAATATTGAATAAAAAGGGTAAGAAGAAGCGTAGTAAACATATTACGAGTAGTAAAAGTAAAAGCGAAACAAGTTAACTTAGTTATTGCTCAGGAATACATGCCATTAATTAATCATAGGGAGGAAATCAATATGGTATACGATCAGTTAGAGTATATAACCACAAATGTTCCTGGAGGGAATCATTTGATAGTGATGGGGTATTGGAACGCGATGGTGGATGACGGAAGAGATGGTAGTTAGGTGGGAGACTACCATTTAGGAACAAGAAATTACCGCAAGGAGAGAGTAATATAATTTTACAGGAAACAGAGCCCTAATTATAACGAATACATGGTTTAGATACCACAAAAGAAAAAACATGTGAAAAGTATATTTTAGGAATACAAAACAATGAGTTCTATTTCACATATTACTAAAGTGGTTCTCAGGATCATAAAAAAGAGGATGGAGAGAAGAGCAAATGGTTACTCAGGAGATGATCAGCTTGGGTTCAGGAAAGGGAGAGGCACGTATGATGCTTTTGCAGTAAAGGGGTCACAAATAGAGAGAAACATTGAATACAATCAGGATGTGTTCGTTTGTGTCTCAAATATTGAGAAATCCTTTGAAAGAGTAAATTGAGTATAATAAACAAATGCAGTGAATCTACACGTTGCTACGAAAAGTTCAGGTATCTTGATTTTTTAACCAAAATGGTCAAAGTAGTGATAACATAAGACATAACAGAACGGCGTTAGGCAAAGAATCTTTCATGAGAAGAAGGGAATCAATGGCAGGGACTTTGATTTAAGATGTTAGTAAGAGGCTTGTCATTACTTTGATATGAAGCGTAGTTTTGTACGGCGCGGAAACATGTACATTGAACCAGGATAATAAGTGTTAAAAGACTTTTGTAACATAAGATTGGAGAAGGAAGGAAAACGTGAACAAGGACAGATAGGATAACGAAAGAGAAAGTGCTAGGTATGGTGAGGGAGGAGAGGAGATTGATTTTTGGGAGAAATCCAAAGTAATAAGGAAATATGGATGCAGAGCATTTTGATTGGCGATGAGACGTTGAAGACTGATGGGGGGAAGGTAAGGTAAGCTAGGGAGGGGTAGGAATAGGATGGGGATGTTGGATGTAATGAAGGTAGGGAGAAAATATGATGAATTGAAGAGGGGATTACTGTAGTGTTGGATATTGGGTTGTGTTTTGTTAGGAGAGGCAAGTAAATTGACACTGTACCGTGTGGTAGCTAGGTAGTTTGTGTCCATTAAAATCTACCTTAACTGGTAGATTAATGATTGTAATACTAATAATGTCATCAAACTTTAGATATCTTTTACTAGTCGTACCTTTTATCTGCTTCCATGAGTTAGACAAAATATCAAGGATAATGCATACAATAATAGGTAGGGTAATTGTTATTTTTGTGTGTGTAATTATTAAGTCTACTGCTTTTAGTAAGCAAAAATCGCTTAATAAAGCGTTAACATGGCTAAATAATTCGCCTTTCCGCAAATTAACGTTCTTAAAAATGTGCCTATAATCTTCATTTTACATATTTTTAGCATAAAACTTTGATGACAGGGTTGTGGTTGCTTGTAACATAGGCTAAATGTGATAATTCTTAGGCTATGAAATATAGTCGTGTTCAGCCTATGTCCATTCAAGATCTACCGGAAATGATAGACTAAAATTAATAGTTCCTCCTTAAATTTCCATTAATATTCCACGATACCATTCTGCTCTTTCTATTCTACTCTGCATATAGAATTCCAGCCGACTTTGAGTGACCTCTACGCTTTTCTATAAAGAAATGTTTACAGGATAAAAGGTGCCTTGACAAATGTCACCACTCGTTTAAGCCCGCATGAGAGGAAGTATTTCAGTAAACGAGCCCTTTCGAGCAAACACTGCGTTTCCGGGGATACCCTTTGTTGCCACCGACTGTCGATCGCCTGCATCTATGAACGTGTGGGCATTTTTCTCCTCGTAATTTATCGCAGAAGCATAGTTTGGAAATCGAAAGTCTTTTGGAGCCTATCGTTTGTCTGGAATAAAAGCGGGCCGCGTTTTTTTCCTCTGGGCGCCTTCTTCAAGTCGCGGAAACAATCGATATGACAGTGATGTAGAATGGCTGCAAATGGCGCAGGCTCCGCCCCTGCCGCTCGCCGGGAACGAGGTGAAGGTCTTAGCGCGCGCATCGACGAAATATTCGATTAGGAAATTAGAATTTTCGGAGGCCATCTTTCGCCTGTCGCATTGTTCGCCGATTACCAGCATTTCGTGTCTGTCACTTCTTTAGGATTCGGTGGTGGGGTTATTGCTCTTTTGATAGCAGTTCTTCTTCTGTTTCAGCCACTCTTTTTTTTGCCAAGAACAACGTCCACTTTTTATGTTTCCTACGGAAAAAATCTTTTACAATTCTTTCCTTTCTTCATGACTCAATCTATTAAAGTAAGCGTAAATAAAGGAAGACTGATGACCATGTTGCCTTGAGACGAAACCATTGTCGTGAAAAATGCAAATTATAGTGGAATCTGCCAAGTTAGTCCTCCTTTATTCACGCCTAGTATGATATACTTCCACCAAGTAAAGCCAAAAACCGTATTATACTAAGGTGGCTTTTTACCTCACTTATGGCCACGTTATGTAATTTAAATTGCTCGAGACAAAACATTTTAATAGCGTTCCCATGCCTAGGGGCTTGCAAAATATCTCTTGTTTTGAAGGGATCTTTCACTAAAACTTCGTAAATTTATTTTCTTGAACAATTCTACAAAATGTTTTGCACAAATATTTCATTGAGACGCAAATATTTCTGCATTATCGAAATCTTTGGTTTTTGAAATACAAAAATTATAAGGTTCAACTTTCGGTATTAATAAATTATACTGACAATATTTGGAATTTGAAATATGTAATACTGTTATTAATGAAATTTAATATCACAATTCAGTAAAATTTTCAATGCGGCACCCAGAACTTTGGGTTAGCGAGACAGGCTGCTATCCACATAACAAAACCAGGTTTACAAAAAAATGTGTCCATTTTGAGTATGTAAAAATATGCTGAATAAAAAAGAGATCTATTAAATAATTTCTTGTGAATATTTAGTTTTTTGGCACTCTTAGTAATTCGGGAATAGGTACAAATTTAAAATAAAATGACCTCGATTTCATTAATAATTAATTATACTATGGAAATCAAGAAACTTATGGGTAGAGAATTAAGTTATAGATGGTGTTTCCCTTAAATATGTATAGCCAATTTCATTTTTTCAGACTGCAAAAAAAAAATCACAATATTTATGTTCCATGAGTTGCTTTGTTTATTTCCACAATGGATCGTCAATATTCTTTGCTTTATGTGAAGAATATCTGCCATGATTAATGATTAGTACAATTCAGTTCGCATTTTAAAAATGGTTTAAAAGTATATTCTATTAAATTAAGCACAGTGGAGAAATTGTAATAAGTAATCTTATTCATGGAAAGATAATATTATCGATTTCCAAAGGCGGTAAAATATGAATCCTGGTCGAGAATCGGGTTTTTGTCCTCTATGCATTCACTGTTTGCATGCTTGCCAAACTACGACCTCATTTTTGGGGAAAATATAGGTAAAAAGCATTTGGTTATTTTTTTCAATTTCATCCGAGTGAAATTCTTCTGATTTTCCTTCTAATATTAGGCATAATTATTATAGGACAATATACATGTATGTGCGCTATGTATATGTGCTTACGGCAATGTTTTAATGTGTTGTCGGTAATCATATGTTCGCGTGTTATGTTTGATGGTACCAAAGATAATCTAAATTGCAAAATTAAAAATATTCAGTTTCTAGTCATACATATTTTGCATATAACTGCTGACATTTTACTTGGGGAAATTATTTTTTATAAGGAAATAAGCAGTTCAAGACTTATTTGCTTAACGCGTGAGTAGTATTTAGTTCTACCATTTCCACGCATTTTTGTCATCACAAGGAGATTTTTGGCTGGCTACTATTTCTTATTTAACATTGAACGCATTTATTATAATTGCGAATTCAGTCATTTCCATGAGGATTGGCATGGAACAGCAAGTCACTAGTCTGAGTGCCCACAATTTTCAGCGCCTTATTCCGTCTCGCAAAGAGCTCCTCTGGCATCAGTTTTCCATGGCGTTTTGGGTATTAAGTAAATGCCCCGATCCCGCTTAATTCAACTGAAAAAGCCTCTCCTTCGTCGGGAGATTGGCTGATTGTTGCATCGCGTGGGATGAAGTATTCATCCGGAAAGAGGATTGATAGCAAATCGATGAAATGGGAGAGAGCATCATCGGTTGATGTCGGAAGTTTAAAATGAGAAATAACAAACAACAAAAAGAAGACGTAGACTCTATTTTAGTAGAAAAATTAATTGTTTTTTGATGCCAACAATAATTTCGTTCTTCAAATTACAAATATTCAACCTATAACTTTTCAACAGTTTTACTAATTTCCTGCCGTTTTGGATGACAGAAGGTTCTATATTAATCCTCATCCTTAATATTAATCTTTAAAACATAACGGTAATAGCTATGAATAACGGTGATAATTATGAAATTTCTTGGAGTAAAATTCATACCTGAGAAAAGTAGGACGGTATGTTGAAATTAAATTCTTTTTTTTCATTTCAATTTTCCCTTTTAATTGTAAGCATACATTATGGAATTGATACTTAGACATATATGCAATATTTTTATGGTCTACAGGTCATTCCAGTTTTATTTGTCGCATTTGTTTGGTCACGAAAAAGAAATACATTTCAGATCATTTACTCTTCGTGATCCTCAATGTGAGAGTCAAAATATATAATTATCTAGTTTTCAAATTTGTGAATACTTCATGTTTCATTTTCAAAGAAGAATACTTTACAGAGAGACAATATTAAAAGTAAAAAAACAAACAATAGCATTTACAATTTTCGGTGAGATTAGCTTTGTCTGAAAACATTTGAAATCAGTCGATATTGAATGTTAGGACGTGTCTTCATTAACTTGGTACAAAGCCTATGTATGAAGCTATCTCGGGAATAAGTCACATAAGTTAAGTAATACTACATAGTATGTTAAGTTGAGGGACTTCGGCAACCCTATCCGTACTTTCATGAAGCGTTTAAGTCAATTATACCGGTTTCCGCATCCAAATTTTACGTAGCTGTTAGTCATAGATAGCTAAACAAAGTTATTTATTTTACAGAGTTTTAGTAAGGCAGTATCATTACGCGTTTCATGTTGATTCTACAGACCATATGGCATTGGTTGAAAGGAATTTTTGTTGGCCAATGGTTTCCATAATGTATGCGGTAGTAATTTATGAGAATCCATTTAGAATAATTTTTGATAAAATGTTTAAGCAAACATATGATAATACATATAACATATTATAAATTTTTCATTTTATAGATAATTTACTATAACCATAGGGAAATTTTGCAAAGTCTTGGCTCCAACTATCAGTCGAATCCGTTGATGTACATGTGTCAGGATAATCATTTTACAGAAACACTTCTTGAGCAGTTCCCGACATTATTACGATCTATTTAACAGACAGAAAATTGAAGTTACCGTCATTATTTCACCTTAATGTTTTGTCCCAAGTGCTATTCTATTAATTAAAAACATCTATTGGAAGTATTTCTCTGCTAAATTTCTAAAATACTGAAATGTACCAAGAACGGTGAGCAGTGACCAAGAACAGTGAGGTCGATGATGAGTCCCCGTAAATCAAATCAATACTTGCAGAAATCAAGATTAACTATTCCTTCCATTTTGTGCTATATGTGAGGCCAATGAGGTGACATTACTCAACAAGTAACTCCAATGTATCATATTTCAATGCAATTGTAGTAAAAATTACAATGGAAATAGTTGCACATCAGCTGTGAAAGCTTGGAATATATATGCCCCTTCTGGTCAGTTAAGGTCTAAAGTGCTTACGTATTGTCTTCTGTGCTGAAATACGACATTATTTCTCACTTGAAATGTTTGATTAATCAAAATGTATTCCTATCACTGAGGTGATTCTTTTCCCACACATTAAAACTCTTCTGCAATGATATAGGAGGTTCCTATCTGCTTGTACGAGGCGTTCACAAGCATTGAAATTCCGTTTTTCAGTGGTATTCTAGCAAACAATTTCTGTTGACCATTATTTCTTATCTCTCTATTGTCTGGCTGGTTTGGAATTTATGGAAAAATATTTTACCATCATCTTATTGCCAAGAGCTTACTCCCAAATGGTATAGTTCAGGACCCGGCAGTACATCTTCACGGATGGTCGCATAGGAAATTTCAAAAGATACAGAGTGGGAGCGAGGTCCGTTTACATGCTTTACAGCGACGACCGGTCGTACGGCTTTGGGGAATGGCAAACGTGTAAACCTGCAAAGACTAAGACTCTGCATCCAAGTTTATTTGAAGATAAGCACTTCCCCGTCTGTCACTCACCGATGGATTCCCCATGCACCTCCGCATCGGGTCGAGGGCGGCCGCGGCCGCTGCCGCCGTCACCGCCGCCCGGAAACTCGACGCTGCCGCCGAGGACGAGGCGGCCGCCGCCGCCAGGGCCGACGACGCCGATGACGCCGAAGACGAGGAGGACGAGGAAGCGGGCGCCACGCTGACGACGGCCGAAGATGTCGTGGCAGCGGCGGGGGGAGAGGAGGGCGAGTACCTCCCTACGGCTCCCGGGGCAAATGGTGGGGGCGGGGCGGCGGAACCAACGGGACCGCCGCCCTTGCCGTTCATGAGCTTGTCCGAGGAGAACATCAGGAGGTGGTGAGGGTGGTCCGTCTCCTGCCTCCGGCCCGCCCCTTGCTGCCAGCCGATGGCGGAGCGGCACCCGAGGAGCTTCTCTGTGGCGAGCGTGGCGGTGGCCTCCGTCTGCGTTGAGGCTGATCGGAGCCCTCCTCGCGGAGGACCCTGGACGCGGGTTTCTCAAGAAAGCGTCACTTTTAAGGGGTGTACCCCAACTGAGAGTGCTGCGATTGTCAGTCGGTCAGATTAGCGGGAGAGTCGGGGGCCGCCCCGCTCCCACTGGGGGTGCCGTTCCAGGACTACGCTCAGGATGATGGCCTACCGGGAAAGTTCACCGTGATCGAGACGTCCTAGGCGAGAGTGGACGGTCTAGATGGTGCCAGGGTCAGATGTAACATCGGCTCCCACCAGTACCTATTCCACCCAAGAAACAAACGGCTTCTGGCTCTTGCTTTTGTTCAGTACCCGCTGTGGGCCGAAACCTCTCCTTGAACCCTAGCACATCCACTGGTATTATTAGGTGGTCCTGCGGACCGGGGCTCACGATCTCACGTCAGTGAACAAGAAACCACCCGCGATGAGGTCTTTTAGTGAAAATCTTCGGTGGATTGGGTAATGCAAAGGAGTTTTGGCACCTCTCCCCTCGTTTCACATGTCATTCATCCCTATGGCACCCATGGTTTCAGAGGGATGGGGCTTCCGAAATGCACTGATACACCAAATATGAAGGGGCTGTTAAAACGTTTCCATGGGTTCACTGAAGACTATCAAAGCGGGGGGATTGGGAGCACACGAGCTGATGGAGTCTCAAGACTTCGGGTGAGTGCGAGCGAATACCTCATTCTCTCACTTCCTCAACTGTTCGTCATCTCCGTTGGTAAAGTCATCGGAAGGATTCACAATAGGAGGAAGTGTGGAAAGGAGGGAATAGGGATTGAAACCAATGCGTCTCCGCTCCCAACTGTTCTCAGACAACTGAATGCGAGACACTTGGGTAGTGTACCTCCCCAAATTAAGGAGGGGGGGTGTATATGCTGGGGGAAGAAGGGCAAAGGTTTGATATTCCTCAGTGCGGAGTCAGCCTTCTTCGGCCCTGGCGACGACGTCCAATTCCTCTACTGGTCCGTCTTCAGGTGAAACGGTGGTCAAAGCCGAGAGTCCTAGAAGTCCTCAAAGGAATCCGCTGAAGCATCCCTCCGGCCCTTTAAGTCCCTCACGTTTCAGAATCACTTAGGAGGGCACCCCGCCTCCCTTCCGAACGATTAAACTTCTCGTAGACAGAGACGACTGGTTTGGCGACCCTTCTTCGTCCTATCTCCCTTCCTCTGTATGTCTCTATCTCCCTCTCCTTCGCCCTTCACTTCCTCGTCCTTGGAGAAACGTCCTTCGGAGGCCAACGGTTTTCACCCTTATTCATCTCTCGTTCCTCCACTTCTCACGGAGACGGATCAGCGAAGGATGCGCGCGGGCGTGTGTCCCTCGTCTGCGGGTGTGAATATGCATGCGTGTATGGATGCGTGTGGGTATTTGCCCTCTCTTTCCCTGACTGGGGAAATGGAGAATTGATAGGAATGTGTGGGAGAGTTTCGCTTCCCTCTCTTGCACCCGTATTGCGAGACAGTGATGCACTGAGAGGCCAGTGGATTCGGTGGGCACCCCCAGAGGGGGACGGGAGGGGATGAGAGGGCGGCAGAGAGAGGGAGGGGTGCACCTAAGGGAAAGAGGAAAGGGGGAGTGGGATGGAGCGAACCAAAGGGGGCAAAGGAGTCGGAGGAGGAGGTGTAGAGAAACCGATGCAGGGAGAGAGGTGGGGAGAGGAAGAGATGGGTTTTATGGGAGGGAGTCGAGGGGGTGAACGAGATGGCAAGCCTTTCCACTCCTTCCCCACCTACCCCTCCTGGCGACGGCCCTGCGAACAGGATATAGATAGAGAGAGAAAATATGTGTGTGTGTGTGTGTGTATGAAAGAGGCGGAGAAGGGAATCCGGTGGTGTGTGAGAAGTTCAGGAATCGGCCGCAGGGCGGGAGTGGGGGTGCGCGCGATGGAGCGGTGGTGTGTGTGGGGTGCGCAGTGACGTCACGCTCGCTGCGCAGGCGCCGGCACTCCCACACGGGCGTCCCCTTTCCGACGGGGAAGGCCCTCGGGCGTCCAATGCGGTGGCGACGCCCTCGAGAGAAGCGGGCGAGTGGGGGAGGGAGATGTTTGGGGAGGATCCGACGAGTGGGTGGGGGGAGGGAGGGTGTGGGAACGCCGAGGGGAGCGGAGTGGGGTGGCGGTCGGTTCGTCCATTGGGTAGCGAGAGGGTGGTGGAAGGAGAGAGAGAGGGGGCTTCTCCAAATCCCCCACTCCCTCCAGCGTCAACGCGACCCACCATCCCCCTCCCCCTCCAAACTCTCTTTCTCTCCAACACAGAGTCAGTTTCGCAGGAGGGACGGGGGTGGAAAGGATGGGTGGATTGTTTGAAAGGGAGGGGGGAGCGTACGTGGAGAGGCGTGGTGGTGGCGGATCTGGTTGGGGTGGGGGAGTCGTGTTAACTCCTACCCCACGGGGTGGGTTTTCCCCTCCTCCCCGCTGGAGGGGCAGGCGGGAAGGTACGCGGGGGGGGCGGCGGAGGCGGGTGGAGAGATGGTATGGTTTTTTCCTCGGAGAGGATTTTTCTCCGTGGAGGAGGGAGTGAGAGTGTGGAGAGGGGGTTGCGAGAGGGAGATGGGAGGGAGGGTCGCGGCGGAGCGGAGGATGAGTGGAAGAGGAGGCGGCGGAGGTTGAGGAGGAGATCGACCGAGGAGAGCGTTAAAATGGGTCGCCAGAAAGCCAAAGGGGGAAATGGGAAGGAGCGAGAGAGGACTCCCGCTGACATGAACGGCCCGCCGTCTTTGGGGTCGTTTGACAGACTTTGGTGCGTTCTCCGAACACCGTGCTTATTCCATCTTGTGAATGGGAACCGATAACATCGTTATATTTGCCCTCGCCTCATATCTCGAGATATGTGAAAATGCCCTCGGAATCGAATGTTGTTGAGAAAATTTTTCTTCTTCCCTTTCCGAAGGTGAACGGATGAAGTTTAAGAACAATGAATTGCTTGGATGCTTTGTGACGTATTATAATGACCCGTATAAAACAAGCTCCTAGTTTATAATGTCCCAAGCGGATTCAAGCTGCATATATCTAAGGCCACAATACTTTTCATAACGCAGTAAATAAGAGTAAATAAACTTTATGCTTTCTTCACCCCTTGGTGTTTTTTTTATTCACCAAAGTGGTGAAACATTGTGTGCTTCTAAACAGCATATTCCCTTTCATAATTTTCACCATATATCATTTCTTTGTGACAAATATCTATGCTTAAAATGCATATTATCAATGCAATTGTTCTCGAGCACGTTATCCTGACCATATGATATTAAAATTTTTGTTTAGATGTCGGGACAAATAATAGCATTGTATTACTATTTTACGTATTTCCGTTATAAATATAATATTTCTCTGGGATACTTTATATTATTGTAGTTATATCTTCAAGTACATATCACTAAGTGAAGGGTTAAAAAAAGGTTAATATTCTACAGGGTGTATAATTAATCAGGCAGGGGAAAAAATATCATTAGCATCCTGTCATATCATCTACTGATTCATGAATGATTTCTGAACCAATATCGTATTATGGCTGCATAGGTTTTTGCGGCGGTGGTTTGAAGGATTCTGCATTCTCGGGTTTCACCGCGTCGTTGTTTGATGCTGACAACAGTTTCGCCGAAGTTGCATTCGGCGTCTTCAGGTCGAAGATAATAGCGGACGCCCTCCCTGGACCGAAGGACAAAATTCCGAAAGACCTTAACGAAGGGGTCTACCAAGTACCCTGCTCATGTGTGAAAGCCTAATTCGGGGAAATATTCCGATCAATGAAAGTTCGGATGAGGGAACACGTATGGGCAACAACAAATAAGCAGTTTCACCTGTCAGCCATCTCAGAACACAAATGTAGTGAACCCGGTCACGATATCTTATTCCAAGAAGTAAATGTCATAGCAAAGGAGAGTAGATATTACCCACGATTAATTATAGAAGCAATTGAGATCGCAAATAAAACCCGGAGAACATTAACAGAGATGAAGGCTACCATCTTTACAACGCGTGGAAGAGAGTTCTCCGGAAACGGACCAATCAGAGAGCAGCCACTAGACGAGACCACCTATATAAGGGTGGCAAAAGTCCGAGTCCGTCATCTTCGACCTGAAGACGCCGAATGCAACTTCGGCGAAACTTCTGTCAGCATCAAACAACGACGCGGTGAAACCCGAGAATGCACAATCCTTCAATATCGTATTATATAAATTATTAATAAGATATAGTTTAGAGTTAATGGGAATTTGATTTATTTCGCCGAACCTACATGGACCTTAATTCAACAGGTTCCAGATTTTTACCTTGCTTGTTATGCTTGGGATAAGGCATTTTACCAGAACGCAAAAATCTCTTGATTAGGTTCCCCTCCTGTGGTCCGGCAAAAGATCCTTGTTTGTTCACCGCTGTTTTGAATCTTCTGCATGTTTTAACAAATCCAAAACCTTTAAGTCCCTCTCCCGAGCACGGCACTCACCGTCTTCGTTTTATCCACTTCGGATTACTCATTTACCTTATTGACAGCTTTCCCCCTTTTCGTCAACGGCTCCAGTAATCATTCAGTTCCCCTGACCCCAGGGTCTCCATCTTCGAATGTGCTCCTCGCTGTGAATCGAAAGATTAAGGCTGTTGACATTGAGGAAGAAGTGACGATTCCCAACGTTCCCAAAGGTCTGTGGAAAATGAACAGGCAGCGTTAAGTCTAAAAGGCTAAGACATTGTGAGTTGGAAACATTAAGTTTATCATATTTTGAATGTTGATCTGTTACCTTTACAGCTTAAATAGTACAGGAATGGGCAAGATTTTGGGTTTTGGGATCCTTTAAAAGAATTTATGAAGTATTAAAGCAGATGTAGCAGCAAGAAATCAGCGACAGAGGTCTTAACATTTGGTAATTCCTGCTTCTGTTTGCTTCACGAGGAGGAATTATCCATTCATATAGATAATACTTAATTAAAGTTCTATATCTCGTAAATATTTACAGAGAAAAACAGAGAGTGTGGTGTATGTACGTGCAGTCTCCAATATCGTGTAATTTAATTTTATGTAAGTTGGATGGATATCTATGCAGCTGCATTAAAAATTAATCCAAAATAAAATTATGTGATCAGGAAAATAATAATAGGAATAACAATGTACATCTTAGCTAAGTATATTTTGCGTCTTAACATACAGTTATGAAAATCTGTTTACTGAGGGTTGCAATATAAACCTTATTAAGCCATAATTTAGCCTTTAATTAGCATTAAGGCAGGAGCTTGGTAACAGGGAATTTATTTTTGAAACAAATAATTATTTATTAGATTTATTATTTATAATTCGCTTCCCATTTTTTGTGAGTCATTGTAGTTTCATTTTTAATTGAATATTGCATGCAACGATACTTCTTGGATTATTCGTTCCTTTGCTGAGAAAATAAAATATAACGTAAGAGAGACAAAATGCACTCTATAGTGGGTCATAATGTGAGGGTGGTATTTCTCTCGCCATCAGGTCACTCAATTCCGTGAAATATTAAAACAATTTGATCCATTTTCATCCTAACATCATTGACAGTTCATTATGTATCGTTCGTCAGTACAGACCGATAAATATGAGGGTATTATTGTGCATAACTACCAAAAGGCTTTCTTTATCTTCCCGTTTTTTAGTTTGCTTGCTATGACATCATTAGAATCCTTTTTCATATACAAAGACGTGACCATGTTTGTGAGTAATTAAAATAGAGTTCTGTGGTGAGAAAAAAACGTATAGGTGCTAATAAAGAACGCTTGCCGTCTCTAATTTGGTGAATATTATTTAATACTAAGACAGTTTGCTTTATTATAGAACAAGTATTCCTCAATCATTTTGAATACATCTGTTTCATATAATAAGGTAAAATAATTAATAATACTAAGCCGAAGCAAAGTGGCCCTAAGGATTTGACAAATATAATTAATATGGCTCTCCGTAAACAATTATCAATGGAAAATCCTTGAAGAAACATTTCAAACAATCAAAAGTGAAAAATATTTTAAATTTATTTTCGGGCGAAATATAATAAATAAAAAAATTGATTGCTAAAAATTGATCCGATTCAACAGTATGATTTCAGTGCAACACATTGCTAGATGGTAAGGACTTTATGGCTTACTCCTTTATCTGTTCCTTTTAAAATAGGACTACCTCTGAAATTGCAACCCACCAGTTCCATGGTCAACGTAAACATGAAATTAAGGATTGCCAACAAACTACTTCTCTTGCCATCACGAGTATTTCTCTAATAATTTTTATATCGGAATCACTGTTTCCTTAAATATTTTTCATCGTTGCCGCCCATCGCCAATATTATTTTATAAGGGCTTTTCAATCATTTATCACTTTAGGTTTTGCTGTTGTTTGTTCTTGTGGCTCAATAAAGGAAATGGAAAGGTAGTGAAAGAAGTGGTTGAGAGAATGGTAAAATAACATTCGGATAGCCGCGTGAAAAGGGAGAGGTTGGGGGCGCATCCAGGATGGGTTTGCTCAGCCAAGTAAACTATTATCTGAAGGCGTTGCTATTATGTCTGCGCGGAAAATTCGGAGAAAAAATTGATTTCATTTTGCACCGAAATTTATCGTAAATTTTTAAAGCACTGATTCTATATTCCAAACATCTAATTGCATTTGTGTGTGGGGTTTATTCCCTGTAGCGATAAATTAGACTTACAATTCGATAGACGTAGGGACTTGTTACTTAAGGCTGCTATTGAATTGTGCAGAATACATATGATGTCAAATAAGACATCACACAAGTTTTTTACACCCACTTTTTCTCCTCGCTTTCATATTCATTCAATTTTCCCATCACTCTCTTCTCTTATTCTCCTTTCCACTGTTAATTAATATCCCTTTTTAATGATGGAAGTTTTTAATACTTCACCATGAGTTTACGGATAGGATTGCAAACTTGCCCTAGGCTCGAGTTGCAGATTAGTAATTTATCAATAGAAACATTTTTTCGCAAAAAACTGGGAGGGAACAGTATGGAGAAAGGTTGAGGCTATCCTATTTATTCGACATTCTTCCCTCGACCTCCTCCCCCTTTCACCACATCACTCTAGCCATCCTCTTCGTCCCTGTGCCGACTCCGCGGTGTATAATTCTTTGACGAGGTCATCCGAAATGTCCTGCTTCCATTCATTTTTTTGCTGCAGCCACTGTCGCCGCAAAAGCAGCACTTCTGGGACAATTCACCTGGCTGGGGAACGTGAATTTGAGGATGGCTCCGACGTTGGTTTTCCAAAAAGAATAAGTACGCCGTGGAGGGTGGAATAGGTACTCAGGGTGAGTGATCTAATGCGATGATGGAGTCGTGAAGGCTAATGGTACCGAATTAGATATTTGGAGAGGATGAATGTAGGAAACTTTCAATGAGAAAAATCTGGAAAGGCGTGAATAAAAGCAATAACGTTCCTGAACTATAATTAAATATTTAGGACTTAAATGTAATATACACTCTAAGCATCATCAAAACAGTGAGGAAAGGAAAGGGAACTGAGTAAGGGATAACGTGTATATTTTCTTTTAAGTTTCGCATCCCAATTGTCCGATGTGTTCAGTATTATTCAATGCATATGATATTGTGAAAAAGAAGTACGAGGGTCATCCGGAAAGTAGTACCCGTTCGTGAAATAAAGACACAAAAGTAAATATTAACAAACATAAAAAATTTTATTTGAAAGAGGATACTTTAAACTACTTCTCAACATAATCTCCAAGCAAATTAAGGCATTTGTCATAACGTGTGACAAGTTTCTGTATTCCTGCTGCATAGTCCTTCGCCGCCAGCTCATTGAGATACGCGAGGGACCCATCTTGCACAAATTTTTGCATAATGCAGATGGTGTTTAACAATTTCATGAACAATTGTTCGAGAAACATTGGGAAAATGCTCACAGATGTCATCAATTGTGACGCGCCGATCGTTCCTCACGAATTCGTCAACTGAGCTCACCAGTTGGTCTGTAATGACAGACGGTCTCTCCGAACGCTCATCGTCGTGTGTGTTCCCCCTCCCCATGTTGAAGTTGCGACACCACCGCCGAACAGACGACTCGTCCATTACATTGTCTCCATACACCTCCTTTAATTGGCGATGAATATCACATGGGCGAACGTTTCTTGCATTGAGGAATTTAATCACTGCCCTCACTTCACAACTGGCGGCGTTCTCAATTTTTTTAAACATTGTAAACAATCACAGAAACAACACAGGCAATGCTAGCGTCACGCAACTTGGCTCAGAGAAGGCAGACAAGCCACTGAAGCTATCTGACCTCGTCCAGCGGCTACTCGCGTCGTCAGCACTTCATGCGGCACGAACGGGTACTACTTTCCGGATGACCCTCGTATATAACAGAAAGCTATCTTTCTGGGACCAAAGAAGGAGGTAGACTTGATTAGAATTAGAATGTGTTTATATTTTTTTATAATTTTTTAAGCTACACAAAAGTGGAGAACCTTTGAGTACATTTGTTTATCCATCAGAATGCGTATTTGTCAATTAATTTAAAATATATGCTAAAATGTTATGTTCATCGAAGAACTAAAATAAAACTTTACTAGGCTTATCATTATACCTAAACACAGTTCACATTTGATTAACTAATTCATAATGGAAAGCATAGGATGTTCTTTTTCATTTGTGCATTAAAATCTTTTAAATTAAGGAGATATTATGGTTTACGAAGAGCTGTTATTGGAATCTATCATTAAGTTTTTTCCACACTAATTTCCATCCATTTCATAATGGATGGCATCTTAGTGAAGCCATTACGTTTTAAAATTTCATTTTTCCTTTAGCACTAGTAATATTATTCTCAATTGAACATATGTATCTTGTGTGGGCGTCAGGTATCAAGAATCAGAATGGTGATTGCTAGGGCGAGATACTTTTAGTTTGCCCCTAGCACGTATGCAACGTGCGTAAAGAAAGAGTATCTGGTAATGGACTAACTTGCAGGATGATCCGGTCATTCTTTAGTCAATATTTCTGCAAGTCGATTAAGTGGCTAATCATAATCCTGTTTCAGTAATAGTTCATGCGCTTATCAGTTGTAAGATAAAAGTAACTTCATTGTCATTCAGTGTTGAATCGTGGCTGTTCTGTATGAAATCAAAATCACTTATGTTCCTGATCGAATAGTTTTCAAGAAAAGATTCTGGATCGCAAGGAAGCATGATCTCTCCTCGATGGACAAAAAGTAATATTTTGAAATATTTTCAAGTTTCTGTATCTATGACAATACTCGCAGAATGATAGAAACGCGATCATAAAATCATGCTCGTTACATCTTTCAGCATCCTTACGTTCAAATATAGTTCTGTTAGGGGACGGATGATTCTAAAAAGATAAGAAGTATTGACTAAAAATATCATCATCAATTAAATTTTATTTCAATAAAAAGCAACTTCCAGTCTGTTAGGATGTTTATGTTAATTTCTTTTAGTACGTAGCCTCTAGTGTGTTATTCTGTAAATATGTATTTTGAATGAAAGAAGCCTTGGTGATCGCACCATTTGTATGAGATTTACACATCAAAATATGCCAATTTAAAATTTATTTAAATAAGTAGTCCTCGAATTGTTAGAAACGTGCATGAATAGATTTAGAGTTCGAACATAAATTTCGTAATGAAGTGGTAAACTTATGCGCGTGTGAAACAAAGTTAAAGAAGTAAAATTATTTAATAACCAGGTAATTGTCACTATTATTATTATTGTTACTATGAATTTTCCTATTAGTTCTATTGTGATTCTGTCGTTTTATGCAGGAGTCACCTGCGAGGTTCAAAGCCCAAAGAATACGCTCATCATAAAACTGAGATCAGATTTAAATGACTCTGACACGGGCGAAAAATTAATGGTGTATAGTAACCTCTATAGTTGAATTTATACCAGACGAATAGTCAATTAGGAAGAGACTGGGCTATTTAGTCATGCTCGAGTGAACTGCAATGGTAAAAATTGCTAAGTTTGTGCATTGAAAAAGATTATTTGATAAATATATGGGGCTAATACATAATTAATTCATGAGCACATAGTAGAAATGGTAAAACAGTTACTCTGAAGAAGATATATGTTGATCACAAAATATTTTAAAGGACTAAAAGATTACATGCAAATCCTACGAAAAGGTGTTGATAATTTTCAAGGGAAGAAAAATGCCAGCGCCTGAAATGGTATTCCTCCTGCAACTTCTTGTCTAAATGATAACATGAATTTTAAATTTGAATGCAGAGTAAACTCATACAACTTATATTGCACGTTTTTATGTACGCTGGTTTATTTCGGAGGGTAAGAGGATGCCTTGATAGCTTACCTGGCTTAAGCACTCGGTCTGACATCGAGGGATCAGGGTTCGAATTCCGTTCAAGGCGGATGATTTTCACACTCTGAAATCGTTGCATTGTACGCTAGTCTATGAAGGACTAAAATAAGTAGTAGTATTTAGGGGAGGCGACCGAAAGCTGAGGTCATTTGCGCCATAGGGGATGGACAGGAAAGGATGAAGGGTGGAGAGAAACCCGGCGTTGGAATTAGCCTACTTTTAACGAAAGGCACCAAGGGGTCTGCAGCTTAACGTCCCATCCAACGGACGGCGTACTCACTCAAAGTGCCCTCCACAAAGCACCTCAAGTAGGGATCGAGATACCTCTGAAAAATATTCAACACCGCCGGGATTTGAACCCGGACCCTCTGGGTGGGAAGCCAGTACGTTTGCCCCCGCACCATATCGATCCCCCAGGATTAAAATAATTGGTTTCAAAAGCGATGAGGCTAATATAGGCTATATGAAGCTAAAATAATTGGTTTCAAAAGCTAAGAGGTGGTTAGTGGGAAAAGTATAAGGAGTTTACGATGGGTTAGGTTGTGAAATCATATCGATTGCTCCTTCCGATAAAAGATGGGTATTGCAGACAACTTGAAACTAAATGTTTTACGAAAGTAGTCGGAGGACAAAATAGTTAGTTTACATATGAAAAATGTCTATCTTATGCTCGTAGACATCAGCATTTGTTTCTTTACCGGAATCAACAGGGAGCCCTTCTCTCCTCATTCTGTTTTCATTAGCCCCAAACTGTCGTTCCTCACTCAGTGGATCTGAAGGCCACGCGACCCCTCCAGGGGTTTTACGGCGATCGCCCTTGCCAACACAACGCGTTAAAATTTTCATTTGACGCTGTGATTGTCCCCACTCGGCCGCTCCTTACCCTACATCCTTAACAACCACCCTATTTCATCCATCAACCAATCACTCATCAATCTCCTTCCTCAACAAATATCCCCTCTACCCCCACCGGTCAAATTTCCTTACTTGGATCAACACGACGCTTCTTGAAGCAGAGCTTAATTTCGTCGTTTCTGGAAGTGACTGGGAAAAGATTGACTTCCCAAGAGAGCAGACTGCTCATTTCATTTAATGCTAATCAAGCTTATTAGTCAATTCTTAGGCTTCATTATCAGTAGGTTTGTGGTGCTGATGTTGCAAAGAAATTTTCAATTTAAGATTTTGATTATATCCTCTAATCCAGTAGCTACTGTACTCTTTTTATCTTCTTGCATAATTGAGTCTTCCTACCGGTGAAAAAGTTACGAAACCATACCTGCCCATGAGTACAAGTGTTCATTTAGCCCACCAATAACTCTATGGTATTCAAATTTCAGGTGGTTATTGTTCATTGTTGCAATAATAAACATTTAACTGTGCGAATTTATTTATTTTATTCAATATAAGTGAAACTCTTAGCAATGACAAGGGAAATGAAAATTGTTGCAGAAATGATATAAACAATAATTACTTTTTAGTAAATATGTCAAAAGAAGAGCTTGATCTGAATTTATCAAATGGAAGAGCAAACCGAAATGAGGTGGTTTGACATTACCATTAATTAGAATGTAGGTAAATAAAGCCCATTTCGTCTATATCTCAAAGAACGTGTGACGCTTCCATGCAATCAGGATATAAGCATGTAAATTTAAATGAATAAAAATACTCAATGGAACTTTACTTTCGCTAAACTAACTCACTCAGTCTCTTTTGAGAGATTGATGAGATCAATTGTCAATGTTTTTCCAGTTCTCGGCATCGGGTTTGATCTTTTTGATCATCACTTCATTTCAGTTGGATTTTCGATTTTTATTCTGGGAGTTTTTAGTAATATTTTAAAATGGAAATGCTTAGGTATCATAAAATATGTATCTACTAACAAAATTCTATGGAAAAGATACTATTAGAATTAGATTTATCAAATGTAATGTTAATGTATGTTGCCAGCATGTATAATCGAGATGTCAAGCGCGAAATAAATGTAAATTCTGCTTCAGGACATTACAAAAAAGCGTTGTTCCATTTAAAATCACCGCTCTCAGTGCCGGCAAATATTTAGTTGAATGCGCTGAATAAGTACTCAGTAACGATGATCATAATGACGTTATAAATTGTATTTATTAATGATATGGTAATTTTGAGGAAGGAGACGATTCGCGGCTACAAATTAGAAAAAATATCAAATAGCATAGGTTGACGATGACCTTGATGTTATGGTATGAATTGTAACGTAATTATGAGATATTGCTCATTTATTTTTATTGGAATGTCGATAAAGAGAAGTAAGTATCCAGTCTGATTGGATGCTCTAATGCATAAATCGGGGTGCTTAACTATTTTTCGATTCATGTAAGTTGATCTATTTTCAAAAGGATGCATATTTCGATTAGATGTTTAATTTGAAGTTCAAATCAAGTATAACTACTCCTTTCGGTTTGAGAGGATTTGAAATACATCAAAATCACTAATATGAATAATCAGTGGCATTCACATCGCCAAAGAACATCCGTTACTTTCATAATAAAAAAAGGAGGATCTATTACGAGTTTGTTGAGGCAGGCGCATTTATTTTCCCCAAAGGAGGACCGGATACTCGAAAACGCGTACACGACTATTCTTTCCGGGTTGAATTCCCATTGCCACCCGCCCCCTTCCCCGCAACCTCACATAAAAACATATAACCCCTCACCCATACCCACTCAATCCCCGCCTCTCGGACCTCGCTACGCCCCCTCCGCCCCCCATCCCACTGTGCCTTCACCCACGCCTGTCCCCTATCCTCCCCTCTACTCTTTTCTCATCCCCCGCTTCCCTTTTCCTAATTGATATTTATTTCCACCCCCGGGACCGCCTCGGGTGATAGTTTTGTATGTTGAGAATGTTTTCCTGAGGGTGGCCCACAGGGGGGTGCCGGTGGAAGGAAGGAAGGAAGGGGGGATAGGAGAGGGAGCCATATTGGGATGGAAGGGAGGCTGTCACCCCCTTTATATGAGAGCAAACAGGGTTTGGAGTGGGGTGGGCGTGAATAGTCGCTACAGTGGAGGCCACGGAAACAACAGGGGGTCGCGTGCACACGGGGGCGAGAGGGGAAGGGAGAGTTGTAGGAAGGGGACCGCAGGGTAGCCACTCTCTCATTTTTCCAAAAGTATTACAATCTTTGAGACTGAACAACAAGTAACGGGCACGAAGAGGTGGTTATCAAGAAGGGAATCGTGCCATTGTGAAGATTTTGATCCATGGCAAAAAAAACTCGGGATAAAAACTTGCTAGTGTTTAGATTATTTCCAAGCATTTCCAGGGTAAAAAAACAAGAGGAGAAAGACGAAAAATCAAGCCTTTTTTTCAAAACGTTCTTGGGCAATATGAACTCGTGACTTTGATCTTCTTACGACTGGATGATTTCAAAATCACCTAGCGTCTTCTGATACCTCAATTCCAAACTATAAAAAAACACTTTCAAATGGCTGAACCATGACAATGGTAAATCCTTTTAATAAAATCGCGTCTTACTGAATTCCAGACGCCTGGATACAAAGTAAACTTTTAAATATTTATTCAAACACAATATGTTACGTATCTGAATTTACTTATTTTTGTGCGGTCTTAACCATAAAAACCCAGTAATTGACCCAAAGGTGGATTTGGTAGGTGATGATAGATTTCACCCAGTATTAAGCCCGACGGCGTGTGAAATTCACACATCAGGGTAGGGGGGCCAGATCCTTTCCCTGTGCCGGTTGTTGTTTCCCAGGAAGATCTGGTGCCCGAAAAATCACATAGCTTGTGTGACGCTGCAGATGCTCAGAGTGGCTTACTCGGGTATCGAACCCGGGCTCTCCGGTCAGTAGTCCAACGCTCTATCCCTGGACTACCGTGACCACTGATCTTAGCTAACCTGTAAACAATCCATAATTAATTTGTTTAAATGTATTTGGGTATTTTGAAATATTATTTAGATATCTAAACCCTATAAACTCATATACCATATCATTATAGAATAATTTAATGAGTGACGTGACCCTAAGGTTGATTCCATTATTCATCAAAGACAATGTAGCATGAATAAATATAATTTAAAATTTTAAAAATCCTCTTTTAGCTTTGCCCTAAGATATTATTGGTGCGAGCGAAACCGTTATTTGTAAAATTATTGGTATAGTATCATTACAACGCTTTAGTTAAACCAAAGAAAACTTTTCCCACCTTGTATTTCTGTCTTTTGTTTTTGATCGAGCTATATAATTCTAATTTGACCATGAGGTTTGGTATTTAGTGATTATAGTAACTCAAATTATACTGGGTGTTCTTAATCTATTCTTAAAATCGACTGTTTTTAGTGGCTTGCTCAATCTAAATGACAAAAAAATGACACGATTCCAAATATTTCGAAATGATATCGCTGTTCTAACATCAGATTTAAACTTACCAACCAATTTCATATGTCCAAATTTTTTATTACACAATATTATCTACACAACCATAAACTTACTAACGAAATCCACTGAGAATGAAAAGGAGGAACAAATAGGCTAATTATTTGGAGAAAAATTTATTAACTTCCTTAATTAAAATCACCAGTTATTTATGGTAATGATTTAAATGTTTAACTTGGGCTTTAGTCGATGAATTACAGTGAGAAAATTGCTCCACGCTACGAGCCCTAATTAGATACAGCCGAGAAATCTTGTATACTCGAGCCGTTTCACTCCTGCGGGGAGTGTTCGAAATCTCGTAGATTTTCACGAAGTAATATCTTAAATTTAATATATTTAGTAAAGCCATTGTGAACATCTTTAGTAAGGCCATTGTGAACATCTTTTTATTTGCAAAATTTCGTGGCAGAATGTCAAATTCCTTTAGAAGCACTCGCAATACACTGTCCAGGCTGGGGCACGAAGATCCTCATGGCGGTCTAGAATTACTTACTCGGGGGTATCATCAAGGAATGCCCATAATTCGAGTAAAGTTGCTGCAAAGAACTCTCTATGAAATCAAGTGTTCCTAAAACATCATTTGGTGGGTGTGTTCTAAAATTCAGCACCAGTTCGTTCCAAAATCAACTGAAGGTACCGTGTTACTAATGATTTTGACGTCATAGTGGTGACTTTTCTTTTCGTGAAATCTACCACCATTGCCGCTGGCTACCAGCTGCAGTTTTGCGGCAATTGTAGCAAACGTACGATCGAGGAAATTAGAATCGCGACGATAGCAGCGACCATGAAGTGATTAATGAAAATGACAGTTTACTGATTCTTAATATTTAAGCGCTACGGTCAGTATTAGTAGTTTGAAAAAATAGCGATAATAATATTGGTATCAATATTTAAATATTTATCATTTAATTCTACGAGCAATAGTACCACTAATATTTAAATAATTGAGTTTTTGCATTTTAGGTTTATTCATGCGATGTATGCAAGAGTAAATAAGAATTAATGGACCTATAAACATCTGGTGTGCATATATAACAAACAGCATCTCACAACAAATAAACGTAATTACATAAACATATAAAAAGAAAATAATGTTTTCTGCTCATAAATAGACTTTTATTGCCAATTCCTACTTCACATAAACCTCATTTTAACAGCAGTAAGTGTCCTCCCTCCGTCGTGTAATAATATATATTTATGTCTGTAGAACATGTGCCAAGGTTATCTTTAAGAGGGGGAAAATAACCCTAGTTTACATATCCTTGAGTATCAAAATATCTTCTTCCGATCCCAATGCGTTTCGTCTTCTTCAGCTTAAAATTCCAAATTAATTATTTTCTCCGATATTCCCAATTGAAAATTTGTGTTTAAAGAATCACCTATGAAAAATGGTGCTAAAATTTCAAAGAATACTTTTAAGAATTGTAATGACATGTATTGATTTAGAATATGAAGTTCGTAAATGTTTATATTAACATCATTATTAAATGTATGGTGTTCAAGTAAACTTGAATGTGCTTCATATTCTGAAGTACAAATCTCTCTGGACACCCTTACCTACACTTGAGCTGAGTGATTTTTTGGCTGCCAGAACTTCCTGGGAAACCATAGGCGGCACAGGATGGATCTGGCCTCCCTACATTGATGTTCGAATTTCACCCTCCCTTGCGATTAGTATTGGATGAACTCAACCGACTCCTACCAAACCGAACTTCGAATTGATTAATTTGTTTATCGTTTTTATACAACGGACGTACTGCAGAAAATAATTGTACCTTGTTGGAATCTGAGACTTTTCCTCCACCTATACAATTTAGGCTGCTCGGGTGCGAGTGGTGGATGGAGAGTCGGAATGAGCAGTGTTAGGCAGAGGGCGAAGAGAAGAGTGCCCATTATCACCAGCGCTTTTCAATAAATTTGAAGAAAATGGTTGAAGAGGCACGGAGAGAACTGGAGATGGGAATTAAGTCGGTAGAGAATTCATACAATCAGTAAAGTTTGCAAATGATCAAGCTTTATTTTTGTCAGTGAACCAAGGGTTTATAAATATTGCTCAATCCATTGGAAAATCAAATCAGTGCAATAGGTGTGAGATACGAATAAATGTAGATTATTAAAAATATGAAGGCTATATAGTTTTCTAGAAAGGGAAAGGATTGGTTTAATATATTAAAGTAGAAGCTCATAAACAAGAGCAGATTAAACAGTTTACGTATCTCGAAAGTGTTTTGGACCAAAATGGTCAAAGTAGCCGGGTCATAAGGAAAAGAATTGCAATGGACAAAGAAACTTTAACATGGACGAGGAAATTGATTTCAGAGACGTTTGAGTACGAATGTTAAGAAATGAATCGCCCTAAGTTTTATGTGGAAGGTGGTTTTGTACGACGCAGAAATTGGGTCATTGAGGCAATCATTATAATTAATGAATACTTTACTCCTCTTTCTAGCTTATTCAAAATGGTATGGTCAATTTCCTGCAGAAAAGGATAGAGTATCTCAGAACTCTATCTTTGAGAGTTCTGGAAAATTGGCTATCTTCTACGATAACAGTACCGTTTTTTGTTTCGAATTAAGAGAGTGCTGGCGTCGGTATCGGTGAATTTCAATTCGTACCCATCGACTAGACTTTTTTTCGTCTCGTATGATTTACCGCATTTTAATTACACAAACCTTGACGAGAATGTAAATACACAATAAATGTAAAAGGTGAATTACTAAACCACATGTTGGGACAAAATAATACATGATTGATGAGGCAATTATTTTTTCGTAATACATTTTTTAGGCTTTTTAGGTGTCATAGCGTCATTTTCCAGCCGCAAGTACCATTGCTAGACAACTTTCCAAAGCAGAAAAAAGTAAATTAACCGACTTAATCTAGCAGCAGAAGCTGTCGCCAGGAGAAAATTACCGAATTTGGTAGCACTGATTGCGAGGGTTATGAGTGCTAGGGGTGCCGCGTGGGGACGCACACCTCCCTTCCTCAGGATTCCCTGCTCACTCTCCCCAACTCCCTCCCCCGTATTCCCTCTTTCATGGGAGAGGGCATGTCCAGGGGCGGCATGTGTTGTGTGCGTGGGCGCGTGCGTGTGTGGGTGGGTGGGGCAGCGGTGGAGTTAACATGCACAATTGGGGCGGGGTCTCGTGTCGATAGGCGGCGAGAGGGTGAGTTTCCGCTTTTGCCCCCTCTCTCAAGTGGCAAAGTGTGCGAAACCCTACCCTTTGCTCCATCCCTCTCTCTCTCTCTCGTCATCCCTCCATTCCCACTTCAAAACCTTCCCACATCCATGCGTGGCAAATTACATAAGTCACTACATTTCCCCTTTGCCCCTTTCCCAAAGCTCATGGTGTGGCATGATTGGAATTCATCACAGTTTACGGCAAGGGGAACACGTTCCTTTATTTCATCAAGGCAATGAGCTGAGAGCTATCTTTTAAATTTCGTTTTGAAGTTATCGCTATACTATACATTCAGCTACAACTCTCATGATCGAATCCTCATATTTATTTTTTTACTCAGTAACCTCATCGGCATAATTGCAAATCATTCTGGTCTGATTTTTATTCTGTCCGTCATTTTAATTTAGGATGCAAAAATATGTAGATAATCCAAGTAGTGTCGGACTGCATCGCTAGTTAAAATGTTTGTTGATTAATTTGGCTGTGCTGAGGGCATTTGAATCACTGCCGAAGCAATAAAAAACGGTATTAGTCATTAATGCAGTTCTGTACGCTTTACTTTGCATATTTTTCTCGGACAATTCTTTTTTTAAATGAGAAATGGGGGCACAAGGTCATACATACAATTTAATACTAATAATGAACCATTTGGCAGCATTCCCTAAAATTTTGCAATTACTGTTGGAATCGTATTCGGCGAATAGAGTATATGAATCCTATTAGTTCATTTCAATGCGTTACGCAAGAAGACAAATGTGTGGATTTTTCGAGTGAAAAGTGGATGAAAAGGCTTCATAAGCAAGGCGATAACGGGGATGAGCTGTTGACTGATATCAGTATTAACTAAACACGCTTATAAGACACCCTATTTCTTACAGATTGCGAAGTATTTTCACCTTGGCGACTGTCATTCGATCGGTTGATTAATTTTAATAATTTTATGGCATTCGAAAATTCCATTGGTTTTCCAAAACAACAATTTTAGAGTGGTGAAATCATTCCTCTTGATCTGGAATCGAACCTCGATCCCTCGATATCTGGTCGAATGCTTTAGCTAATTATGTAATCAAGGCATCCTCAAACACTCCGACATTGTTGCATTGAAATGCAAAATTAGCGGATGACTCCATTAAAAGTAACTGTCGCGGCATCTCCCGCAGTTTCTTGGAATCTGTCCGTTTGTTTTGATTACGAGAAACAATGAATTCAGTTAGTCAGTATAAAAAGAAATAGACTGCTACTTATTTTTACTGCTAAAATATCATATGCAGAATGAAAATTGAACATTCGTGTAATGCCACGTATGGTATTGAATTGTGTACACGCTCATTCAGAGTGGTATGAGGAACGCAGAAGGAAATTTTATCCAGATTGTATTTTTGGAATACAAAACATTTTTGTAACCAATGCCGTAATACTTCTACATATGTAAGTTGCCATTATCTCCTTTCGCCTACAGTGTTGAGATCCAGAAATCACGATGAAACTTATTTCCAGAGCTCTTCTGTTGTTTTACGATAATTTAAGCTCTCTGGATTCTGCTACAGATAGGAAAGATGAATAAATGCATAGCATGAATGTATTACAAAAGGTCATTAATTTTGCGTAACTTTTGAAGTGTATTAAAGGAGAAAGTTATCAAGTTATGAGTAAGACTATATCAGACGAAATAATAGAACTGTGTTAAACAAATGGTGGCATAGAAAACTGGTTTTGATGGCAATGGCTCTCTCATTTGCGGTTTAGCCGAGGACAGTTTCAGATCATTTCAAGCCATGCATTTGCGAAACAATTAGGTATATACTAATACTGCATCTGGACTTGCAGCAGGTGTAAACAATATTGATTTACTTGCAAAGAGGACGCTTGTAGAAGGTATTTTACATTGCACGTATTATCCAACAATCGAATTCGTATTGTAGCAGTATTGCATTGGTGATTCCAGCTAAGTTTATTATTATCACTGTGAAATAAGGCGGTCGTTCAGCCTTCTCTTTCTTGCTCTCTCATATTTATGGGAAGGGTGGAGAGAATTAAGTTTGCGCTTGAGCGGACAGCAAGAAGATTACAAATAGTCGAGACAATCTCATTCAAAACTCATTGCATCGGAGTTCGTCCTCCTCTTTTCGTGCCCTAACTAAATCACAAAGGAAACTTACGCCAGACCTCGTATACATGTATGATAAACGTTCGGCCAGCTATCAACAGCTACTAGCAATTGCATGTTTTCAAATTAGACTTTTACTTGGCAATCGTTCGCAAAACAGTCTTGGCGATCAGTAGTTCCAATCCGTAAATAAATGATTGGACTCAATCTTAATGTCCGAGAGAAAATTACTTGTTTCTGATCGCAAAATGCCAATTTCATATAGGTCTGACACGAAAACAGCCCCTGAACAACCAGGTTAAGAATTGAAGTTTCCCTAGTCCTCTTGTGGGAATTACTTACTTCTGTCATCAAAAATTGAATGATTAAGTGTCTGCGCTTAAAAATGGTAAACATTTTGGTGACTGTCGCTAAACGTACAGAAGAATCTAAGGTTTACTTTACAGTCGCTTCCTATATTCATAATACTGCGTCACTCTCACGACTAATTTTATGGATCCAGGAATCAATTAATTCAATGTTAGACGAATATATAAATAATGTGGAAGACGTTTCCAATTTCAGTAATTGGTAGTCTTGGTTGCATAGGTAAGTTGTATGGAAATATTAAAGTTCATACGTCATTAGAACTTTTAAAAATAGGACAAAGTGTTTGGCACAAAATGCAGCTCAGATTTTGAGCAAGACCTCAACCCTCCGCGAAGAGCGGGTAGGTAGTATTCTTTCAGATTTTTCGGCTTACCTAGTTATAAACGAGAGAAAGGGTGGGACTGTAGGCAGTTTGGGAAAGCGACGGCCCTGTAGGACTAAAGGTATGAAGACAAACAACCACTTTCCCTACCTTTTCCCGGATGCCTCTCTTCCCCTATATGCATGACCTTCCTCCGACTTCAAAAGCGGGAGACACATTTTATCATGACGTCATCATTTTTTCTCTTTTATGCAACAAAGCGTGAGCCATTGATTTTGACCACCACCCTTTTCGCAAACGCTTGAGGAGGATTCCAAAACTCCCTAAGGCCCTCTAGATAAGATACTAAGATCGGGCCAACAGAGAAGGATCAAGGAATTTATTCATGTCATGACGCCTGATTACCCTCCAAAAAAGTAGAATGCAAATAGTAATTTTAAATCTTGATTTCAAAAATCACCTTAAATAAAACAATTTTCGCTAAAAATACTTGACTAAAATTTAAATCTTGAATTTGCGTTTAACCAAGCATGGATTTGGCATAAAATATAAAATACTAAATTTAATAAGCTCTCCACCAAAACAAGGTAATATATTTCGATAAAAAATATAAGTATTTAGCTAAAAAATTACGTACTATAAATGCGCATATAAAGATTCCAATAATTATATTTTGACAATTTTAGTTATGAAAACGTATGGCCTCAAGCTCCAAAGTTTTAGATACCCTTTCGCACCTCTTAAGATTTTCATTCTTTTGACGAACTAAAAATACTATCAATGGTATTTTGAGGCACTTCGAGATAATTTTGTACCTACAGACAAAACGCTGTAAAATCCTTAGTGGAAAAACGCAATATCTTTACCCTTTCGAACCTCAGGCCTTTGAATTAGCCGCTGAACATGTTACCAACCGAACTATTTGGGTCAGCCAAGTGATCGGTCTTGCAGTATGTGTGTAGTCATTATCATTAACTTCACTTCAGTGAATCAGCTTTAAATGATGTATTTTTACACTTGAATCACAACGTATTACGTATCGTTCTAAATCTTCATTCACAGAACTCTATGGAAGCCTAACTCATTCTTAGTTATATAAAAACGGAGTAGATGTTATGATCAGCCACACTTCTTGTAGATATCAAGAAACTTTAATGTAAAATGATAACTAGTAAACTGCATATTGTTTCTCTTAACTAATTGAAGGATTATTAAGTAAATTTTTGTTTAAATGGATTATCATTCCTAGCCCACTTCATTTCTCTGACTTATAAAATTTACCTACATTTTGTTTTTCTATCACTGTTTTGTATTCTGAAAAATTTGCCACAGAAAAAAAATAATATGAAAATTGAAATCACATGGTCAATATATTTCCATTCACTACTAATTTTTCTCAATTTAATCCATTTAAGCCGCAATTACAGGCATATGCTGTTAAGGATTGAAGCACTATGGTCTAGCCTTTCAGTACGTTTAAAAGAAGCATATGAATCAATTGAAAATCCACTGAATAAGCCGAAGAACTTAAAAGCACAACGAATTTAAAACTCGAAAGTTATATTTATATTTACATGTCCTCCAATTTCGCTATTCGACGCTAGATAAAAATTTACTATGGTCAGAGTAAAAGGTTAGGTGAGATATAGCCTGGGAAGCCGTTATTAGAATTTTTAAAAACCATAAAATGCATTAAAATGTTGAGTATTATGAAAATTTTGCATTTTTGCGTTTATTTGAACTGGAATGAGGATTATCTCGAATACACTGGCCGGTCTGATTATCCTATTATGTCAAAATAAATTCAGGCTCAATACTGTCCGTCAGATCGGTACTCATTTGTTCTCCAATGAAGCCTATATTACGAAGTTTGTAGGTTTAACTTTGCACAGCCTCCGTCTTATCACATGATTAAGATGATGATTCTCATTTTTATCAAGATTATTTATATAATGATTGTTTCATGACAATTCAGGAACTTGAATCTCCATCCATTCAAAACAGTGGAATTTTTGGGAGTGGAGCATGACTGATTTAATGTAAAAAGAAGATCATTTTTAAGTTATTAAACCCTCCAGAGTCCATGACTAGCTAGACCATTATGACAATTATTCACGGAACTTTGCAAACAAACTTTATCGTATCTCCTCATAACTTCCGCCATACACCCTTCTTAGCCAGGAAAAGAAGACAACAAACTACTAAAGTCCCGAATCATAGCCTTAGCAGAAAGCCATAAGATGTAGTTAGTTGGGCCAAGAGATGACGTCATGACACTCTAAAAAATAATTCAATAGCTTTTGAATTATTTTCTACTCTTTCTTATGGAGTAATTTATGTAATTAATCTAATTTGGTTTGAAATATAACTGACTAAGGGGTATTTCAATTGTTTAAAAGATGAGCGTTTTCGTTTTACAAAAATGAATCAATTGTTTGAGTTGATTTCATTTACCCATATAGTATTATATTTTGTAGATTTATATTTGCCAGAAATATCACCTTATTTAATGACTTAGCATTAATATCCAGTGTCTATGGGTCTCACAAAAGCCAAGCTGTAGTACGGAGAGTTACATCGAGCTAATGCAATAGAATTACAGTTCAATATTGGCGTACAATAATGTACAATTTCATAAATAGTCAGCTAAACTTTATAACAATTGTTTTTTTGGAGGCTAAGTTTTATTAACATTTTCAGTATTCTTGCTATCGAAATTAATGAAGTATAATTATATGTAAATGGCTTGAAAGAGACTACATACGTTTTATGACTGAATCAAAGATTGAGATTATTTCCCAATCTACTGTTTGTGATTTTGAAAAATAATAGATTAGCCATTTCAATACGGTCTTGATTATCTTCTCCGCAAATAACATTGCTTCCTGGTCAAATTGTTCACTTATGTGTTAAAGTTGCACAAAAGACACCTCAAAGATGATACAATCAACCAGGCGTAGGCATAAACGCAAAAGCAGTATAAATTTCGAGAAGGATACCGAACGCCATTAATAAGCTCGAGAGAAAATTAATCTTAGGTAGATATTCCATTTTTTATACCCCCAATCATTCATTAAGTTTTGAATTCGTTAAAAAAATTAATGAAATGCCGTAAGAATCGCAGGTTCGGGGCACTTGAGAAATGTTTCAACTTGAGCTAGTAGTTTAGTCAGCGATTAATCGCGTGTTATGAGAAGAAATTGCGCTTTCGAGGAACGGAGGAGGGGTGGGAACTCGGGAAAGAGGGAGGGATGTTTGGTTGGAGCGTGGGGAAAGGGTAAAGAAGGCGGTTTAATTCCTTCAGGGAGGAGGGAGGATATCCGTTCTCTTTACGATACCGCCTCAACTCCTATCCATCTACTTCCCTCCCTTCACCCCCGTCCACCGCCTCCCTCTTGATGCCTTGACTACGAGCTGCTCGGGGCGTTGCTAAACTTCCCGTCTGTTTGAGATTATGTATCCTTTGGGAAGCAAGTTTCCACGGGTCCCTCTCTAGTTAAACGCAAAGTCCTCTCACCCGCCCCCCCCCAACCCAATCCCCAAACCAACACCTCCATTTCCCATCCTACCCTTTTTTCTCGACCTAACTCTCTCCCTCTTCTCTTACCCCTCTCTCTCCCCCCCCCCCCAACTCCTCTTTTCTTCATTTCTTTAATTCTCTCCCAGTACCCCCATTTGCCTTCTTTATCACTTCAGCACACGTCTTTTCCTCCCTTTTCTCATTCCCTCCCGCTACAAGACGTTCGTTGGAAGTGGCGAAGGTTTATGCAGCGCTGCTCGATTTCCAGTCGTTTTCAAAAGCGCAGTAGATTAATGCGGAGCTCTTCAAGGCTTAAAAAAAATCAGATTAAGGGCCGCATATCATCGCATGATAAAATAGAGAGGAAAGGTTAGTTTCCATCTTTGCGAATAAACGCTTCGAAAAGCTACTGCTACGCTATCCTTAACTGCTCAAAATTTATTTGAAAGGGAAAATCACCGCATTACAAAGTCGAAAATTGATATAACTTTCATCACGTAGACCTCGTAGCTGTGTCGAATTTTATTCCATTTTCCAGCAAAAAACATTTACACACTAAACCTTTATTCTTACTTTCGCTAAATCAGGAATTAAATCTCCTAACTATTTTTAAGGGAATAGGTTGATTCACAGAGTTTTTTCGATGTTAAACATCTCTATCAACCGATTATAAATAAGGATTAAATCACAAAATACAATGAGGCCACGCATTTTTTTCCATCCATTATAAGATGTCTACATAATTAAGGCTAGAAATCGTAAATCTAATTTGTATTGATTTTTAAATCTTTGACTGAAGAACTAGTAATAAATCCAGGTATTTAAATCGCTTTTTCTAACATTGATTTTCCTACCTTTAATGGTTTCGTTAGGGAAAAAAAGATTTTGGATAAAACACCCCTACTTTTATGATTGGTTATTTTAATTTCAAAAGCAATTGAGATGTTAGTCACAACCAACAATATTGAAAAATGGAATCGATGGGATCGGATCGCGTGATAAAGACACTTTTCTTATGAAAATAAATTAAAAATTATAGCTAAACATATGTTTTTATGATAGATATTTGGTAAATATTTGATAAACGAGTACAATTCAATGAATTCAATGGAATTCAAATTATTTGGCGTTTAATTACACCGATTATACATACTATATGTTCATGTGTGGAAATTATTTACTATTTATATTATATGCTCATTTGGAAATACTTCTCTACTTCTAGATCAATGACTTCCAGTGCCTCTTGCAACGTACTTATTCATCTGATTCTGAAGTTAGAGCTTCCGCCTGTTCATTGTTTTGCTCTTTTTATCGCATTTATAGCACCAAAATATATATTCTTTGATATAATTGTCTTTGATACGTATCTTTCCCATCTGAGATAAGTGTAATTTTTATCCTTATAAGTGTAATATGTAACCTTTGCTCCTTAGTTTACATCTGTTTCATTGATTCCGCTAACAGCACTTAGGCTTTTAAAACTGCCAGCCGAATATTGATTGTTTTTCAAGTTCGCGATTTAATAAACTCTTTTGAATAGGGTTTTCGTTCTTCAACTATTCATATATTTCTTAATTATTACAGTTTGCCTCTTGAAAGGGAAAAAATTATTCGAACAGGAAAAAACCTGGTTGATATGGTACGTACTAAGAAGCCAATTTTTGACAATACGAGCGTGTAGGTCATACATTGTGTT